>NC_056625.2:62802278-63497655 GCF_002870075.4 Lactuca sativa | reverse complement strand
CCCGGGAAGGGGTGCCATTGTGTATGCTTTGCAAACAAAATAGTACAAGTGGTCGAGTCTAGATTAGAGTTGAATCCCAGGTTGGCTACTTGGAAGGCAACTTTGGAAGAAAAAGGGTTATGTATCAACATTGCTAAGACAAAATATAGATGTTACAATTTTAGCGGGAATCAAAGAGGTGACAAATTAGAAGTATGCATTAATGACCATGTTTTACACCTAATGGAGATTTTCAGGTATTTGGGGTCTATGAGCCATAAGAATGAGGGTGTTGATGATGATGTTACACATTGCATTTAAGGCGAGATGGTTACGGTGGAGGGCAGCAGCATGAGTCTTGTGTGACAATAATGACTTTCGAATGAAGAGTACCCTGCCATACTCACTCCTATAAAAAAAAGACTTTACTAAACAAGAAAACCCCAATATATCTTATTAGTAAAGTGCTAACTTGTGCCCTGCAAATAAACTCAAGTTTAGCCTAGATCGATAGACTCGATATGACAACCTTACTAATAAAGAGAGTATAAGTGCACCCAAACAACCTATTTTACTAATATAATAAGAATTAAGCGCCTATAATTGAAATTAAGGGGAAGTTTTATAAGGTGGTGATAAGGCCAATGTTATTGTATGGATCCGAATGTTGGCCGATCTAGAAGGAACACCAGAGAAATATAGAGGTCGCAAAAATAAGAATGTTGTGGTGGACATGTGTTAGAATATTGTTGGACGTGATACCAAACACTACGATTAGAAAACCATTAGGGGTGGTGTCGATCACCTAGAAATTGAGAGAATGAAGATTATGATGGTTTGGGCATGTCTATAGGAGACAACCGATTGTTGCTATTAGGAGGGCGAAGTCGATTACATTCGAGGGTATGAGAAGGAGAGGACGTCCAAGAAGGAAGTGTGAAGATAACATGAGGTTAGACTTAAAGAAGTTAGTGCTTAATGATGACATTAGCTCAAATAGGAAAGTATGGTGGCTTAGAATCAGAGTAGCATAGTATTTGTATCGTTTAGGGTTTAGCTTCCATCATTTTCGTGCATGTGGGCTAGTTTACGCATTATTCTCCTGTTTTTCTATTTTACTTCTAACATGTATATATAATATCTGCTTCCACTATTTGCGTATTTAATTGTGTTTTACTTGTTGACCCTGCCACTCTCAATGTCCAAATGTTTTTTTTCTTGTTGTTGCAGGTTGTTTTACTAAGCCTTATTCCACTTTATAATTCATCATAGACTCACATTTTCTATAAAAAGATTTTATGTAGGGATATTAACTTCAATTGGGATGCAATTATGAAAATTTTACTTTATTATAGTTATTTGTTTTGTTTTATATTATTTTTTGTCGAAGGTTTTCTACATATGCAGTCTCTCAACTTATGTTGGGAGTTGTCGACCATCCTACTGTCTCTTACCCCATTTGTATACGATTAAAGTAATGTTGTTGTTTTTGTTTAAGATGTTTAATTGAAAAAAATATATTTTGGATATGTCTCATAATATCAAATAGTTCTTTTACACACACACACACAAACACACACATACATATATATATATATATATATATGTGTGTGTGTGTGTGTGTGTGTTTGTGTGTGTGTATCCTCTCTAATAAATAAAGATTTTTTTTGTCACATATCACACTCTCATTGATTTGACCACATGTCATTTTGTGGTTATTTTCAATTAATTTTTTTTCCACATGACATTTTGTGGTTTTTTTCATTTTATTAATTTCCACATAATATTTAAATGTAATAATTATAATAAATGTAATAATAAATGCATATCAATTTCATTTATTGATTTCCTTCTAATTTCAAATTTTCTAAATTAAAGTTTCATTAGTTTCCATTTTTTATTTATCTAAATTATTTGTTTAATTTAAAAGAAATACAAACTATTTAATTTTAACAATTCAATATTTTTCTATTCTTTTTCTTATAAATTCAAACTTCTCAAATGTTTAGAATTTCATATTTTTTTTCTTTAAAATGAACTCAGGTAATACATGGATCTTACACCTAGTATATCCTTAATCCTAATAAAACACTCTTAAACCTTCCACTTGCCATTTTTTTAGACCTCAATTTGCCATGTGGCTTTCTTAATATCCACCATCTTCTTTCTTTATCTGCTCAAATCCATTATCACATTTACAATTCCTCCTCTTTACCTTAAAATAAAATTGAAATTTTAAATCTAGATCCCGTAAATCTCGACCCACCCCTCTTCGTATACAACTTATCGACTCCTAAATCATCGCATCAGTTTGCAGAATACCTAAAAATCCACCCTAGCCATCACACAACTTAATATATGTTGTTTCTGAACACACCCATATCTACATTTCTCGATACATAAATTCATATACGCGATGCTCCTATCTATCTCCCCTTTCATCTTAATCGGCTATCATGGAGGTCAGTTTTTCTCACTAATCGTGTTTTATGTACATGACATGTATTTGTGTATCTAGGTGCCTTTTCTATACTCAAACAATTCAGACTTCTATATGAGAATTGAAGAACATTTAGAAGCCATTGAGTCATTTTACTTGGATGTAATGATGATCGAAAGAAGTATTTTTGCAATTTCGGTACTAAAGGGGACTTTTAAAGGCCTTGATGTCTTTTAGGCAACACTAAGGTATTTTCATTGTTTTGAACTTATGATTTGTACATCAAGGTGAAAAGCTTTGCGCTTTATGGAGGTCAAGTGTTGCTCAAATCTTAACACCAACGGTGCTTTAACTTTTTTCAACCTATAAATGTCACGGTACTTATATAATCCATTAAGATACTGCCAAAGCAATTGACATGTGTTGGATTTTGAAATTGACATTATTTATGTTTTATAATTGGCAGGATAGAGATTGAACCCAACAAATCTGCCTTGCAAAGTCTGTCCACCAGGTGTTCAAGGAAATGTCACTCTCAAGAATCAATCCATGATTGTTCTTTCTGACCTTAAAACTTGACAGAAAAATGATTAAACTTTAGTTTCTCATATTTCTTAAGTAACACCACTTCAAATGCTGCTTGATGGTTCTAATCTATCCATATATTAAATGCTACTGGGAAATTGTTGATAAGTATACAGTGAAAATATATTAAACCTCTTGATTAAATGAGATTTCTCCCTCTTTCTTTTTTCATGATCCCTAATTTTAGTTTCAATTGTTGCAATAGTTACAAGATTTGATGTATTTCTTTGTGCAGGTTAACTTCTAGGTTATCAAACTTGGTTATGTCAAGGTCAATTGTTCATAATTTCATTACAAAAATGTTGAATCTTAGATGTTTTTAAGAATCTTTAAGTTCATATGGTGGCAGGTTAGACCTTGACATTAATTCTTTAGTGTTTTATGTGATATCTAGCTCTTTTGGCTAACTCTGGTTTGATAACTCGATAACAGTTTTTCAAAGTTTCATTTTAGTTGTTTTATAAAGAAGATCAACACTCATTAACTAGAAATCTCGACATGCATATTTATGTAGGTATGTGTTCTTCTGTTTCTATGTTTGATTTTCCAAAGTCCATATGGTGGCAGTTTAGTTGTTTTTATGAAGTATTCTTCTGCGAACAAAGTCAAATATGTCTTTGTTTCTATGTTTTATTTTCATTACAAGTCGATTTTGTTACCTTATTTGTTCATCTTTTTTGCATTTTTTTTTTCATTTCATGTGAGCAAGGTCGATAAGTTGTGATATTTGTTCATTCATAGTTACTCTTTTTCTTATTAATAATTTGAGTTTTAACTATGTGCATATTTCTATGAGGTAATGATTGGGATTTTGATTTTTTTTATATTGATGTGATAAAATGAAAGAGATTCAATATGAAAGTAGTGGTATTTGCTTAACTTTTGGATATATTTTGTTATTTTTACAAAATGACAGCAGCATATACTACATAGATCAGGGACTATAAGTTGTGTGTTTGTGTTAATGTACTTTCAAAACACGTTGCTATAATTTGTGTGTTTCTGTTAATGTAATTATGTACTACAATGGCTTAATAAGAAAAAAAATGATTGTTTTTTTTAAATCGATTTATACCAATTATAGCAATGTACTTTCAAAGCACATTGTTATAATTTGTGTGTTTGTCTTAATATTCCTATACTACAATTCCTTAATAAGAAAAAAAATTGAAAAGTTATTTAACATATTTAAAAAATTTCAGAATTTATTTAAAACCCATAATTCAATTTTTATTTTACCTTTAATGCCTTAAGCACTTACTATAAAAAAAAAAAAAAAAAAAAAAAAAAAAAAAAAAAAAAAGCATTAATATAAATACAATGTAACGTCCCAAAATTCAAGGGTAAAAATTTCATTTTTAATATAACTAAAACATTAATACCATTTATTCCAAACATTTCAAATCATCGTTAAGTAAAATCATTTATTAGAGTTCATCCCAAAACCGTTCATTGCAGAAATCATAGGTGTGTGCACTGCGATCAATCCGAACTCTTCTTTTCCAAATCAATGATACCTGAAATCAAAACTGTAAATCATAAGCACGAAGCTCAATGAGTTCCCCAGAGCATACCCCACACACAATCCACATAACACATATCATATCGGCTATAAAAGCTATCTCTACCACATATGTCATATTAATCACATAAGCCATGCATATAAACATATAAGGATGTCGTGGGCTCGTCCGCAGGGTCTTATTCTAGGATGTCATAGGCTCCCCACATGGTCTTACACATAAGTGCCATAGGCTCTCCCATGATCTTTAATAGGAAATCCATGGGCTCTCCACATAGTCTTACATTCGGGTGCCATGGGCTCCCTGATGGTCTTCCATGCAAGTATCACAAAGACAACTAGCATACCATATAATCACTAGCACACCACCTATACATCCATACCAGACATTTCAGTAGCAAATATACAATAAACACTACAACATAATAGGAAAGCCATGGGCTCTCCACATGGTCTTACATCTAGGTGTCATGGGCTCTCCCATGGTCTTCCATGGAAGCATACCACAAATACCACTAGCATACTTCCTAGCACATAACCAGCTATCATGCCACATAATACAACTTCAGCTAGTGTACCACATATCATAAAATGGGTCGGCCTTGGTGCCTTAGACCCATTGGTATGGTGAGGAGACTCACCTTGCACTGCTGAAGTCATGCTGATACTTCTCTGGCTGCTAAATGGCAATTCCTCGAATTGCTGCTCCTTTGGCTCCCTGAACTATCTGTAACAACACGACACTTACTCCCGAATGTCCTCAAAGTCAAACTAGGTCAACCTTGGTCAAGGTCAAAGTCAATGCTCCGAGTTGACTCAACTCGTCGAGTTGCTCCATCAACTCGCCGAGTTCTAAAACTCAGAATCTTGAAATCGCGATCCAACTTGTCGAGTCATCCCACTTACTCACCGAGTTCCTTGGTTACTCATGGTCGCGATTTATCGAATCAACTCATCGAGTCATTCCTCAGACTCGTCGAGCTCTATCATGAACGAGACAGCTCTTTTCGACTCATCAAGTCCCTTCCTAGACTCGTCGAGTTCCTTAGTCTGATTGGGCTGTCTTAATAGATTAAGCCCTTACACTTCATATCTAGACTCCAAACTTCTCATGTACTCTGGAAACACTAGTAGAGGGGTAATGTTTCCAACTTTACCCATTAACACCTGTCCTATAAGGGTTGAGCTCAAACCCTTATTCTTAAGGATCTAGATTTTGGTCCACAAGCCAACCATACACCAAACTAATGCCCCCAAACATAGATCTGGACCCAAACATCTCATAACCATACAAAGCTCCTACCTTTTTCCTTTCCATCTTTGGCCTTTTGAGCTAAAGAGGCCAAAAGAACATTCTATTGCTTGCATGGGGACTCCTATGGCATAAATTTTGCACCTTTATTCCTTAACATCCCTTAATGGTTCTAAATCTGAAAACATGAGCCTTTGGGACGTCCATTTCTCACATGCTAGGGTTCTTGGACCAAAACCCCTCAAAAGTGACAAAGAAGAGATCTAAGTGCATAATGATCAAGGTTGGAACTTTCTTACCAGAAAATGATGAAGAATGCAAGAGGTTTCTGGATCTACTAGTCTCTTCTTGTATCCCCAAGGATTCTTCTTCTTCTTCAAGCTTCAAAGCACTCAAGAATACTCATAAATGGCTTACAAGCTTATGGACGACACTAGGGTTTCGTGGATTAGGGTTTGGGTAGTGTAGGCTAAAAATGAGGCTAATGGGAGGAGAATAAGATGCTTAAATAGGGGGAAAAAAAGCCTGAATTTAGGGTTTCCCGAACCCAGACCAACTCGTCGAGTTGGTCCTCCAACTCGTCGATTAGGTTACTTAACCCGCGCCCTAAAACTGGCTCCTACTCGTCGAGTTTCAACAAACTTTTTCCTTTCATAGTTTTGGCACTTTATTTTTATTTTTTTTATATTTTTGCCACTAAACTTTCACTTTTACTTCTTTACAACTCGTTTTCTTTCTTTCTTTCTTATTTTTTTTATCATTTTTGTCAATCGTATTCTTCTATTTTTTTTTTCTAAATAGATTCAGTTGTGACTTTTCTCACATGTTTTTTATATTTTCTTCAAAAGTGTCATGTTTCTTTAATCCATTTATAGTTTTGTCTTCCATTTTCCCATATTATTCTATTTTGATACTTTTTTTTTTCTATTATCAACCTGAACTTTTAACATACAAACTTTGGTCACATGTTTTCTAAAAAGTTGTTAAATTCAATCAATTTTCTTTGTTATTTGTAATTTACGTCTCAAGCTAGATTTTACTAGAAAACTATTTTTATGGGCTAATAGTAATATTTTAAATATAAAAATGTAAGCGAATAAATAAATTCCAAATTATGAAGCTTGAGCAACATGGGACCTCATGGTATCTTATCCTAACATCAAGAAATATATATAATTTTGAAATACGATCATAAAATTTTTATACAAGAATCAATAAATATGTATTATAATTTGTGTGATATGATATGGTAATATCATAATAACACAAGCCCACCAGCCACTCTCTCAAACCTGTCTCACCAACTCGCATCTAGAAGCAATTATACCCTCCCTCTTTCTCCCTCTTTCTCTCTCCCATCTATCTATTTATCTATCTCTCTCAACTCCCCCTATATAGTCAAAAGCTTATAAAATCCCACATCAAGTACTCAAATCGCCCGGCTTCTCTTTAAACTCTCACAAAAATTGGGAAAACTATAAACAAGAAACAAATAAATATGGGAAGGTCTCCTTGTTGTGAAAAAGCACACACGAACAAAGGTGCATGGACCAAAGAAGAAGATGATCGTCTTATTGCCCACATCAAAACTCACGGCGAAGGTTGCTGGCGTTCCTTACCCAAAGCCGCCGGACTCCTCCGTTGTGGCAAAAGCTGCCGTCTCCGTTGGATCAATTACCTCCGACCTGATCTCAAGCGTGGCAACTTCACCGAAGAAGAAGATGAACTCATCATCAAACTCCATAGTCTCCTTGGCAACAAGTAGGTTTTCGAATTTTTTCCAAGATTTCTTAAAAGTTGCAAATTTTCTTCGTGGATAAAAAATACCCATATCGCGATTTTTTTTTCTTTGCCAAAAAGTTGTGGGTTTCTTTTTTCTAATTTACTTTTGTGGGATTAAATAGGTGGTCTTTGATCGCCGGAAGACTGCCGGGAAGGACGGATAATGAGATAAAGAATTACTGGAATACGCATATTAGAAGGAAACTTTTAAACCGTGGAATTGATCCGGCGACTCACCGGCTGATTACCGATAGCACTAACAATCATCACAATAATAACATTACCCCCACCGCCTCTGCCGCCACGCATAATGTTAATTCTTCGCCGGACGTCACCACCACGACCAACATATCGTTTGCAAGTGCTGCAACTACTTCTCCTAGTACAATCCATCATCTCATTAAAAACGAACAAGTAGAAGATGATATGAAACTCCGATGTGATTCTCCCGACCGCCGGAATATCAAGAACACCTCGCCGGAAAATCAAGAAAGATGCCCAGATTTGAATCTGGAATTGAGAATTGGCCCACCTCGTCATCATCAGAACAACGCCATATCCTCCTCATCGTCATACATACAACAACATCATCACCAGTCCGTTGAGTATTATCAGCCATTAATGACCGGAGGGAGAAATTCCGGTGGTTCCACCATATGTTTTGCATGCAGTTTGGGTATACAGAACAGCAAGGAATGCAGTTGTACCACAGGCCTCAATCTTACAGGTGGTAAGAGCACTGGTTATGATTTCTTAGGATTGAAGAATGGTGCCTTGGATTACAGAAGCTTGGAGATGAAATAGTTTCTCAATTGGGTATTTTTTAAATCCAATTATTTTGTATATTTTTCTAAACAATATATATTTTATATAATATGTAGCGATTTTCTTTTTGTACAATTAATAATATAATGATAGAATTTGTTGACAGGAAAGTAAATAGCAATTCTTCCCTCATATGCAATTACTAATTATCAAAATGTATAAAGATCATATTTATTTTTAATTTAAACAATCACTACGTAATAGTGATCAGGACAACTCCAATGCACCTTTAATATACAATTTTAGAGGTCATTTTTTCTAGGATCAATCTTCTTAATCAAATCATTTTTTAGTCGGTTGATTTTTGACATCAGAGGTTAAATAAAAAAAAGCCTCTACAAACAATTATTTTAAAGGTTAGTTGGAATACAATCACATCATTAAAATGTCATTAAATAATCATTGTTTCGGTGTTTTTGGTTAAACAAAACCCTTAATTTTTTAAAATTTAAAAGTTCAATTAAACATTAGATATTTAACCGAAAGTTTGGTAATAATTAAGTGTGGCAGATTATATTGTAAATAATATTTTTATTTTTCTTTTTAAAAATTAGGACGTTGTGATCATTGTTATGTTATGGTTGATGTTGTGATAATTGTTATGTTATGTTTGACGTATTAGCTGCTAGTGAAAAAATAGCTAATAATTGAAAATATAGTTAGATGAAAAACTAATCGTTAACTTATAAGTTAGTTAACAAAAAATGACGTTTGATAAAAAAATAGATGATAATTTGACTGGAAGATATAGAATAACATAAAAAATATAAGTTTGAAGATAATATATATATATATATATATATATATATATATATATATATATATATATATATATATATATATATCCTGAAAAACAAGTTTTAATAGTTTTTTCAAAAGTTAGCTTATAAATTAATTTTTTGGCTTATAAAATATGAAAATTTTAAAAAACTAAAAAAATAAATTAACTTATTACTTGTTGTGGGGTGCCAAACATAATCTGTAATAAAATGATAAAAGGGAAATCCCGATCAAAAAATGTACACTAGTTTGTAATATTATTATATAGAATAATAAGCAACTTGTCGATGAATAATATATTTTTATGTTTAAACTTTGGTGATATTGGTTTCATATGTTGACATGTTTGGTCCTTGTAAAAAAATAAATTACAAAAGTTGTCATTGTAATTTATAGAAAATATCCTTCTACATTTTTTAAGTTTAAAGTTTAAATTTTAGACTTTAGCCATAATACTTTTGTATGATGGTAGGTTTGTTCCCTATACACAAAATAAATTACAAAAAACTATCATTGTAATTTATAGAAAATGTCCACTTGCATTTATTTTATATAAATTGTTTATGTGCTTAAATAGTATACTCTTTGATCCATATGTTTAAAAATTAGAACAACAGTTCCCACCTGATAGAAAATTTACAGATTACGTCCCCACAAAACGGATATAAATAGACTTCAGACTTTGTCTCCTCCAAAACGGAAAATGACAATTTCTATTTACGTAAAATATAAAGAAAATATTATGTGAGTTAACATATACAATTGAACGCAAATTAACGAAAATGTTGGCAACCCTTCAACTAGTGTTTCTTAAATTCAGATAATAATAGTATTATGATTTGTAAATTACGAGAAAATTATCAAAATATCCAGTATTATCATTGTTGGATGTTGCGGTTTAGGAGAAAAGTTTTAATGTTTACATAGTGGCATGCCCCACAACTTAAGAAATGGACATTAAAATTATCTTATACAAATTCTAATCACATAAACAAATTAGGGGTAAGCATAATAACCGAAAAAACAAATCAAAAACAAATTAAGTGATATAACCGAACCGTTTTATAAACCGTTGGTTCGGTTTCTAATTTTTATTAACCGATAACTAATGGTTCGGTTACGGTTTTATAGGTTAACAGAACCAATATTAACCGAATCGCTAACTTTATATTTTAATATATAAAAATTATAGATTATATATAAAATAATATAGTCAAACTCATTCAATACCCATTAAAATTTAAAATATAATCCATTAATCCTCACTTATCAAAAGACGAATGAGCAATCAAACCATCAAAGGCTGATCACACAGACACACAATCTTACAATCATGCATTGAGCTAGATTATTTAGTAATTATGTAATTCCTAATCGGCTAATTCTATAGTTTGTAAACATTATTCACAAATCTTAACACTCATAATCATAATCGAATGTTTCTCACACCGTTAATCCTAATTAAAAATTGTTTTGACTTTATAGTCCTATTCGAATGATGTTTTGACTTTATAATCAAGATTTATATGTAAGTTAAAGTTTTTGGTTCATCTTGATTTTGAGATATATTAAGAATGTATTTTTTTATTTGGTCTTTTTTATTTACTGTATTTGACTAAATCACATTGAATGTATATGAGTGATTAGTTTTTTTTTTATCTAGGTAACACATAATATAAATGTTTGGCTCTTTTTTTTTTACAGTTTTTGATTTAATCGTATTGAATGTGTATGGATGTTTGACATTATTTTAATGTTAATATCAATTATCAATATATAAAATTATTAATGTCAATTTTTTTATGTTTTATATTTTTATTAAATGTTTTTAATTTTGAATATGACTATGTGATATCTCACTTGAGTATCAAAGCTACACATTTTATTTTATTACTGTAACCTAGGTTACAAACATTGGTGACGATGACTTTTTTCATTTTTTATGTCAATATATTTCCGCCATTTATATTATTTTGAACATTATGGTTAACCACCATTAACCATTAACCAAAACCGTTAATCGACAAAAACCATTAACCATAACCAATATTAACCATACCCAATGGGTACTAAAATGAATTAACCAATAATAATAATGGTTATGGTTCGGTTTTGACCAATAACCTAACCAAACCGCTCCATACACACCCTAAAACAAACCAACTGAATTATCTCATAAATTTTTAGAAAGTTAGGTAGCAGGCAAACTCCGTGTTTTGATAATCAATAAAATTCCTAGATAGTTTAAGGAAAGTGTAAATTCACTTCTTGTATTAAATTCGATTCAATGCATATGTATCACGAAATCAAAATGGAATAATTCTTAAGAGTGCTTTTACATTTATAAATAAAGATGAAATCAATGTTACTAGAGAGTGTAGACATGTTCAATATCTCATGAGAGTCCTCAAATATGGAGTATCATTTGTATATACTTATACTATCCGAAATATAGAAAAGATTAATGAAAGTAACAATTTTTGGCAATTCAATAGCAGTTTTCTTAAATAACCGTCAAACAGTTCAACTGTTAAAAACTAATCACACAAGTTGCTAGAACCAAGAAGCAACACAACTACCAAGGTATCATGGAGTTGTTTGGCAGCTTAGGTTGGCAGCTTGAGTTATCATTGTTTTTGTCCCACTGTGGCCATCCAACATTGAGTTGTTTGGTAACTTGGGTTGGCAGCTCGAGCTGCCCTTATCCCAACCCATTAAACTCCAATTTCATTTATTTAGATAAAGTTTTACCAAACTCTTTAAACCCCATAAGAGAGCTAACCCCATCCCTGCCTTCTGATTACTCGTTGGGTCCATTGCTAGGGACTCTGTCCTTAAACCCTATAAGGAGGCTCATCTCTTTTATCCTCTATCATTCGTCGTGTTTCAGATAAATCGCATTTTATACAAGCGTGTCCATCGAACCATTCAACTCATATTAGGGGTATAGTTTTATTCCATTTTTACATTATGTTAATTTCAATTACATTAAATGGATAATAGATAGTAGATACGAAAATTAAAAATAAATGTGTTGTTTTGTTGACGAGTCTTCATCAACTTATGCTTTATCTAAATATTGTCTAAACTCAAATAGATCTGCTATATTCATTCAGTGACAAATTGTACGTTCTTGAAACGTTATAACAATCTATTAAACATTTAAGAAATGTAAACATCATATTTTTGAATTTACGCCGGAGCGAGAAAGAAAGAGATGGGTTAGTCGATACATGGCAATATCAAAATGAAAATAGTTAGGAGTGGGTCTCAAATGAGAGTCCATGCGATCAAGCCTATTAACAGGTGCTACTTAAGAATATCTTAGTTACTTGTCATCTCAAAAAAAAAAAAATGAAAATAGTTTGATGCACATTTTGTCCCACTATGTGAAAAAGTTTACATATGTCAGAGACATGCTTTTTGAAAAAGAGTTTTGGGTCGTTGCAGAATATTGCTTTGGAAAGATAGATGGATAACAATCAATACAATAAAATATAATGTTCATCTTATGTTTCAAACCATTATTTTTCATATTACTTGAATTTGTTAGAGTTAATACATAACCAATTTTTTTCATAATATTATTATTATTATTATTATTATTATTATTATTATTATTATTATTATTATTATTATTATTTGGCTTTAAGGATTTCAAAGTTCAATACGAAAATAATTATATTATTAATATTAACTATGAAATATTATGATTTTGAATTGGCCTTATATATATATATATATATATATATATATATATATATATATATATATATATATATATATATATATATATATATATATATATATATATATATATATATATATATATATAAAATAAGAAAAGACCAATGAGAATTTTACCAAATAACTTTTATAAAAAATGGTATCGTCTGCAAAGAATAAGTGAGACAACACAACTTATAAATTCGACAACCTGAGCCTCGCAAAATACACCGATTAATGTTATTGTAGGTCAACCAACTGTCACGTTTTTTTTTTAAATGGTCGCATCTGTAATTATTTTTTTATTTTTTTTTTTGCATCTTAGGGACAATAACTTTAGTTTTTAGGTTTTAAAAGATCATTTTGTAAAAAATGAGGGGGTCTACCAGTAAATTCCAACCCGGTCAACATGACACAGTGTCATATCATTAAATAAAATTTGTCAACTCATATGTCATGTATCCATTTCCCACTTTTGTCACAATCCATCTTACACCACTACCATTGTCCATCTTCTACAACCCGCGTCACCATATATGTTTCACCACCGTATCCGACGACACATAACCTGCAACTCCTTCACACACATACATGAACATATATTCTCCACTCTTTTTTTCCTCCTATCATGTTCTCTCTTTATGTGTTTCTAGAACACACACACACACAAGAACATCAAAGATCCGAGTACTTGAGTTTTTATGTGTTTTACACATTAATAGACAAACACACATCAAAACTTTCAATTTCTTCAAAGTAACAATTTTTTCTGTGTTTTCCCGAATTTTCATTGTTTTTTTGGGTTTTTAAAAAGAGTTTCATTGGTTTTTTTGGTTTCAAGAATTCAAGAAATTGTTTGTGTATGTGTGTTCAAGAATTGAAGAAATTGTGTTATTGGTCCGAAACAAACACAAACCCGGAGTTAAGGTATTGAATCATGTTTATGGTGAAGGAAATCTTAATTTCTGTCATTTTCATTCTTGAATTTGGTTATTAAGCTCCAAAAACGACCACTGGTGAGAAATACCTAAAGGTTCGATTTGGTTCAGATCTGCCATGGTTCGTGTTCTTGACAAACAGATCAGGAATGATTGTTCGTGTTTTTAATTAACATATCTGGAAACAATATTTTCAAGTACGCAATTGAAGGACTAATTTGCAAAACAAAGATGAAGAACGAGTTCTAAGCACTTGGTATGATTTGTGTGTGCGTTGAAGATCGTGTGTGTATTCGAGATCTAATTTTGATTCTATTGTGTTTGTATTCATAAGATCTGGAGTACTTTAGTGTGTTTTGTATTCATCAGATTTGGAGTTCTTGAGTGGAGAGTTTGTATTCATTAGATCAGATTTTGATTCAATGTTTTGACTGAAATAGATAAGCAAAAAATTCACCTTTAACTTGGCCAGAAAAAATAATTCTTTTGGCGGATGAGGACATGAGGTGGATTTTAGTTTGATTTCTTTTTAGTGAAAAAAACCACATCATCAAGGAAACCAAAATTTACAAGTCAAGGTCCTTTTTTAATAAGTAAAAATGGATTTCATTCCCTTTAATAAAATAAAATAAAATAAAAACCTCATATTTGGTTGGGCGATAATGTCATTAACCGAAAATACAATGATGAATTGCATCTTACATAACACTAATAAATATTTTTAGTGTTTGAAAATGGAGTAAAACTTATAACTTGCATTAACAGAGAGCTATACAAAGTTTATATACATAGATTAAACTACACGTTATCTTCTAACATGTACCTAACTAATTGCTAACAAACAGACATATTAACAACTAATATTGTCTTAACAACAACATTAACATAAGACTAATGTGGCTTAACGTCCATTAAGTTATAATTCCAGTATGCCCCTTCAAGATGGACCCGTAATGTTGTGAAAGTGTAACATCTAGATACCAAGTACTTTCCTGTATGACACAAAAGATAAATTATGTTGCAAATTGGTCCTTACGCTAAGCGTACTTGGGGCGTACGTTTGGCGTAACTCTTGGAAATGGGATGTGCACATAAGTGAGTATGCTTGGCGTACTCATTGGTACGTTGGGCATACGTTTCAGGTGAGCAAAACCTAATTTATAGGGTTTGAGCACTACTTAAACACCCTTATCTCCTCAATACTTTTTCCTTCATCAGCCCCCATCTCCCAAAACATCCTTTGGAAATCTCTAGACCTTTGGTGTGCTATTTTGAGCTTGAAAGGAGTGTGTTCTTGTGCTTGTGAAGAATGAAAAAGGTGGAAGATCATCTTCGAAGCTCAAGGCAACTTAGATCCAGAAGTATCTTACCCTCAAGCATCCTTTGAAGGTATAAAGCTTGGATCTTGATGAATGTTTTCCTAGGATCTTGCTAGTTCTTAAGTTTTTATGCATTTTAGTCCCATAAGCTTGGTGTTCATAAGTAGGGCTTACTCTAAATCATAAGAGTTGTCCTTTCAAACGTTTTCAAGCATTACGGATCATAAAAATGTTGAGTCAATCCCTTTTTTTCCCTCCATGCAAGAGTTATGGTGCGTGGGTTGTGTTTTTAAATTAGGGTTTTGATTTTTGGATCACTTCTAGCCACGGAAAATCATAAAGTTGGAAACTTTATGACTTAGAATGATATTTGGGCTAGATCTAAACTTTGGATGTGGTATGTTAATGGAATAAGCTCTTAATAGAGAAAACGGGGACCAGCTGAGTACGATCGGCGTACCTGGTGGTTCGTTGTTGGGTACCTGGTTGATGTCCCGTAAGTTGGCCAAAGGTTCACTACGTTGGGTGTAGTTACTGAGTACGTTGAGTGTACTCAGTCTATGTTGACCTTCTTTGACTTTTTGACTTTTGACCTTTGACCAGGGATTTAACTAAGTTTCATTTAAGGGTATTTTGGATATTTTGAGTAGTAGTTTACTTTAAGGTCCCTGTTGAGTGAGTTTTCCTTACTGTACTTGTGAGTCGAAGGCACCAATGCTGACCCATTAAGTTATGTATCCTGGTAAATAGGATGTTGCTGTAACATCCAGTTTTGCGGTATGATCTATTTTATTTTAAAATTTGACTTTGGGGAGTTGCCACGACGTGGAAAGGATGGCCACGACGTGGCGAGACATTTTTTGGTCGCGAGTCTTTTTGACTCGCCATGATGTAGTAAGGAAGGCCATGACGTGGACTTTGCTGATGTCTTAAACCCTAATTATCTGGGTTTTGCACCCTATTTAAAGGAATAATGAGGCTAGAGTTTTCTCACCCTCAACCTCCATCACCCACTTTAACTCAAAAGAAACCCTAATTCCTTTTCCTCCATTATTTAAGATTTCTTGAGTGCTTTTGAGAGTTTTGAAGGAAGAAGCAAGAAGGAGTAAACCAATGATATACAAGAAAGTCCACGTCTCCCTTCCTAACTCAATTATGGACCCTTGTAAGTGGTCAAGTCTCCACCTTTTTGATTATGAGGTTCTAGATCTTGTATTTTGTCCCATTTTCTTCTTAATCTTGTTAGATAGGATGGTAAGATTTCATAAAGGTTGCAACTTTATGAATCTTTGGATCATTTGGAGTAGTTCATGGTTTGGATCTGAATTTTGGTGGGTTGCTTGAGCCATGCATAAGATTTTGGTCATAAACCCCCATTTTGACTTAAGTTGAGTCCAAGACATGCATTGGACATGCATGTCTAAAAAGCAACAATCTTTAGGTTGGTTTTAGGGTTATAATCTCTTCTGAAGCAAATAGGTTTGAGACTTATGGGATTAAGTGCTTCTTTGTTAAACCCATTC
This sequence comes from Lactuca sativa, assembly GCF_002870075.4. Taxonomy (NCBI): domain Eukaryota; kingdom Viridiplantae; phylum Streptophyta; class Magnoliopsida; order Asterales; family Asteraceae; genus Lactuca; species Lactuca sativa. The sequence continues at coordinate 63,480,984 of NC_056625.2, read as the reverse complement.
CATGGTTGTGTCTTTTGGACCTAATATTTGAGATCTAGAACCCTTGGCTGGTCTCAAGGGATAAAGTTGGAAACTTTATCCATTTAGAGAATGAAAATGATCAGATCTGGACTTTGGAACCTTTGGGATCGGAGGATTCGATGTAACCCATTAAGACACTTTGAACCCAATGCCCACATCGTGGCCTAAGTTGCCATGGCATGGCGACTAGGTAAAATGCATCTATTTTGTCGATTGAGGGCCACGACGTAATGAGTCAACTTTGACTGTTAACTTTAACTTTTGAATTTTTTTTTACTTTTGGTAAAACCCCTTGTTTTGGAAGGAAAGGTAAGGGTATTCTTTCTATGGTTGTATAGGTGGTTTATAGTATCTGCATTCGTGATAGTAGGAGTAGTAGTGGTTGATCATTGTTTGTTAGGTGAGTCTCTTCACTATACTCGTGGGTCGAAGGCACTAATACCGCCCTGCTGGATTATGTTTGTAGGATGATAATGGTCTTTGTGACACTTGTTGATATGCTTGTATGTGCTTGTTGTCTTCATGACTCTTGCTGATATGATTGTATTCTTAGCTATAGCGTGCAATAGACCTAATACCGGTTGAAAGACACCGAATGGGGTGAAATAGACCCAGTACAAGTTGAAAGATACAGATGGGGTGAAATAGACCCAGTTTTAGCTGCGAGTTGTTATATATGTTTGGTATGTGGTATTTTGGAGAAACTCACTAAGCTTTGTGCTTAGAGTTTTATGTTTATGTTTTCAAGTACTTCTAGTTCGAAAGGGAAAGGCCCGGCATGATCACACTGCATCCTCCAGCATTTCGTGTTTTATGACATGATTTGTAGTCTGATAACTGTTTATTAAATTTTCACATTTTTTTGTGAATTTAAAAAAAAAAGAATGAATGATGTTTATGTTAGTTTTAAAATACAAATTTTACATAGTAATTTTTGGGACATTACAAGTTGGTATCAGAGCCTTAGTTTGAGGGATTGGGCACATTTTCGGGTGTGTCTGAACTCGAACTGAGGAATTGGTAATCCTATTTGGATGAAAATGGATTTTCTAAATATATTTTTATAAGGAAAAGGGGTGCAATGCATGCCATCATCCGAGCTCAAGTAAGTATTTCCTAAAATACACATACATGTTTATTTTTAAATATATGTATATGTATATAAGCATGTGATATGTGATATGTTTCATGTTGAGGCGTCGATTGATGACACTCTGATTTTGAGGGAAACTGGCAGTTGATACGGCTTCAGCCCAGAGGTAGAGTGGTAGATTTGCGAAGTTTAGCATGGATTGAGCAGCTTGAACGAGAGTTCTATTACGTCTTTCGACGACACTGTTCTGTTGTGGAGTATAAGGAGCTGAGAAGTTGAGGTCAATTCCTTTCTCTGTGAAGAATTTCTCAATGGTGGAATTAGTGAATTTTGGTCCATTGTCACTTCGGATTCTCCTAACTGGGAGTTTGATAAGAACATCTATTCCTTTGACAAAATTGATGAGCTCTGAGGCTGTTTCGGATTTCAGCCTTAGGAAGAAGTGTTGAGATAAAATCTCTTGATCGTTTAGATCTTTCACAGGAAAATAAAAGAACAAACTATTAAATCAAACAAGACAAGAACACAATATATAATCAATATAAAGCTTATGATTCAAACGTATTCACGCCTCAGCAGAGCTCGATTAAGAACTTTCACTGGAGAGGCGAGCTAGGGTTTACAATACTATAATAAGAATAATCAAAAGCGTTGCAACAAAGGATGCATGCATGCACCTTAAATACTAAAACCCTAGAATAAAATAATGCACGGTTGGACAGACCCAAACCGGTTACAAAACTGGGCTAATAAGAAACGAGCCCAAGACGCAACACACCAATCCTAACAATCTTCCCCTTTGCGTAAATTGGGGCGAGACTTTCACTTTGGTTGATTGACTGCAGCTCGCTTCAGCACCTTGAATAAGCATGGAATCACAGCAAGAAGACACATGGTGAAAGTGGATATACCATCTTATCATATCTGTGAAGTACTTCTTATCGCTTTCACTATTCTGCTTGGATCTGTGAATAATCCCTAGAACATACTCCAAGCACGAAGTAGTAAATACATGTTTATCAGTTAAAGCGAATAGACATTTCTTACCATCCTGTTTGGTGAACATCACAGAGTTTAATACCGAATCAATCTTTCCCATCTTCATCTTGTTGACATCACTTGCAGAACCAACAAGCAAAATAGTGGACTTCTTCCTGAGAACCGAAGCAATCTCTTGATCCATCTTAGCTACCTCCAAAATGTAGCAGACTAGCAATCTTTTTAGATGATCAATTATTGGCTCATACTCAACTGGGTTGGAGAGTAAAATGATGTACAGAACAATCCAATCATGAGGATTAAGATTGGGTAGATCAGTTAGGGAGAAGGTATGCTCAGACAAGGCCGAACCTCTGGTAACTTTGAACTTGACGTTGATGTACTTCCCTACTACTTGAGGCTTAAGGACCCGAACTGTGATAATTTTCTGAGCGCTCCAAGTGAGATATTGTGGTTGAGCGAACTTGATATGGGCATATTTAGTTACAAAATTCATGCATGATCTTTATACTTTATGTTAATTTTATCTCAAATAATGAACCAAAGGTGCTTAATTAGCTTAAATACTTCATTTTCAGCAACAAAGACATGCTCGAAAGGAAAATGAAGCGGAATTGGCGATTGGAGGCTTGGATCTTGGATTTTGAAGAAAGAAACATGCTGCTGGACAGCTTGACCCCTCGTCAGTGTTTTGGCCATATCTCATGAACCGTAACTCCGATTGACGAGATTCAAAATGTTCTGAAAACTAGACACAATTTCAGACGACTTTCGTGTTTTGAGAAAATGCTGATTCCAAACGGACTCGACGAGTAGGGCATCAAATCGACGAGTTAGTCAGAAGTTTCGCGATTCTTGACTTTGCATTGCCGAACACGAGATTTTAAGTGATGAACTCGGCGAGTAGGTCACTGGACTCTCCGAGTAGCCCCTGTTTTCAGAATATATATATATATATATATATATATATATATATATATATATATATATATATATATATATAGAAACGCTTCTCATTCGAACCCTAACTAATGGGGGAAGTTTAGGACGATTTTTGGAGGCTAGAAGGGTTCTTAGAAGCTGTGGTTTTCGAGATTTCAACCTAGATATCAAATTGGAAGAAGATCAAAGGCAATAACACACTACTTTTATCTTAATCTTTTGCATAAACCATGTTTCAATCATTAGATTATGTTTTTAGTTTGTTATTTTCCGTAGATACGAGCTAAAAATTCATAACTTCTGTTTAGGATAGATGATTTTGTGATTATGGTTTGATTTATGGTAGGATTGATTTAATATTGGTGCTTTTGTTGATTCTAGCTTGTTAAAGAACCTTATGTGTGAATGATAACTATTTTTCTGTTAATAGGAAGATAATTGAGCTGCATGAACATCTCTTAGTTGTTAACCTCATATGTTTATGTGACCACTTTATCATATGTCTAGGATTAATGAACATGAAACTAGAATTTATAAGAAAAATAGGTAAATTTATGTGTGAGCTTGTGTGATGACCATCAACAAGAGGTTAAATAAAGGACCAAATTAGTTAACCATTACAAGTCTAAATTAACCCGAATAAATAACCTAGTGAATTGAATTAAATTAGACAACTGGCCACTGTTTGAGTTAGTTTGTTCTCTAAGGACTAATGCAGCGAACGTGAATCTAATCAGTTGAGTCGGTAGCCAATAAAAGAATTAATCCATTGCACTATTACCATAATATCAACCATAGGATCAATTGAGTTGAACTAAACAGAAGTTCCCTTCGTTATTGAATTTAGTTGAATCTTTGTTTATCTAGTTCTTAGTTAATTGCTTAAGTTTCTAGTCTTGCAAAACTAGAGAAAATCCATTTTCTATTACTTGTTTTATTTAGATAATATTAGCATTTATTTTAATTGTTTACCGTTCCCTGTGTTCGATACCCTACTTGCTTGAACTATATTACTAAGCGATAGGTACACTGCCTTTCGTGTGCTTATTTTGTGTCTAAGTTAGTAGGATTAGAACTAGTTTGTCTCACACACATCAAGTTTTTGGCGCCGTTGCCGGAGAACGGTTCTAAATAGTTCATTTTATTTGCTAATTGTTATCATATATTTTTATTTTTTTTATATAGTTTCATTTTTATTTATTATGTATTTTCCAAATCTCGATGCTTTTGATGCTTTTCTTGATGAAGTAGTATAGGAAATCGAGCAAGAAGATGAGGAGTGTGGATCGGATGAAGATTTGAAGAAATTTGATAGATGGTTAGATAACATCTTGCCCAACACACAAGAGCAATCTGAGTCACAAGAGCTAGAGTTAAAAGATGAAGAATTTAATCCAGAAAGAGATTTGGAGGAACTGGAAAGATTGCTAGCAGAGGGGTCAAATGAAGAACAAGAAAAACCTGAGTTGCAGGAACCAAGTTGTGGTTTGACCATTACCACGACGTGGCCCCCTGTTCTTCCGGTTTGTGTTTCGAAGCGTGGGGTGACGAGTCCAACTTTGGAGAAAGTTCTGAGGAACGATCCATTTTTGATTAGTATCCAACCGGTTCCAACCCTTGTCAATATTTTTGGGTTTTATGAATTCAAGCTCGTTTGGCCAATTTTTGAAGCAAAGAGTCGAATATTAGAAATTGGTCCAAAGAAAATATTTAATGGAATGGATGGATTGGCATTGAGTTTATTGGAAGTTTATTAAGTTGGGAGTCCAGCTCAAGACTCGCACAAAAAGAAGCGCTTGCGGGAGGCAACCCGTCATTAGAGTTTGCTTTTCTTTTTCTTTTTGAACTTCTAGTTTATTAGGGTAATTTAGGAATTTAATTTTGATGTTTTTTTGTTCCTTTTTCTATTACTTGTGTGTTTCTTTGATCTTTTCAGTTCGAGTGTAAGGATGCATGCGAGAGTCTAGAGTCAAGGTTAACCAAGGGAAAAATCGTGTCCAGGCGAGAGAGAAAACGAAGTTTTGAGTCTAGTTACGAGTCTGATGATGCAAGAGGTTATTAAGAGCTCATTTACTGAAGAAAAAATGGGGGAAAGTATCAATTTAATATTCCCCACAAACATCAGAATCGGACCCGGAGCAAAAACATTTTTTTTCCATACAACGATGGACTCGGCGAGTGCACTTACCTACTCGACGAGTCTGTTGGATTAATGTCTAAGTCCATAACTATAATTGGTAAGACTTGACCCGACCCGGCATGGTCCATTTGGGTTGCATACCATCATGCACTTGGATGAGAGAAATAAGACACTTATGGTTATTAATATATTATAAGTTCTAGTATATTAATAATAAGAATGATAAGATTATTTAATTAGTATTGATCAAGAATTAATCTAGGATTAATTAAGTGATCAAAAGAAGACTAATTAAATATATGGGTTGATTGTGTAAATCATCCATACTTGTATAGTGGGCTAATGCTCCATGGATAATCAAGTTAGGCTAAAACCCATAGGATGGTTCATGGATGCTTCATGGTGTATTTGTACCCATGGATCATGGAAATGAAAGGCCATGTCAATTAGGGTTTACATGGTGTAACCCTAACTATATAAGCATCTTATTATTGAGGAAAAATTGGCCACTAGTAGTATTCTAGAGAGGGCTAGCCGATTTCATGAAGTGTAGAATTCTCTCAAGCTATTCTAAGTGTTTTGATGATTGTGATTCCATTTGAGGTGTCACACTTGGGGCACTAGGCACTCAAGCTTCATGAAGACATTCTACACCAAAGAGGTATGTATTCTATCTTGCTATAGTCATTGTTTTGTATGCTAGATTAGGATAATACCTTGGAAGTTCTTATTTGCATGTATAATAGAGAAAACATAGATCCAAGGTATTTAGGGTTGCATGTACACTTAGGAGTGTTAGAATGTTCAAAACCCAACAGTGGTATCAGAGCCTAGGCTTGCTTTCTCTTATACTTGTAATTAAAAGTTGAAAAAAGTCGAAAACTTGCTGTCTGACGAATGGACTCGGCGAGTCCATGGGGGGGACTCGGCGAGTTCATGTGTATCTTCAACCTACTCGGTGAGTAGGTTCATGCAACTCGGCGAGTAGGGTCGACAGAGTGCAGATTTTCGACTTTAGTTGCTGGAAATGGATTGGAAACATTACCCTAAACTGTTTTGGTACTTGAAAACTTGTTTGAGCTGGTGTAATGTTTTTGCTAATTCATTTACAACAACTAGTTATCAAAATTACAAAGTTTAATGTGATTTTGATTCTTGAAAGTGTTCATATTCATGTTCTTGTTCTTATGAAGTTTAGATGATCTTAGGAATTATTTGTAACCTATATGGTAGTTTAATTCTTGATCATAATGTGTTTTAATGGAGTCCATAACTTGTCCTCAAGTTATGGAAAACCAAAAGTCTCTTGGTTTAAAAAAAAAACCATTAAAAGAACACAAGAGTTAGAAAAATGAAAAGTCCTCATTTTATTACTCTATTAAACTCATAAGTTACAAGAAATGAAAAGTTTTGAATAGTTTCAAAACTTGCCCTCAAGTTTTGGAATTTGTAAAGTTTTCACTTATGAATACTTTAATTCCAAGTTAGCCCTTAGAATTTTAAAAGTTAAAATTCAACCCTTATACTTTATAATATTATAAGTTAATATATATATATATATATATATATATATATATATATATATATATATATATATATATATATATATATATATATATATATGTATAAGAGTAAAGTCAGTCTTACCGCTAGTACGCCTCATTCACGAAGCCGGTCTATAAGGTGGGTATAAGGTTGTTGCCTATAAAATGGCAACTTAATGGGTGTCCACTCTCACCCACCGCTTGCTTGACCGGTGGAGGGTCGTTAGCCGAACGGGTTTGACAGGACTAGAATTCTCCCTTCATTAAAAGTATTAATGATAAATACTGAGTAACTAAACTCTTAATAATACCCAATCTTAGTTACTTAGGAAAAATGTGAATAAGGTGCTAACCCATGAAATTACACTTTACACTTTGTCTAAGTCGTTAGTGGAGCGTGTGTGGTTAACCGGCACACTAACTTGGACTTAACAAGGTAGATAAAGGGTGACTTAATATTTATCATAGTATCGATGGAGCGTGTGTGGTTAAACGGCACATCGATTGAGGGGTAATTTATTAAGGGTACCAAGTGATTTGCATGGTTACTTCACACCTTGTTTTGTGATCCTCGGCATCCCAGTCACAAAACCTGAAGGGCACACTCGAGATTGAAACATGCCTTTGAAAAGTTCAATGAATCTCAATAGATCTAGGAGTATCAAAACCAATTAAAACCTAATAATACAGTTCGTTTATCTTGGTGGAAATTGGTGAATCGTCATTCACCTACCTTCAAATATTTTATAGCTTGGATTACGGCATACCTCTTCTAAGTTATAAAATAGTTTGTTGGGTCCTAGCCTTAATATTTCATATTGGGTGTCATATTAAGGACTTTAAATCAACTATCTTGAATATCTCCCAAAAGATGTCTGTAATAGACACCTATGATCTTCCCAAATCTCTTGAAACAAGGTTTCCTAAATGAAGATGATGTCCCATGGATATCATACTTCTTTCACCTCCTCCAATTATTCTCCCTAACCCACAAGTTCTTGAAAAGTTTAAGGTCACTCAAGCCCTATTGGCAAGGCAAGGTCTAGGTGTGATCACATCTTGGAGATGTAGTCACATATTGACAAGCCGGGAGAGTTGGGTGTCAAAGTCTTGAGAAAGTTGGTGGTTAAATCACTTTCTAAGTCACATAGTCAGTTCCTTTGGGACACCTATGAAACAGACTATGAAAAGACCCTTAATGATCTTATCTATTTGCTAAGATCAACTTCCTAAAACTTTATGGACATTGACAATGATGACATTGGATATCTAGTAAAGCTTTCTCTTCCCAATGGAAAGGGATCGGCCATAGTCAACTCGGTTGACCAAATGGTAAAGAGAAAAGCTAAGTCTGTGATAGTCTCGTGTACCATTATCAAAGGTTCCATATGTTTATATTGCCAAAGGAAGGGGCATTGGTTGCGAAGCTGCCAAATTTACCTAAGGATGTTAAAGTCAATAAGTTTGACTCTACTTCAGGTAAAGTCCACTATCTAACTCTGTTAAGTTTCTATTATGAGATTCTTGATACATGATGTGACTGGGTCACATGGTGATGTTTAAGAATCAAAGAAAAGTAAAGGAACTTAAAGAAAGAATATGCTGAATCTGATCGCGTAGATGGATCTCTATCGCATAGTTTGAAGATCAGATTCCTGAGCTACTTCTTAGGAGTTATGAGATATTGCTTAGGAATAGATAACAACAAGTTTTCATACGGATTGTAAGGATAAGTTTTTCCGCAAAGTTTTAAAATAAAAGAAAAATTTTTGATTTTATTTATTTTAAAATATCCTTACAATGGCATTTGAGGAAAAATTGTTGCTTATATGATTCCATTAATAGCAAGAGTGGAAGTATGAAATTGATTCTTTCATTTGTGGTAATGTCTAAATTTACCAAATAAAGAAAGATTCTCATCACCCAAGTTTCAATTGGACCGGAACTTGGAATCATGCAAGTTGTATAGCATGATGAATGAGAACTTTCAAGTATTGGAAAAATTAAGACTAATTACTTGTTCACATGGATGTGTGAGTTAAGTAAAGGACTAAGGGATCGAGTACACATTCTTGTGCACTGATTAAGTCCACCACAAAAGATTAATAAGACTATTCGTCATAATTTACTAAAGCTCAGTAAATATGATTATACTTACAAGCTTAAGTGTAACTCTGAGACATTGGAAATGGTTCCAATGTATGGCAGGGCGAATAAGAAGAATCAAAATGGCAGAAGGATAAAAGTTTCTCAAATCTGAAAAGATGGGAGAGTACTTTAGTATCAGTTTTGTGATCATCTTAATGATTAAGAAACCATAGCACAATTAGTTCTCTAAGGAAGTCTTAGTGCATTCTTATGACTAAGAAGAGAGATCTTGAATTGGTTAAATCAAGAAGATGAGTCATACTTCGTTCCAATACAAGTCTTAGAGTCATACTCCAAGATTGTCATTTGAGTGACATGTCTTAAAGAAGGTTTAAAACACTTGTCAAATGTAAGAGTAAAAGTTTTCTACTCTTGTACATTTGAAATTGGTAAGTTGTGATGTTTTGGATAAAACAAAGACCAACTTAGGCCAATTGTGTGAAGTGTTTTTCTTGATTAGAATCCACACTATCTCTTGGATATTTGACAAGGGAGTCTTATATGTCAAGAAGACAGTGGGAGTCTTAAAGGTCTTGAAAGTCTCAAGAACTAATCAAGAATAAAACCTAAAGTTCTTCTCTAGCACACAATTTGAGGTTTATAATCTATTGTGTTGACATATTCTGTGCCCATTCCAGTTAAAGTTGGTTTTGCATATGAGTTCTTAGAGTTCTCAATTTGTTGCACAACAACTTGGAAGCAATGGCAGGCCCTTGAGCTGCCAGGTGGCAAGAAGTTAAGATTGAGTTCGGTCCATATGAGTTTGGATTTGTCATTATCCTTGTCTTGTGACGATGATTTTGACAATTCACATGGATAAGAACACATACACCATTAAATCTAAGTGTCATAAGGTTTCTCTCCGATTCGTGAAAATGATGGTGAGGAAACACTTTCACTAAGTAGATTTTAGCTAGATAGCAACTGTGACATTTGCATTCTCAAAGTCGTTAGTGGAGCGTGTGTGGTTTACCGGCACACTAACCTGGACTTGTGAGAAGTGGCAAAAAGGTCTAAACATTATGATTACGGCATCCCTCTTCATAATTGTTTAGATACACAAGTGTGCTATCTAAGGGAAGGTGTATGATTTTGATAAAGTCTTATCAAAACAATCTAGTATCAGAAATCTGAACTTTGGTAAGAAAGTCAGCTGATTTCTGAGTACATGTCAAAGCTAGTGGGAGCATAAGTGTTATGCTAATAATCATCATGTTAGTGGGAGCATGATAATTATGATAAGTATTGCAAGTTAGCAATGTTAATTATAGAAAACAAAAAGTTTCAATTCGTGAGGTTGCACGGATTGAAAAAGTTGTTTTGCTATAATTAAGGGAGAGGAAATTATGCTTCATCTCAAATCTATAAGCTTAGATTGTGAGGTTTTAATCATTTAGTCAAGGATATATATGAATTTCATGGAAATTCTGTATATGGGTCCATTATTTGCGTTCTAAAATTCGATTATGATTACGGCATCCCTTTTCATAATCTGAATTATGAGAACTTGGCAAATAGAAATAGAAATGTTATAGCAAAAGACTGGTTTAGTCTTTATGTGAGACATCATGAATCGTGTCCCATATGCTTCGGATATAGGATCGATTACATGTGCTATATTCATCCGTTCTAAAATTTTCCAAATGCCTGGGGCGTTAAGAAGGAAAAAGGTTTAGAACTGGTTATGACTAAAAGGATTAAACAATTGTCGAGGACAATCTAAGGTTTACCAAAGATTGGTTGCTCAAGGACAATTGGAAGTATAGTGATAATTCTGGAAGGACCATAGTGACATAATCTGTAAGGAGGCAACTCTTGTTCAGAAGTGATAGTCAAAATGGAATCTGGAAATGTTTCAAAGTTAGAATTTTCAATCTGTGTAAGATTAAGGAAACTTAATGCAAGAAGGATGTTTCCAAGGAGTTGATCTCCTTTGGAATGCTCTGTAATGTTTGTTGTCAAGTCTTTCTGACTTTGTGCATAATCATTACAAGAAGATCAATGCATATAAGTTTAGAATCTAACAGATTTCAGTAAATGGCATGAATTTGGAATTCTTGCATTTGCAGTAAGGATTTGGGAGTGTGAAAAGAGAATCATTGAAGTTATGTTCAATGGATCTAGTTCACAAAGTAAAGATTATAGACAAACATAGTATGCATACTTGGTGTGTGGCATGACTAGTGTTTAGAAAACATAGTGTACATGCTTGGAGCATGGGACAACTATTGTTTTAAATTCAAGAATAAAGTTGATAGCTGAAACAGTATGCAATGAATAATGTGTAATCATATGGTGATAAATAAAAGGTGTTTTATTTATGAGTTGATACCATATTGGATTCAATTATTATTGTGTTTCACTTTGCATGTTTTGACTTCCCGAATAAACTGGGTTATTCTTCCGGAATGACTAAGTTATTCAAACCATCCACAGTCGGTCATATTTTGGAAGTAGATATGAATTAAGACTGTCATGATGGGTTGTAGAGGTCTAAGGTGTTGGACAAGGCTACAACAATCATGAGTGCTCATAAGTTCTGAGTATTGGATTCAACCCGCACTCATTGGAATCACTTCATGGATTTTATCACGAGTGATCATGAGACGATAATATCTTATATTCTTCAAACCTAGAGATATGAGTTGTTACTATGAGTTGATAGTACATTGATAGCACGAAAACGCATTTGGTAACTCGGTGCTATAAAACGTGCCTTTGTGTATGATTCAACAAGTAGTAGAACAAGCCATATGAGTCAAAGTTTATCCATTCCTTTTACCTTCCGGATAAAAGTGATATATGTGGGCCCCTCGATGATTTGATGATGACAAATGGAAGTGCTCGGCCGGGCCAGGACTGATTTGATTTGTTCAATTAGTCAGTCGTCATAAATCGGAAATCGGGAAACAACAAATGGACAGAGAGAATGATTATAATCCATGTCTCAGTCCATATGATATCTAGAATGGAGGAATATATGATCCCTTATCTATTGGACAAGTCACTGACAAAGGTCAGAGTTCACCTACAAGGTCAGAGTTCGACAGAAGCTTTGAGAGCTACGATTGCCAGTTGGTTCCTGAAGTCATACGCAATAATAGTTTTAGACTTATCCAAGTGGGAGACTGTTGGATTAATGTCTAAGTCCATAACTATAATTGGTAAGACTTGACCCGACCCGGCATGGTCCATTTGGGTTGCATACCATCATGCACTTGGATGAGAGAAATAAGACACTTATGGTTATTAATATATTATAAGTTCTAGTATATTAATAATAAGAATGATAAGATTATTTAATTAGTATTGATCAAGAATTAATCTAGGATTAATTAAGTGATCAAAAGAAGACTAATTAAATATATGGGTTGATTGTGTAAATCATCCATACTTGTATAGTGGGCTAATGCTCCATGGATAATCAAGTTGGGCTAAAACCCATAGGATGGTTCATGGATGCTTCATGGTGTATTTTTACCCATGGATCATGGAAATGAAAGGCCATGTCAATTAGGGTTTACATGGTGTAACCCTAACTATATAAGCATCTTATTATTGAGGAAAAATTGGCCACTAGTAGTATTCTAGAGAGGGCTAGCCGATTTCATGAAGTGTAGAATTCTCTCAAGCTATTCTAAGTGTTTTGATGATTGTGATTCCATTTGAGGTGTCACACTTGGGGCACTAGGCACTCAAGCTTCATGAAGACATTCTACACCAAAGAGGTATGTATTCTATCTTGCTATAGTCATTGTTTTGTATGCTAGATTAGGATAATACCTTGGAAGTTCTTATTTGCATGTATAATAGAGAAAACATAGATCCAAGGTATTTAGGGTTGCATGTACACTTAGGAGTGTTAGAATGTTCAAAACCCAACAGAGTCCCAGTATAAAAACTCGACTCCTGCCAGTATTACGCTATAACTCGGTGAGCCACCCTACAGACTCGACGAGTTGATCCTTATTTTGTCTCTCAAGCTGATGATTTGATACGACAATTGGCTACACCTTTGAAGAACATTTTCCGAGCGTTTCCGAGAGTCTTTCCTGCATTTTTAGAGCTGTCAACCATTTCATTCATGAATCTTCCCTTTGTGGAGATAAAGAAAGATCCATCCCCTTGCTTCACGTGCGTGCCCTTCTTATCATTTGTTGGCTAGCCCTTTGTATTTCATAGCATGGCTACATGTGCCCTTTGGAATATCAAACTAAAAGCAAAAACACATTTCATTCACGAAATTTGATGCCCGAGGCATGGATGAGCTGTTCCCATGTCTAAATTCAGTTGAAGATGAAGCTTTCAATGTCAAAGATTTACCTCATGACTACTATCCCAGGGGAGTTTGTTCTAATTCCCTCTTTAGTTTTGTGTTTTTCTTTTTCATGCATAACATGCAATGAGGACTTTGCATGATTTAAGTGTGGGGTAGGGGTTTGTTACATTACATTAGTCAATTTAGAATCCTAATTTAGGCTTCATTTTTTAAAAAAATTGCATAAAATTGCTAGGATCTAATTTAGGAAACATTGGTAAAAAGAAATTAGGGATCATGCTAGTATTATATTTGATGATTCTATGAGGACCCAAATGTTTAGTTGAGCTTATATACGTTTTAGTGCATTTGTGGCTTCCCTTATTCTAGTGAAATCATGGGACAAAAATACAACCTCGCTTAGTTTGAGGAATGCAATATGTTTACCATCGTGTACTTGAAATGTATCAAGGAAAATTTTTATCTTTAATCAATAAAGGTTGAAGTTGAGCGCCCTTGCTTAAGCATGTAAGTTTTGAGTGAAAAAAAAGTGAGATACTTGTAAAAAAAAGAGAGAAATTACCAAAAAGTTGAAAGAGTTTTGGAGCTGTCAAAGTGAAAATCCGAAGAACAAAATTCAAAAGTTGAAGATACCAAAAATCAAAAAGGTGGTGAATTCAAAGAAATCAAATATCAAATTATCAAAGAAGTGAGGAATTCCAAAGATCTCCATAGTGATATCAAAAATTTGTGATTTTCTAGATTATGTATGCTTGGGTTGCTCAACCAAAAATACCTTGAGGCTAGGAGGTTTTCTGAGGATGGATTCAGAGGGATGCATAAAATGAGCATTGTTCAAAAGAAGTGGGCGAGTGTTTATGAGGATTGTGAGTATTTAGAATTGAGGGGGGTCCTTAGGAATAATTTTAGACACAAATGCATGCGTTGCGGTCTTGGCATAATGGCTGGTTTGATTAAGATTGTCTTATGTAATATTAGTGTACTAAAATTCATTTTTGCTTGGGGGCAAGCAAAAGTCAAGTGTGGGGTATTTTGATATGGGCATATTTAGTTATAAAATTAATGCATGATCTTAATACTTTATGTTAATTTTATCTCAAATAATGAACCAAAAGTGCTTAATTAGCTTAAATATTTCATTTTCAGCAACAAAGACATGCTCGAAAGGAAAATGAAGCGGAATTAGCGAGTGGAGGCTTGGATCTTGGATTTTGAAGAAAGAAGGATGCTGCTGGACAGCTTGACCCCTCGTCAGTGTTTTGGCCATATCTCATGAACCGTAACTCCGATTGACGAGATTCAAAATGTTCTGAAAACTAGACAAAAGTTCGGACGACTTTCGTGTTTTGAGAAAATTCTGATTCCAAACGGACTCGATGAGTAGGGTATCAAATCGACGAGTTGGTCAGAAGTTTCGCGATTCTTGACTTTGCATTGCCGAACACGAGATTTTAAGTGATGAACTCGGCGAGTAGGTCACTGGACTCTTCGAGTAGCCCCTGTTTTCAGAATATATATATATATATATATATATATATATATATATATATATATATATATATATATATATATATATAGAAACGCTTCTCATTCGAACCCTAACTAATGGGGGAAGTTTAGGACGATTTTTGGAGGCTAGAAGGGTTCTTAGAAGCTGTGGTTTTCGAGGTTTTAACCTAGATATCAAATTGGAAGAAGATCAAAGGCAATAACACACTACTTTTATCTTAATCTTTTGCATAAACCATGTTTCAATCATTAGATTATGTTTTTAGTTTGTTATTTTCCGTAGATACGAGCTAAAAATTCATAACTTCTGTTTAGGATAGATGATTTTGTGATTATGGTTTGATTTATGGTAGGATTGATTTAATATTGGTGCTTTTGTTGATTCTAGCTTGTTAAAGAACCTTATGTGTGAATGATAACTATTTTTCTGTTAATAGGAAGATAATTGAGCTGCATGAACATCTCTTAGTTGTTAACCTCATATGTTTATGTGACCACTTTATCATATGTCTAGGATTAATGAACATGAAACTAGAATTTATAAGAAAAATAGGTAAATTTATGTGTGAGCTTGTGTGATGACCATCAACAAGAGGTTAAATAAAGGACCAAATTAGTTAACCATTACAAGTCTAAATTAACCCGAATAAATAACCTAGTGAATTGAATTAAATTAGACAACTGGCCACTGTTTGAGTTAGTTTGTTCTCTAAGGACTAATGCAGCGAACGTGAATCTAATCAGTTGAGTCGGTAGCCAATAAAAGAATTAATCCATTGCACTATTACCATAATATCAACCATAGGATCAATTGAGTTGAACTAAACAGAAGTTCCCTTCGTTATTGAATTTAGTTGAATCTTTGTTTATCTAGTTCTTAGTTAATTGTTTAAGTTTCTAGTCTTGCAAAACTAGAGAAAATCCATTTTCTATTACTTGTTTTATTTAGATAATATTAGCATTTATTTTAATTGTTTACCGTTCCCTGTGTTCGATACCCTACTTGCTTGAACTATATTACTAATCGATAGGTACACTGCCTTTCGTGTGTTTATTTTGTGTCTAAGTTAGTAGGATTAAAACTAGTTTGTTTCACACACATCAGCATGCTAGATTAGGGCTAAGCATCTGCTCAAAATCACATTGTAGGATGCTATGAGGAATACCTTGTATGCCGGTTGTATGAACCTTTAGAGCTGCATGCTAGTATAGATTTCAGATAAACTGATGGAGTCGCTGGGTTAGGTAGTGCTCTGGTTTAGAACTCAATGCTCGAATGCTGCTTATTTTGTGCTTCTAGGGACTTCACTAGTGTTGGCTAATTATTAAGTGAATATGTTAAATTACATGTTATGGGGATTAGATAATTCTCAAAGGCTAGGTTCAACCCTATCACACAACTCTTATTTGAGTCGAACCATTGTAGGGTGGGACCTAGCAGTCGAAAATTATTTGGTTCCGGTAACATGTAAATGTTTTTGTGAGGGAGTTAGAGGGTATTGGAGGGAGTGTCTTCTGCAGCTGATGGCAGAGAGTGTTGGGAAAAGGAACGCTAAGAAATCTTGGGGAAATGTTTTAGCGTGTAGGTCGCTCTATATTGAGAGTGAGGTAATTGATAGTAGGGATGTGACTTGGAGAAGTCGAGACCGTTCTTGAGGAAGGTATAGATAGGTATGGAAGGTAGTATTGGGATCGTACTATTGAAAGCACAAAATATATACCCGAGAAAAGGAAGGCCATGATGATTTCAAGAAACTTCAGAAGTGTGAACCTCTTTGTGCATGTACTGATTGTTTATGTATTATGTTTCAGGATGGTGATGACACATAGTGGAGTAGGAGGTTCAGGATATGGATCTGGTTTGGGCTCGGGAACCGAACCTATTTACAAGGGACTACACGAGTTCATTAAGTCCGAAATTACGAGAGGCTTCCTTGATGCGACCCCATTGATGTTAAGGTCAATCAAGGAGGGTATCATTGAGTTAATGGAGGAGCGCTTCTGGACCTTCATAGTCGAGTTGGATATTGGGCAGTACGGAGCCCACACGCTCTCCTTCAAGGATTTCAAGGGATGATGCACGCCAGAGTTCTTTTGGGTATATCGCCAAGAGATGGAAATTAGACATGGAGTGTGCCCAGATCACTACCTTCTTCCTCGAGAGGTCGAAGGTGAGGTTTCTTGCAAGCTATCTGAGGGAGCGAGCCCAGGACTAGTGGGAGGAAGTTGGTTATGCTCTGGGATCACCAGTCATTGATGTGATGACCTGGTCGGATTTTGTGACCTATTTCCAAGCAGAGTTTACACTGGCTATTGGGGCACAACAGTTGGTGAGGGAGTTCCAGGATATGTTTCAGACGACTGAGACCGTGGTGGAGATGACCGCCAAGTTTCGAGAGAGAGCTTTATTAGTACCCCAGTATGCTGCAGACGAGGAGATAATGAAGACTCGGTACCATGAAATGCTGAGATCAGATATCAGGGAGTTTTTTATCTATTCAGTCGGTCTGAAATTGGAGGACATGATATCCAAATCCCAGGAGCAGGAAATCGATTTGGAGCACATTGGTAGGAGAAAGGAAGTGCATGTGCATGTGATTGGGGGTTCATAAAAGAAACCCACAGTTTTTTATTTTAGATCAAGGGGCCAGTAGGGTAGGGGCCGTTGTGGCAAGTCTGGCAGGATGCATGACAGGGTTTACAGGGCGGGTGGTTCGGGATTCTATAAATGCGGCAAGTTAGGGCACTTCGGTAGGGATTGCACTGCCACCACCACCACTACCCATGCTTCAGGTCTGATTTGCTTTCATTGAAATTGGAAGGGCCTTGAGAAGGCCGATCTCCGAAGTTTTATGGTAGGAGCGGTTGCAACACCCGCTCTAGTGACCTTGAGGATCACAGATGGCCCGGAGGGCAAGGAGGCGGTCCCTATAGTGAAGAGAAGGGCTTTTTAGATGATAGACGAGGAGGTGCGTACGATTCCCAACATGGTTATGGGTATATTCTTCCTTTCATTTATGTGATTTCATTATTTGTTATGCTTATGTTTTATGTTGTATTGTTCGGGAATGTTCTTAGTGAATGGATTGCCTGCTCTGGTTCATTTTTATTTGTGCGCTACATGATCATTTGTGTCTCTTGAGCTCCTCAAGCGATTTGATGATGCTCATGGGATGCTTGATTACCCCTTGGAGGTGGATATCATCGATGATCATCCAGTGATGGTTTCATGAGTTCATCGGGGTTGTACTCTTGAGTTATTTCGAGAAAGATATCTGATTGAGTTGGTTCCTATTCCTTTGCACAAGAGCAAGGTCATTGTGGGGATGGACTGGTTGAGCCCTAATGGGTAAATGATCAATTACAGGTACCTGTTAGTTCGAACCCCAAGTGGAGGAGAGCTAGTTATTCATGGCGTGGGTGCTCAGCGTGGACCGACTCTCTGTTCATCTGCGAGAGCTAGGAGATATCTTCAGCAGGGTAGTTCGGGTTTTGTGGCTTATGTATTGGACATCAGGTGGAGAGAAAGAGGACGATGAGGATGTGTCAGTTGTTCGAGAGTATCCAGATGTATTCCCGGAGGACTTGCCGGGAGTGCCTCCGGAGAGGCAAGTGGAGTTTCGAATTGATATGGTACCAAATGCGGGTTAAATATCCAATGAACCATATCGGTTAGCATTGTTGGAGATGCAGGAGTTGTGTCCATAACTATAGGATTTGTTAGATAAGATTATTATCAAACCGAGTAGTTCACCCTGGGGAGCGACGATTTTGTTTGTGAAGAAAAAGGATGGCCCCCCACAGGATGTCCATTGATTATCGGGAGCTGAACAAAATAAAGGTGAAGAACCATTATCCGCTTCCAAGGATTAATGATTTGTTCGACCATTTATAGGGTGTCTCTTGGTTCTCCAAGATCGATTTGCATTTAGGCTACCATTAGATGAGAGCCAGAAATTAGGATGTCTAGAAAACTGCTTTCAGGACTCGTTATAGTCATTACTGATGGGTTTTGAGCATAACAAACAATCCCTATGTGTGCACGCAATGCTAATATTCTTGGATCTATGTTTTCTCTAGTTGAACATACAAGTATTGAACATAATAAAGAAAACCCTAAGAGGCATATACTATTTTCGAAATCTATAACAAAAGATAGTAAACATACCTTTAGCTGTTATGTAGTAATAACAATATGAATCCAAGACTTCTTGAAGCTTGAGAGCAAGTGCCACAAGTATCAGGCCTCTAATGGTTCACACCCAAACTAAGAAAGAGGATGAGAGAGGAGTAGAAGTCTTGAGAAACTCGACTATTCTTCGAGGGATAAGAGTGACCGAAATCATGAAGGGGTACAACTCTTTATATAGTGGTAGTAGCTTAGAGCCAAAGTTAGGGTTTTCTGGAGAAAACCCTGATTCCTTAACTTAAGGCCTAAGCAACCCATGATCATCCCATCCAAGTCCTTGGACGAAAATTCTAGGGCCTTCCTAGAAGTTTTCGTCCAACCCTTCTAGGGAGGTCCAAGAGCCCAATTCCTTAACTATCAATAAATTTGTAAACAACCCCTGCACTTTTAATTAATATAATTAATTCCATTTATTTTTTATTAACTATTAATTAAATAATATGATTTTTAATTAATATATTATTTAAATAATACATTAATAAATAAATTATTTCAATTTATTATTCATATAATAAATTCAACCTCTTTCTCCAAAAGTCATCCTGTCTAGCTGCTAGTCTGAGGGCAACCCAAAAGGACTGTGCTACTATCAATTCAAGTATATACCAATTATAGTTATGGGCTTAGACACCTAATCCACTAGTCTCCCAATTGTATAAGTCTAATAACTTTAGTTGCCAGTATAACTTCAAAAACTGATTAGCAAATTGTAGCTCTCAAAGTCGTTGTTGAACTCTGACCTAGTCAATAATGTGTCCTAAGATAAGTGATCATATAATCCTCCTTTCTGCAAGATATCATTTGGACAAACGACATGGAACAAAATCAATATTATCGTCCAATACTTTGTTTCGCGATTCCCGATTTGTAATGAGAAAGAACTACTAACCGAACACATCAATTTGGTCTTGGTCGGTCCCGACAATATAAGTCAACACCAAATCATCGAGGGCCCAAGATATCGTTTTGCCCGTTAGGGAAAAAGGAATAAATAAACTTTGACTTATATGCTTGCAATATTTACTCATCAAATGATGCACAATAATATGTTTTATAACATCAAGTTACTGATGCATTTATGCATTATCAATGCACAACCAACTCGTAAACAACTCATATATCTCCGTTCAAAGATTATAAGATATTATCGTCTCATAATTACTCGTGATAAATTCAATGAAGTAATTCTCTGAGTGTGGGTTAATCCAATACTTAAATTCTCCATTTCAAAGTACTCATGAATATTGCAGCAAAGCCATTGTTATGTCTAAAACTCTTTAGATAATCTACAATCCAATTCATCACAGTCTTGATTCATTACTTACTTCCAAAAGTATGATCGACTGTGGATGTTTGAATAATCCAATTATTCGGGAAGTAAAACATGAAAAATGAAACACAATAATAAACAATTGAGAAAAGATAGTAAGCAATACTAAAAAATAATTCTCTATTATTTTATCATCAAATGTCAGTTACATTTCCTTTGTTACAAGTTTGTAAATATGTGTCTAACTACTAAAACTAATATCGACCTTCAGAACAATGCTCCTTGCATGTTGACACATGCATAACCCTACTCAGACCCTTTATGAGGGGATCTACAAGATTCTCTTCTGAGATACCCTCTTCATGACGAGGTGTCCTTCTTCTACCCTATGTCTGATAAAATGGTATTTTCTATCGATATGTATCGATCGACCATGATCTCTTGGTTCCTTTATCAAGGCCACCTCTCCTTCATTATAAAAAAAATATCCATTGGGTCCTTTATGGTTGGCATAACTACAAGGTCTCCGATGAAGTTCTTCAACCATATAGCCTCCTTTGATGCTTCGCTTGTAGCTATATACTCTGATTCATAGGTGGAATCAGCCATGGACTCTTGTTCGGAACTTTTCCAAGTTACTACTCCTCCATTAAGGGTAAAACCCAGCCAGATTGAGAACGGAAGTTGTCTCTGTCTGTCTAAAATCTGGCAACACTACACCCAGTTACTCTTAAGCCATCACTGCTACCAAGCACAAGGGCCCAGTCCTTAGTTCTTCACAGATACTTAAGAATATTCTTGACCTCTATCCAATGATCTCTACCTGGATTTCCCTAATATCGGCTAACCATGCTCAAAGAAAAAAGCCACATCAGGGTGAGTACATGTCATAGCATAAATGATTGATCCAACGGTGGAAGCATATAGAACTCGACTCAATTCCACTATCTCTGCATCAGTACTCAGACTTTGTGTCTTACTCAATTTGGTATTACTCTAGATAGGCAACTCTCCTTTTTTGGAATTCTCCATGCTAAAATGTTTTAACACTTATCTAAATACGTACTTTGGCTAAGTCCAATTATTCTTTTACTCATTTTTCTCAAAATCCTTATCCCTAGAACATAGGCAGCCTCTCCTAGATCCTTCATAGCAAAACACTTTCCAAACTAAGACTTAACATCTTGCAAAGTTGGAATGTCATTTCCTATGAGAAGTATGTCATCAACATACAACACCAAGAAGGTTACCTTACTCCCACTAGCTTTGACATATACACAGGATTCGTCTTCACTTTTAGAGAAGCCAAACTCTTTAACTTTCTTGTCAAAGCAAAGATTCCATCTACGAGAAGCTTGTTTCAATCCATAGATTTATTTCTCAAGATTACACACTCTATTGGGGTAATTAGCATCCACAAAACCCTTTGGCTTATTCATGTAAACATCCTCAGCCAACTTCCCATTAAGGAAAGAGGTTTTGACATCCATCTACCAAATTTCCTAGTCATGAAACACAACTATGGCTAGCATAACCCTATAGATTTAATCGTAGGTACTGGTGAGAAAGTCTCATCATAGTCAACCCTTGGGGTTTGAGTACAGGCCTTTACAACCAGTCGAGCCTTAAAAATGTGCACCTTTCCATCCATGCTGCTCTTCTTCTTGAATATCAATTTGCACCCAACTGTCTTACGACCTGGTACATTGTCAACAAAATTCCAAACTTGATTGTCATACATGGACTTGATCTCACTGTCCATTTCCTCTTTCCATTTAGTAGGCTCAAGGTCCATCATAGCTTCCTTGTAGTTTGAATGTTCATCCACATTTATCTGTGTACTATCACTAATAAACCTATCACCATATGTAGTAATATAGAAACCATAAAACTCAAGAGGCATTCTAGCTCTACTGGAATGCCTAAGAGGTAATGACTCATCAATTAGTTCAACTATAATTTCTTCCTTTGGTTGAGTGGTAGCATTAGAGGTTCCTTCATCGTTTGAATCTTGAATTTCTTCAAGATCAATAGTACTCCGACTGTCCTCTTTGCATATGAGCTCTCTCTCACGAAAGACTCCCCTTCGTGCTATGAAGACCACGTTGTCACTAGGTCTGTAGAACAAATATCCAAAGGACCTTTGTTGGTATCCAATGAAAATAAATCGCTCACTACGAGGTTCAAGCTTGTTGTGAGTCTCTCATCTAACGAAAGCTTCACAACCCCAAACCTTGATATGTGCCAATGAGATAACCTTCCCTGTCCACATCTCATGAGGTGTTTTGGCAACCTTCTTTGTTGGGACAAGATTAAGAATGTGGGCGACAGTCTCTAAGGCATACCCTAGAATGAGATTGGAAGTGATGCTTGACTCACCATGGAACGAACCATGTCCAACAAGGTTCGATTACACCTCTCAGCCACAACATTAAGTTGTGGTGTCTTAGGAGGTGTCAATTTTGAAAATATTCCACATTCCTTGAGGTAGTTGTAGAACTCGATACTAAGATAGTCACCACCTCTATCGGATATGAACATCTTGATCTACTATAATCATTAGTAAAAGTCACAAGGAATCGATTTGCATCCCTTGTAGTGGATCTGAAGGACCCACACACATCTGTGTACGAGATTTAACAATCCTTCACCTCTTTCACAAGAACCAGTGAAAGGTGATTTTGTCATCTTTCCAAGTAAACAAGACTCGAACGTATTATCTGACCTTAAGTCAAATGATTCCAACACTCCATCCTTTTGGAGTTGGGTGATGCGTTTCTTGTTGACATGTCCTAACACAATAATGCCACAAGCATGCTTTGTCTAACCCATTAGACGAATCAATTTGTAAAACATTATTACCTAAATTCTCTACAACCATCACAATTTCATACACGCCATCACAAGGTAAAACTTCAAAATATAATACACTGTTTTTAAAAGCATAAATCCACGCAATCTGATTATTAAAAGAGTATCTAAGACCTTGTCTATATAAAGCATGAAATGAAATGATGTTTCTTGTCATCTCTGACGAGTAACAACAATTATTCAAATCTAAACACAACCCACTACTAAGCACTAAGTTATAAACTCCAATCTTGGTAACAGGTGACGATCTCCTATTGCCCATGATCATGTTTATTCTCCCATGCTCCACATCCTCACTTTTTCTTATCCCCTACAAATCAGAATAAATGTGAAAACCACTCGTATATCAAGCACCCAAGAATGAGAATATGATGAGTTTTTAGATAAGATAGTGTAAATACTTTTTGAGGTTGGCTTCACCTTACCATCCTTTATGTATTGCAAGTACTTAGGGAAGCTTCGTTTCCAAAGCCCTTTCTGATGGTAGTAAAAGCAAGTAGCCTCTTTAGGATCAGAGGTGGGAGGAGCATCATAACTGGGCTTTCCTTTGGATACATTTCTTGAGGACCCAACTTGGGACTTTGCCTTCCACTTCTGTTTAGGAGGACCCTTCTTCTTCTTCCCTTTTCCTTGCCCAATGGCTAAGATAGGAGCAACAACAGGAGTGGATGCGATACTTTTTCCCTTCATTCTAGCATCAACAGTTCGCAGGAGGTTCTGAAGATGAGCCAATGTGGTGTATTGGTTGTTCAAATGGTAAGTTAAGATAAACTGATCATAACAACTAGGAAATGAGTGCAAGACTATATTAATAGCCAATTCCTCATCAAAGTTCACATTTAGCTTTAGCAAGTGCTCCACGTATCTTTGCATTCTTTGTATGTGGCTATTGGCAGATTCTCCATCTTTCATCTTGCTAGTGATGAGGGACTTTACTACCTCATACTTTTCTTGACGAGCTCATTGGTGGTACTTTTCCACCAAGTCCTTGTTCATCTCGTATGGCTATTAATCCTCATAGAACCTTTGTATCTCAGGAGTCATAGTAGCCACCATGATGCATGCCACTTTGGTTGCATCATTGTAGTGCTTCATATACTCAGCCAGTTTTGTGGTAGTAGCTTGGGTTTCATTGATCTTGAGAAGTTCTTTTTCGAGCACATACTCCTTGTCCTCGAAACTTAGAGCCATCTTGATGTTACACATCCAGTCATTATAATTGGTCCCATCAAAGGTAACTCTCGAGCAGATGTTCAGAAGCGAGAAGTTGTTGTTGGAGGAGGAACCAGAAGCATCGTTGGGAGTTGACATCTGAAAATGAAGAAGGACAAGTTTTAGGTTAGATAGAAGTAATCCTCAATATAACACCCAAATGAAATATTAAGGCTAGGATCCAACTAGATATTTCACAACTTAGAAAAGAGATGTCGTAATCTAATTGTGAAATAAATAAAGGTAGGTAAATGACGATTTACCAATTCACCACGAAAACGAAATTTTAAACGAATTAGATTTTTAATGAAATCCCTAGATCTTTGGATATTCATTGAATATTCGATGACATGTTTAATCTCGATTGTGCTCTTCCATTTGTGACTGGGATACCAAGGATCACAAACAAAATGTGAGTAACCATGCAAATCAGCTTCATACTCTCGATGTCATTTATCATCTAGTCAATGTGCCGGTTAGCCACACGTGCTCCATTAGTCAATAATAATTTATGAGACACCCATTGCCACCCTTTATAACCCTTTACATATAGTATAAGGTGTATTTTAAACATTTCAAAATACTAGGATTTTATAATCCTTTTAAATTTCGAAATTAAAAAGATTTAAATTAAATTTAAAAGAAATTGATTTAATAATCATTTATTAATTAAACCTTTAATTAATTTATTAAACCATTTGAGGATTATCCAATTAAATTAATCAAAAGAATTTAACCTAATCCTCTCCCCCTAATTTTCAAAAAACATTGGACGGATAATTCAAAATTTATAATTATCCAATTAATCACATAAAGAGATAATTACAAAAAAAATAAGAAAACCCTATCATGAAACCTTAATTTACGAGAAATGGAAAAACTTGGGGAGGAAAGCAAGGATTTTAATACTTTCCATATTTCAAAAATCAAGAGGGTTAGGGAAACCTAATTTTCGAACATTACAAGTCATTCAACAAATATATACATATACAGACTTGTAAACAAAACAACTCGATGATTCATCCATCTTATGCCCTTGCGCCACTTCCTGTCATACAAATAAAACTGAGTGGGTCGGGCTTGGGAGCCTGTTGAGCATATAGGGTTTTCAACCCACAATAAATAAATTATATTTAATTTCACCAACCAACGATAACCCGATTACCCATTCCCGTTATCCTCACTTTACGTCCCTAAAACAACATCTATCTCAAGGGACCTAATCTAGGATTTTCATCGGGACAGACATTACTGCTAAGGGATTTCCTCAACAATAGATGTCCTAAAGGAAACCATGAGGGGGATAGAGTACACCGGTGAACACATCGTTCACAACACCTATAGGTTATGAACCTGCTAGCATTCCACATGACTGTTTAGAAAGAGTCTGTGGTCGTTATCCATACTCCGCTGAATAACTAGATCAACAACAACAACATCGAGGCCTCTCATTTGTTTATTACACATCAACTATCTACCCATGTTCTACCCAACATATTAGTAGATAAAAAAATATATTTTTATACATAGTTTAAAACCTGTATAGCATTTTCATTCAATACATATTCCACATAACAAATGAGGCACACCCACATAACACGTATTTCTTAGAAAATAAATCAGATCTATGAGATAGAAGAGAGTGAATATACATTCACACACATAACAACAAAATTATACACATAACACGTATTTCGTATAAAATACTTCATAATTATGCGTTAGAAGAAAGTAACTACACACTCATATAATCAGAAGATGATCGGACAACACTACGACTTTTAGAAGTAGTATTCTTCGGTAGATCTGGAAGATCTTCACAAAAACCAGGCTCCTCGCGGGCAGGTCTTCGGCTCGGAAATCTCACTTCTCGGGATCCTCGGGGCTTCGGATCTTGCTTCGGGGCTCGGGAATGATACCGGGGCTTCGTTGGGCGTAATTAGGTTACGTTGGGCGTACATTGACGTCACTGCGTGCGTCAATTGGTGGCACTCGAGTATTGGTCAGACAAGTTGCACCCCTCTAAGTATGTTGGGTGTACAAAAATTACGCTCGGCGTAATTTGACTCGTCAAAATTCTAAATTGCGTAACTTTCGCATACGAGCTCCGTTTTCAACGTTCTTTATATCCACGCGTAGGTGAGACTACGCTCTACAACTTTCGTTTAGACTCCGTCGGCTAATTTTGACTTTATTTTTTATTATTTATTTTTTGTAGGCCGGGACAGGAAAACTTCGTTATAAATTCATAACTTCTTCGTCCAACATCTGTTCTCGCCTAACTTTTCATCGTTTCGCTACTAAGAACGTGATCTTCGATTCTCGTTTAGATTGTTTCGTCTAAAAACCGCTCGATCTCAAATCGAGTATCCGGGCTGCATATCGCTAAGTCGAAACTTCAGAAAATCATAACTTCCTCATACGAAGTCAGATTTGGGCGTTCTATATATATTCAGAAACCTCGTTTCGGCCATTACAACTTTATGTAAAGATATCGAGTTTATTTTACATTTAAATTTTGACGCTTATTTTTATTTTTAATTAATCAAATCACATAATTAAGCAATTAAGCACAAAACACATAATACTCAAATAATACACTTCTATTGTTTCAAAACGGGTTACAAAGGTTAACCTAGACTATTATATCAACATTAATGACAAGCCCAGAAACACAGGCGTTACAATTCTCTCCACCTTAGAATGATTCCGTCCCCGGAATCACACATCAACAAACAAATGCGGATAGCGACCCATCATGTCACTCTCCGTCTCCCAGGTGAGATTTGGCCCATTCGCGTGTTTCCATCGGACAAGCACTAACTCAACCATCTTGCATCGCAACTTCTTAGTCTTTCGGTCAACGATTGCCTCTGGTTCTTCAATCAACCTTTTGTTCTCATCGATTCTCAACTCCGAAAGTGGAATCATGTCAGGAACTTCTCCCGTGAACTTCCTTAAATAACACACATGAAATGTGTTATGAATTCCATTCAGTTCTTTTGGAAGTTCGAGCTTGTAAGCTTGGTTCCCAATCCCCTGAAGAACTTTAAACGGTCCAATAAACCTTGGACTTAATTTTCCCCTTTTACCAAATCTTATAAGTCCCTTCCACGGCGAGACTTTAAGCAAAACCGAATCTCCAAGTTCAAAAGTCATCGGTCTTCGCTTGTTGTCAGCATAGCTCTTTTGACGATCCTGAGCTGCTAACATTCTCTCCCTAATTATTTTCAACTTTTCAGCAGTTGATGGACTATCTCCGGTCCCATAAACTGCTTTTCCCCAACCTCAAGCCAACAAGATGGCGTACGACACTTATGTCCATACAAAGCTTGATAAGGTGTCATCTTTATGCTCGAGTAGAAACTATTATTGTAGGAAAATTCTACCAAAGGTAAATGTTCATCCCAGTTACCTTGGAATTCCAGGGTACATGCTTTCAGCATATCTTCAAGTGTTTGTATCGTTCGTTCGCTCTGACCATTAGTCTGTGGATGGTAAGCTGTACTTAAACACAACTTGGTACCCAATTCCTCTTGTAGACTTTTCCGAAATCGCGAGGTGAAACGGCTGTCACGATCTAACACAATCGTTAATGGAACACCGTGAAGCCTCACAATTTCCTTCACGTAAGAATTCGCAAGCTTATCCATAGACCATTTCTCCTTGGCCGCTATGAAATGCGCACTCTTAGTGAATCGATCAACGACCACCCAAATCATGTCGTGACCATTCTTTGTTCTGGGCAGTTTAGTGACAAAATCCATAGCAATGTCTTCCCACTTACCCATAGGCACAAGCAATGGTTCTAAACTCCCGTAGGGTTTCTAATGTTGTGTCTTGACTCTCGCACAAGTCACACACTCGGCCACATACTTTGCAACATCGAGCTTCATCGTCGGCCACCAGTAGTAGGGTTTCAGGTCCCTATACATTTCAGTGCTACCAGGATGAATCGAGTACATGGTCTTGTGAGCTTCTCCCATCAGAAGATCTCTGACTCCTCCTGTCTTAGGTATCCAAATCCGATCTTGGAACACCTTCAGTCCATGACTGTTTATACCGAACACCAACGTTTTGCCCAAACGTTCCTCCTTTCGGTCATTCTTCTCAAAAGCTTCCTCTTGATCTTTCCTTATACTTTCCACAATTGTCGAGACAACTTCTATTCTCAACGCTCTTGGCCTCTTCCTTTCAAGATTGACTTTCCGACTGAGAGCATAAGCAACAAAATTAGCTTTACCAGGGTGGTAAAGTATCTCACAGTCGTAGTCCTTAAGTAACTCTAGCCAGCGTCGTTGCCTCATATTCAATTCTTTCTGATTAAAGAGATATTGGAGACTCTTATGATCAGTGAAAAGTTTGCACTTCGTGCCATAGAGGTAATGCCTCCATATTTTCAGAGCGAAAACTACCGCTGCCAACTCGAAATCATGAGTCGGGTAGTTCTTTTCATGCTCTTTCAATTGTCGAGACGCATATGCGATCACCTTATCTCGTTGGGTCAAAACACAACCCAATCCAACCCCAGACGCATCGCTATAAACAGCGAAGTCTTCAACTCCATTGGGTAGAGAAAGTATCGGTGCCTCACATAGTTTCTTCTTTAGCTTCTCGAATGCTTCTTTATGCTTATCACTCCAAGCATAGGTAGCTCCTTTGTGGGTCAAAGCTGTCAATGGACTAGCGATCAAAGAAAAGCCTTGGATAAACCTTCGGTAATATCCGGCTAATCCTAAAAAGCTTCGGATTTCCGTGGGACTCTTTGGTTGTTCCCACTTCATTACAACTTCAATCTTTGCTGGATCAACCATTATCCCTTCTTGGTTGACCACGTGACCCAAGAATTGGACTTCTCGAATCCAAAAATCACATTTGGAGAACTTACATACAACTTCTCCTTCTTCAAGACTTCCAACACTTCTCGCAAGTGTCTGCCATGCTCTTCTTGGCTCTTTGAAAAAATCAGAATGTCGTCAATGAACACTATCACGGATTTATCAAGGAACGGATTACAAAACCTATTTATTAAATCCATGAATGTTGCTGGAGCATTGGTTAGTCCAAACGACATAACCAAGAACTCGTAGTGTCCATATCATGTTCTGAATGCAGTCTTCACTATATCATGCTCTTTCACCTTCAGCTGATGATATCCTGACCTTAGTTCGATCTTCGAGAAATAGCTTGAACCTTGTAGTTGATCGAATAGGTCATCAATCCTTGGCAACGGATATTTATTCTTTATTATTGCCTTATTCAGCTCTCTATAATCAATGTACATCCTCATACTTCCATCTTTCTTCTTTAAGAATAACACCGGAGCTCCCCAGGGCGATGAACTAGGTCTAATGAAACCTTTGTCCAGTAACTCCTTCATCTCCGTCGGTGCTAGTCGGTAAGGTGCTTTGGTTATTGGCGTCGTCCCTGGCAACAAGTCTATTCTAAACTCCGCTTATCTATCAGGCGGTAATCCAGGAAGATCTTCGGGAAATACTTCTGGATAATCACACATGACATGAATGCTCTACATCACCTTTTTCTCCTTTTTAGCATCGATCACGAATGCTAGATGCGATGTACATCCTTTAGCCAAACACTTTCTGGCTTTCATCAATGAAATGATTCCAGAATTTACTCTGCGTTTATCTCCATACACCATAAACGACTCCTTCCTAGGTGGGTTTACTTTGACTATCTTTTTCTTGCACAATATCTCGGCGTCATTGGCGTTAAGCCAATCCATTCCCAACACGATGTCGAAACCATTAAGTTCTATAGGCAATAATTCCTCGTGGAACTTATTCCCATTCAAGTCAATTAAGATGTTTTTCATACGATGACTAACAGGTACAAACTTGCCACTAGCAACTTCGACTAATAAAGCATTATCTAGTCTATCAATAGGCAAAACTAGTTTTCTACCAAATTCATGCGATATAAAGGAGTAGTTGGCTCCAGAATAAAATAAAATTTGGGCAGGCAATTTGTTTACGAGAAAGGTACCTGAAGCGACATCAGCTTCATCTTTAGCAGCTTCTAGTGTCATCTGGAATGCTCTCGCCTTTGGCTTTGGCAGAATGTTGGGTCTAGCTGCCTCCTCCTTCTTCGGGCAGTCCCTCCACATGTGTCCCTCCTCACCACAACCATAACAAACTTTCTTAGTGAGGTTACATTCATTGGCATAGTGCCCTGGCTTTCCACACTTGTAGCACGTGGCCGCTACCTCACATTTTCCATGATGCTTCTTCTTACATTTGTCGCACCATTTCGCTTCCCCTCCTCCTCCTCTCGAACTAGACTTCAAGAGCTTGTTTTTCTTGTTGGACCCTGAGGTTCCATCAAACTTCCTCTTTTCACCAACATCTATCCTTTCCAGACCCTTTTCCTTCTGTTGGGCCTCTACATTCTTAGCTGCACGAACAACTGTTTTCAGAGTAGTTGCCATCTTGACCGTCGGGCCAAAGTTGGCAGGCAGTCCATTAGCAAACCTCTCAATCTTGGAGAGTTCCGTTGGCACTAGGTACGGAAATAACTTCATTTTCTCAGTGAATGCAGTAGCATAGTCATCTATGCTCATACTCCCCTTCTTCAAGTTTTGGAACTCATTGTTCAGATCAATCAGATCTATCTCTGAACAATACTGTACCCTTAATTGTTCAAAGAAACTCCTCCCATGACATTTTCAGGGCTTCTCCTCGTAGCATAGTATCTGCCAACAACTTCCACCAACTCAAGACTCCAGTCTTTAGTTGTCTAACTGCAAAGACAGTCTTCTGTTTGTTGCTACAGTCGCAACTTTCAAATACCATCTCCATTTCGGAGATCCAATCCATAATCTCAACAGGCTTCGGGATTCCAGAAAGACTTGGCGGCTTGGCGCCCAAGAAGTTCTTGTACATTCACCCATCCTTGTTGTTTCTCCTTTCCGGATCGTTGCTTCGTTCTCCTTGAGTCCCAACTTGACTCACCATGCGACTATTGTTCCCTTCCTCCGATTTCTCGAGAATCAATTTGGGTTCCTCAATAGGTATGATAGGTTCATCCCTATTATCCTGCAACATCTGTCGCATTTCATCCCTTTGCTCGGCTAACATAGCCCGAATCATGGCTTGCACCCCAACCATCGTTATTGGTTCTGGTGCTACTGCTACAACAGGTATTTGCTCAATCACTGGCGGTTGATTCCTGTTTTCATCCGCGTTTCCAACGCCACTCCTTGTTCTCACCATTTTTGATCTACGCACCGAATAAGGTGAAATTAGATCCTCATTCACGATAGATATTCAAATCATCCTTATTACTCCGAAACGTTTACATGTTAGTTCTAATACCGTAGACATACGCTTAGAATCCTACACACATAAGGCTTCCAGATCCGGTCGGCAACAAACCGTAGATCCGAACAAATAATATCATATATGGCAACATATAACATTTAGCACATAAAAGCATTTTAGGCAACTTTCCTAAAAATTCCTAGTTCACTTAAACTAATGCTCTGATACCAACTGTGACATCCCCAAAATCACGGCCAGAAAAGACCGATTTCATTTATGCTTTTAAAAATAATTTCAGAGTAAATCCTTTTGATTTAAAAGAGTTGCGGAAGTTGTTCCCAAAATAAAATATGATAAAATAATATTTATCAAAGCATTTCATCAAGAGATGCATTTTCATTATATAATCAAAACTCGGGATGTCATGTTCCGATACAGACCATAAAGCATAAACGATAACATTACAAGTCATTCAACAAACATATACATATACAGACTTGTAAACAAAACAACTCGATGATTCATCCATCTTATGCCCTTGCGACACTTCCTGTAATACAAATAAAACTGAGTGGGTCAGGCTTGGGAGCCTGGAGAGCATATAGGGTTTTCAACCCACAATAAATAAATTATATTTAATTTCACCAACCAACGATAACCCGATTACCCATTCCCGTTATCCTCACTTTACGTCCCTAAAACAACATCTATCTCAAGGGACCTAATCTAGGATTTTCATCGGGACGGACATTACTGCTAAGGGATTTCCTCAACAATAGATGTCCTAAAGGAAACCATGAGGGGGATAGAGTACACCGGTGAACACATCGTTCACAACACCTATAGGTTATGAACCTGCTAGCGTTCCACATGACTGTCTAGAAAGAGTCTGTGGTCGTTATCTATACTCCGCTGAGTAACTAGATCAACAACAACAACATCGAGGCCTCTCATCTATTTATTACACATCAACTATCTACCCATGTTCTACCCAACATATTAGTAGATAAAAAAATATATTTTTATACACAGTTTAAAACCTGTATAGCATTTTCATTCAATACATATTCCACATAACAAATGAGGCACGCCCACATAACACGTATTTCATAGAAAATAAATCAGATCTATGAGATAGAAGAGAGTGAATATACATTCACACACATAACAACAAAATTATACACATAACACGTATTTCGTATAAAATACTTCATAATTATGCGTTAGAAGAAAGTAACTACACACTCACATAATCAGAAGCTGATCGGACAGCACTACAACTTTTAGAAGTAGTATTCTTCGGTAGATCTGGAAGATCTTCACAAAAACCGGGCTCCTCGCGGGCAGGGCTTCGGCTTGGAAATCTCACTTCTTGGGATCCTCGGGGCTTCGGATCTTGCTTCGGGGCTCGGGAATGATATCGGGGCTTCGGGATATGATTGGCACGCAAATCGAGGCAAAAACTAAAGAGAAGAAAGAGTTTGTTGGGCGTACTCAGTACGCTGGGCGTACTTTAACGTCACTGCGTGCGTCAATTGGTGGAACTCGAGTATTGGCCAGACAAGTTGCACCCCTTTGAGTACGCTGGGCGTACTCAAATTACGCTCAGCGTAATTTGACTCGTCAAACTTCTAAATTGCGTAACTTTCGCATACGAGCTCCGTTTTCGACGTTCTTTATATCCACCCCTTTGTATTTATTTTTTATTATTTTTTTAGTAGGCCGGGACAGGAAAACTTCGCTATAAATTCATAACTTCTTCGTCCAACATTCGTTCTCGCCTGACTTTTCATCGTTTCGCTATTAACAACGAGATCTTCGATTCTCATTTAGATTGTTTCGGCTAAAAACCGCTCGATCTCAAATCGAGTATGTGGGCTGCATATCGCTAAGTCGAAACTTCAGAAAATCACAACTTCCTCATACGAAGTCAGATTTGGGCGTTCTATATATATTCAAAAACCTCGTTTCGGCCATTAAAACTTTATGTAAAGATATCGAGTTTATTTTACATTTAAATTTTGACGCTTATTTTTATTTTTAATTAATCAAATCACATAATTAAGCAATTAAGCACAAAACACATAATACTCAAATAATACACTTCTATTATTTCAAAACGGGTTAGAAAGGTTAACCTAGACTATTATATCAACATTAATGACAAGCCCAGAAACACAGGCGTTACAATCTTGGGTCTGGGTGTGGTACTAATGTAGAGGGGTTAGGTTATTGCTTACGCTTCAAGGCAGCTGAAGCCTCATGAGGCAAACTATCCCACTCATGATTCAGAGTTAGGGGCAGTGGTTTTCTCCCTCAAGATTTGAAGACATTAACTCTAAGGGGTTCGTTGTACCATCTACACAAATCACAAGAGCTTGGGGGACTTGATGGATCAACCAAATCTAAATATGAGGCAACACGTGGGGTGAATTCGATTTGGGTCATCATGGATCGATTGACTAAGAGTGCGCATGTTATTCCCATTCAGGAGAGCATCTCTACGGAGAAGTTAACATATGTTTATATCCGAGAGGTTGTGGAATGACGTGGAGTTCGGGTATCAGTGGTCTCAGATCGGGATGTGCACTTCACATCCAGACTTAGGAAGAGATTTCATGAGGAGTTGGGTACTCATCTGCACTTCAGCCCAACTTTTCATTCGCAAACCGATGGTCAGAGTGAGCCGTCTATCCAAAATTTGGAGGATATGCTACAGGCTTGTATGCTGGATTTTGACAGTAACTGGATACGTATCTCCCATTGGCTGAATTATTTTTTACAAGAACAGCTATCACGCCAGTATTGATCGACCTCCTTTTGAGATGCTCTACGAGAGGAAGTGTCGGACCCCGATTTATTGGGGCGAGGTTGGTTAGTAAGTCATGGGTAGTACAGAGGTGGTGCTTCGGAGTACTGAGTTGATCCAATTGGTGCACGGGAGATTGTAGGCCGCATAAAGTCGATAGAGGAGCTATGCAGATAGGCGCCGATCAAATTTGGAGTTTCGGGTCAGAGATATGGTACTCATGAAGGTGTCACCTTGGAAAGGTATCATCCGGTTCAGGAAGCGAGGCAAACTAGGCCCCATATATATTGGTCATTTCAGGGCTATTGCCAGGGTGGGCATGGTTGCTTATTTTTTGGAGTTTCCCAAAGAGCCCAGTCAGATCAACAACACTTTTCATGTCTCTTAACTGTGGAAGTGTTTGGTTGATGATTTTGTAGTGGTGCCTTTGGAGGACATTCAAGTGGATGAGCACCTGAACTACATTGATAGACCTATTGTGATCCTCAATAGGAAGACCAAAGCCCTAGGAAACAAGGCGATGAACCTGGTGAAGGTGACATGACAGCATCAGAGAGGCGCAGAGTGGACTTGGGATCCTGAGGAGGAAATGAGGGAGCACTACATGAAGCTATTTGCAGCATCGGACTTCGAAGATGAAGTCTGATTCATGAGAGGGATAGTTGTAACATCCGGCTTTGAGGTATGCTTTATTTTACTTTTAAAATTTGACTTTGGTGAGTCGCCATGGCATGGGATGGATGACCATGACGTGGCGACGCATTTTCTGGTCGTGGGTCTTTTTGACTCACCATGACTTAACGAGGAAGCCCATGGCGTGGCCACTACTGATGTTTTAAACCTTAATTATCTATGTTTTGCACCCAATTTAAAGGAATGAGGAGGCTAGGGTTTGCTCACTCTTAGCCTCCACCACCCTCTTTAACTCAAAAGAAAACCTAATTCATTTTCCTCGATTGTTGAAGCTTTCTTAAGTGTTTTTGAGAGTTTTGAAGGAAGAAGCAAGAATGAGTAAGCCAAGGATCAGTAAAAAAGTCCCCATCTCCCTTCCTATCTTGTTTCTAGACCCTTGTAAGTGTTCCAGACTCCACCTTTTTTATTATATGGTGCTAGATCTTGTATTTTGTCCCATTATCTTCTTAATCTTGTCATATGGGATGGTAAGATTTCATAAAGGTTTCAAATTTATGAATCTATGGATCATTTGGCATAGTTCATGGTTTGGATCTGACATTTGGTGGGTTGTTGAGCCATGCATAAGAGTTTGGTCATAAACCCCCATTTTGACCTAAATTGAATCCAAGACATGCATTGGACATGCATGTCTAAAAATCACTAATCTTTAGGTTGGTTGTAGTGTTATAAGCTCTTCTGGAGCAAATAGGCTTGAGAATTAAGGGATTAAGTGTTTCTTGATTAAGCCCATGCCATGGTTGTTCCTTTTGGACCTAAGATTTGAGATATAGACCCCTTGGTGAGTCTCAATGGATAAAGTTGGAAACTTTATCCATTTAGACAATAAAATGATCTAATATGGACTTTGGAACCTTTGGGATCGGAGGATTCGGCTTAACCCGTTAAGACACGTTGAACCCACCTAGTGCCCACGATGTGGCCTAAGTTGTCATAACTTGGGGACTCGGGAAATCATGTCTGTTTAGTCGATTGAGGTCCATGACATGGTCAAGGATGGTCATGATGCATTGATTCTTAATTTCCACATTTGTCATCATCATTGGGATTCTACATCTTGTATCAGAGCGGGTTCTTGAAGTTTTCAAGAAATTAATCCATGATGACATTTTTGATTTGGTGAATCATTAATCAAACTTCAAGTTGTAATTTTTCTTTCTTTGAGAAAGTTTTTTGTTCTATAAATCGAATTATTTCTTTGGTCTTGATTGAAATTCAAATTCCCTCTCTAGAATTCATGTGATTTTCACTTTCTCACTCTAGAATTTCATTTGAAATCACTTTCTCTCTCTTGAAATATCCAAGTTCTTCTGATCTTTTTTGTTTTTGGATTTGAAATGGAAAAGAAATTTTGTGAAAAATGGGTTGTATTTCATTGAGATGATTCATATCCATACAGTTTTGAAGGACTTCTCAATTGTTTTGCAACCAGGTTTCTTAAAGAAAATTCACTCATTTCTTATGGTGAAGAAGATGAATGTGGAAAGATGATTGGTTATCCTCTTGATCATGATAATCATAAAGTTTTTCTTAATCGTTTGGTTGAAATTTATCATGAGAGAATAAGGAATAACAAAGAAGATGAAATTATTAAAGGAATTCATCTTGATGAATGCAAATATGGTTTCCATGTGTTTACACTTTACCCAGATGTTTTTGAAGATCATAATGGTGTTCTTGAAGAAGTTTATCATGTTCATGATATTCTTGAGGTTCAAGACAAGGAGGTTCAAATCAATTCTCATGAAGTTGTGAAAGTTTTTGTTCAATTGGAGTTCAAACCGATGATTGTTTGTGTTCTTGTGATTCATTTGACGGAATGGTGCCTTATAGAAAGCCTTCAATACAAGATGTTCAAATGTATCAACTCCAAAGGATATGATTCAAAGATGCAAAATTCAAGTTGTGAAGAATGTTTTTGGATTCAAAATTTTAAGATCCAAAATTTTGAAGAAGAAGAAGAAGATTAAAACCAAGAAAATGTGGGTTATTAAGAAAAATTCTTCAAAATATGTTTTGATGTCGAAATCTAAATAGAAAATTTAGATTCCCAAGGAAAATTTGTCAAAAGTTGCTGAAGATTCGAATTTCAAAGTCAAAAGTGTTGATGATTATCAAATTCGATGTGATGATGAAGTTAGATCATGGAGAAATGAGAAGAAGTTTCATGGATGGTACAATGAGAAATTTGGAAATTTCTTAGTTCCAACCAAAGAACCTAGAAGTTTATATCATTCTCAAGGATATGTTGTTGGATCTTCCATATTCAATTCGTGTATAGAAAATGAGAAAAAAATTTCAAGGAGGTTTCTGAAATTATCAATCTCAAATGGATAAAATGAAGATGATGCCAAACTAGTCTAGAAATTTGATTTTCTACTATTCATTCAAGTCCATACTATTCATATCGATTGGTTAAGCCCAAAATTGGTTATGTTACTATTCATCATCTCATTTTGAAGCTGATTATCTCCATGTCGCATATTCCTTTCAAATCAGATCATATCGATGTTGATTTGATTTCGATTTCAGTTTTTGGAAATCGACCGTGGATTTCGATTGTGAATGGATTCGATACCACCGTGTTCCTGAGTTTCATTTAAAGGAAAGAAAAGAAAAGAAGAGAAATATGGAGAGAAAAGAAAGGAAATGAAAAGAAGGTAAAGTGTATTTTTCTGTTCCCGAGTTCGAGAGAAATGAAAGAAAAATTATTTTTCTTCGTGTTCCTGAGTTGGAAGGAAAAGAAATGAAAACTAAAAGTGGACAATTATACCCTTGTCCGTGAAGTAGCGATTTTTTTCCTGTAATGTTGTACGTGAATATAGAGGTAGTTTAGTAATCATATGGATTTTTTTTATCATTGATTCTCTTCTCTCCAACTCTCTCCGATTTGGGAGGAAGATTAGGAGAGAAAAAAATGTTGTGATTTCCTTTCCTTTCTTCGCAAATCACTCCAAAAAATAAACTCGGGAACACTCTTGACTCCTTCTTTCTCTCCAATTCTCTACTTTTCTCTCCAATTCTCTTCTTTTCTCTCCACTTCCTTCTTTAATTTCCACTTGGGAACAGGGTGTACAAGTCAAATGAAAAATCAATAACGAAATCGGAAGAATGAAATATTCAAAAGTCAAAATTTGACTTTTGATTGGGTCTCTTTTTTATAGTCTCGTTATTAGATCGTAGTTTATGGTCAAAATTAGATCTTTCATGTTTGGAACAATCTTTTGGAATTGCAACTCGATTTCAGAAGGTTACCATCGAATGGTGGTTATCGGGTATCTAGGTTTGTCTAGCGACGAATTGGAGATTACAAGTGATAGTTGATTGGAGATTGAAATTTTTTGTGAAGGTAGATAAAGGAGTAGAGAATTTCGAATTGAATAGTTTGAAGGATAATCGAAACGAAGGTTGTTGATGGAGTTTTGATAATGGTTAAAGATCAAATGGCATTGAATGAATGGTCGAATGCATTGGGAAGGTACTGAATATTGGATGAAGTTGAAAGGTAACTCTCGATTTATTGATATCCAAAGTGAAGATGGGTTTGAGTATCGAATGTGAAATTGATATCGATGTAGGTTGTTAAATGAAGTTTCTACTGTGAATGATTAATCTCGAGTGGCTGGAGATTTTTGGGATCGAAAGTGGATGATATAAGAGTCCAAAGTGATTTGGGTTTGATAGTCGAAATTTAAATTTCTTGGAAACGAAAGTGATACAGCTTGAGTGTCGAATGTTGTGAACTTGGGATCGAAAATTTGAGTGAATTGAGTTGGAGTCGAAGCTAAGATTTTAATTGAGAGATGATGTGTGCTTTCATTTTTGCATCTGCATCTAGCTAATTTGGGGAAGTAAAGGATTTTTCATTACGGGTCCTTGTACTTTGTGTAAAATTAGTAGTTTCTACCCACAGTCACAATGTTTAGCATCTGAAGTAAACTAGGTAAAAATTTTAAATATGGTCCCTAAAGTTGTTGCTAAACTGACACTTTATGCCCACCTTCGCAAATAGGGTAAAGTCCTGCATCTGGAATGAATTGGGAAGATGATTTTTCACAACTAGTCCCTGAAGTACTTGTGAAAATGGTTGTTTGTACCAAGTTTCAGAATTTATTGCAACTCTCACCGAAAAGTTGAAATCTTCACAACTTTTGAAGATATATTTCTCTCGGCTTTTTCGTGATTGTTTTTGGTGCAAGATTTTTCGTGGTTTCATTTTTGTCACGCATCAAGAGGAAGTTTCATATGGATTACTCCTTGAGTGTTTCTCATACCTTTTCGGGTTTTAGAATCATTTTTTGATTACAAAAAGGGGAGAAAAATGAAATGGGTATTCGAAAGATATTCATTTCAAAGCTGATTTGAACACCGATGTTACTTCGAGGGGGAGTTGGTCTTGATATCTTGGTGCTCGTTTGGATATTGAAGTCGGGACATCCAATCCCAAATTTGAGGGATAGAATGTTCTCTTTGGATGTGATGTAGGCTTACCCTCTTAGAAATGTGTAATGGGTTGAAATATTCCTATATATAGGAAGTGAGTTGCTCCCATTTAAGTAACAACATGAGAGATTAGTCAAATGAGAGAAATACTAGATGACCCACTTTGTAATAACTTTCTACACTAATAAGATCTTAAACCGTTTTATTTACCTCTTGTGTTCTTCAATATTATTTGATTCACATAATCATTACTATTCTGCATTCGTCATCGTTTATAAGATCATACAGTGGTGAGTCAACTTTGACCGCTGTCTTTGACTTCTGACTTGCGTTGACTATTGGTGAAGCCCCTATTTTGGATGGAAAGCTAAGGGTGTACTTTGTACAGTTTTATATGTAACACCCAGATCGGGTTTACATTATCTTTAATATTGTTAAGTTAAACATTTTAATATTTCCCCTTCTCACGGCGTGAGGAATGCCTTCTCACATTGTGAGGAGCGATTTCGACACGTGCATAATTTTAAGGCTCATGACGTAAGAGCGACTGATGGCCAAAAACCCTAATTTTTCAATATTTAAGGTGATGAGAGCGCTAGGGTTTCTCACCCTCAGCCTCTCTCACTCTCTAAACCTCTAGAAACCCTAATATTGCTCCTCCTTAAGATCCTTTGTCATTTGGGTACGTTTCTAGCTTGAAGAAGAAGAAAATAAGAAGAAGGAAGTGCTCTAGTGGTAGTGTGGGCAAGAATCATCATCACCATCTTTTCCTGCTTTTGGTCGCTAGTAAGTATCAAAGGCTCAAACTTTATTGCCTATCATAGATAGAACTTGAGTTTTGTTATTGCATGCTTCAATGGAGTAAATCCATAAAGTTGGCAACTTTACGGATTCTAAGTGTCACAACGAGCAAATTTAGGGTTGAGATGGTGATTCATGTACAAAAATTTCCTCTATGTAACCATGTATCTCTTCAAGCTAAAACTCATGTTTACACACCATTTTCGTGTGTAGCCTCTTAGAACATCACCCATTTTTGAGTGACCCTCAAGTTACACAAGGCTAGGCTCAACAACTTCTTTCCTCTTCTCCCTACAACTCATGAAAAAGACCAAGGTGAGCATCATACCCCCATCTTTTTGTGTTTTTCATACTTTTTTTTGGGGAGGGGGGGGGAGAATACAAGTCAAGTCTCGTTTACCCTTTGGATAATTGCATGCATCATAGTTATGGGTTGAAAATGGAACATGTTCTTGAATAAAAAGGTTCTTAACATGTGTTAAAATCATAAATTAAATGTTGATAACATCTTTGTGTTATAAAAGTTTTATGGTCATGATTTTACACTAAAAATGGCGAAAATATGGGTATTGTGCTCAAGCATGTTTAACTCTTGGACATATGCGTTTTCAACTCTTATACTTTACACAAATATTTGAATATAATAAATTTCAAGCTTATTATATGTGATCTTGTAAAAATCATGACTTATTAGAGTCACAAAAAAATAGATTATTTTGTGTTACAAAACTTTCAAACCCGATTACGGGGTCTTAAACAAACTACAAAGCTTGATATTTTTCTAAAAATAACTTTATTAGTAAAATAGTCGTAACTATGTTGTCACTACTTTGATGGCTTAAAACCTAAGATATTATGCTATTTTCACATCATATATTATAGTTATACATGTTCACTAATGATTATTTATAAAAAGTATTATAAATAATTAAACCAAAATGGTATGCAAAACAAAATTTATGACAGAAAAATTCGTGTGTCATAATCTGCCTATCATAATGCTTTTAAAGCATGAGTAATATGTTGTATGTCATAAAAGTTGTAAAACGCCTGTCATAAAACTTCAGTCATAAATTTACACTAGTCATGTCATTTTCATTATTCAATAATGGGAGTGAAAGTCCGCGTAAATTCGTTAAGGCTCTAGTGAGACATTATCTTCACCGTACCTACCTAGGGTACATTCTAAGTCCTGCGTTATAACCAGAGTGTACTGGATGGAGATCGAGATAGTTGTGTATAAATCTATACGGGGATTGACACCCCCACACCTGAGCTGTCCGCTACAGCTAGATGGGCCAGTCTAGGGTGACAAACATCTTACCTATTCTGACGCTTGAAGAACATCGTACATGCATAACTGTCACATCAAGCATGGTTATAATAACTCGCTTAGGGATTAACAATACTATCTTGATTTATGGGAAGCTTACATTCCACCGGTTTTATAAAATAAAACTGCATTTTTCCTCCCGGTACACTATTGTTTCCACTGCTGGTCTAGGGTTTAAGACCACAGTTTTTCATAAAATAGAAAATATTGGATTTTCTGAGAACATACACTTTACAATTACAAATAAAAGAAAACAAAGGACATGCATGCATATATTCACAGTTTTGGATTGAGACTTACAAACCATTTTCGTAGAAAATATCGGATCTTCTGGAGACATACAAACTATTACAAAAAAGGAAGTTACAAATATTTTCGTACAAATATGCTTATGAACCCACCAACATTCAATGTTGACGATTTTCAAAATGACTTGTAATCTTAGGGAACCAGTAACTAAGCAGGTACCTAAGAACCGAATTTGTTGTATTTTGGAATTCCATACTTTATGTCACTTTTGTGTAATTGATGAAAAGTTACGATATGTAAACAATGTAAGTTGGTATCTCTTAATGGATGATGTTTGGCTGCTATATTTCATTCATATTCAACTGTTATGATACTATATAATGACGTCATCCGCCCCCAGACGTTTCAGCCGTCCTAGTTCGGGGGTGTGATAGATTGGTATCCGAGCTTTGTTTATAGTGAACTAGTATATCTAACCATACATGATATACGACTATAAATATAATGGGACTAAAACACTCTGACTAAAAGTATACTTTAAAAATAAAAGTACTTTATAAAAGTGTACATACATACGTGCATATTAGAAAATAATAAGATGAGTTGGACATCGCGACTAAACATAGACAGTTATGTAATCATATCTAGGGTAAATATAGCCTGATCAAGTATATTTATTCGAGATATGACCAACATGTATCTAGGAGTGGTCAAGGCGGACAACAAATCTAAAACTTGCCAATTGTAAATCAAAAGAGTCTAAGAACAAAACATAAAGAAATAAAATACTATAGGAGAATTTAACATTTTGTGAATCTTTCATATGTCCTCCTATGCTTATATATTCTCGTACTGACGCCATGGCAGGCTTTTATCACCCAGGAGATCCTTACTTCCCCAACCAAGGGAATGCGGGGTGTATAGTTGAGGATCCTGAGGATCCCGAGGAGATTCTCGAGGAAGAATCAGAGGAGGAAGTCGAGGAGGATGTAGATGAGGAGATAGACGAGGAGGAGGAGGATGATGATTTGGACGTGGAGTCCGAAGTCATCGACCCCCCTACATGGCGAGGGCACCAGCACATCGATGGGGCTACAATGGACCTACACCCCCTGAGCATACGATCTAGAGCGATGGAGCCGGCACCAGGGACAGCGTCCACCTTTCAGGATTGAGCGAGGGTTTTATGACCTTCGCCATGGAGGGCTCGCAGACCAAGCCCATCCTGTCATGGTCGGGAGGATTACATGCATCGGAGACCAGGCTCAGACGACAGCCCATCGAGTCATGGAGATGAGGACTGCTATGGAGGTCACAGTCGCACACACTCGAGACCTCCGGAGGGATTACTACCCCATGGAGCAGCTCGTCAAGGACCTTAATACCGCGTAAGCAGAATTGAGGGAATATTAGGAGAGGCATGCTGCCCTGGAGGAGCGGGAGTGGGTAGTTGAGCACGATTTGGCCGAGTTGCACGACACCTCTAAATTATCCCAAGCATCACAGGGGACGTCTCGGCGTGAGTAGGATCTATCCTACTCACCAGTTGATAGACTAGATGTTTGGGTATGAGTTAGTGCTATCCCTTTTCATTTATTTTGTATAAAGGATCAACCCTACGTCTAAGTGATTACACTATTTCGAGGGTTGTTATGCTGTCAGATTTTATCTTGATGTATTGTAGACCTTATAAAGGTCAAATTTTCCAAAAATATATGTACCAAAAATTTATTATTAATGAAACAAGCATGTGTTTTATTTATAGATGATGTTATCTGCTATGTCTTATCCATTAATTTTTATTTGGTAAAACAAGATTTCAGTTATATGTACAAAATAACACTCGATAATCACTAGACTTGACATATCTAAGTGCGATGTTCCGTTATCCACATCATAACCCTTATCAAAAACTTATCAAATTCCACTTGTGGCAGTAGAATGTCGCCTGAAGATACAAACGTCGAAATAAC
Organism: Lactuca sativa; assembly: GCF_002870075.4. Lineage (NCBI taxonomy): Eukaryota > Viridiplantae > Streptophyta > Magnoliopsida > Asterales > Asteraceae > Lactuca > Lactuca sativa. The sequence continues at coordinate 63,437,186 of NC_056625.2, read as the reverse complement.
AACGAGATAGCACCACCATCTCTGCCGCCTCCACCACAAATGGATTCGGCCGCATTCCAGGCAGCAGTTTCAGCTGCAGTAACTGCGGCTCTGGAACATATCAGGTAGACAACCGGGGATGGTGCAGGTAGCTCCAACCAGGGAGACAACCGAGGTCAACCAAAATAATGCACATACAAAGATTTTGCCAACTTCAATCCTAAGCCTTTTAATAGAAGCGGAGGTGTTATCGTCCTAACGTGGTGGTTTGAGAAAATTGAATCGGTGTTCGAAATATGCACTTACCCCTTAGTGAGCAAGGTGAAATTTGCAGCTTGCACCTTTGCGGATAGGGCCCTTACATGGTGGAACGACCATGTCAAGGACCTGACTCTCCCAGTGGCAAATTCAATGAGTTGGGAAGACCTCAAGATTCTGATGCTCGCAGAGTACTGCCCCCGGGGTGAAGTCCAGCATTTAGAACAGGAACTGTGGAATCTTACTATGGAAGGTTCCAACATCGAAGCATACACAACCAGATTTAGTGACCTGGCGATCGTATGCCCCGGAATGATCACAACGGAAGGCAAAAAGATAGAACGATGTATTTGGGGCTTATCTCCCTTGATTCAAGAGAATGTGATTGCTTCAAACCCCACAAAGTTTGACAACGCCAAGCACGTTGCCCAAAAACTTATTGATCATGGGATAAAGAAGGACACGATGAATCCTGCAACGGAACCAAAGAAGGAAAATGAGAATAAGAGGAAGTTTGGAAACAATAAAAAGGGACAGCCAACCCAGGAACCCTCCAAAAAGAAACAAATAGTGGTGGTTCACGTCGCTACTACTCCTGCCACATCAGCTCCCATGAAGCAATATGCTGGTAATCAGCCAAAGTGCAAAAAATGTCCCTTCCACCACCACGGAGCCTACAGGGAGATGAAATGCATGATATGCAACAAGAAAGGGCACACTGCCCGATACTGCAAGTCACTGGCACAATAGAACAACCAACCCAACAACACTGGGGAAGTCAAGCATGTTATGGGTGCGGAGAGACGCCACTTCAAAAGAAACTGTCCCAAGGCCAACAATTGAAATGCAGGGGGAACAAGCAAAATCCTAGTGATAGGACATGAGGAGGCTATAAAGTATCTGATGGTAGTCACGGGTACGTTCCTCCTAAACAACATCTATTCATGCATTTTATTTGATAGTGGGGCAGAAAGAAGTTTCGTAAGTCATAAATTTAAACACTTACTCAATCAAAATCCCCAAAAATTAAACGACACTTTCATGGTAGAAATGGCTAATGGGAAAATAGAAACAATCAACGACATATTCCTGGGTGCACGTTAACATTAAATGATCACTCATTTCAAATCAGCTTAATGTCGGTTACTATTAGAAGCTTTGATGTTATCATCGGTATGGATTGATTAAGCCCCCACCGTGCGATATTACGTGTTACGAGAAGGCCGTTCGCCTTTGCCTATCCAACAATGAAACCCTGATTATCTACGGTGATAAACCCGATGCAAACCTCCATCTCATCTCGTGCATCAAGGCACACAAGTGCTTGCATAAAAGGACCATGCCTTCCTAGCCTATGTGGTGGATAAAAAGAAAGAAGAAAGAAGCATCAAGGACATCCTGGAAGTGCGTGATTTTCCCGACATGTTTCCTGAAGACCTTCCAGGAGTACCTCCCGAACGGCAAGTCAAATTTCGGATCCTCTTGATACCCGGGGCCACACCAATCGCCACATCACCATATAGACTAGCTCCTGCAGATATGCAAGAGCTTTCCAGTCAATTGAGCGAATTATTGGACAAAGGGGTTTATAAGGCCATGCTTCTCTCCTTGGGGAGCTCCAGTCTTGTTTGTAAAAAAGAATGATGGTTCGTTTCGTATGTGTATGGATTACCATGAGCTTAACAAGCTCACCGTCGAGAACCGATACCCTCTTCCCCGGATCGATAATCTAATTGACCAACTGCAAGGAGAAAGTTACTTCTCGAAGATAGATTTGAGGTCCTATTACCACCAGCTACGGGTTCGAGAGGAGGATATTCCCAAGACCATCTTCCGAACTCGTTAAAAGCGTTATGAATTCATGGTAATGCCCTTTGGTATGACAAATGCGCCTGCGACATTTATGGACTTGATGAACCGAGTCTGCCGACCTTTCCTTGACAACTTCGTGATAGTTATTATCGACAACATACTGGTTTATTCTCGGAGTAAGGAAGAGCATAGCCAACATCTGTGGCAGGTTTGGAAACACTCAGAGTGGAGAAGTTGTACGCGAAATTTTCCAAGTGCGAGTTTTAGATTCGCAAAGTGGATTTTCTGGGTCATGTGGTCAGTGAAGAGGGGATACATGTGGACCCTTCCAAGATCAAAGCAATTGAAGGTTGGGCAACCCCAAGAACCCCAACACAGATCAGGCAATTCTTAGGCCTCACGGGTTACTACCGGAGGTTCATACAGAATTTCTCCCAGATTTCCAAATCACTCACCGCTTTAACTCAAAAGGGCGTACCCATTATCTCGGAGAGGAAACAAGAGGCTGCTTTCCAAACTTTGAAACAAGCTTTATGCAGCGCCCCTGCCTTGTCTCTCCCCGAATGAATGGAAGACTTCATTGTTTATTGCGACGCATCCAATCTAGGGTTAGGTTGTATACTTATGCAGTGCGGAAAAGTTATAGCCTATGCATCAAGGCAACTAAACACCATGAGGTGAACTATACCACACATGACTTCGAGTTGGGAGCAGTCGTGTTTGCGGTAAAGATTTGGAGGCACTACATCTACGGTACAAAGCGCATCATCTGCACGGATCACAAAATCCTCCAACATATCCTAAACCAGAAGGAACTAAACGTGAGACAGCGACGATGCGTTGAGCTGCTAAATGATTATGAATGTGAGATCCGTTACCATCCGGGCAAAGCCAATGTGGTGGCTGATGCCCTAAGCCAGAAAGAGTACTCGGGTCGCCGAGTAAGAATACTAACAATAACCATCCACTCCTATTTGTCTTCGCAAATCAAGGAGGCTCAACTGGAAGCCTTGAAGCTGGAAAACATCGCCACCGAAGCCTTGAGTGGGATGGACAAGAATCTTAAAATCAAAGAGGATGGAGCCTACTACCTCATGGACTTGATCTGGACCCCAAATTTTGGTGGGTTCAGAGACGTACCCCCCTTTGTAAAGGTCTGATGAAGTGCCAAGTGAAGACCAAATCATGTAGAAGACTAAATGATGCAGAAGTACCCTCATCTTTTCCCTAGATCTTGAAGGCTACTTTAGAACGAATTTCGGGACGAAATTCCCTCTAACGGGGGGATGATGTCACAATTAGCAAATTTAGGGTTGAGATGGAGATTCATGTACACAAATTTCCTCTATGTAACCTTGCAACATCAAGTTAGTGAAATTCAAACTACCATATTATTTGAATTAAAATGAGCATACATTTAGAATCAAGATGAAGTAGCCTCATGCAAGCCCAAAACTTGATCCAATAGCTAAGCCTAATCAATTTTGGGCCTTGGCCCATGAATTCTCGGCATAACACCCTATTGGACCGAAAACTCTTCCTTGGGCCTTAGCGGGCAGAATTTTTTTCTTTGGGCCTTATTGGGCCAATAACCCTTTTATTAGACCCAATTAAACCCAAAAAGGCCATACATACTCCAAAACGAAAACCCTTTTACCTATGTCATTTAATGGACCAACAACCTCTTAATGGGCCAAGCCAAAACCCGAAAGCCCATGAAAGCCCACTATGGCCGAAAACCATATAGGGTTCGGTTAGGGCATGAGAAAAAAAAGGAAATACCAAAAGAGTGACACCTCATTATTATCCCAGAAACCTCCAAGTAATTAGCCATTGTGACAACCCGAAATTTCTATTCTGTACAAACCATATCAAGCCAATAGAAGTAGAACAGTTACAGTGAAAACTCAGATTTCGAGTATAAGTTTGGCAGTTTTCAGGATTTTACACTTAAGGAGATATTAGGAGAGTGGATGCACTAGGGTTTTGTGCAACACTGTTATTCCAATACTCTAGGACATTAGAATTCGTTTCAGGAATAAAAATATTTTCTGCCAAAAATATCTCCGGACTATAAATAGAATTCTGAACCAAATTGGTTCATTTGTTTGATTCCATTTAGAGAAAATTCAAAATTCTCTCTCATGGATCTTCGAGTTTTTATCCCAAATTGTGAGTACTTCGATCTAGTTATGTTATATAGCTTAGATTGTGTTTAGAAACACCAATTACATATCAAATCTGTGAGATTCAGGAGTTTACCACCCAAGAACGTTCTTGGAGAGTAAACTCCGATAAGTGGCTTAAATGCTACCTAGTCCTTTCCCCGTTATTTGTAACTATCTTAGACTTGTATGCTAGTGTGTATATGACTAGAAAACATCAAAATCGGATTAAGACCCCAAGATTTGGGAGTTTACCGCCCAAGAACACTTGGGGAGTAAACTCCATTTTAAGGTCCTTAAGGGTTCCAATGACCCTCAAAGCTTTAGAACTCGAACTAGAAGCCTTCATTACATATTTAGGACACCAAAATCAATTAGAAACAATGATGAAAGTAAGTTCACGGCCAAGGAGCTTCTTGGGCCGTGAACTCCATGTTTAGGTGCCAAAATGCTTTGAAACACTTCCTAAGGCTTAGGCTTAAATTAGGACAAGTACTCTAAAGTGTTTATAGCCTAGAAAACAAAAGAATCACATGTATTAAGGAGTTTATGGCCAAGACAAGTTCTTGGGACGTAAACACCTATAAAGGGGTCAAATGACACCCTAACTCCTTCCTTATGCCTAGAACCCAACATAGATCATAAACCTTGAAATGTTTGAGTCTTGAAAACACCATAAACACCCTCCCAAGGGATTTTACGGCCGTAAAATCCAAGGGAATATGGTTCCAGGGCCGTAAACTCCTCAAAGGAGTTAATAGGAAGCCCAAACACTTGTTTAAGCCTTAAAGCAATTCACCACATGAGTTGTATAATTGTTAGAGTTCATTTAGGGACTTTGTTGAGAGTTTACGGCCAGGAGTTTACTCCCCTGGGCCGTAAACTCCAAAACATATGGTCATTTGACCATAAACTCCCATTAGAGACATTGCACTCCTTTGTTGCAACCCATTTGCCTCCTAGCACTTGACCAAAAGTGTTTTCCTCGCGTTTAAATGTTTATACTTGTATAATTAGTGTTTTAATCACTAATTATTTATATACATATGTCTTCATATGTAATTAGGATCATTGTGTGTGTCTAAAGTCTTCACTTGACACCAAGCACTTACCCGATCATTCCTTACGATAACAGTCCGTTCAATTCCAGTCACTTACTGCAGGTGAGTTCATACCCCTTAATCAATGATTTAAACTGTTTTTAAATGTTTTATGGGGGGATACAAGTAGAATTATGATAGTTATTATATCAATCACATGTGATTAATAAGTAGAATTACGCTAGTTATTATATCAATCACATGTGATTAATATGCAACATTCAAATGATTTACTACACATTAGCCGTTTTACCAAACAGTTTCCTTCAAATGATTTTTATAAACATTTTATATGTTTTAAACTCCTTATTACACTGTACTTTTTACTCTGTATATCACATTTCAAACTTATTTACAATTGTGTTCCAAACAAATGTTTCCTTATACTTAAACTGTTTTATCAAACCAGTGCCTTCAAACTGTTTTATTGGTTGACATCAAGTCGATCTTTTCTGAAAATAATAATTATGTTCAAATGTTTTACAAAACTTATTTATGCTTTTATATTATAAATTGCATGCTTCTATATGTATAGTTATATAAGAAATTTTTAAAAGACTTAGGAAGGCTATCCACCCTATTTCCTTTTCGCGCTTGAGATGTGGTCTGGTGGGATATCGGGTACTCGTCCGAAGGTCGTTTAAATATTAGTTATATATCATGTGTACATATATAGTCATAAAAGGTCCTTCCAGTTCATCCCATGCCCTTGGGTAGCAAGGGTATACACCCATGTTCATACGTACCAGTTAGATTACTAGTAAACTACCATATGGGTAGTTTAGGAAGATACTAGAACTATTACTAGAACGCGATATCATACAATGAGTCAGTTCATTCATGAGTCTATACTTGCTAGATAGAGAGCACATACATTACAGCTAGAACATTTCATTACTATGAGTACATATACAACTATACTAGGAAGAGAACATATATAACGATACTAGAACGAGTACATAACTATACTTGCTAGATAGAGAGAGAACACACATTACAGCTAGCACACGTCGAACATTTCCATATGTTACACTTACATTAATACGTTCATAAAATTGTGATCCACTATATCGGAGCATGCCTTAAATGTCATGGCCCGAGTTGTAGCCAGAGTCTCTTGAAGGGAGAGCGTGAGTTTGCATATAGATCTATACTGGATTGACTATCCTCCACCTTGCTGCTAGCTACAGCGGGACCTGCAGGTCTGCGGGTGCCAAACGTCATTCCTTATTACGACCATTCTTATGTCGTTGTTACCAGTCGATAGTATGGTGCAATTAATCACATGATGCCTTAATATAAATCCGGTTTAAGGTAGTTAGTACAGCAGTAGTTCTTATAGTGCTATGTTTTAGTACTACATTAATTTTCCCGTACATATATTTAGTGATCTTTTCACTTAAACTATAAATGTAAAAACTATATTTTGATAATGATAGTTACACTTGGGAAAAATTACACACTTTTACAAGAGACGAACATATAGAACAGTTAAGTCTTGGTAGAAGACTACATTGAGAACAGTTAGGTCTTGGTAGAAGACACCCTTATATAATAGTAGGAATCATAGGGATTTCTAGAGTTTTTCAAACGTTTACAGTTGTTTTACAAACATTTTCATACTTACAGTTCATATACATTTTCAATACTTACAATTCATTTACTTACAAATTCTTACATACAAATTAAGACACTAAATACTTATGATCTCACCAGCTTCAAAGTTGATACTCGCTTTCAAAATTACTTGTATCCTCAGGTCATCATAGACAGGTACCGATGCAAGGAGAAGGGAAGATGGAGCTTGTTCAAGACTCATCTTTCATTTTGATTTATGTTTTAGTGGTTATCAAAATTTAACAGAACACTTGTATAATAATTATATTATTAATGCAATGGATGATGTTGTTGCTTGTTTACTACTTTTCATTGTTGTGATACTATACATGACGTCCTCCGCCCCAGAACGTTTCCGCCGTTCTTGGTTTTGGGGTGTGACAGCCATCATGTATCTAAGATCATGTACTATTAACCTCCATATATCTAAGCTAAAGTAAAAGTCAACCAATCCCCCCATATAAGAGAGAGATCGGCCGAACCCTCCCCCTCACCCTCACAAAGATCATTTTCACTCAAGTTTACTCTCAAATTCTCTCTCACTTCCTCTCAAAAAATTTGTGTGCTACTTCCAAATGAAGATACATCTTCAAGGTGGTCCATAAAATTTGGTAAGTGTTCTTGTAACCTCCAAGTATTCTTACATCTCTTCAAGCTAAAACTCATGTTTACACACCATTTTCGTGTGTAGCCTCCTAGAACATCAACCATTTTCGCGTGACCCTCAAGTTACACAAGGCTAGGTGTGTCAACCCGAAATTTCCATTCTGAACAAACCATATCAAGCCAATAGAAGTTAGAACAGTTACAGCGAAATTCCAGACTTTTGGTATAAGTTTGAGTATTTCAGGATTAGCACCTAAGGAGATACCAGGAGAGTGGATGCACTAGGGTTTTGTGCAACACTGTTATTCCAATACTCTAGGATATTAGAGTTCATTCCGGGAATAAAATATTTTCTGCCAAAAATCTCAGGACTATATATAGAAATCTGAACCATATTCGTTCATTAGTTACAGTTACAACTAGAGAAAAGCCAAATTCTCTCTCACGGATCTTCAGGTTTTTATCCCAAATCATGAGTACTTCAATCTAGTTGTATTATATAGCTTGGATTGTGTTTTATAATATCAAAATCATGTCAAAACCCCAAGATTTGGGAGTTTACCGCCCAAGAACACCTTGGGGAGTAAACTCCATTTTAAGGTCCAAAAGTGTCCCAATGTCCCTTAAAGCCTCAGAACTCAAACTAGAAGCCACCATTGCATGTTTAGCACACAAAATCAATTAGAATCTAAGGGTGAAAGTGAGTTCATGGCAAAGGAGGTTCTTGGGCCGTGAACTCCATGTTTAAGTGCCAAAATGCCTTAAATGCCTTCATTTAGCCAAGAGACTAGCATAGCACATTACCTTGATGTGTCTAAGACCCAAAACAATCAAAATACCAACACCTAGGGGTCTTCACGGCCGCAAACACATGGCCAAATGGTTCATGGTCCGAAAACTCAAGTTATGGGTGTTTTGATGCCACAAACACTTCCTAAGGCTTAGGCTTGAATTTAGACATGTACCCTAATGAGTTTAGGACTAACACACTTAGAACACCAAGAGTAAGGTGTTCACGGCCCAAAAGGTTCTAGGGTCGTGAAATCCATAAAATGGTGCCAAATGGTGCCATAAACTCTTCTAAAGCCAAGTACAAAAGCCTAGTTTAGTTCCTAGTTAATTTAGGGACTTGAAAACACCATAAACATCCTCCCAAGGGAGATTATGGTCGTAATCTCCAAGGGATATGGTCCCAGGGCCGTAAACTCCTCAAAGGAGTTAAAAGGAAGCCCAAACACTTGTTTAAGCCTTGAAGCAACTGACCACTTAAGTTGTACTAATTTTAAGCCTCATTTAGTGACCCAAATTAGAGTTTACGGCCAGGAGCTTACTCCCCTGGGCCGTAAACTCCAAAACATATGGTCTTTTGGCCATAAACTCCCATACGAGGCCTTGCACTCCTTTATTGCAACCCATTAGCCTCTTAGCACTTGACCAAAGTGTTTTCCTCGCATTAGAAGGTTTATACATGTTTAATTAGTGTTATAATAACTAATTGTTTATATACATATTTCTTCATATGTAATTAGGATCATTGTGTGTGTCTAAAGTCTTCACTTGACACCAAGCACTTGTCCGATCCTTCCTTACGATACAGTCCGTTCAATTCCAATCACTTACAACAGGTGAGTTCATACCCCTTAATCAATGTTTTAAACTATTTTTAAATGTTTTATGGGGGGGATACAAGTAGAATCATGCTACTTATTATATCAATCACATGTGATTAATAAGCAGCATTCAAATGATTGGCTACTCATTAGCTGTTTTACCAAACAGTTTCCTTCAAATGTTTTTCATAAACACTTTATGTGTTTAAAACTCCTTATTACATTGTACATTTTACTCTGTATGTTACATTTCAAACTTATTTACAATTGTGTTTCAAGAAACGACATTTAGAACAGTTAAGTCTTGGTAGAAGACTACATCAAGAACAATTAGGTCTTGATAGAAGACACCCTTTATATAATAGTAGGAATCATAGGGATTTCTAGGGTTTTTCAAACGTTTACAGTTGTTTTACAAACATTTCTACACTTACCGTTCATATCCATTTTCCATACTTACAGTTCATATACATTTTCAATACTTACATTTCATATACATACAAATTAAGACACTAAAATCTTATGATCTCACCAGCTTTAAAGCTGATACTCGCTTTCAAAATTACTTGTATCCTCAGGTCAAACATAGACAGGTACCGATGCAAGGATTAGAGAAGATGGAGCTCGTTCAAGACTCATCTCTCATTTTGATTTATGCTTTAGTGTTTATCAAAATTTGACAGTACACACTTGTATAATAATTATATTATTAATGCAATGGATGATGTTGTTTCTTGTTCACTACTTTTCATTGTTGTGATACTTTACATGACGTCCTCCGCCCCAGAACGTTTCTGCCGTTCTTGGTTTTGGGGTGTGACACTAGGCTCAACAACTTCTTTCTTATTCTCCCTACAACTCATGAAAAAGACCAAGGTGAGCTTCATACCCCCATCTTTTCGTGTTTTTCATACTTTTCTGGGGGAGAATACAAGTCAAATCTCATTTACCCTTTGGATAATTGCATGCATCATAGTTATGGGTTGAAAATGGAAAATGTTCTTGAATAAAAAGGCTCTTAACATGTGTTAAAATCATAAAGCAAATGTTGATAACATCTTTGTGTTATAAAAGTTTTGTGGTCATGATTGTACACTTAAAACTAGCAAACATATGGGTGTTGTGCTCAAACATGTTTAACTCTTGTACGTATGCATTTTCAACTCTTATACTTTACAAAAATATTTGAATATAATAAATTTCAAGGTGATTATATGTGTTCTTGTAAAAATTGTGACTTATTAGAGTCACAAAAAATAGAATATTTTGTGTTACAAAACTTTCAAACTGATTATGGGGTGTTAAACAAACTACAAAGCTTGATATTTTGCTAAAAATAACTTTATTAATAAAATAGTCGTAACTATGTTGTCACTACTTTGATGCTTAAAATGTAAGATATATGCTATTTTCACATCATATGTTACAATTGTACATGTTCACTAATGATTATTTATAAAAAGTATTATAGATAATTTAACCAAAATGGTATGCAAAACAGAATTTATGACAGAAAAATTCATGTGTCATAATCTACCTATCATAAAGCTATTAAAGCATGAGTAATAAGGTGTATGTCATAAAAGCTGTAAACGCGTGTCCTAAAACTTCAGTCATAAATTTACACTAGTAATGAGTAATAAGTTGTATGTCATTAATCTTTGGCTTACAATCTGATTGTTATGGTTTCAGGTACATTAGAGGATAGAGCCAAGGCAAAGGCTTGATCGTGCACATCCTTCGGATTTTATGAGATTTGATTTTGGGATACTTTGATTTATTATTTTGACATTTGGGAACCATGTTTTGTAAACAATTATAGCTTTTGCTTTGGTTTTGAAATTGGAGAATTTACCTTGATTTTTGGGGTGTTACAGAAGAGCTGTGACATCCCCAATTTCACGGCCAGAAAAGACCGATTTGTTTATGCTTTGTTTTTAAAATCAGAGTAATCGTTTAAAGAAAACTGTTGCGGAATTTGTTCCCAAAAACAAAAATATGATAACCATTTATCCAAACATTTCTCAAAGAGAATGTATTTTCATTAAATAATAAAACCTTGGGATGTCATGTTCGATACAGACCAAAAGCATAAACAATATAAAATAGACCTTACAATAGTTATTTAACTACTGATCTATAATCCAAAATCTCTCGTCAAGTCCACCAACTTATACCCTTGTGCCATTACCTGTAATGAAAAGAAAACTGAGTGGGTCAGGCTTGGGAGCCTGGTGAGCATATAGGGTTTTCAACCCACAATAATATAATTATTATATTTAATCAGCAAACAATCAACCCAATTACCCATCCCCATTATCTTCTTAAGGTTTTACCCTAAGAACCAACTATCCTTCATTCATTTATTCCTAAGGAATTGGCACGAAATCCATTGCTGCCAAAGTTTATTTATCAAGTACTAAATCCATAGTTATCAGGCGCTAACTCCATAGTCACCAAGGTTCACTTAACAAGCGCTAACTCCATAGTCGCCAAGGATTACTCAACAAGCGCTAACTCCATAGTCGCCAAGGTTTACTCAACAACCGCTAACTCCATAGTCGCCAAGGTTTACTCAACAACCGCTAACTCCATAGTCGCCAAGGTTCATCAAATAGGCACGAAGTCACATCGTCGCCAAGGTTTATACAATAGGCGCTAACTCCATAGTCACCAACTATCCCATCTACCCAAGTTCTACCCAACATTTTCGTAGATATAAATACTTACACAGTTTAAATCATTTAACACTTGTATAAAACATCAATTCCACGCCCATCTCAAATAGAAAAATAATAGATAAACACATAGCACGTATTTCATAGCAAATACTTCATATTTATGTATTAGAAGAAAGTAACTACACACTCACGTATATAAACAACAATATACTTAATACACTCAAACCATACTTGTATTATTATCGTGTTTATGAAAGGTAGTGTACACTCACTTGATCAGAAGATGATCAGACAACACTACGGCTTGCAGAAGTAGTATATCTCCACAGATCTGGAAGATCTTCACAAAAATTGAACTTCTCGCGGGCAGAGCTTCGGCTCGGGAATCACGCTCTTCGGGATTCTCGGGGCTTCGGATCTTGCTTCGGGACTCGGGATTGAGACCGGGGCTTCGGGACACTTCGGGCACGCAAAACGATGCAAAACGGGAGAGAGAAGAGAGAAAAAGAGCAAATGAGCCGGCTGCCCTCGCATCCTATTTATAGGAGGCTGGAGCCTCGGAGTACGCGGGGAGTACGCGTCCGAAACGTCACTGCATGCGTCATCCGAAGAACTCGAGTGCGAAGGTCATCATGCTTCACTGTACGCGGGGCGTACTTCGGATGAGTCCGATGACTCGCCTTCGGATAATACCGGGATTTAATAATTAAATTTAATTATTAATTATTTAATAAACTTCGAAAATTCATATCTTCTTCATACGAACTCCGTTTTCGACGTTCTTTATATCCACGCGTAGGTGAGACTATGCTCTACGACTTTCGTTTAGACTCCGTCGGCTAATTTTGAATTTTATTTTTATTATTTATTTTTAACAGGTCGGGACAGAAAATTTCGTTATAAATTCATAACTTCTTCGTTTGACGTCCATTCTTGCCTAACTTTTCGTCGTTTTTCTACTAACAACGAGATCTTCGATTCTCGTTTAGATCGCTAAGGCTAAATATCACTCTAACGTAAATTCACTTTTTACGTCATTCAGCGTTGTGCCGGTTCTGTCGCGAAACTTCAACAAGTCATAACTTCTTCGTTATAACTCGGATTTTGGCGTTCTTTACATGCACGGAAACCTTGTAACATATACTACAACTTAGTTAGGATTATTCATCCTAAATAATCTTCTATCAAAAAGTCATTTTTGACGCTTATTGTCTCTAAATTGACTAGCCCTGATCTACGGGCGTTACAAGAGCCATCTTGGACATGATAGATTGTAATTTGAATCGTGGCAATGTCTTGGTTATATTGTAACATCCTAAAAATCAAGGTAAAATTTTCATTTTTAAAAATCAACTAAAACCCATGACCGTTTTCAAAACATTTTTCCCAAAAGTTATAATTACATATCAGAGTCTCGTAAACTGAAATATCATGAAATCAGAAGTACGTGCATGGTCACGCCTTTGCTTTCTCCCGATCATCAGAAGTACCTGAAACATAAAACTGAAACTGTAAGCCACATCTTAGTAAGTTCCCCCAAAGTATCACACACAACCAAAAAAATATACAAATATGCATGCTAGGTCCAATCGGTTATCTAACCGGAATAAACTCAGGCCCACATCCATCGAGATGGCTTACCCCCGGCTCAATCAGTCACCGGACTAGAATGCCAATATGTAATGGGTCCAATCAGTCATCAGCCTAGTATTCCCTCGGGTCTATAGCCATCATCTGGATTACCCCCGGTCTATTGGCTCACGCACATAGTTGTAAAGCCTAAACCCCAAACCGTAATATGTCGACATATGCAACAGATAAACATATAACCAGTCAAGAGGCAAACAGACAGATCAACAAATCACTACCACATGGAAACATCCTATAAACCAGAATACAGATCTAACACATCACTACATCATAAAAATCGTCCTATATACCATGATGCATAACCTAGTGGGCCGCCATTGGTGCCTTCGACCCACAAGTATAGTGAGCAAGACTGACCTCACAGTCTGACGAAATAGCTGAACAATAAGTTGCTCCAAATACCAACTCTACCGGTCACCATTACAACAAACATTGACCAAATCTCAAAACTCATATCAAAATACCCAAAATACCCCTATGTCAAAATCATAGTCAAAGTCAAAGGTAAAAAAGTGAACTTAGTCAACTTAGGTTGAGTACACCCAACGTACTCACTATCTAGAAACGGGGACTTAAGGGAGTACGCACGGTATACTCAGAAGTACACCCAACATACTCGACTTAGGTGCAATCCTTCTATTAAGTGCTTATTCTCTTAATTCCATTCGTCTAAAGCCAAGATCTAGTCCCAAATAGTGTTCTAAATCATAAAGTTTCCAAATTTATGACCATGTATGGCTATTAAGTGCATAAATCTTAAAACCCTATCTTATTAACCCATTAAGACATCATATCATTTGCATGGTTTGAAAATAAGGGCCAAAATCCATTTTTCATCACTCTATACACTCTAAAATATCTGAAAGGACAACTTATTTGGTTTAGAGTATCTCATACCTAAATAGACCACGATTATGGGGCTAATAAGCACAAAACTCCACATCTAACAAGATCAAAAGAAATAACCAACAAGTTTAGAGCTTTATAACTTCTGGAGGTTGCTCAAGGATTGAAGAACTTAGATCTACCAAGCTTGTAGTTCCTTCTTTGCTTTCCAATGGTTTCCATCCTTTAAAAGTGGATGGCAACACCAAAAATAAGCTCAAAACACCACCAATGGAGATTAGGATTTGAAAGGGATGAAGTGGGCAATGGAGGCTGATGAGGGGAAGAGGTATTGGGAGATATTGATTCTTAAATAGGGTCTAAACCCTAATAATTATGGTTTTAACCTTCACCACATACGCTTGGGTACACCCAGCGTACGCATGCAGCCCTCGTTTCTCATTAAAGTGCCTAGGACCATGTTGCAAACAATTTTATACTAAGGGACCAAAGATGTCAATTACATGAATAATGAATGTTATAATTCTCCCCCACTTGAATCACACTTCGTCCTTGAAGTCCGCTGCATTGAACAACCCAGAGTAATACTCTCGCATCTCTGGATCGGGTTCCTAAGTCCATTTGGAGCCCTTTCGATTGTTAGTACCTGAAAGTGAACCTCTAGCAATCACACAATAAAGTTCTGAGATCAGTATTAAGTTCTGAAGTAGAAAATGTTCCGGAGTCAGCTTGTAATTAGAAGTGGAGTTGGCGTCAAGAGTAAAAGTTTATGCTACGAAGTGAAGGAAGTCTGAAATGAAGAAGATGTTTAGAATTGATGTATCCTTCCATAGTAATTTATCTTGTCATTTTGTTTGATGTAAGTAGTCATAGGACTTAATCTCTGTTTTCAACTTGAATAATCAGAGTGTCAGAAATAATTCTTTTATTCGGTGCTATGTATGTTCAGAAGTTCGTATGATGTAACCTTTTCACCTATTTAAGGTATGTTTAATGAAAAGACTATCAGATGGATTGTTGTTCCAAAGATAAATACTTTTACATTTACTTCACTACTTCTTCTCTTTCAAATCTATATTTCAAACATTCTTCTTGTTCATTTATTTTCCTTACTCTGATCATTATCTTTATTCTTCATTTATGGCTTGAATACTTTGTTGAATCTCTTACTTTAGACTTGACTGGTTTACCAGAGTTGACTGGAACTTTCATTTAGTAGCAAACATTAATCTTAAACACTAATTCAAGGTTTGAGTTTTCGAACCCTGTCCCTGCTCAATCAGATCCTTTATCATCACAATTGGTATCAGAGCTTGAGTGGTTGTCCTTTGAATCCAAAATATCATATTATAGTTGATTTGAACTTACCGTGGTATTTCAATCATTTCCGTGTTCTGGATAAAAGTTCTTCTATATACCACTTTAGCTTGAGATATCTTAACTTCAATGGATGCTTCTAATACTCAACTAAATGTATTTAATGTAAATAGAAAATAGCATAGGTTGCCCTACACGTGCCCCACTGCTAGTTGTTGAAGAGTATGATCAGTGGAAAGTCAAAATGAAAAGATTTTTACTTGGATAAGAAAAAGGTGAATCTATCTGGAGATTCGTTAAAGAAGGTCCTCATGTTGCAGTTCGAACCATTGTTAGAGATGATGCTGCTCAACTCATTGGTCAAGATGAACAACGTCAACCACCTCTCACTGTTGATGATCTTGAAAAGCTGCATGCAGATCAAATTGCTTTTTTCTGAAATGGTGTTTAGTGTTCCACCTTCTCTCTTTGAGCACATTAAACTGTGTAAATCGGAAAAAGTGATTTAGGACACACTTCAATATTTGTTCGAAGGGTTATAGAACATGAAGGATAAGCTTCTAACCTCGGTTTTCAATGAGTTTGACATTTTCACTACAACACCTGGTGAATCTGTTGCCTCAGCCTCAAACAGATACCGAATCGTCGTCAACAACATGAGAACTCATGGGATAGTTCGAACCCCACTTGAGTACAACCTCAAGTTCATCAACAGCCTCAGAAAGGGGTGGGGAAATGTGAAATCATGTCTTTAAAGTAGTGGATCTTTGAAGAATCTGAAACTCTACCAACTCTTTAACGAAATTCAAGGTCATGAATCAAATGTTGCACAAACCTTGCGTGAACTCACTGGAGGCCCTCTAGCTCCAGTCAGTTCCTACGATCCACAAACTCCAAACCCTGCTATTTCAGACCCTTTCTCAGATGTTATTCCATCTAACCCTCCTTTTGAACCCTCACTTCCAACCATACCTGCTCCCCCCAACAACTACCAATCAACTGGTGACCCTATTTCGGAAGATGTGGACTCCGAACTCCGTTTTCAATAGGATTTTGCCTTACTTTCCATGAAATACAACCGTCCTTTCAACAAGACATACAACAATCATTTCAAAGCTTCTCACCAAAACAACCGTTTTCAGGCACCTCACCAAAATAATCCTCAACCGTTCTACCAACCTTCAGAAAATCCTCCTTCCTACAAACCCAACCTTCCTTCACCAACTCTCACTTCGGAATCTTCACAGACTCCCAAGTCCGAAAAAACCAAGATTGTATGTCATAAATGTGTCCCACAGAAACCTAGGATCAAGGATTCAGCTTACTATGCACGAAGAGCTCAAGAAATGGTAGAAAGTGAAAAGGCTTTTGTCACCACTATATCAAGGGATGTAGAAGGGTATTGGTCATCTGGAGATGATGAAGTAACTATTGGTAGAAACATATGTCTTATGGCTCGACAAGAAATTGAATGTGATGAAGGCTATTGGCCATTTGGGTCAGAAAGAGATGAAGAAGATGCAGAACCAAACTACTGCTACATGGATAACAACGATCCTCCTGGCAGAAGCATCGTTCAACACGTAAAATCTATGATTACTGATAATAATTTTGATTTATCTCTTTGTGAGCCATACCTAACCCAAATCCAATCAGACATGAACATCATATTCAAATCCTCTGAGTCAGCCATAGAAGCCAGTGAGAAGAAGGATTGTGAACTGAGTTGTCTTAGATTATGTTTTGAGGATAAAAAGTTAAAAATATAGTCTTTAGAACGAGAGCTTGTAATGTCAAAAGATGAATGTATCATTCTTAAAGACAAATGTAAAATCACTTATTCTAAAAGAAATGTTTTGATTTCTGACAACAAACGTCTTAATGCTAAAATAGATGCTTTTCATAATTCCATTGACATTCTTGAGACAAATAAACGGATGACTCACAATTTTTGTCATCCTTGGTCAAAAGCTCCTAGTCTCAGAAGCGAGCTTCCCAAACTAATTGTCATTCCCTTCAGGGAGTTACAGAATCTATGTTTTATAGGAGACGTTCCAAACATTAAACATTAGGATACCCCTGTCTCACCATTGTCACCCCTTCCTGAGACTTCTAACCAATTTGCATCTCTAATTCCTGAGTTTAAGCCCATAGTTGTCAAATGTCCCGATTCCACGCCTTTTCCGCTTCTGAAAAACCTAGACCTAAATCGGACCTCGGAACCTCACTCTAATAACTCAGCTACAGTTATTCCATTTCCGAACCACTATCCTCCTAATAAATGTGTTGTTGAGGAAATTATTCCGGAGACAACCAGATCTGGATTTTCCGAGGTTGTTTGGGCATCTTTAGAAATTGATGTTGATAATTCATCTGGTTCATGTGAATCTTACACGCAAGTGGTCTCCAAAACCAAACTTGTTCCAATCAAACCTGTGTTTGACAATCCCACTATTGGTCAAACTTCTAAATCTTCACTTCAATCCAAAAAGAAACCCATGTTGAGTAGGAAAGATGTTGTTGATCCTTTGGTAGAGGCCCGGAATGCTCACAAAAAGGAAGTCAAGTCAAGAGAAAACTCTAGATTCCATGAGAACTCCAGAAAGAGTGTATCTCGGACTACCAACTCGGAAACTAAAAGACAGAACACCTTCGCACCCACTAAGACTCTCAAAAGACCATCCAACACTCCCAATCTAGTAGAACAAAAGAATGTGGATAGTAATTCCTTGAAAAATTTCATTGCAAATACTCAATCCACTCGAACCAACTCTCCTCGAACTGTTTCATCCGTTTTTATAGCAAAAGCAGATGGTATAATTTTTAAGCCTAAATCACTTTCAAAATCAAGTGTACCATTGAACAAGGAAAGAATTTCCAAAAAAAAAACAATTTCACAAAAATCCTCAAAACAAAAAACTATTTGGAAAATAAAAAATCCCATTGATGAAACTGTGACTCCGGAACGCACCACTGCTCCGGAAGTTCCTTGTCCAAGAAAAGCTGTTCCGAACCCTCATATTATTGAGTATGATTATTGGATAGATGATAGAACAATGTCCTTCTATTTATTTCCTAAAGTATCTTGGAACAAACCTTCTAAACCATCTGTTGCTCAAAAATCACAACCGAAACATAAGACTCGTGCCTTTGTCCCAAAAACCTAACTCGAAGCCTAAAAACTCCAAAACTCACTAATTTTTCAGGCACTCTGAGCTTTGGAGCAAGAAACAATATGGTATATTGATAGTGCGTACTCCATGCACATGACGGGGCAGAAGGACTTTCTGCGAGATCTCAAACTTTCACCAAATGTTGGCTACGTTACGTATGGCAAGAACTCTAACTCTTAGATCAGAGGTTATGGAATCCTTACAAATGGAAACTTCTCCATTTCAAACGTGGCATATGTGGCTGACTTGAAGCATAATTTGATAAGTGTGGCTCAACTCACTAATGCAAATCGACGAGTTGAATTCTGCAAGAAACACATCTATGTCATGTCAGAAGACCGGAAGGAATGTTTTATCAAGTCAAATCGCAACAACAACATGTATCCTCTTGACATCAACATGATCATCGGCAAGCCCCAGCTTTGCTTACTTTAAAAAGCAGTTCCTGACATCAGTTGGTTATGCCACATGAGGCTTGCTCACCTAAACTTTAGATATATGAATGATCTTGTTTTCGGTGAGATGGTAAGAGGTCTGCCACTCCTCAAGTTCGAAAACGATCATTTATGTGTTGCGTGTGAGTGTGGAAAGAAATCAAAGAAGGTTCATCCAGTTATTATTCAAAAATCCATTTCTGAACCGTTAGAACTTCTAAACATTGATCTGTGTGGACCCTCAACAGTAAAAAGTTTGCATAACAAAAAATAAATTCTTGTAATTATGGATGACTTTACTAGGTTCACCTGGGTCTTCTTCTTAAGGCTCAAATCAGAATCAACCTCCGAACTCATCAACTTTATCAAAGGAATATAAGTTCTCATCAAACTCCCAGTAAGGCGGATCCGAAGTGACAATGGTTTAGAATTCACTAATTCCAGCATTGAGAACTTCCTCACCGAGAAAGGTATTGACCACAACTTTTCTGTTCTATACACTCCACAACAAAATGACGTAGTCAAATTTCGCAATAGAACACTTGTTGAAGCTTCTCGATCCATGCTTAACTTTGCAAATCTTCCACTCTATCATTGGGCTAAAGCTGTTTCTACTACATGCTTTATTCAAAATAGAAGTATCATCAATCGACGCCTCAACAAAACACCATATGAAGCCATGAATGGTCGGAAGCCAAGTATCTCTTTTCTTCATCTTTTCGGATGTAGATGCTTCATCAAGAGCAATCGTGATCAGCTTACTAAGTTCTAAACCAAAGCTGATGAAGCCATCTTTCTGGGATACTCTGCTAAATCAAAGGCTTATCGAGTTCTTAATCGACGAACTCGTGTTCTGGAAAAAGTTTTGACGTTACCTTTGATGAAAATTTCATTCAGAATTCTGGCCCGACCCATGTTACAACTCACATCATGGATTCCGATGCTCCAGCGCCAGGATGTCCGAACCAGCAAACAATCTATGAAGTTTACTTTGAAACCTTATTCGGACCCTCAGAAACAGCTCTTGATTCGGAATATCGAACAAGACACACGTCCTTAATCGAAGCTCCGGTCTCCCAAAATGTTTCCGGTCTGACACCCAGTCTTCCTCCATTTGATTCCAAATTGTTTCAACCTTCTCAGGTTGAGGGGGAGAATGGTCAACCTTCCCTTGAATCAAATGTGGATGGATTCCAAGATGCAACTGTTAAATTCAACTCTAATCCTATAAATAACGATGATGATGCAAATTTCTTCAATTTCTTACTTGAAGACGATGTTAACCTATCCGGTTCAGAAGTTCAGGGGGAACATCATCCACAAGTTCAAACTATTTAGGGGGAGCAAAATAACCCCATTGTTGTTATTGGATCATGTGTTGCACAAGAGCTTCTGAGACTACATATTTGGACTAAGGATCATCCTCCGAAACAATTTATTGGAAACCCAAATGCTGGTGTACAAACTGGTTCTGCCACAAGTGTTCAAAATGAGTGTATTTTTTCGGCTTTTATCACCATGGTTGAACCCAAATCCATAAAAGAAGCACTAGAACATGCTGATTGGATTACAACCATGCAAGAAGAATTGGCAGAATTCGATAGAAATGAAGTTTGGACTCTTGTCCCTCCTCTTCAGAATCATCCCATTGTTGGTACTAGATGGGTGTTTTGGAACAAACTAGACGATGCAGGAGTCATTATTCGAAACAAAGCAAGATTGGAGGCAAAAGGATTCACACATATCGAAGGACTTGACTACGATGAAACCTTTGCTCCTATTGCACATCTTGAAGCCATCAGAATCTTTCTTACTTATGCTACTCACAAAGGCTTTAAGGTTTACCAGATGGATGTTAAAAGAGCTTTTCTAAATGGCGCACTTGAAACTGAAGTGTATCTTCAACAGCTTCCCGGTTTTGTCAATCTCTCATATCTGAACTACTGCTACAAACTTTGGAAAGCAGTATATGGCCTCAAGCAAGCTCCTCACGCATGATACGAGACTCTCACTGACTTTCTCAAGCGTTCAGGTTTTCAAAGAGGTATTCTCAATCCTACTCTATTCCGAAGGACAAATGGAAAACATCTCATGCATGTCCAAATTTATATTGACGACATAATTTTTGGATCCACCGATTCATCAATGGTTGCTGACTTTGCTAAGTTAATGGTCAGTAGATTTCAAATTATTATGAATCGGGAACTAACCTTCTTCCTAGGTCTCCAAGTCAAACAGACCAACAAAGGAATTTTCATTCACCAAGAGAAGTATATTTTAGAAATCCTCAAAAAGTACTCAATGGACACCTGTGCCTCAGCCAAGGTACCTATGGGTTTCGGACACAAGATCTTTTCGGACCCTTCAGGTGTAGCAGTTGATGAAAAGAAGTACAGAGGAATGATTGGATCCCTACTCCATCTCACAGCAAGTCATCCGGACATCATTTTTTCAACATGCTTGTGTGCCAGATTTTAAGTCAATCAAAAGATGTCTCATCTATTGGCTGTTAAGCAAATATTCCGATACCTCAAAGGTACAAATAATCTCGGAATCTGGTACCCAACAAATGAGAGTTTCCTCCTTCAGGCATATTCCGATTCGAACTATGGCGCTCTTCAATTGGATAGAAAAAGCACATCTGGTGGCTATCAATTTTTAGGTGGTACATTGGTCATCTGGTCATCCAAGAAACAGAACTGCATTGCACTTTCGACAGCCAAAACGAAATACATTGGTTCTGCTAACTGCACATCTCAAGGTCTTTGGATGAAATCTTAGGTTTTGGATTATGGTTACCGGTTTCAACAAATTATAATCTATTGTGATTCTCAAAGTGCTATTGCAATCTTGCACAATCCAATTCAGCACTCTATGACGAAGCACATCGATATACGGTACCATTTTGTTAAAGATCATGTTTTAAATGGTGACATTGAATTTATTTTTGTTCCATCTGACAACGAAATTGTTGATGTCTTTACTAAGGCGTTAGACGAGACCAAATTTAATGATTTTCTGAAGAAAATGGGTATGATGATGCCTGATCCTTAGTTTTTTCAATAGGTATGCACTCTCTGATGGAACCATCAGATAGTAAAAGGTTCCAAATTCAAATTGCATTTCATCTCGGAATTGTCACCTCTCAGAATAAAAAGGATCATTTACGTGTCTTTTTGTCTAATCATCGTTTGTAGTTTTAAGTTATACATTTCATCTCATCACATCAAGTCCAGAACCAATATAGTCACATTGGTATCAATCTCATCTCGGAACTTACTTCCTAAGATCATCCCGAAATTCAATTCTGGAACGGTATTGAACTCTTTTCAAAAGTCACTCCGGACGCTCCTTAAAATTTCACTTCGGAAGTTTTTCAAATTCAATCCCATAAGTTTTTCAAATTTCACTCCGGAACTATTTCAAAGTTCATTCCGGAACATTTCAAAACTCATTTCGGAATCTCATAAAAAAATTTCTCCGGAATTTCATTAACATTTCACACCGGACTCTCGACTCAGGAATTTTCCAAAATCACTCCGGACCATTTTAACTCAAATGCTTCATTCCGAAACAAGTCTAAAAAATCTTTCATGTTTCGTGATCACTACATTTCAACCCGTACTTGTCATGATAAGAAACTGTTTTCAAAACATTCCGGAACCCTATTGTTCCGAAATTAAAACACATGTTGAAGTCCAAAAGGTTTTAAGGTGAAACGTTTTCCTAACGGTTACTTTTTGACGATACCTATCCTCTCACCCTTGAAACTCGCACCTCGTTGCATGCACCCCTAAAAAGTTAACATCACATCACCCAAACAACGACTTCTATTTTTTGCTTTGAGCCAGTAAGACCTTTAGTCTTTGTAGGTCAACTCACCTGAAAGTGGAAACATAATTAATGTGATCCTTTCCCTTATTCAGATATCATCATTACCTTCCAACCCGACCCGTTTTCCTAACATATATAAACCCCTCTCATACCTCATTTTACTCTTTACGCGCACAAAAGAGACAAAAGTATTATTATTCTTTCTCTCATTAGTGTTCTTGAAACTTTCAACCACCTGCAACAATGGCGTCCTCATCTCCCTCCAAAATCACTCAAACCGCCCCTAAAATTGCTCAAACTACTTCCAAAATCCCCAAAATCGTTGCCAAAAAGAAATCCTCCAAGGGAAAGGGATCGTCTTCTTCACAGTCCATTGAACCCTTCTTTAGGGACACAACATAGTTGTTTTCTCTCAAACCAATGGATTTTGATTAGCCTATTCGTGTTATGATTGAGTTCATTGCTCATCATCTAATCGTAGTGCCGCTTACCAAGATTCCAGAACCTCCAATCCCTCTTCGACTTATTCACACCACTTTTAGATGTATCAAGATCGTCAATGACGTTCTGGAAACAAAGATTACATGTGATCGAATTGTTCATGTCTACAAGTCTACATTTCTCAAGGTGATTGGAGTCAAAGAAAACCCTTACAACTTCAAGGTACAAGAACCTACTGCTCAAGAATCCCAACAATTTCTCAATCAAATTGGATATGGTCAGGAATAGAAGACCAAAAAGTTCAAAAAGTCAGTCATATCAGGTCTTTGGACGAATTTGATGCACTTCATCATTCGAGGCATATCAGGAAAACACGGGGGTACAGACACCCTTTGCAAGGATTGTCTGTATGTGGTTTACAACATCTTTTTCGGCAAGACCAACGCCGTTGATCTTCCCGAAGTCTTATGGAAGGAATTTCACAAATTCGCCATCAAGAGGAAGCCAAATGAAATTTCGAGCCCTAGATTTTGGGTCCTGATGCTCCAAGAGCCATACCGTGAAAGGTTCGAACCAATTCCAGTAGATATGATTCTGAGAGAGGTATTTGTCTCCTTTAAAACTATTAGACATTATTCGTATTCCGGACCAAACTTCTTTCGGACAAATTAGACGTCTTCCGGAACATATGTTGGCTATCCTACCTTTCGGATCCATTCATTTCAAATATCAAATAGAGACCTCGGTTGTGTTTGACCCAACACAATCTGCCTCGGCCTCCATTGAGCCCACTCCGGAAGTGGAACAGACAGTTCCCTTAGCTGGAAAGAAGAAGAAACCAGCCAAGAGGAAATCCTCTCCTTCCAAACATAAAGCCAAAAAGAGAACCAAATTCGGTTAATCCTCTCAACAGGTAGGATCCAAGGACATTTTGGCTGACTCTGGCCATCAGAATACTCCACCAACCCACTCTTCCGAGGTACCCCTCGGAGTTTCAAAAACACAAGCACACCCCCACGGGGAGTCTGCACATAATCCACCCTCACATTCCCAACAAAGTGATGTACGTGTTGAACAAAGTTCCTTGACCCCCATGGAACAAACCCACGTGTCACATTTGATACACCACCTTCTTTTACACATGCACAGTCCGAAACCACTGTTCCGGACCCCAACAATTCTGAGGCTGGAGTAGTCCCTCCAACCTCAAGTGCCTCAACTGGTCTAATACCTAGTAAGCGTACAAGACGAACAGGTGCTAACGACCCACTTTGGGAAGATTATGTTGACAGAGTGCATTCAAGGCATCCTAAACGCACTAGGTCCCAAGTTAAAGCAACTCTCATCTCAATGAGAAACATGGGTATTCAAAGCAACTTACCATTTGTTGCTCCTACTGACGATATCACACACTTGGAGTTCACTTCCGGAGAAACTCCAAAGACTCAACATCATGATTTGATGCATTCCAATCCCAAAAAAGAACTTTCAGAAGAAATGATTTTCGATGATGACAGTATCTCCATTGCTGATGCTTATGTGCTCCTCTTTGTTCACTTTCAGTCTAAACCATCTCCATCAAAATCACTTTTCGATTTTGGACTCTATTCATCCTCTTCTGAACCCATTGATGAAGAAATTCAAATAAATGATCGTGTTCAAGTCAATACTAATGTTGAAACTGATTCAACTCCGAAACCCCAAGATGATGCTGCTCCAACAAAGCATGGACCTTCCAAACCGCCAGTGAATCCGGAACCAATCAAAACAAGGTCTCAAGATTCCACTTCAGACACCGGATCTTCTGTAGGGACCTACATCGATCCGTTTTCCCTCTTAGATATTCAAGCAAATGTCTCGGACACCATGAAAAAGGTTGATGCCCTTAAAACATCAGTAGCCGGACTCAATTCAAAGATTGATGAAAAAGTTTCCGGATTGGATTCAAAATTGGATGTGATTCTCTCCTCACTGTCCGAAGCAAACAAATCAGTTCCCACCAGTGCTGAAAGAGAAGCTCAACTTGATCAGCTAATTTCTCTACGTAGTAATTTATCTTGTCATTTTGTTTGATGTAACTAGTCATAGGACTTAGTCTCTTTTGTCAACTTGGATAATCAGAGTGTCATAAATAACTCTTTTATCTGGTCCTATTATGTTCAGAAGTTTGTACAATGTAACCTTTTCACCTATTTAAGGTACTTTTAATGACAAAAATATCAAACGGATTGTTGTTCCAAAGATAGATACTTTTACATTTACTTCATTACCTCTTCTCTTTCAAATCAAGATTTCAAACATTCTTCTTGTTCATTTATTGTCCTTACTCTGATCATTATCTTTATTCTTCATTTATGTATTGAATACTTTGTTGAATCTCTTACTTCATACTTGATTGGTTTACCAGACTTGACTGGAACATTCATTTAGTAGTAGACGTTGATCTTAAGCATTAATTCAAGGTTTTATTTTTCAAACCTTGTCCCTGCGCAATCAGATCCTTTGTCATCACACTGATGTTGCCTCTGGACCTTGATCAAAGATACCACCTTGTTGCCCAAGGTTTTCTTATTTTTAACCAAAACCGCCACTGACCTCTCAATATAGTTCAGGCGATCATCCACTTGAATATCATCCAAAGGAACCACCGTTGAATCGTCAGCCATACACTTTCGAATCTGAGAAACATGGAAGGTGTTGTGAATCTGAATGAGCTCATCAGGCAAATCTAGTCGATAGGAAACCTTGCCAACCCTGTCAATCACTTAAAATGGTCCAATATATCGGGGCCCTAACTTTCCCCTCTTCATGAAGTGTATTACACCCTTCTAGTGTGATACCTTTAGTAAAACCATATCATCGATCGGAAACTCCAACTCAGATTGACATCTGTCGGCATAACTCTTCTGCTGACTCTGAGATGTCTGCAACCTCTTTCTGATATGTTGAATAATATTTTTCGTCTAAGGACTACCTCGGTCCTTCCCATAACCCTATGATCTACCTTTCCCCAACAGACTCGGGTATGACACTTCCTCCCATAAAGAAGCTCGAACATCGGCGCACCGATGCTGGAGTGATAGCTAATGTTATAATAGAACTCAACCAAAGGAAGGTAGGTATCCAAACTCCCATCGAAATCTATGAAACACGCTCTCAACATATCCTCAAGTGTCTTAATGGTCTTCTCGCTCTAGTCGTTGGTTTGCATATGATAATAAGTGCTAAAGTGCAACCTCATACCCAGTTCCTCGTGGAACCTTTGCCAAAAATGAGATGCGAGCTGAAAATCTCAATTAAATACAATGGAAACTAGAACACCGTGCCAAGCAATAATCTCGCTCACATAAACATCAGCCAATATCTCAGCTGAGAGCTCTCCTGAATAGCTAGAAAGTGAACACTCTTGGTCAAATGGTCCATTATCACCCATATCGTATCGAACCCCTTAGTTATCCGAGATAACTTGGTGATGAAATCCATGGTGATCCGTTCCCATTTCCACATGGAAACCTCCAAAGGATGAAGCTTTCCATGCGGCCTTTGGCGCTCGACCTTAACCATCTGACAGGTCAAGCACCTCTCAACATACCAGGATATCTCCCTCTTCATGCACGACCACCAGTAACTAAGTCTCAAACCCCGATACATCTTGGTGGATCTAGAGTGTATCGAAAATATGGACTTATGTGCCTCCTCCAACATAGTCTGCTTGATCACTCCAAAATCTAGTACCCAAACCCGACCGCACCGAGTCAAAAATCCATGACTGTAGGTCGAAAACTTGTCAATCTTGCCCCTGATTAGTTCCTACTTATAATTCTCCTTCTTGACTCCCTCGGCCTGAGCCTCCCTAATCAACTCCAGCAGTGGCGAATCAATGGAAATCCCCATACATAGGCTACCAACAAAATAAGTAGTTGACTTGCGACTCAAAGCATCAAATACTACATTTGCTTTCCCCATGTGGTACAGAATCTCACAGTCATAATCATTGACTACATCAAGCCACCTACGATGTCTCATGTTCAGATTTGGTTGATCGATGAGATATATCAAACTCTTGTGATCTGTGTACATGGTATACCGGACCCCATATAGATAATACCGCCAAATCTTGAGGGCAAATATTACCACCCCTAACACCAGATCATGCGTCGGATACCGAACCTCATGCGACATCAACTGCCTGTAAGCATAAGAAATCACTCTCCCTTTCTGCATCAGAACCGCCCCCTAATATAGTGATTGATACATAAAAATATACAGCAAAATCCTCTACACCCTTAGGGAGGGTCAACACTAGGGCCTCACATAACATCTGCATAAGAGTCTCGAATGCAGCAAGCTGCTCAGGCCCCCAATAAAAATCCACTCCCTTCCTTGTCATACGAGGGAGGGGTAAAACAACCTTTGATAAATCCTGAATAAATCCCCGATAATACCCGACTAAATCCAGAAAACTCCTGATTTCTGATGGAGACTTCGGGACCTCCCACTGCATTACAGCCTCAATCTTGGTCGGGTCGAACAAAATCTCATTCTGTTTAATGAGGTGCCCCAAGGACTGGACCTCCCGCAACCAAAACTGATACTTCGAGAACTTGACATACAGTTGTTCCTGCCTCAAAACACCCAGAAGCTCTTAAAGGTGCTCCTCAAGCTGCTCCCTAGTCTTGGAATATACCAGGATATCATCAATAAAAACAATGACTGATCCATCGAGCATCGGCCTACACACTCGCTTCATCAAATCCATAAATGTTGTCGGTGCATTGGTGAGTCTATATGACATCACCATAAACTCGTAATGACCATAACAAGTCTGAAATGTGGTCTTCTCTACGTCCTCCTCTCTAACCCTCATCCATTGATACCATGACCTCAAATTGATCTTGGAGAACCAAGATGTACCCTACAGCTGATCTAAGAGATCATCAACCCGCGGAAGTGGGTAACGGTTCTTCACCGTCAACTTGTTCATGTAACAGCCCAAATTTTTCAACAAATTTACACCTTTGAAAAGCAACCCATTTATTAATAAATGTTTTTAAAAACTACTATTTCCAAAACGTTATTTAAAATCAAAGTCTCCCAAGATCCACTTAGGTGTAAAACCAAGGATGTGTACAGTCACACCTTCGCCCTGCCACTGTCCACTGAGGTACCTGAAACCATAAACCAAACTATAAGCACGAAGCTTAGTGAGTTTTCCCAAAATACCACCACACAAATAGATAACCTAGCAAACAACAACATACATACAAAGCCTTCATCCTGACTGGAATGCCCTACCGGCCTACAGTCCATCTGGTGTGCTCATAGAGCCTTCAGACTGACTGGAACGCCCCACTAGCCTACAGCCGATTTGGTATGATCATAGAACCTTCAGCTTGACTGGTACGCCTCATCAGGCCTTCAGCCTATCTGGAACGTTCTTCGGGCCTTCGGCCTAACTGGTACGCCCCTCAGGCCTGCGGTCTATCTGGGACGCCCTGGGTCTCTTGGCCTTCAGTACATAGCAGGACCGCCTCAACCTAACCACACACAACATGTCAACATATATATATATATATATATATATATATATATATTTATATATATATATATATATATATCCAAAACACATATAACCCTAGTAAAGCATAACAACATATCAATATAAACATTACCGGGTTTGTTGACTGACATCACAAAACACTACAGTTTCAACCCACCCACACCACAATGACATATACACAACTAAACATATAACCAGTCGATAGACAATTAGGCAGATCTTACAGATCACTAAGCATAACATCAGCCTATATACCAGGATACAGATCTAACACATCACTACAGAATACCAACATGCGAAAACAAGGATACAATCCAATAAGTCAGCTTGGTGCCTTCGACCCAAAAGTATAGTGAGGAAGACTCACCTCGCAAACCAGAAAAAAGTTGATGAGCTCCCGAATCTGAATCCCAGCTCTCAAACCAACACCTACTCCAACCAAAAGACCAAACACAATCAAACTCCCCAAAATACCCTCAAGATCCAACTTGGTCAAACTTGGTCAAATTCAAAGTCAATAGGTCAAGGTCCAAAATTCAGTATCTCTTCCCAGCGGAGTACGCCCTACGTACCAAGAAGCATACTCTGATGTTGACCAAAAGCGTGTCGCTAACCGCGTGCACGCAACGTACCACCAAGTACGCCCAGTATACGCAGCCTAGTCCCAAAACTCCATTAAGAGCTTATTCCATTAAGTTCTTACATTAAAAACTCAGATCCAATCAAAAAAGTGACGTCCTAAGTCATAAAGTTTCCAACTTTATGACTTTTCATGGCAATTAAGTGCTTAATGTCCAAAACCCTAAGTTCTTAACCCAAGAAGACATCACAACTCTTGCATGAAAGGGATAGAAGGGCCAATATCACATTTTTATAGTTCATAATAGCTTTATAATGTATAAAGTTTGCAACTTTATAAAGTTTCCATCTTTATCCATTAGAATGGTCCCAACAAACATGATCTAGTCTTTAAGTCTCAAAGGGACCCAAAAATTCATTTTTTTCAACTTAATCCATTAAGTACAAGTCTCCAAATTTCAGATTTGAATCAAAATGATGTTTAGATGGATAAAGTTTCCAACTTTATCCATAACAAGGTCACAAACTTTCAAGATCTAAACTTTATGTACTAAAATGATTAAAAGCTCATAACATCCCAAACTAGTTAGATCTAACAAATGCATCATCAAGATTCAAACTTTATACCTGTAGAAGATAGATCAAGGTGAACAAAGTCCAGATCTACAAGCTCCAATGCAACCAACACTTCTACAGGAAGTTCCTTCTTCTCCAAGGTGCACCATGCATTATCCAAAGCACTCAAAACACCTTCTTTTAGCACACAAGGCTCAACTAGGGTTAGGGTTTCATGGAAGGGGTGTTGGAGGGGTGGAGG
Organism: Lactuca sativa; assembly: GCF_002870075.4. Taxonomy (NCBI): domain Eukaryota; kingdom Viridiplantae; phylum Streptophyta; class Magnoliopsida; order Asterales; family Asteraceae; genus Lactuca; species Lactuca sativa. The sequence continues at coordinate 63,406,707 of NC_056625.2, read as the reverse complement.
ATGAGAATGGAGTGGGTTTGGGGAGTTAAGGAGCTTAAATAAGGCTCAAAACCGCGAAAATATGTTTGTGTACTGATTACATATGCCCAACGTACTTCTGTTATGTCCAGTGTACTCAGGGTGCCTCTGTACGCCCAACGTATGCCCCTCTGTACGCCCAGCGTACTCAACGTAACCCAAAACTGACCAAACTTCAAATGAGCATAACTTCTTCGTTATAACTCCGATTTTGACGTTCTTTATATCCACGAAAAGGTAACGAGAAGCTCTACACTTCTATCAACTCATCCTTGCCTTAAAAATTTATGAAAAAAAATCCAAAATTCACAAAATCCGAAAGTGACAGTTTACCAAAATACCTCTTGGCACCAAAACACGGACCAAACTCCTGGATCGTCCAAATTACATTACCCACATCTAAATGGGTCTAAATCTCTTTTATCAAAGGACCTAATTTTGATGATACTCGGTCTTGGGGTCACCACCCTCACATAGGAAACGATTTGGAACAGGGCGTTACAGTTCAACTCTCAATAATCAATACACATGTGATGAGACCCATACTCCTTCTTCACAAACAAGATCCGTTCTCCCCAAGGCGAACTGCTTAGTATGATAACCTGTTTACCCAATAGCTCTTGAAGCTGAGAGGACAACTCCTTGAATCTTTGGTGGTGTCAATTGGTACGACACCTTAGCAATCATGGCCGCACCGAGGACCAAATCAATCCTGAACTCAACCTGCCTCTTAGGAGGCACATCAAGAAATTCCTCCGGAAATACATCTGGGAACTCTCTGACCGTTAGCACATCTGAAACCGAAACCTCCTTCCCGACTCAAGTATTAACCACATATGCTAGATAAACCAAGCACCCATGCTAAATATATAGTCATGCCCCGAATGTAGAACAAAAGCTTGATCCAACCCTGGTACCCTCTTTATAAATAATTAGTTCTCCCCCACTAGGGGTTCGAACTACCACCGCTGACCCTCACAATCAATCATCTCACCAAACCTGCTCACCCAGCCTATCCCTACTACCATGCATACATCCCCCATGGGGATAGGGATTAGATCAATCGAGTAAGACACCCCGAAAATCTCCATAGCACAACCCCAATAAATGATTGATGCAGAAACCCCGTGTTCTTTGGCGATAGAAACCCACAATGGACACTCGAACTCTCTGAGAGTCATATCAAAACTCCTACTGAAAGACTAAGATACAAAAGACCGACTCACACCCAAGTCAAAAAGCACAAGATCTGGCTAGGAGTTCACTAAAAATATACCTAGTAGAATCATAAACATAAGAATACCATAAATAATTGACAGAATAATAAATGAAAGAATACCAATAACGACATTTGGCGTCTCCCTAGCCTCTTCCGCTGTGAGATGGAAAGCACCACCCCGAGCCCTCGGGGGCTTCGCCATACCTTGGCATCCATCCGTTATCCTCAAAGTAGCTTGTGCCAGTCTCGCAGCTAGCAAGGGACAACTGGACTTCACATGACCAACCTGCTCATAGTGGTAACAATTCCTAGTGCTCGTCAGCGGGTGCCTAGCAATGTGTCCCTCCATTCCATATTTATGGCACCCAGAAGAAGATCGACAAGCACCCTCATGAACCTTGCCTCACTTGCCACAAGTGCGGTCCTTCTGTCCTCCGAATCGTGAATCAGTGGGCTTCAACCGCTTCGCTGCATGTTGTGACTGAATAGCAGCATTCCGCTGCTCCCTCGTCTAGATCTACATCTCAATCTCTCGCTCCTCCCAACATCTTGAAGATCAGCGAGGGTACTGTAATGTTGAGTGGACATGAACTGTCGAATGTCAATCTTGAGTATACTCAAGTATCACATCATTTGAGCCTGCTCTGAAGCAGCAAACTCGGGACAGAATAAGGCCTTCTCTGTGAACATATTGGTGATCTCCGTCACCGACTCTATTGTCTGTCTTAGACCCAAGTAATCCTAAGCCAATCTCTCGCTCTCCACCAGGGGAACATATCCTCTACAAAATATCTTCAAGAACTATGTGCAAGTAACAACATCTCTCTGCTCAGGAGTATAGGAACCTGTCACCAATCTCCACTAATCATTCACCCTTAACTGAAGAAGGTTCAGGGCGTACTTGACTTTATAGTCATCCGAGAAAGAACAACTGAAGAAACTGATGGGTTTTGGTCATAAGACATCCTATGTGCTCATACAAACCCTAAAGCTTGGATCTAGGTTTCTCTATTGTACATACTTTGAATCCAAGACTATAAACCCTAATTCTAGCATATGGAAATCAATATTAACATATAATTAGGTTTAAGATATTACCTTGATTGTTATGTAGCAATAACAATCCCAATTCCTCCTTGAATTGACTTTGGAAGGCTTAGAGTCACAAGTGTCACTCCTCTAATGGCTTACAAACACCATAAGCAAGTGGAGAAGGTATAAAGAGAGAGGAGGGAGGTTAGAATTCGTCCTTAGGACCTCTTGGGAAGGGTTGGCCGAATTCCTAAGCCCTAGGGGGTTTATATAGGTGTAAAGATTAGGGTTTTAGTCTTTATCCTTATCTAGTTGCTTGTCCACCAAGCAACCATAAGATAAGTCCTAGAAACCCTTATCCTAGTCGAATTCTAAGGGATTTACACCTCAAATTCGTTCACCATATATATAAGATAATCCTTACCTTATTTTGTAACTATCACATAATTACAATTCAGCCCCTCTAGTTTAATTAATTACACTTGATCACAAAATTAATTCTTAATTAATTATTGACCAATATTAATTAAACAAATATGATTTCTCCTTTAATATATTATTCTTATAACATATTAATAAATCATAATAACCTCTCTCTCTTTATTTATTTCTCCAATCAAGTTGCTTTGGTGAAGGCAACCCAAAAGGACCATGAACCATCGGGTCAAGTACATACCAAAATAGTTATGGACTTAGACACTAATCCAATAGAAACAACCCTCCACATTAGACAACGACCTCACTTCGACAATCAGGTCCTTGGCCTCATCAAACTCCGAGGGCTTCGTATAGTTAAAGTCTAGATACCAGAGTGATCTCTCCCCTCGAATCCCCACAACAGCAACAACCGTGGTAGCTGTAATAATAATAGGCTTAATGAAGGAAGCATAGCGATCATCAAATAGCTCAATCATAGTGGTCTTGATAGACCCAAAAAACTATAGAATAGAACCCTGGACAGCAGTAGCCACCTCAGCGACAATCATCTCTCGAATATGGTCGTCTGTCAACCCCGACCTATCATGACCACCCGCTCCAGATCTAGAAACAAATCCTCTCATAAACACCATACTGAAAAAAGAACCAAAATATATAAGAAATGCCACAATTCAAACCCTTAGGGTTTGTAACTTCCTTGCTACGCATACGGGTATTGTGCTTCCAATCGTACATGCCCATACTACCGTCCATACCTAACCGTATTTGTCTTCATGGATCATCACAAACCGCCAACAAACAACCCATAACTAGGATACGCATACATCCTATCCTCACTCTCTCGAGAGTGCCTAATCATTCCTCAACTGGCCTTCTACACCCACATACTCACTCATGAAACTTCCACCAACCCTACAGCCACTCGTGCATGTTAATCATACATAACGTTGGATTACATAGACAGTCAAATACTTGATTCTACCTTAAGCCCACAACCATAAAAGGAACAAGAAATTAGGTTAAATAAAAAATTATCAGGCTATAGAATCTTATTTATGTGCAACTATGATACACACACTAAGCAACATTGTTTATACATAAAAAAGGAGGTCTCTTTTGTTTTACTAATGGACAGATCATACAAAAATGTTTATATTTCTTTTTATTCAATGACAACTCATTACTAAGATGCATGGGTTTCTTATTTGAAGGGTGCCCAAACCTTTGATGTCATTATTGTAAAGAAATAGTGTTGATAAAGCTAGTTTGTAACTCTTGATCAAGCATATAAAGACCTTCCTTCACACTACGCTTGCTGATCATCATCTTGTTGTTTATCTGTTGTATAAGAGCATAATCGTGATAAAGAGCAACCATGACAATTTTGTCCTCAGTTAAGGAAGTGACAGAAATGAGATTCAACTCAAATTTGGGAACATAAAGAACATTTTTGAGGATGAGATGATCATTTAGTTGTAAATTACCCACTAAATGCACTTGAATAAACATATTATTTGGTAATTTGACATGATTATTAAAAACCTTTTTAGTGTCAATAAAATGATTTTCATCATTGCAAATGTCTAGAGTCTATGATCCAAACACTAGACTTATATTTTCTAGATGTAGTATTCAAAATATAATGAGTACCTGCTTTGAATTCATGAGTAGTAACTACATTGGAAGAGGCTAACTTCCTTGAAAACATAGCAATAATTTTCTTGCATTGCTCATCACTTAACCTAGTTACAACATCATTAAAACCAAAGAAGGAAGAATTATTCATTTGTTCAGTAGAAACATAATTATATCTTAAATTGTTGTTGCCATTTATGAACTTAAAACCAGGTGGAAACCTATGCAGCCTGTAAGATTTTTCTAGTGTATGTCCCGATTTCTTGCAATGAAATTGATTCTTTTTGAAATTGTTATAGTGATTGTTGTTAATAGACTTTGATCCATTTATATCTCGAACATTAAAGGCAACAGTAGATTAAGATATTTGAGAAACACTTACACATCTATGTCTCTCTTCTTTAATGATAAGAGAAAAAATTAGATTAACACTTGGAATAGGATCCATTAATAATATCTGGCAACGGATTTGTGAGAAATCATCATTCAAACCCATTAGAAAATTCATAGCATGCTCAGTTTCTTTAGCTCCACCATAGGTGCATAAACCACAAGTACAACGCATGTTGTAGTTTGACATTCTTCCCATAATACCTTCAATTTGGTGAAGTATGTACTTACAATATCTCCTCATTGAGTAACATTCATGATATCATGCTTGATTTGGAAAATTCTAGAGCCATTACTCTGCTGAAAGCGATCTTTAAGTTCCTTCCAAATATCATTTGCAATCTTGAGATAGATCACTAATGCTGCAATTTCTTTCAAAATCGAATTGAGGATCCATGAGATAATAATGTTGTTTTTGCGAGACGAAGATTTGAATCGAACAAGATCTGTTGTAGCTAGTTGATTAATCGTTCCATTAATAAAATCTAATTTGTTTTTCACTGATAGAACTATGGTAATAACATGACTCCAAGAACTATAATTGCCTCCAGTAAGAATTTGAGAAACAAGAACAGTTCATGGATTGTCTGAATGATGAATATAGTGAGGATCATCTGAATTCTCTTGTGTATTGCTTTGATTTGTGCCTTCACTCATGGTTAAAGTCAAATAATCGAGACCTTGAATCAAATAAGAAAGGAATTGAAAATTTCAATTAACAAAGTAATCGAAATGGAACAACGAATTAAAATATGAACTGAATCCGATTGAATAAAATTGGAATAATGAAGTGCAAAAGAAGAAGTGAAAAGAGAAAACAAGATGAACAATCTATAAATGAATAATGTTCATCGTAAATGTGGAATTTTGCTCTGATACCATTTTAGTATTTGAAAATTGAGTAAAACTAGTAACTTGCATTAAGAGAGAGCTATACAAAGTTTATATACACAGATTAAGCTACACGTTATCTTCTAACATAAACTCAACTAATTGCTAACAAACTAACAGATTAACAATTAACAATGTCTTAACAACAAACATAACATAAGACTAATGTCCTTTAAGTTATAATTTCAATAAATAGAAATGAGGGAATATTGTCATTTTGACGAAGACTTTTCTAATAGGAAACTCCGTAGTTAGTGAACCATTGACTATGAATAACTGTCAATATAATCACTTCTCTTTCCAAGTTCTCCATCTATCATGAAATCCCATGATAGATCATCATATCCTTTAAGTAACCTCCACATAATATTATTTTTTAATGAATACATATCTTATTTTTTTCGTTTAGACTATCTTTGTGTTTTTTTTTATTTATTTTTGTTATTTTTTTTTATTTTCATTATTTTTAATAAATACATATTATTATTATTATTATTATTATTATTATTATTATTATTATTATTATTATTATTATTATTTACAATAAAAATATATTTTTTTCGTTCGGATTATTTTGTGTTATTTTTATTTTCATTTAGACTATCGTTGTGTTACTTTTTTTCTTCGTTCTGACTATCTTTGTATTGTTTTTCCGTTCTGATTATCTTTGTTTTATTTTTTCGTTCGGACTATTCATATATTATTATTTTTTTTTCATTCAGACTATCTTTTTGTTATTTTTTCATTAAGACTATCGTTGTGTTATTTTTTTTCCATTCAGACTATTAAAGAGACATCTAATCAAACTAATAATAATAATAATAATAATTATAATAATAATAATAACAAAACAAAAAACAAAAAAAACAAAATATATCTAATAAAAAAGACTTTAAAGGCAATAAAATGACACACACACACAAAAAAAAAAAAAAAAAAAAAAAAAAAAAAAAAAAAAAAAAAAAAGACATGAAAGAATTCTATGAATTATTTACATACAACAACAACAACAATGAACAAATATATAAATATAGTCATAACCCTTGGCAATGTACCTTAACAGCCATAAGTTTCGAACATACTTGACTAATGATTTTTAGTATCATTACATACCTAATAAAGCAAAAATGATTCGGTTATATAGATTTATTCATTGTTGAATTTGAAACCTAATAATATATCCTAACAGAAGTACGTAGCTAGCCATAAAAGCAAGCTACAGCCGTATAAGGAATCAGGACGTAAAGATACCAAACAGGCTTGTCAATAAGGAAGTTGGAGCTAAAGTTCCCCGATCAAAGAATCTGTCATCTTTAGTTTTATATATTGTACATGTCCAAAGAAGGAAATACCCCTTATGAAATATTATAGACGTTGACGATGCAATTACAAAAATACAATTATGAAAGTTGATGTGACACTAATATTACAGCTTAGTCAACTATCGGAGCACCGCCACAACTCATTTGGTGGACCAACTTCACTATCTCAACTACAAAGAAACAGAAGTTTGCAATCCAATCATGTTATAGTCCAATTATCGAAAACTTGAAGCACTCTTCATGCTCTAATTGTAATTTTACTACTCTTTAGTTTGACACTCTGAAACACCTTTAAAAACTGTTGGTTTGTAAATTTTACTTCTCATAAATATATTCCTAAATGTTCGCTTAAATATATTTTTAATAGATGTTTGATAAAAAGCGACGCATGACATAACTACAAAAGTCAACATAGTTTACTTTTTTTTTTTTCAAAATTGTTTAAGGGGTTATATATATATATATATATATATATATATATATATATATATATATATATATATATATATATATATATATATATATATATATATATATATATATATGGGTTCAATTAAGAAAATAAAAAAGGTTGCGAATGGGGGAATCATTCTCAGCCACTCATTTTATTCAAGCATAAAAAGACACGGTGGCAAACTTGTAAATATGATAACAACCTTCAATCTCAAATACGTATCTGTAGTTCAAACCCATTCATCGTTCATCATCCAAATTTCTTCTCCAACTTTCAACAATCATTCAAATTTCTTCAATTAAACCATCATCAACATCATCCAGTGCTAATCAATCATCGATCTTCGTTAATAATCAACACGATTCAACAGTTAACAACAAAAATTCGTTTTTGGTTCTTTTAATTCAACCTTCAATTGTGCTTGAATACGATCAAATCTTCAACATCTATGATTAATTATACTCCCAGCGTTATTAGATCAACATCATCGATAATCAACAAAAATCCACTTCATATCATTCATTCAACATCGATTATCAAATAAAACTTGAAAACTGAGGTTAGAAAAATATCAAATCGTTTTTTTTAAAAAAAAATTCATATAATTCTCTATCAGTCTAATTCTTTTGTAAGATTTAAATGGTCAAAATATCATGTTTTTAACATTTTTAAAAAAAATTAAATTGTATGCACTCTAACTGTTTGATGAAATGCATGAACTAAATTACCACGTTATATTCATATATGAATATGTTTTCTCAATATATGATTATTAAAACAAAAAAACAAATATGCAAGTCTGTATGTTATTCATATGTGAATAACATATAAAAATTATATATATTTGTGAAAATACCTTGTAATATTCATATGTGAATATACTGTGTATTATTCATATGTGAATATACTGTGTAATATTCATAAGTGAATATATCATCTAATATTCACAAATGAATATATTATGTAATATTCACATGTGATATACCATGAAATACTATGTAATATTCAGATATGAAAATATTATCTAATATTCATAAGTGAATATATCATCTAATATTCACAAGTGAATATACTATGTAATATTCATAAGTGAATGCATCGTCTAATATTTAAATATGAATATACTATGTTTATTATATGCTATATTCATATATGAATGATACTTAAATTATAAAAAAAAAGTTAATCATAGTTTTTATTAATAACTGAATAACGAATGTATTGTACTAAAAATCTGATTCATTTTTATTCACTTATGAATAACGATAGCTGAAAATATAAAAAAAATAAATTTTTTATTTTATCTTAAAACTATATCAATATGGATGTCTATTTGTAGAGAATAAAAAATCATGAATTTTAGTATATTTAAAATCATTTTTTGATAAAAATAGCTTATAAAAATTAAAAAAAAAACGAAAAAAAACTATGTTTTTGTATATATTAAGGTAATGATTAGCATAGTTTAAGGAAATATGTTATGTTGGAGTTTCCCATTTCCGTCGGTACGTTGGAGGATTTTTACGGCAAAAATAAATAATTGGCTGAGAATGATTCCTCCATTCTCAACCTTTTTTTTCTCAATTGAACTCTCCCTATATATATATATATATATATATATATATATATATATATATATATATATATATATATAGAGAGAGAGAGAGAGAGAGAGAGAGAGAGTTAGGTTCAAATGTTTTCACTATCTATTGTGTGCATGTATGATTGATTCTGGACCAATCATTTTAGTTATTTTAAGAAAGTAATTAATGCATATTAAATGCTGAAGATGTAATTAATACCTAATATATCTTCAACATGTAATACATTAATTACTTTCTTAAAATAACTAAAATGATTGATTCAGAATCAGTCAAAAATGCACACAATAGATAGTGAAAACAAAATAACCTAACCCTATATATATATATATATATATATATATATATATATATATATATATATATATATATATATATATATATATATATATATATATATATATATATATATATATATATATATATATATATATATATATATATATCTGTGTGTGTTTTAATTTAAAAACTTTTCATTTTCTTGTATCTATCAACCATTGTGATTAACCTTCTAGAAGATAATGAGTAATAGACTATAATTACGAAAAAAAAATACTTGTTGATGGACCCTCAAAAAAGTCAAAGCACACTTCCTTATATAGTGTACTTCATCTACAAAATTATATTACCGGTAGTTTCAAAATGGAATAAAACTTTTTGGTATTTATCTTTAAATGAATTTAAGTTATAAAGAAATTGCTCGGCGGTATGAATTTTATTATCTTTTGTAATTTTTATTTTTATTTTCATTTAATCTTATTATATTATTATTATTATCTAATTTTATTGAACTTTTAATATCAAAAAAATATCAAAGTTTAGGGACTTTTATGAGTTTGATCGAGCTGAACCGGCTTGTTTTGAGTTTGACCAACTTTGATTGGTTTTGTAATTTTTATTTTTACAAATTTTCGAAAAGCTATCTTGATACATACCTGATTTCAAATATTCGGCCAAGTTTCAAGACACATACAATATTCATACAATATCGATACAAAAGAAGTTCATTTTACGTGACCTATAGAATATCAAGTCAATTATGTTGGCAACTTTTTCCATGGTTAATCCAGACAAATGTGAAAAATTTTAAATTTAGTAGTTATTTCTATGAAGTGGCCTATATTTGACATAATAATGTAAATTACAAAAAAATGTTTAATATAAAAAGCTTAAAATACACCATTTATTGTAATACCTTACAATACTTTATAATTAAATTATATTGTCGTAGCAACAAATTGATAACATATAACAAATACAATATATAAATTACATACTTCTTATTTCATATTCACTTTTTAGTTATTATAAGATTAATTATATATAACACATACTCATACCAATTATTAGTGATTACATATTTAATCAACTAGGCAAATGTACGAAAACATATTTAATCAACTAGGCAAATGTACAAAAACAAGAGTACAGAGTGCAAGAATTGCTTGTAGGGATAAAAAAATACTACATCACAACTTGTTACCAAATGAATAAAAGATTTCAGAACGATATATGAGAGTGGGCCACAAGAGATTGTATTGAAAAAAAAGAAAAAGAAAATGTTTGGGTGCCCTAAACTAAGCCACTGCCTCTTCATCGCTTTAAAGTGAAAGGAGCCGCTTTTCAAGATTTCTTCATTTCATTTTTCAATGGTGTTAGGTGCACACATTAGAACCTTCCACATATATATATATATATATATATATATATATATATATATATATATATATATATATATATATATATATATATATAGAGAGAGAGAGAGAGAGAGAGAGAGAGGAGGGTTCACTTGAGATTAAAAAAAAATAAAGATCTTGAAATTCAACCACAACCACATATTTCTCATTTGCCACTAAAAAATCCCAGCATATCGGCAACAACAGCGTATGCCTAATAATAAATGATTATATGGCATATAATCATATACGATTATATATATTTATACGTATATCTCTAATCATAAATGATTATACATATATGTATGTTCACAGATTGAGTAATCATTAATGATTATGACAGTTTGTGCCAGAAGAGGTGGTGGTGAAAGATATGGCAGTGGTATAAATAATGGATATGACTGTGACGGGGTCGACTGGTGTCAGAGTTGGTGGTAGTGGTGGTGGTGGTGATGGTGATGGTGATGGGGATGGTGGCGGAGGAGAAAGGAACGAGCGACATTATATAATCATTTATGATTATACCAGGTCTGCCGTGCCGGTATGCCAGAGGGTTAGAGCGGCAGATGTGAAATACATGGCTGACATTGAATCTCAAGATCTCTATTTTATTTTTAATCTCAACGGAACATACCTCTCTCTCTCTCTCTCTCTATATATATATATACATATATATATATATATATATATATATATATATATATATATATATATATATATATATATATATATATATAAAGATGTAGTTTCCGTTGAGATTCAAAATAAAATAGAGATTTTGAGATTTAACCTCAGTCATATATTTTACATCTGCTGCTCTAACCCTCCAGTGTACAAGCATGGTGGGTCTTTTATAATCATAAATGATTATATAGCGTCACACGTTCCTTTCTCCTCCGCCACCATCCCCACCACCACAACTGTCACCGCCACCACCACCACCATCTCTGTCACCAACCGACCCTACCACTTATACCACCACCATCTTTGCTAGCACCATCTCTTCCGCCACCATCTGTCATAATCATATATGATTACTCAATCTATGAACATACATATATGTATAATCTTTTATGATTAGACATATATGTATAAACGTGTATAATCATATATTATTATACATTTTTTCCATATAATCAATTTATTATTTGGCATACCCCGCTGCTGCCGGTACGCTGCAACGTTATAGCGGCAAATGAGAAATATGTGGCTGATGTTGAATCTACAAATTTCTAATTTTTTTCTCATGTGAACTAACCCATATTATATATATATATATATATATATATATATATATATATATATATATATATATATATATATATATATATATATATAACCAAATGGTATTTGGTCTAGCGGTAATGAGTGATTCTCTCAAATAATAGATTATGAGTTCAAGTCTCTTAGGAGACATAGGTGATATATTTATGAGTAGGTTTATATATATATATATATATATATATATATATATATATATATATATATCTTAAATTTTAAAAGGTATAAATTTCAAAGGTTTTTGTACCAATCAAATATACATAAATAATTCATTAATACTTTCCAAAAGTTTAAAATACTTAAATTAAGGAATGTTATTAAAAAATTATATTTGAAGCAAAATGAAAATTTTAAAATATAAAATTCATCTATATAAATTAATTTACATTTCTTAAAGTAAACATCAATATTAATTAATTTACATCAAAAGTATTAAAATACAATATAAATATAATGTATAAACATAAATATTTTATTTAAAAGTAGTAATTTCTTTATTACATAATAACTAATAATAAAATTTAATAATTATTTCTCCGTAAGAAACTATTCGTCAAAAAACTATTTATCGTCGTTGTTTTACGTAGACACACATCTAGTGTGTGTGTGTGTATGTGTTTGTGTGTGTGTGTGTGTGTATATATATATATATATATATATATATATATATATATATATATATATATATATATATATATATATATATATCAATCAAGGGTGTTAAGATCGAGATTCTAAATATGATCGTTTTAAGGTTCGCAAGATCAAGATCGTAAGATTGAGAACGGAATCGTAAGATCCCACAAAAAATTACATAAAAAAGTATTTGATTATATATAAAACTTTTTTCCCTATATTATGGTTAAATAGCTCGAAAAATAAAAGTAACCAGTCATGTAGTCATGTAGTCATAAAGTTATAAAAAGCTGATACAATAAAAAAATTTAGGTAAAGTAACATAAAAACACTTTGTTTTATTGATTATACTGGAAATGCTTAAAAAAATAAAATGAAACGCCTGATTATCTATAACTGTTGAAGGACCTCTTTGTAGACAATATTTTTTGTTTTATTGGTTGGACGACCTTCCTCGTCACATATGAGTACATTCAAGCCTTTTTTACTCTTCAAGCAAGAAACAACTACATATAACTGACCATGAGTGAAGACGGTATTATACAAATACAATCCAAGAGTTGATAATGACTGTATTTGACTCTTGTAAATGGTCACAACAAAACAAACAACTACGGGGAATTGCCTTCGCTAAAAACGAAAGGGGATTCTTTTATTATATGAAGTTAACTTCATGCGAGGTATATAAGTAGTCTCATTGAAGAATCTGTTGGAATAGTGTCTAAGGCTGCAACTATATTAGGCAAGTATTTGACCCGGTTGTGCATGGTCCTTTTGGGTTGCCTTCACCATAACAACTTGATAGGATGATTTATTACGAGAGAGTAAATATTATTAATATATTATGAGAATAATATAATGAATAATATATTTGTTATTTGATTAATATAAGTCATAGAATTAATTAGAATTAATTTGGTGACTTAAAGAGATTAATTAAATAAAGGGGTATAAACTGTCAATTGTTTGATAGTTAAGCTTTAGACTGTAAATCCTTATGGATATGCTAGGAACGAATTCTAGAAGCTAAAAGGATAGCTAATTCGTCCAAGGCTTATCTATGGAAAGGATTTGGATAGCCTTAAGAGAAGATTATCCAATTAGGGTTTAGATTGTAACCCTTAAGGAGTCTACAAGTATAAATGGACCCCATGGCATAAGGAAATCGGCACTTCTCCTAAAGCAAGAGAACCCTGGCCGAATTTCCTCCCCTCTCCTCTCTCCTAAATCATCTTCCTTGCTATTGGTGTTTGTAAGCCATTAGAGGAGTGACATTTGTGACTCTAGAAGCTCCAAGACCTCAAGATCAACAAGGAACTCAAAGGTATGATTCTAGATCTGTTTCAATGTTGTTATTTAACCTAATTAGTCATTAGAAGTCTTGGATTCAAAGCATGTTTATTAGAAAGCCTAGATCCAAGCATTAGGGTTTTGCATGCGCACATAGGAAAGTTCTTATGGCTAAAACCTATCAGTGGTATCAGAGCCTGGCTTGGTTTTCTTTAAATTGTTGCTTGATTAACTGAAACAAACCTGCAAAATTCGCTTTTTTGGTTTCTGAGTCATGGACTCGGCGAGTTCCAAGGTGGAATCGGCGAGTAGGCCTGACTCGGCGAGTCCCCTTGTGCACTCGGCGAGTCCAGGCGTCAGGAATGGCCAGATTCGGGATTTTTTTCATAATTATCTTATGGAAACTTACCTTAATCATAATAGATCAATCTAAATCCGATTTTTTGATATATATGACTATTATCTTGATCTAGTTAAAGGTATTTATCAACTAATAAAATATTTAATTTCCTTATATGATAATTAATTATTTATTTTAATTATTTTGGTAATTATCTTTCAAAGAAATCTTGAATAAAATCAAATATAGATAATTAGGATATTAATTGTTAATTGGAATTATTTGTTATTTGATCCTCCATGTTTTAAATGTTTAAAACTTGCCCTCAAGTTTTGAAATTTATATTTGTGATTAAAAGTTTTAATTTAGACAACTTAAATTTCAAAACCCTAGATTTTAAAAGGTTTAAAATACAACCCTATACTAATATGATATTACTAGTATAATATATATATATATATATATATATATATATATATATATATATATATATATGTATAACTAAATGCTAGTCTTACCGTTAGTAGGCCTCATTCACGAAGCCGATCTATAAGGTGGGTATAAGGTTGCGGCCTATAAAATGGCGCTTAATGGGTGTACACTCACACCCACCGCTTGCTTGATTGGTGGAGGGTCGTTAGCCGAACGGGTAGGATAGGGCAACCTCATCCTCTCATTAAAAGTATAATAAGTAATACAAAGTAACTACACTTTTTAAAAATTTCCCAATCTTAGTTACTTTAGGAAAAGTGAATTGATGCAATCCCATGAAATTACACTTTGCACCTTGCTAAGAAGTTAGTGGAGCGTGTGTGGTTTACCGGCACACTAATTGGTTCTAAGCGAAGGTGGCAAAGGGTGATTCATTGTTTATCATAGTTCGATGGAGCGTGTGTGGTTTACCGGCACATCGAATAGGTGATCGTTACAATGAAGGCACCGTGTGAATTTGCATGGTAATTCACACCCGCTTTGTGATCCTCGGCATCCTAGTCACAAACAAGAGGGGCATATCGAGATTTAAACATGCCATTGAATAGTTTCAATGAATCTCATCCGAACCTAGGAATTCTCAAAAACACTTAGGACTAATAGTTTAGGTTTTTGTGATGGAGAATTAGTGAATCGTCATTCACTTACCTTCAATTTATTTGCATGTTAGATTACGGCATCCCTTTTCTAATATGTAAATGTTATTGTTGGATCCTAGCCCTAATTTTCTTATTGGGTGATAATTAGGGATTCTTATTCTAATCTATCTTTGTCCTTTCTAATTGTAGATGTCAAACGCAAACAACTCTGCTGCTAGTTCTTTCACGTTGATGAGCCTTTGCCAAAAGGTCACCTTCGATGGAACGAACTTTAGCGAATGGATAAGATACATTCGCACCATTGCTCGCTATGAGGATAAGGAGTATGTCCTCGATGAGAAGCTCGAGAAAATCAACCCCGAAGTTGCTACTCCCGCCGAAATCACCGCTTTTGAGACTCATGAGCGAGATGCAAAGAAGGTACATTGCATCATGATCGCTACCATGAACTCCGAATTCCAAAAGTCCTACGAGGACATGTACCCGTACGAGATGCACCAAGACTTATTGGAGAGGTACCACCAAAACGCGAGACAAGAGCGTTATGAGATTTTCACCAACATGATTTCCGCTAAGATGGGTCATGGAGAATCTCTTACCGTGCACCTGCAAAAGATGCAAAGGTATGTCAACCGCCTTCGCAAGTTAAATGTTGACTTCGGTGAAGACTTGGCGATCGATATGGTGCTTCACTCTTTGCCTCCGATGTACAACCAATTTAGGATGACCTACCACATGAACAAAGAAGAGGTCACCCTAAGCAAACTCCAAGGTCTCTTGAGGGTCGCTGAGAGCAACTTCAAGGACAAGTCTGTTGCACCTACTCCCAATCCGCCCGCTGCTCCTGTCTTGGCTATTGGTCAAGGAAAGGGAAAGAAGAGGAAAGCTTCATCGAAGAACTATCGCAAGGTCAAAGCCCGAGATGGTGCCTCTTCTAGTGGGACCAAAGTTGATCCCACTAAGCCCTGCCCTAACCCGAAGGAGGCAGAGTGCCACCACTGCCATAAGATAGGACATTGGAAGAGAAGCTGCCCAGAGTACCTGCAAGCAATCAAAGAAGGAAAGATCAAGCCATCTTTCGCAGGTATATACACAATCAAATCTAACGATTCTAATCATGCTATTTCTTGGGTTCTTGATACCGGTTGTGGTTATCACATTTGTTCTAATGTGCAGGGACTAAGAAGAAGTAGGGATGTGGAGCAAGGAAGGATAAATCTAATCATGGGAAACAGAAGATCGTCGCCTGTGACCAAGATTGGAGTGTATTCTTTAGTGCTTAGGAATAGTTTGGTTTTAGATTTGAACAATTGTTGCTATTCGCCATAAATGGCTAGAAACATCATTTCATTTCATGGTTTATATAGACAAGGATTTAGATTTTCTTTTAATAATGAGAATGGTTCTATTTTGGCTTATCTAAATGGTGTCTTTTACTTTGAAGCTATACCATGTAATGGAATATATGAAACCATTATGATTGTTGATAACTTAGGAAATGATGTTTTAAATATTGATTCTTCCACTAGTATGGATAAAGCATCCTTGTGGCATTGTCATCTTGGACATGTCAACAAGAAACGCATAGCCCAACTCCAAAAGAATGGAGTGTTGGAGTCATTCGACCTTAGGGAAGATGACACATGCGAGTCTTGTTTGCTTGGAAAGATGACTAAGTCACCCTTCTCGAGTACATGTGAAAGGGGCGAGGGTCTATTGGACCTAATACATACCGATGTATGTGGACCGTTTAGATCAACCACGAAGGATGGGAACCGCTTCTATGTGACTTTTACCGATGACTATAGTAGATATGGGTATATCTACTTAATCAAGAAAAAGTCAGACACCTTTGAAAAGTTCAAAGAGTTCAAGAATGAAGTAGAGAATCAATTGGGCAGGAAAATCAAGATGCTTCGATCCGATCGAGGAGGAGAGTACCTAAGTCTTGAATTCCACGATTATCTCAAGGAGTGTGGAATAGTTTCACAATTGACGCCTCCTAGGACACCGCAGTTGAATGGTGTGGCAGAAAGGCGTAATCGAACCTTATTGGATATGGTTCGCTCTATGATGAGTCGTGCTTCACTACCTATCTATTTCTGGGGGTATGCCTTAGAGACTGCCGCCCATATCCTTAACCGAGTCCCTACCAAGAAGGTTGCCAAAACACCTCACGAGATGTGGACAGGGAAAGCTCCCTCGTTGGCACATATCAAGGTTTGGGGTTGCGAGGCTTTCGTAAGACGAGATACTCACGACAAGCTTGAACCTCAAAGTGAGAGATGTATTTTCATCGGCTACCCGCAAACATCCTTTGGATATCTCTTCTATAGACCGAAGGACAATGTGGTCTTCGTTGCGAGGAGAGGAGTTTTCCGAGAGCGAGAACTCATAAGCCAAGGAGACAGTGGGAGGCAAATCGAGCTTGAAGAGATTCAAGAGTCGATAGATGAAGGAACCTCTACCGCTGGCACTCAACCCGAGGAGGAAACTCCGGTTGAACCGATTGACGAGTCCTTACCTCTTAGACGTTCCGATAGAGTTAGAGTTCTACCCCAGTTTTATGGTTTTCATATTACTACCGAAGGGGACACGTATATTAGTGATGGTACACTAGTAAACCTTGATGAACCTAATAGCTATAAGGAAGCCATGGCAGGCCCGGAGTCTGCAAAGTGGAAAGAGGCAATGGATAGCGAGATCCAATCCATGTATGATAACCAAGTTTGGAATTTGGTTGATTACGTGCCCGTACGTAAGACCGTTGGGTGCAAATGGATCTTCAAGAAGAAGACCGACGTGGATGGAAACGTACACACATATAAAGCGCGATTGGTCGCGAAGGGCTTTACTCAAGCTCCCGGAGTTGACTATGATGAGACCTTCTCACCAGTTGCGAAGATTAAATCTATTAGAGTGATGCTAGCAATTGCCGCATTTCATGATTATGAAATTTGGCAAATGGATGTCAAGACCGCCTTCCTTAACGGAAAGTTGGCTGAGGATGTTTACATGGCTCAGCCAGAGGGGTTTGTGGATCCGAAGCATCCGAATAGAGTGTGTAAGCTAGAGAAGTCCATTTATGGACTTAAGCAAGCGTCTCGTAGATGGAATCTTTGCTTCGATGAGAAAGTCAAAGAGTTTGGATTTGTACGAAGCGAAGACGAATCTTGTGTATATGTCAAAGCCAGTGGGAGTATAGTAAGCTTCCTCGTTCTATATGTCGATGACATATTACTCATAGGAAATGACATCCCGACTCTGCAGGAGGTTAAGTCCTGGCTCGGAAGTGTTTCGGTATGAAGGATCTCGGAGAGGCTTCTTACATTTTGGGAATAAGGATAGTAAGAGAAAGAAGTAAGAGACTAATTGGACTTAGTCAGAATACTTACTTAGAGAAGGTACTAAAACGTTTTAGTATGGAAAACTCAAAGAAGGGAGAACTACCGATACAAAGTAATGCCAAATTGAGTAAGACTCAAAGTCTGAGTACCGAAGCTGAGATAGCAGAAATGAGCCGAGTACCATACGCTTCCGCAGTTGGCTCAATCATGTACGCTAGGACTTGTACTCGCCCTGATGTAGCCTTCGCTTTGAGCATGGTTAGCGGATATAAAGGGAATCCTGGCAAAGCACATTGGATTGCGGTGAAAAACATCCTTAAGTACCTTCGGAGGACGAAGGAATGGTTCTTAGTCCTCAGAGGGAGTGATGACTTGAAGGTGCGAGGGTATAGTGACGCCAGTTTTCAGACCGACAGGGACAACTACCGTTCGCAGTCGGGCTGGGTCTTTACCCTAAATGGAGGAGCAGTGACATGGAAGAGTTCCAAGCAGGAAACCGTAGCTGATTCAACGTGCGAATCAGAGTACATTGCAGCGAGCGAAGCATCGAAGGAGGCAATATGGCTGAAGAACTTCATCGGTGATCTTGGAGTTGTTCCTGCCATAAAGGAGCCAATGGAGATTTTCTGTGATAACGAAGGTGCGGTTGCCTTGACCAAGGAACCGAGGGATCATGGTAGATCAAGACATATCGATAGAAAGTATCACTTCATTAGACATCGTGTAGAAGAGGGACAACTCGTAGTAAAGAGGATATCATCAGAAGATAACCCAGCAGATCCGCTTACAAAGGGACTGAGTAGGGTTAAGCACTTGCAGCATGCTAGGAGTATTGGGCTGAAGGATGATATTAGCATAGATTAGATAGTATTAGAAACATGTAATAGATAAATGTAATTGACATTTGATGATTAAATAAAGGAGTTTTATTTATGAGTAACATTACTATCTTATGTTAATTGTTTAGCTATTGTTTCATTTTGCACGTTTTGACTTCCAGAATAATTAAGATTATTAAGAATAATAGAAATTGTTCAAATGGTCCACAATCGTTCATATGTTGGGAGTAGATATGAATGAAGATTGTCATGAATTGGTGTGTAGAATGTCTAAATGGTGCTAGACATAGCAAAGGATTGCTACAACGTTCATGAGTGCTTATGAACTAGTTTTGAGCATTGGAACAAACCCGCACTTGCTGGAATCACCTTATGGAATACGATATAAAGGGTGATCGCAAGACGATAATATCATATAGTCTTGAAACCTAGATATATGGTTTGTTATTTGTTAATTGATTGTACATTGATAATACGAAAACGCATCAGTAACTCGGTGTTATAAAACGTATTGTTGTGTATAGTTGGTTAATGAATAAGTAAATGCATATAAGTCGAAGTTTATTTGTAACTTTTATCTAAGAAGGTAAAAGCGATATCTCGGCCGCTCGATGATTTGATTTGACTTATGTGTCGGGCCCGGTCAGAACTGAATTGATGTGTTCGATTAAGTTCTATGTCAAATAAATCAGAGATCGAGAAACCTAAATGCTTGACTAACCATTGCATAGGATTGTCAGCATGATATCTAACAGAGGATTGTACGTTCCCTTATCTAAAGGACAAGATTGATTACATCAGAGTTTGACAGCGTCTTTGAGAGCTACGATTGCAAACCGAATTGTACTTGTATAGTTACTAGACTTATCCAAGTGGGAGACTGTTGGAATAGTGTCTAAGGCTGCAACTATATTAGGCAAGTATTTGACCCGGTTGTGCATGGTCCTTTTGGGTTGCCTTCACCATAACAACTTGATAGGATGATTTATTACGAGAGAGTAAATATTATTAATATATTATGAGAATAATATAATGAATAATATATTTGTTATTTGATTAATATAAGTCATAGAATTAATTAGAATTAATTTGGTGACTTAAAGAGATTAATTAAATAAAGGGGTATAAACTGTCAATTGTTTGATAGTTAAGCTTTAGACTGTAAATCCTTATGGATATGCTAGGAACGAATTCTAGAAGCTAAAAGGATAGCTAATTCGTCCAAGGCTTATCTATGGAAAGGATTTGGATAGCCTTAAGAGAAGATTATCCAATTAGGGTTTAGATTGTAACCCTTAAGGAGTCTACAAGTATAAATGGACCCCATGGCATAAGGAAATCGGCACTTCTCCTAAAGCAAGAGAACCCTGGCCGAATTTCCTCCCCTTTCCTCTCTCATAAATCATCTTCCTTGCTATTGGTGTTTGTAAGCCATTAGAGGAGTGACATTTTTGACTCTAGAAGCTCCAAGACCTCAAGATCAACAAGGAACTCAAAGGTATGATTCTAGATCTATTTCAATGTTGTTATTTAACCTAATTAGTCATTAGAAGTCTTGGATTCAAAGCATGTTTATTAGAAAGCCTAGATCCAAGAATTAGGGTTTTGCATGCGCACATAGGAAAGTTCTTATGACTAAAACCCATCAGAATCTACCAGCTATAATTCGTGCCTTAATGACATGTTTTCCAAGCCTAACTATTTATAACCTAGTACTATTGCATAGACCTTTGGTTTAGTCAATATTACGAAGCAACATGACCGAAACACTTGTTTTTAGTGTAAGTTTATTTTTGAGAATTCTAGATGCCTTAAAAGCATTAAGTACATCCAGAGAGTAAACTGATTCCTCAAAACAATCTTGTTGACTCTGTCTTACATAGAAATCCAAACTCATATAAGTTTTCATTTTATCTTTCATTAATCCTAACATGTAGTCATTAATAACATCAAATTCTTCATTTGTAGGGACCAAAATAGTTTTATCTTGAAAATATGATGGATGTTCAAGATAGTTTTCAAAAGACGGATAAATGGTTGATACAATTGAATGAATATGGTCACCTATAGAGTGAATGATAACTTCTTCTAGAAATTCAACTTCATCTTCACCATCATTAAGACCAGCTATATTACATTCACCAATTTTAAGAATCCATTTAACAAATGCTTTCGTCTCATACAAATCATTAGTTGGACAACCAATTTGAAGCCTCATGTTTGTTGTTAAACGTAAAACTATACATTCACGCCATAATTTGATGAATGTAATGATGCTTGCAGAATATCTAAATGATTGCCTCTTTGTATTACAAGAAGAATTTGTCTAAAGTCACCTCCAAATACAATGCTCTTGCCTCCAAACAGTTTGTTCATCTCTGATAAACAAATAATGTCTAAGTGTCCTATCAAAAGCTTCAAAAAAATGATGGTGCATCATCGAAGCTTCATCCTAAATGATAAGTTTGGCATTATTCAGTAGTGCAGCAAGATCGTCATCTGGAGCGATTGTACAAAATGAATCCTCATTCAGGTTAAATGGTATATTAAACCTTGAATGAGTTGTCCTACCACCAGAAAGCAAGAGTGATGCAATTCCAATTGAAGCAACGTTGATAACAATTTCACCTTTGGATCTAATAGCATCAAACAAGGTCTTCCAAACAATTGTTTTTCCAGTTCCTCCATAACCAAAAAGGAAAAAGACACCACTTTGTTTGTTGTTAACCACATTCATTATGGTGTCATAAACATTTATTTGCTCGATATTTAATTTGGAATGCAAATATTGATGCTCAACTTCAAGAATAGGGGGATCATAGTTAAGCTCATCTTGAATTAACATATTGTAGGACTCTGGAATGTATCTATGATCAGGAAATGGCATGTTTGGTATCTGCATCAAACTCAGTCCATAACTCAATAATGATTTCTCAATGTATAACAAGGTAAGGTTGAAAATTGCATCCTCTTTTAGCTTCAAGCTTGAAAAGGCAATAAACCACGAAATTAAATATAGTTGTACATATATAAATGGCTTTTGTGAAGACTTTTTAATAACAGAAAATAATGTAAAATTATTTTGCTTTGTTTCTTTGTTTTACATGCATACGGTAAAAATGGTGCAAAATGAACAATTTTTATGAAAATGGTAAAAAAAAGGTTGATTATGATCGACATCAAATTTGTGTAAAAAATGTCATTTTAGATCAATTTATAGAAATATACTTCCGTTAAAGGGGCATTTGTATATGAAGAATAATAGGGTTTTTTTGGCATCAAGTCAAAATGTTGGGGAAAACGAAGTTTTACAGGAACTAATAGCAATGCATTTCAATTAAAATGACCATTTAAATATGAAGTAAAAATGTGCGTTTTGGCTTTCTTATTTCATTTACTATAATACTAAACAGACAAAATAATGTCCTTTTGCTCATTAGATTCTATCCATTTTATTTAAAGTTGAAATTACTTTCTTTTTGCAACATAAAAATTATTAGTTTTAATTAAAAATAACTATAAATTAGTGTATTTACCTGTGACGTCGACTTCTTGTTCACAAACGTGAATGACATCATTTGAAAGACATTTATACTTCTCTTTAAAAACATGAGCATACATCGACAAACTATCTAATGTAATCAACATAACAAAGAAAGACCTACAGAAAAAAGCAATGGCCTAATGATGTGTTTCGTTTATTGACGAAATACTCTCTATCATCATCTGATATTACATAAAAAATTTGCAATGTAATATCATTTTCATATTTAAAATATGTCTTAAGTATGCTATGATATAAAAAATAAAATCTTCACTAAATGTCAATATAATAACAAAAATAACAAAAATCATAACTAATTTAAGCATATAATTATCGTATTTTGCATTAAAATAAATCATCCTATAAATAAACTGAAAATAGGATATGAATTCATATGAAAGATAAATATATAGTAAAAAAAATGTATGAAAACATCCTTAGACAAACGAATGTATACAACCGATTATTACTTTCAACACTGGAAGTATTTATATTTTAATAAGATTTAAATGCAAGGTGATTGTTTTACCCTTGATGAATTTTGGTACCATCGATGTACACTGAGATAAAAATAGAATAATTAAGAAGATATATCATGTTGATTTGCAAACATATATAACATTTGCAAACATATATAATAGTCGGTGCATAAATTACCCCTTTAAATGTGGGAGGATTTGAATTTTGAATTTTATTTTAGGGATAGAGGAAATTGATAAAGGTTTGAGCGGAAACATTGATGAACAACGTGTTTGACCAAATATTGGTCAAGATGATGTAAGCAATTTGATCTAAGGGTAGAAAAAGTATACGTGAAACACAATCAAAAGTCTATATTGCTTTAGATGATGAAATAAAGTTTATCTTTTATACATAGAAAACTCAATATTCTATTTTATAAATTTAAATGTCTTAGTCTTCGCCTCTCTCTAGCGTCATTGTAATAGGTTTTTTTATTTAAATCTGTAAAATTATAGGTTATCATTAATATCTAAAAAATAATAATATTTCAATGGTAAATGTTTACTAGTTTATTTATCAATAAATTCACAAGTAATTATAAATAATTGTTTTAGAACTATTAAAAGATTTATAAAACTTTACAGTTTCATAAAAAGTAGTAGTTTTTTTAATATTTATATTGAAGTTGTAATTAATAACATTATAACAATGTTGACAAATTCACATTCAAACGAAATAATATAGTATAAAATGATTAAAATTCTAAATTCATTTCATAAAAAGTAGTAGTTTTTTAATATTTATATTGAAGTTGTAATTAATAACATTATAACAATGTTGACAAATTCACATTCAAACGAAATAATATAGTATAAAATGATTAAAATTCTAAATTCATCTAAGTTTAAACCCAAAAGACATTAGATAAATAATTCAACATTTCATAAAACCCAAAATGTATTCAAATGATCAAAATTTTAACCCAAAAACGAATAGTATGAAACAAAGTCATCAAAAACCAAATAGTATGTAAACATAATATGAAATCAATAGTACTCAAATCACCCAACTACTCAAACAAAATCATGAAAATCATATATTACTTTTCTTTTTTTGGAATTAACAGTTTTGACTTGTTTTCTCCAAAAGTATGATCTGCCAATGATGATGATGGTCGTCTGGTTGAGGACATTGTTGTCGATTTGTCAACATTGTAAACATCTTCCACGTTGCGTTTTAATTCTTAATGTCCAGATACTTTTTTAAAGGATATCTGCTTAGTTAGTGAACTTGTTGCATTACTTTTATCAAGATTCGAAGCGGGTGTGACGTTATCACCAGTAAACGAAACATCTTAAATGTAGAAAATAAAGTCATATGTCAATCTAAAAGTTAATATTATTTTAAAGTATTTAAAATATTAGAATTAATTATATTATATTTAAAACTTCAAATTTAACATGTCTTAAGATCCGAATTCTGCCGACAAAATGTTAAATGAATCGAATTTTGGCGCCTACATTTGTAGTACATAGAAATATGTTAGTTGATCAACTAAAATATAAAAAATGAAATTTAATAACTGTAGTGTTTGTAGTATTCTTCGGAAAAGAATGTTACCTAGTTCGATGTTAAAAAAATTACAATTTAACAATGATTGTATTATCAGCAGTGAACTTGGAGATTGCATAACCATCAACTTTGTTCATCAATTTATAATGTGAAATTTGAATTTTGAACACCAACTTTTTATCTAAAAGTATATTCAAAGCAGATGGATAAATCTTCATACTCTCCTAAAAATGAACGGTTATAAAAATAGATAGACAAAAAGTAAAAGTTAGTTTTATGTAAATGAAGTTAATATCGATAACCTCATTAAACTTTTAAAGCAACTCTTCTACAGTTTTTTCCAGAAGTTTCTTTGCGTGACGATCAAATAATATAAGTGACACCACACCGGTAAAGTCTTATAATTTAATGGTGATTTTAAAAATAAAACCATTGATATTAACAAATCTAGTAATATAAAATTAGGAAATTTAACCGAAGATTATAATAATATGTATAAAAAATTATTTAAAACCTTGGAACAACATATATGTCTTTGTTTATGCAAGTTGAAGTGTAACCATTAAAAACTTCTTGATATTGTTGTTGGATTAATGTCTAAGTCCATAACTATATTTGGTAAGACTTGACCCGACCCGGCATGGTCCATTTGGGTTGCATACCATCATGCACTTGAATGAGAGAAATAAGACACTTATGGTTATTAATATATTATATGTTCTAGTATATTAATAATAAGAATAATAAGATTATTTAATTAGTATTGATCAAGAATTAATCTAGGATTAATTAAGTGATCAAAAGAAGACTAATTAAATATATGGGTTGATTGTGTAAATCATTCATACTTGTATAGTGGGCTAATGCTCCATGGATAATCAAGTTGGGCTAAAACCCATAGGATGGTCCATGGATGCTCCATGGTGTATTTGTACCCATGGATCCAAAGAAATGGAAAGTCATGACAATTAGGGTTTGCCCTAATTGTAACACTATATAAGCATCATATTATTCACCAAAATCGGCACTAGTGGGTGTACTAGAAGGGCTAGCCGATTTCATGAAGTGTGGGTTTTCTCTCAAGTCATTCCATGTGTTTTGATGATTGTGAACCATTTGAGGCATCACCACTTGTGGTGCTAGGCTCACAAGGTTTCAAGGAACACAAGCAACAACGAGGTATGTACTCTATCTTGTTATATTCATTATTTTGTATGCTAGATTAGGATAATACCTTGGATGTTCATATTTGTATGTATAATAGAGAAAACATAGATCCAAGGTATTTAGGGTTGCATGTACACTTAGGAGTGTTAGAATGCTCAAAACCCAACAGTGGTATCAGAGCCTAGGCTTGTTTTCTTGTTATACCTGCAATAGAAGCTGAAAAAAACGAATCTGGTGCTGTCTGGCCATCAGACTCGGCGAGTCCATCAGGAGACTCGACGAGTCCATGCCTAAAAAATGATGAATTCGATCCAACTCGCCGAGTTTGTTCATGCACTCGACGAGTTGGACCCCCAGACAGCATATTTTCGAGTTTTTTGGCTAGAAATGGACTAGGAACATTACCCTAAGTTGTTTTTGAACTTATAAACTTATTTTTGATGGGGTAATGTTCATGCTAATCCATTTTCAAAGATAATTGTCAATAGATTCATGTTTTGTATTAGTTTAAGGTTTAGACTAATTACATGAAAAAGTTTGATTTGAATTATCTTGTTCTTATGAGTTGCTTAGATTAATAGAAATGTTGAGTGAAATAGTTGTTTTCAATCCATTTTAATCTAAGAGTTGAGTATAAAATGTGTTTGTGTAACTTGTCCTCAAGTTACATGAAGAGTCACATTAAAGACTCATAAAATTCATAAGAGTTGGCAATGGTTACAAAATGAAGAGTCTTGTGTCATTGAATAACTTTTTATGACTCCATAACTTGTCCTCAAGTTATGGAAGTTCAAGAGTCACTTCATTAAAAGAAAAATATGTAACCATAATTAAATCCATAAGTTATAAAATAAAGGAAAAGTTAGTTCTTTTATTAGTTTAAAGTCTTCCATAACTTGTCCTCAAGTTATGGAACTTGAAGAGTTTTTGGATTAAAACTACTTTAAACACATAAGTTATGGAATTAATTAGTTTTGAATAGTTTCAAAACTTGCCCTCAAGTTTTGGAATTTGTAAAGTTTTCACTTATGAATACTTTAATTCCAAGTTAGCCCTTAGAATTTTAAAAGTTAAAATTCAACCCTTATACTTTATAATATTATAAGTTAATAATATATATATGTATAAGAGTAAAGTCAGTCTTACCGCTAGTACGCCTCATTCACGAAGCCGGTCTATAAGGTGGGTATAAGGTTGTTGCCTATAAAATGGCAACTTAATGGGTGTCCACTCTCACCCACCGCTTGCTTGACTGGTGGAGGGTCGTTAGCCGAACGGGTTTGACAGGACTAGAATTCTCCCTTCATTAAAAGTATTAATGAAAAATACTAAGTAACTAAACTCTTAATAATACCCAATCTTAGTTACTTAGGAAAAATGTGAATAAGGTGCTAATCCATGAAATTACACTTTACACTTTGTCTAAGTCGTTAGTGGAGCGTGTGTGGTTAACCGGCACACTAACTTGGACTTAACAAGGTAGGTAAAGGGTGACTTAATATTTATCATAGTATCGATGGAGCGTGTGTGGTTAACCGGCACATCGATTGAGGGGTAATTTATTAAGGGTACCAAGTGATTTGCATGGTTACTTCACACCTTGTTTTGTGATCCTCGGCATCCCAGTCACAAAACCTGAAGGGCACACTCGAGATTGAAACATGCCTTTGAAAAGTTCAATGAATCTCAAAGATCTAGGAGTTTCAAAACCAATTAAAACCTAATAATACATTTCGTTTATCTTGGTGGAAATTGGTGAATCGTCATTCACCTACCTTCAAATATTTTATAGCTTGGATTACGGCATACCTCTTCTAAGTTATAAAATAGTTTGTTGGGTCCTAGCCTTAATATTTCATATTGGGTGTCATATTAAGGACTTAAGATCAACTATCTTGAATATCTCCTAAAAGATGTCTGGTTTAGACACCTATGATCTTCCCAAATCTCTTGAAACAAGGTTTCCTAATGAAGATGATGTCCCATGGATATCATACTTCTTTCTCCTCCTCCAATTATTCTCCCTAACCCACAAGTTCTTGAAAAGTTTAAGGTCACTCAAGCCCTATTGGCAAGGCAGGGTCTAGGTGTGATCACATCTTGGAGATGTAGTCACATATTGACAAGCCGGGAGAGTTGGGTGTCAAAGTCTTGAGAAAGTTGGTGGTTCAATCACTTTCTAAGTCACATAGTGAGTTCCTTTGGGACACCTATGAAATAGACTATGACAAGACCCTTAATGATCTTATCTAAGATCAACTTTCTTAAAACTTGATGGACATTGACAATAGTGACACAGGAAATCTCGGAAAGCATTCTCTTTCCAATGGAAAGGGATTGGCCATAGTCAACTCGGTTGACCAAATGGTAAAGAGAAAAGCTAAGTCTGTGATAGTCCCGTGTACCATTATCAAAGGGTCCATATGTTTATATTGCCAAAGGAAGGGGCATTGGTTGCGAAGCTGCCAAATTTACCTAAGGATGTTAAAGTCAATAAGTTTGACTCTACTTCAGGTAAAGTCCACTATCTAACTCTGTTAAGTTTCTATTCTGAGATTCTTGATACATGATGTGACTGGGTCACATGGTGATGTTTAAGAATCAAAGGAAAGTGAAGAAACTTAAAGGAAGAATATGCTGAATCTGATCGCATAGATGGATTTCTATCGCGTAGCTTGAAAAATCGGATTCGTGAGCTACTTCTCAGGAGTTATGAGATATTGCTTAGGAATAGATAACAACAAGTTTTCATATGGATTGTAAGGATAAGTTTTTCCGCAAAGTTTTAAAATAAAAAGAAAATTTTTGATTTTATTTATTTTAAAATATCCTTACAATGGCATTTGGAAAGAAAAATTGTTGCTTATAAGATTCCATTAACAGCAAGAGTGGAAACATGAAATTGATTCTTTCATTTGTGGTAATGTCTAAATTTACCAAATAAGGAAAGATTCTCATCACCCAAGTTTCAATTGGACCGAAACTTGGAATCATGCAAGTTGTATAGCATGATGAATGAGAACTTTCAAGTATTGGAAAAATTAAGACTAATTACTTGTTCACATGGATGTGTGAGTCAAGTAAAGGACTAAGGGATCGAGTACACATTCTTGTGCACTGATTAAGTCCACCACAAAAGATCGATAAGAAGAATCAAATTAGGCAGAAGGATAAAAGTTTCTCAAATCTGAAAAGATGGGAGAGTACTTTAGTATCCGTTTTGTGATCATCTTAATGATTAAGAAACCATAGCACAATTAGTTCTCTAAGAAAATCTTGGTGCATTCTTATGACTAAGAAGAGGAACTTGAATTGTTGAAGTGGTTAAATCAAGAAGATGATTCATACTTCGTTCCAATACAAGTCTTAGAGTCATACTCCAAGATTGTAACTTGAGTGACATGTCTCAAAAGAAGGTTTAAAACACTTGTCAAATGTAAGAGTAAAAGTTTTCTACTCTTGTACATTTGAAATTGGTAAGTTGTGATGTTTTGGATAAAACAGAGACCAACTTAGGCCAATTGTGTGAAGTGTTTGTCTTGATTAGAATCCTCACTATCTCTTGGATATTTGACAAGGGAGTCTTATATGTCAAGAGGACAGTGGGAGTCTTAAAGGTCTTGAAAGTCTCAAGAAATAATCAAGAATAAAACCTGAAGTTCTTCACTAGCACACGACTTGAGGTTTATAACCTATCGTGTTGACATATTCTGTGCCCATTCCAGTTAAAGTTGGTTTTGCATTTGAGTTCTTAGAGTTCTCAATTTGTTGCACAACAACTTGGAAGCAATGGCAGGCCCTTGAGCTGCCAGGTGGCAAGAAGTTAAGATTGAGTTCAATCCATATGAGTTTGGATTTGTCATTATCCTTGTCTTGTGACTATGGTTTTGACAATTCACATGGATAAGAACACATACACCAGTAAATCTAAGTGTCATAAGGTTTCTCTCCGATTCATGAAAATGATGGTGAGGAAACACTTTCACTAAGTAGATTTTAGCTAGATAGCAATTGTGATATTTGCATTCTCAAAGTCGTTAGTGGAGCGCGTGTGGTTAACCGGCACACTAACCTGGACTTGTGAGAAGTGGCAAAAAGGTCTAACCATTATGATTACGGCATACCTCTTCATAATTGTTTAGACACACAAGTGTGCTATCTAAGGGAAGGTGTATGATTTTGATAAAGTTTTATCAAAACAATCTAGCATCAGAAATCTGAACTTTGGTAAGAAAGTCAATGAAATATTGATTTCTAGAAGTCCAGCTGATTTCTGAGTACATGTCAAAGCTAGTGGGAGCATAAGTGTTATGCTAATAATCATCATGTTAGTGGGAGCATGATAATTATGATAAGTATTGCAAGTTAGCAATGTTAATTATAAAAAACAAAAGTTTCAATTGGGAAAGAGTTGTTTTGCTATAATTAAGGGAGAGGAAATTATACTTCATCTCAAATCTATAAGCTTAGATCGTGAGGTTTTAATCATTTAGTCAAGGATATATATGAATTTCATGTTGGAATGGCTCAACATAAGGAAATTCTGTATACGGGTCCATTATTTGCGTTCTAAAATTCGATTATGATTACGGCATCCCTTTTCATAATCTGAATTATGAGAACTTGGCAAATTGAAATGGAAATATTATAGCAAAAGACTGGTTTAGTCTTTATGTGAGACATCATGAATCGTGTCCCATATGCTTCGGATATAGGATCGATTACATGTGCTATATTCATCCGTTCTAAAATTTTCCAAATGCCTGGGGCATTAAGAAGGGAAAAAGGTTTAGAACTGGATATGACTAAAAGGATTAAACAATTGTCGAGAACAATCTAAGGTTTACCAAAGATTGGTTGCTCAAGGACAGTTGGAAGTATAGTGATAATTCTGGAAGGACCATATTGACAAAATCTGTAAGGAGGCAACTCTTGTTCAGAAGTGATAGTCAAAATGGAATCTGGAAATGTTTCAAAGTTAGAATTTTCAATCTGTGTAAGATTAAGGAAACTTAATGCAAGAAGGATATTTCCAAGGAGTTGATCTCCTTTGGAATACTCTGTAATGATTGTTGCCAAGTCTTTATGACTTTGTGCATAATCATTACGAGAGGATCAATGCATATAAGTTTAGAATCTAACAGATTTCAGTAAATGGCATGAATTTGGAATTCTTGCATTTGCAGTAAGGATTTGGGAGTGTGAAAAGAGAATCATTGAAGTTATGTTCAATTGATCTAGTTCACAAAGTAAAGATCATAGACAAACATAGTATGCATACTTGGTGTGTGGCATGACTAGTGTTTAAGAAAACATAGTGTACATGCTTGGAGCATGGGACAACTATTATTTTAAATTCAAGAATAAAGTTGATAGCTGAAACAGTATACAATGAATAATGTGTAATCATATGGTGATAAATAAAAGGTGTTTTATTTATGTTCAAAGGGTTGATACCATATTAGATTCAATTATTATTGTGTTTCACTTTGCATGTTTTGACTTCCCGAATAAACTAGGTTATTCTTCCGGAATGACTAAGTTATTCAAACCATCCACAGTCGGTCATATTTTGGAAGTAGATATGAATTAAGACTGTCATGATGGGTTGTAGAGGTCTAAGGTGTTGGACAAGGCTACAACAATCATGAGTGCTCATAAGTTCTGAGTATTGGATTCAACCCGCGCTCATTGGAATCACTTCATGGATTTTATCACGAGTGATCATGAGACGATAATATCTTATATTCTTCAAACCTAGAGATATGAGTTGTTACTATGAGTTGATAGTACATTGATTGCACGAAACCACATTTGGTAACTCTGTGCTATAAAACGTGCCTTTGTGTATGATTCAACAAGTAGTAGAACAAGCCATATGAGTTGAAGTTTATCCGTTCCTTTTACCTTCGGGATAAAAGCGATATCTGTGGGCCCCTCGATGATTTGATGATGACAAATGGAAGTGCTCGGCCGGGCCAGGACTGATTTGATTTGTTCAATTAGTCAGTCGTCATAAATCGGAAATCGGGAAACAACAAATGGACAGAGAGAATGATTATAATCCATGTCTCAGTCCATATGATATCTAGAATGGAGGAATATATGATCCCTTATCTAATGGACAAGTCACTGACAAAGGTCAGAGTTTATCTACAAGGTCAGAGTTCGACAGAAGCTTTTGAGAGCTACGATTGCCGGTTGGTTCCTGAAGTCATACGCAATAATAGTTTTAGACTTATCCAAGTGGGAGACTGTTGGATTAATGTCTAAGTCCATAACTATATTTGGTAAGACTTGACCCGACCCGGCATGGTCCATTTGGGTTGCATACCATCATGCACTTGAATGAGAGAAATAAGACACTTATGGTTATTAATATATTATAAGTTCTAGTATATTAATAATAAGAATAATAAGATTATTTAATTAGTATTGATCAAGAATTAATCTAGGATTAATTAAGTGATCAAAAGAAGACTAATTAAATATATGGGTTGATTGTGTAAATCATTCATACTTGTATAGTGGGCTAATGCTCCATGGATAATCAAGTTGGGCTAAAACCCATAGGATGGTCCATGGATGCTCCATGGTGTATTTGTACCCATGGATCCAAGGAAATGGAAAGTCATGAAAATTAGGGTTTGCCCTAATTGTAACACTATATAAGCATCATATTATTCACCAAAATCGGCACTAGTGGGTGTACTAGAAGGGCTAGCCGATTTCATGAAGTGTGGGTTTTCTCTCAAGTCATTCCATGTGTTTTAATGATTGTGAACCATTTGAGGCATCACCACTTGTGGTGCTAGGCTCACAAGGTTTCAAGGAACACAAGCAACAACGAGGTATGTACTCTATCTTGTTATATTCATTATTTTGTATGCTAGATTAGGATAATACCTTGGATGTTCATATTTGTATGTATAATAGAGAAAACATAGATCCAAGGTATTTAGGGTTGCATGTACACTTAGGAGTGTTAGAATGCTCAAAACCCAACAATTGTTTTTGGTCCTCATGCATTAAAACGATTTTCATGGCTTTCTCTTGACATTTAGTACAAGCCGAATAGTATCATTCCACATCAGTACACACAAGCTTAATCGTATCGACCAAAATCAGTGTTTTTTCTGAGAAATATTGATGTAAGTTAAAGTTATATAATATAAAATAATAAAATGAAATATGAGTGTAAAAATAATCCAAAAACTATTTAACATAATGTATATTTCATAAATGAAAGTTAAGTATACAAACCCCATCTACTTGTCGGAGATCAGCAATAGCATGAAAATCAAACTTATGAAGGAAATCGTCATTTTCAGAGTAGAGGATGGAGGACGAACTGTTGCTACAATTAGCAGAAGTGCTTTGAGCCATGTTTCTATTTGTGAAAAAAACTAATGATTGTTAGATACATGTGACTCAATTAAGTAATATGGACCGGGTAAAATAGGCAAAACATGAACAATTCAAAATCATAGGGACAGAGTGAATAATGTGATTTAATAAAAAAAAGTAAAGGAGAAGACAATAACATAAAAACCTAATAATTTTCTTTATTAAAATATACATTTAAAATAAGTATTTGTTTATTCATGTATCCGTATTTTTATCAAAAAAATCAACAAATAAATATTTACGTTTAAAAAAAAACGTAACAATCAAAATATGATTTTTGTTTATATTGTATAGTTTTGGGTATCATTAAAAAATAATGAATTTAATAATTTAATTATTATTACTTTTAATGAAGGCCTTTAATGAAATACACTATATTAACTACTTTGTTAATTTCAACCGAACAACCTGCAAGGAAATAAAAGAGGAAAGAATCGAAGAGGGAAATTAACCCTAACCCTAAACCTAACAGAGGAGTTCAACACAATAAAAAAATCAAAAAGGAAAGAATCACATATCAGAGTTAAATTGTAACATCCATAAAATTCAAAAAAAAATGAAACTTTTTCAAACATCCAAAAACCACCATTTATTACAAATTATTTTTAAATAGTTTGTCATTAGAGTAATCCCAGAAATCAAAACATAAAATATGAGGAGGTGTACGATCAAGCTTTCGACTTCCCGTGATCATCTGAAGTACCTAAAACAAAATCTAGACTGTAAGCCCAAAGCTTAGTGAGTTCCCCCATAATACCAATACAATAACAATACACATATGTAACAGCATACTACGGGCCCAATAAACCATCATGTTGGAATGCCAACATGTCATGGGTCCAGTCAACCTTCGGGATGGAATACCCCCGACCCTTAACCACCGGGATGGAATGCCCCGACCTATTGGCTTACACACAAAGCAGAGAAGCCTCAGCCACCAATCAAATATGTGCACATATAACAGATAATCATATAACAGTCTACATGAAATCAGACATATCTAACAAGCCACTAAGCATAGCATCATTCTATCTACCAGGATACCGATCTAACAGATCATAAAAGCACAACAACACGCATAACAAAATATCAATCTACCAGGCTGACATTGGTGCCTTCGACCCGCAAGTATAGTGAGGAGAACTCACATCTCAAGTAGTGCTAAACCGGTAAAATCCAATTCCAAGACTCAGCTCCGGACTCAACAGCCTATAACCACCATATAACCATTCATCAAAACCTTCGAATACCCAAAATGCCCTCAAAGTCACACTTGGTCAGCCATGGCCAAAGTCAAAGTGACCAGTCAAGGTCAATAGCCAAGGTCAACAGTCCATGTTGACCCAATTCTTTGAGTGCATCTATCGACTCGTCGAGTTCCTTTAGTACTCAGAAAACGAGAAAAACCCGAACAAACTCGCCAAGTTGTCAAAACAACTCGTCGAGTTTCTATAGTATCCAGAAAACATGAAGACCCGATTCAACTCGCTTAGTTGGCTAGGCAACTTGTCATGTTCTCTTAGTCTTAAAGCATTCAGCCAATTCCCAACCGAATCTAGTGCCACAAACCATAGATCTGGTCCCTTAGAACTGAAATACCACCTAAAGTTTCTAACTTTACATCCATGCATGGCATCTAGAGGCTAAAACACTAAAACCAAGCTTATTAAGGGACTTAGAGCATGAAGAAGGGTCAAGACTTTATAAATTTGGAGACTTTAAGTTCATGGAGGCCGTGAGATGTCCAGGTCTGAAGTCATAGCTTCATAACATGCTTAAATCCTATAATGGTCCCAAAATGAGCTAATAATGGCCATAAACTTTCAAATGAAGAGATCTAGAAAAGGGATGATCAAGATATCGACTTTATACCTTAAAATGACTGAAACAACAATGAAAATCTAGGATATAAACCCTTCCTCTAAATCAATCTTCTTCAAGCTTCAAGTTCCTTCCAAAAGAGCACCAAAAATCACACTCCAAGCCCACACACACTCAAAATGAGAGATGAGGCACAAATTAGGGTTTCTCTGGACTGAGGGGACGATAAGGGAGGCCAACATAAGATCTTTAAATAGGGTGCAAAACCCTAAAAATCAGGGCTTCATAAGCTGCCATCAACTCGTCGAGTTTTTCTCAACAACTCATCGAGTTGAGAGCTTCCAACACATCGAGTCTGAGGCCAACAACTTGACGAGTTCCACGGAGAATTTGTCTTTTAAGCCATAAATCTCATACCTGAGAGTCGGGATGTTACAATGCTCCCCCACTTGAACTAGGCTTCATCCTCGAAGCCTGCTGCGGTGAACAAATCCGGATAATGCTCTAGTATCTCAGCCTTCGACTCCTAGGTCCACCCAGATCCATTCCGATGTCGCCACTGTACCTTCAACAAAGGTATCTCCTTTTTCCACAAATTCTTTACCTTCCTTTCTAGAACCACCACTTGCCTCTCAACATATTTCAAGCACTCATTAACCTGAATGTCATCCAATGAAACCACTGCATCCTCGTCCCGTACACACTTCCGCAACCGCGAAACATGAAATGTGCTATGCATCTGACTGGGTCCTCCGGGAGATCCAATATGTAAGCAACCTTGCTAACCCTAGAAATAACCCATAATGGTCCAATAAATCGGGGACCCAACTTTCCCCTCTTCTTGAAGCGGATCACACCCTTCCAGGGTGAGACCTTCAGTAACACCATGTCACCGACCTGAAACACCAACTCAGGTCGGCACCAGTCGGCGTAACTCTTCTACCGACTCTGAGTAGTCTGCAACCGCTGCCTGATCTGCTGAATCATCTCGGTAGTCTACTGAACCACCTTAGTTCGACCCGTCACCCTGTGACTAACCTCACCCCAACAAACTGGGGTACGACATCTCCACCTATACAACAACTCAAAAGACAGAGCAACAATACTGGAGTGAAAGTTGTTATTGTAGGAGAACTCTGCAAGGGGTAGGTAGGAGTCCCAGCTCCCACCAAAATCAATAACACATCCACGCAACATATCCTCGAGAGTTTGAATGGTCCGCTCACTCTGGCTGTCGGTCTGCCGATGATAAGTTGTGCTGAAATACAGCCTCATGCCTAGTTCCTCATGGAACTTCTGCTAGAAATGGGAAGTGAACCGAACATCATGGTCTGAAACAATAGAGACTGTAACCCCTTGCCGTCTTCGGCAACTTGGTGATAAAATCCATCGATATCTGCTCCCATTTCCACATGGGAACCTCTAGAGGCTGCAGCTTGTCATGCGGCCTTTAATGCTCGGTCTTGACCATCCTGCAGGTCAAGCACCTCTCAACATACCAAGCGATATCTCTCTTCATGCACGACCACCGATAGCTCAATCTCATATCCCGATACATCTTGGTGTCCCCCGAATGAATAGAAAATGAGACTTATGAGCCTCTTCCAATACAATCTGTCTGACCCCAGCAGACATAGGAACCCATACTCGACCGTAACGGATCAACAATCGATGACTGTCAGGCTCAAATTTGGTAATCTCACCCCTGATCCTCTCAATTTTCCAATTTTCCTCTCGAACACCCTCTATCTGAGCCTTGCTAATCAAACCCACAAATGGAGAATCCACAGACATCCTCATTCACATCATCGGAACAGAAGATCCAGCCGACTTACGACTCAGGGCATCCGTCACCACATTCGCTTTACCTGGATGGTAAAGGATCTCGCCGTTGTAGTCCTTGACTACGTCCAGCCACCTACGCTGCCTCATGTTTAGGTTCTGCTTATCCATAATATGCCTTAAACTCTTGTGATCTGTGTAGATAGTACAACCGACCCCATAAAGGTAATACCTCCGAATCTTGAGAGCGAAAAGCACCGCTCCCAACTCAAGATCGTGCGTGGTGTACCTCGTCTCATGCGGCTTCAGCTGCCGTGAAGAACAAGCTATCAATCATCCTCTCTGCATGAGGACTGCTCCCAAGCCGGTGATGGATGCATCACAGAAAACCATAAAATCCTCAATTCCCTCCGGAAGGGTCAAGACTGGGGCCTCGCAAAGTCTCTGCCGAAGGGTCTCAAATGTTGACTGCTGCTCAGGGCCCCACCGGAAATCCACCCCTTCCTCGTCAAACGACGGAAGGGTACTGCAATTTTGGAAAAATCCTAAATAAATCTTGATGAGATAAAATCTCTATATCGTTTAGATCCTTTACAGGTTAATCAATGAAGAACAAACAACTATATCAAACAAGAAAATGAACACAATATAGAATTAATATAATGCTGATGATTCAAATGTAGTAACGCCTCAGCATAGCTCGATTAAGAACTTCCACTGTAGAGGCGAGCTAGGGTTTACAATGCTATGATGAATAAAAATCTGAAAAGTTGTTTCCTAAGGATGCATGCATGCACCTTAAATACTAAAACCCTAGAATAAAATAAAACACGGTTGGACAGGCCCAAACCGGTCACAAAACTGGGCTAACAATAAACGAGCCCAAGACGCAACATCCAGATCCCAACAAATCTTTGGTAGTACCCTGTTAGACCCTGAAAACTTTTGATATCCGAGGGAGATTTCGGAATCTCCCACTGCATCGTTGTCTCGATTTTGGCTGGATCGACCAAAATCCCATCCTAGTTAATGAGGTGTCCAAGGAACTGAAACCCTCGCAACCAAAACTCACACTTCGAGAACTTAGCATAAAGTCATTCTCGCCTCAAGACTCCCTGAAGCTCGCGGTGATGCTCCTCATGCTGCTCTCTGGTCTTGGAATATACCATGATCTCATTAATTAATATGATAACTGAGTGATCGAGCATCGGTCTGCATACCTGATTCATTAAATCCATGAATAACGAAGACGCATTGGTGAGCCCGAATGGCATCACCATGAACTCATAATGCCCATAACAAGTTCGGAACGCAGTCATCTCCATGTCCTCCTCCCTCACCCTAACCTGATGGTACCCAGACCTCAGTTAGATCTGGGAGAACCAAGATGATCCATGCAACTGATCAAAAAGATCATCAATACGAGGAAGAGGATAACGGTTCTCAACCGTTAACTTGTTCAACTCCTTATAATCGATGCACATCCGGTGCGAACCATCCTTCTTCTTGACAAAAAGAATCGGTGCTCCCCACAGAGAACTACCCGGACGGATGAATTGCTTGCCTAGCAGCTCCTGCAGCTAAGATGACAGCCCATGCATCTCGAGCGGTGCCAATCGGTATGGCGCCTTGGAAATAGGGGCCGCACTTGGTACAAGGTCAATCCGGAACTTGTGCTGCCTCTAAGGAGGCACTCCGGGTAACTCCTGCGGGAATACATCAACGAACTCTCTAACGAATGGAACACATGAAAGTGAAACCTGATCCCTGACCCGCGTATCCACTATATACTTGTTCAAATAACCCACACACCCGTGCTGAATATACTGTCGAGCCCTGGCTGCCGAAAAAATCTTGAACCCAGTCTGATGCCCTCTCCATAAATAACCAGTTCTCCCCGACATGGAGTTCGAACTACCACACGCTGACCCTCACAGTCTATCATGGCACCGAATCAACTCAGCCAGTCCATACCCACGATCACACAAACATCCCCCATAGGAATCAAAATCAAATCGATCAGAAAGACCACCTCGAAGATCTCTAGAACACATCCCTGATAAATTGAAGAAGCAGAAACCCCATATTCATTGTCGTTAGAAACTCGCAACGGACACTCCAACTCCCCCATGGGCAAGGCAAACTCCCTACTGAAGGACCAAGAAACAAAAGACCAAGTCGCACCTGAGTCAAACAACACTAAAGCAGGCAAGGAGTTCACTAGGAACTTACCTATCATAGGTACAAACATATGAGCATAAAATAAAAATAGTTAACGAGATAAGGGATAGAAACATATTGGTCATAACATCTGGTGCAGTCTTAGCCTCTTTGGCAGTAAGCTAGAAAGCACGACCTCGAGCCCTCAGGGGCTCCGCCTTTCCCTCACTGTCGTCAGTGATCCTCAAAATAGCCGGCACTGGAGCCTACACTGTTCTGGTAGCTAGTAGGGGACATTGGGCCATCAGATGGCCTACCTAATCATAATGGTAATAAATTCTGAAGCCAGAAGCTGGAGTCTGCTGTCTACAATCCCTCGCAATATGGCCCTGCTTGCCACACTTGTGGCAACCCGAAGAAGACCGAAAAACTACATCATGCACCCTGCCGCACTTCCCACAAGTGCGACCCTTCTGACTTCCCGCCCTGGAGTCAGTGGCCCTAATCCGCTTCGGCGCAGGCTGCGACTGCACCGGGGCCGGTCTCGCCTCCCAAGTCTGTAACTTGATCTCAATCTCACGCCGCGTGGCAGCCTCCTTCATCTCTAACAATGACCCATAACACTGAGTGGAAACAAACTTCCTTATCTCCGTCTTGAGCATTTCATGTAACGAGTCATCTGAGCCTGCTCGGATGTAGCCAACTCAGGGAAGAACATAGCTATATCCGTAGACATCTTGGTGATCTCCGTCACCGACTCAGCACCCTACCTCAAATCCAGGTACTCCTGGGTCAATCTCTCATTCTCTACTACCGGCACATAACAGGAACGGAGCATCTCAGAGAACTGCTCCCAAGACACAGCAGCTCTCTACTCAGTAGAGTAAGAACTAGTAGCGAGCCTCTACCAATCCTTGGCTCTGGCCCTCAGAAGGTTCAGAGAGTACATGACCATCTGCTTAGCAGGACATGAACACGTATACACTAAACGATATACCCAATCCACCTGAACTAATGCACGTCGGCAGCCCAGTGTTAGGTGCATTTTTTGTACCTTTTTTGCACACCTTTTAGTCCTTTTTGTGCATCCATTTAGCATACTTGTCTTTCATTTTCCTTGCATTTCATCAAAGTCATGTTAGTCTCTAGAAACAACCTTATTTGCATGCTTTTATGTGCTTTTCAGGTAAACCGGAGGTTGAAATGTGTGTTGGGAGGCGTCGGGAAGCAC
Source organism: Lactuca sativa (assembly GCF_002870075.4). Lineage (NCBI taxonomy): Eukaryota > Viridiplantae > Streptophyta > Magnoliopsida > Asterales > Asteraceae > Lactuca > Lactuca sativa. The sequence continues at coordinate 63,366,058 of NC_056625.2, read as the reverse complement.
GGGTAAAGATTTCGAGACGATTGGATGCAAAAAAAATAGTTGGAAAAATCAAGATTGGACTTGGAAGCAGGAGCGTACATGGGGCGTGTTAGATTTACACTGAAAAATGGACACAAAGCATGTTTGAGCAAAAAGTAGTTGTTGACCATGTTGAACACGACCCGTGTCAGTTTAGCCTATTTTGACACGGGACGTGTTGACCATGGTGTACACGACCCATGTCAGTTTAGCCTATTTTGACAGCGGCCATGTTCGACCCAAAAACTGTGTTTTGACAGTTTTTCCTATCTTTCATATTATGGGATTATGGTCATTTTTCCATACACACATCATATCATAACACTATTGTTGAGAGGATTTCGAAGGTTTTTGCACGGGTTTGATCATTTGTCAATTGGAAACATTATTGCTCTTATTTGTAAGTTGTAATTGCATACTATTTTCATCTTTTGACTTGTGATCCTGTTCTAGCCACGTGTGGCTAGAACCCTAGTTTCTCCAACTTCATGTTTTGACTTCTTGGTTGTGATTTCTATCATATGACCTGATGTTTGCTTTTAATTTCTATCTAGTGAATTTGATTTTTCTTTAATCAAATGTTTGATTCTAATTGTGATTCTTATTGTCCATTTGAATTAGGGTTAGGTCGTTCAAGTTATCTAATTGCAAAATCCGTAATTGTTTTGTGAATTGGACTAAGTAACAAGCACTAAATTGATTTCCATTGAATGAATTTAGTGTAAATATTATTCACACATTCTTACACTCCCGAGCTTGTGAGGCGTATTGGGTGTTGTTGGGAACATTCACATAAAGTTTAATGCAATCTTTTGATCTAATTCTAAGAGCTTGTTAAGATTAGGTTTGTAAGGTTAGGGTTAATCAAAGAGCTTGTTTTGGTTAATTAATGTAGTGAATGGGAAGTGTTAGAGCTTGTTAACACTTTCAAGTACCAACTTAGATAGAATTGAGCAAGTATCTAGTCATCTTTTAATCGCATTGCTAAGTTGTCATACATAAAGGTGGAGCCCTTACAATTTCTGAATTTAATTCACTCATTTAATTGCTTACTTGTGTCTTTAATTATTTTTTTTCTAATGATTGCATTCAAATCCTCCCTCTTTACTGTTGGTGACCAAAGTACCTTGCACAAAGAGGTATAGACTGATTGTCCCGTGTCTCTGTGGATCGGCCATACTTGCCTTGTACTACCGTTTAGTGCAATATAGTAGTGTTCTTTTGGTTATATCGTACCCATTTATTTTTTGGGTTTGACACGCCTAACAAATTGGCCTCGTTGTCGGGGACACGGTGTTACTAATTGTTTATGCCTAGATCTTTTCGTATAGGTACACCATTGCCAATTGACTTAGAGATAGAGAAGACTGCAAAGAGGTTACAGAAGCAAGCCAAGCTTCCTAAGAGGCGGTCGGGTTTCGGGACTTTTTCATTATCCAGCCCTCGAGTCATTAACATTTGGGAGGATATACCCCTCTCAAGTGTATCCACATCCGAAACAAGAAAACTCTCTCACTCTCACCACAACCATCCTCGACCAGCAGTATCACCCCACCCTCTTCACCTATTCATAATATCCCAAACTCCACACCTGTTGAAAATTCAATCCCTACTCACACAATGGGATATAACCATTGAGGGAATCCACCTCCAAAACCACCACCCGAACAAACTCTTTGCAAATGGGCGAGGCAAGAGGTTACTCAACAACCTCTTTGCATCACCTACCCAGCAGCCACAAAACTTGAACTAAATTCAGGACTCATACACTTACTCCCAACATTTAGAGGTCTGGAAAATGAAGATCCCCTCAAGTTTCTAACTGAATTCCATGTTGTGTGTGTGGGCGTGAAACCACACAATGTCACGGAGGATCAAATCAAGCTTAGGGCAGTCCCCTTTGTGGTGCAAGATGCAGCAAAAGACTGGCTCTATGACCTCCCACCAGGGATGGTTACAACTTGGGTAGATATTGCACGCCTCTTTTTGGACAAATATTTTCCCGAGATGAAAGCTTCAACCCTACTGAGGCAAATAATTGGAATCAATCAACATAAAAGAGAAGCCTTTCATACGTATTGGGAGAGATTCAAGAAACTTTGTGCCCGATGTCCAAAGCATGGAATCACCAAATACCAACTCGTCCAATACTTCATTAAAGGCATGACTCCAATGGAAAGAAGGCTTCTTAATGCCTCAAGTGGTGGGTCTTTACTCGACAAGACTCCAACCGAAATCCACAACTTAATCAAGACATGGTTGAAGATTCTAAGCATTCAAGTTATGATGAAGAATGGTACATGGATGCACTCCGATGTGTAAAGGAAGTCCAAACTCCTCAAATTGAAGCAAATTTTCCGAGCTTATAAAAGTGGTTATAATGTTAGCTAAAGACAAAGGTGTGGAACCCACATCCCGCCCTTGCGGTATTTGTACGCAAGTGGGGCACCCAACCGATATGTTCCCTCAACTTCAAGAGGAGGATTATGAAGAAGCACAATCCATGAGAGGCAATTCTGTATCAAATCAAAGAGGATATGATCAGCCACTAGGTGACCAAAGATGGAACAACAATCGAGGTTGGGGAGGAAATTAACAGGGAAGTTATCAACCGAGTTAACCACATCAATACCAAAAAAGACCACCTTTTCCTCCACATAAATTTCAGCCAAGGCAGCCACAACACCCTCCTTAATAGGTGGGTTCATCAAGTATGTCCTTAGAGGACATAATGAAGAGTTTGGCCACTAGCACCCAAACCTTCTAACAAGAGACAAAAGCAAGAATAAAGAACTTAGAGCAATGAGTTTCATTGCTTGCTACTTCTGTAAGCAAACTAGAATCTCAAGGAATGTTGAATACCCAAACTAAAACGAACCCAAGGCACAACGTGTGTGTCATCACGTTGAGAGGTGGAAAGAGTTACACTGGTCCAAAAGTGTCGGTTGATCAAAAGGGAGAAGAAATAGTGGTCGAAGAGGCAACCAAAGAAGAGAAGAAGGAAGATAAAACAACTGGAAAGAATCCCTTTGTCACTGAATCTAAATCCACACCTGCTCCATTTCCTGAAAGATTAAAGAGCATGAAGAAAGAACGGGAGGAGAGTGAGATCATGCAAATGTTCAAAAAGGTTCAAATCAACATCCCACTCCTCGAAGCCATCAAGCAGGTACCTAGATATGCAAGGTTCCTTAAGGATCTTTGTGTATCTAAAAAGAAAATAAAAGGAAACCAAACTACAACAGTCGGGGAAAATGTATCTGCGATTTTGCAAAAGATGATGCCCTGGAAGTGCAAGGATCCCGGTGTCTTTACCGTGCCTTGAAAATTGGGGAATTATTGTGTACCTCGAGCCATGCTCGATCTAGGTGCGTCCATAAATGTCCTACCATATTCTATTTTTAAATCAATTGGTGTAGGAACATTAAGCAAAACCGGTGTGATCATCCAACTTGCCAACCGGTCAACAATACACCCAAAAGGTGTAGTAGAAGACGTGTTAGTGCAAGTCAATGAATTTGTTTTCCCAGCTAATTTTTATGTTCTAGATATGGAAGATGATGATTCTCCAAGTTCAAGTTCCATACTTTTGGGTTGACCTTTTCTTAAAAATTCTAAAACAAAAATTGATGTCTACAACAGAACTTTAACTATGGAATTTGATGGTGAAGTTATCAACTTCAATAGTTAGGAAGCAAAAAAGGTTCCATCCGATGTTCAATCTGTCAATCTTATGAATATGATCCAGCCCCGAACTAAAAAAAGGTTTAAACGTGTCTAACAATGAATTTCTAGAGTTAGTTTTGTCATGCAAACTAGACAAGAATAAAGCCAAAGAACTTGCAAAGGATTTTGATATAAATAACGAGGTGCTAGAGATTTTGGAGTTTATTGATGACAAGAAGCAAATGAGGAATGATGAAATGAAATCAAAGCCACCTATAGCCAAATCCAAACTCCTTCCACCGGTGGAACAAGTACAAGATTCGAGATCAAAAACACCACTGGACCCTTTAAAGAATATACATATTGAGAAGGGGAGCACCCAACCGGTCATCAACTCAAATAAACTATCGAAGAAGGAAGAGAATGAGTTGATAACCTTGCTGAACAAATACCAAAAAAGGACTGAGTGGACAATCTCCGATATTAAGGGTTTAAGTCTTTTTTGGTTTGTGTGCAAAAAGAAAGCCAAAGGAAGGTTGAATGTTCCATTGAAGGAGGTGGCGAGAAGGTTGATGTGTTAGAAAGGCCCACATACTTAGAATGAAGCACACCCAGTGGCGAAGACAAGCCAAGGACTTAAAATAAGGGTGGCTAACCGGGAGGCAACCCGGGGGTATTTCTGTCTTTTTCTTCAAAAGATTTTCGTTTCTTTGAAAATTTTGGTTTTTAATGTTCCAAATGTGTTATATCATGTTTTCAAATCACCAAACGAATCTCGGGATGCAAAACCATTTCTTTTGGACAATTTGGGATTTTTTGGGTTCAGAAACGAGGATTGGCAAACAGAGGAGTACACGGGCTGTGTTCATTTTGGCCTAGAATTGAACATGGGTCGTGCTTGATTTTTTGTGAAAATTTTCTTTGAAAATCCTGGTGAACACGGCCCGTGTCATTTCATTTCATTTCATTTCAACACGGGTCATGTTCAGCTATTCTCGGCGGTTTTTAACCCAACACGGGACGTGTGATTTTAGACTAAAGGAACACGGGTCGTGTTCGCGCACCTATAACAACAGCTTTCTCATTTTAAAATCGGGGTTTCACTTCATTTACCCATAAATACTTCACAAAACAGCCTCTCTTTCCCATGAAACCCCAAGGTCCGACTTTTCTTGAAAATCCCTTGATTCTTCACTAATTTTGGCTTAAATCTTCAAAAAGGTTTGATTTTCATCTTCTGCACTTCATCTCTTACATCCCTCACATCATTTTCTTACACCTTCATGGTAGATTTGGGGGTTTTCACTAACCCTAGGTCTGAAAATTACTAAGGATTTTGGTGTTCTTGTGCTTGAATGTTCATGTAGGTATGCTTGAGGAGGTTGAAGAGGAACTTCTCACCAACAAAAATGCATTTCCACCAATGATTCGGTACATTCTTTCCAAATCTTCAAATTATGGATTTGGTGTTTTTAGAGTCAAATTGAATACATTTGTGGCCTTTTCAAACTAGACAATCACTTGGAAATCATTCAAAACTGAGTTCCCCGTGGATTTTTGGTGGCCAAACTTGTGTTGACTGGACCCGTTAACAGTTCACTTTTTGATCCGTTGACTTTTAGCCCCAAATTTTGCACATGGAAGGCAAGAAATCTAAATGACCTAGGCACACTAAGTCATCGGCCCGTCATAGTAGGTCCCCATTACCACCGCCTTCACCTCCACCTCATCAGGCACATGGTGGTGTGGTTTGTCTTGGCCAAATTCAAGTTGCCAAACTTGAGGCCTTTCTCCAACACCCGCATACTATCCAAAAATTTGCGTATGTGCAGTTGCACATCTATAACCAAGTCCACACCTTGTTCCAAAACAATGGATAGCAAGGGTTGTTGTAGGTCCACAAGCTCAACTATAAAGTCCCAACAGCCGAGTTCTTGTACTCAGTCTATATGGACCACGGTGTCCTAAATTTCCGGCTCATGAACCATGATTGTGCCCTGTCTCTAAACCATATCAATCCCATTGTTGGGGCCCCAACAGAAAACACTTTGGTCCTAATGACCCGATTCCAAGATATAGTGATCTCACGTGGTGGACTCAACTTACACATCAACATCTTTATGTTTCAAGTGCTGCTAAAGCCTCATCTCTCATCCATCTTGTGATGAAAGTAGCTCATCGGATTATTGCTTCGCTCGTCATCCCTAAAGAAGAGCGAAGCACCATTAGCGCTCTTAAACTAAAAATACTTTATGCTACGACCCACCCGGATGATAACCTCATTCCTCACTATGGCTCATTTCTTTGCATAAATCTCACCCGCCTCAGCACATCACAATCCGAAAAAATCTATTGTGGTGGCATTGTCAGTTTGTTTGCCAAAAGTGCTCCAGTCTGGGCCCCATATCCTGGAAATCACCAACCCCTGCCCAGTGAGCCCTACCTCACCACGACAGTACTCGAGTCTATGAGAATGTTTCGGACGGAGAACGAAAATCATAATTTGAATATGGGCCAAAACCACGACCTAAAACTCCTCATCACACCCATAACCGAATCATCCTTGCCCTCAAGCGTCCTACCAACTTAACCAACTGGCAAATCAGCCCTACCTTTTTCCCCGTCTCCTTTTCTGGTGAGGAAGATGAGGAAGGTCAAGAAAGTGAGGATGATGACGATGATGCTGAGGGTGGCGAGGAGGCACCACATATTGGTGATTTGTTTTGCTAATGTGATTTAAGTGTAATGGGATTACTTTGTGTGACCAAAATTGATCTTGATAAATATTAAACAAGTAAGGAAGGTGTGGAGTGCACACTTGTTTAAATTTATTCAAGATTAAAAGTATACTGTTATTTAGGGGTGAAGCCCCTGAACGAACGGGGGTCCGGGGGTAGTGCCCCTGGGAGCGGGGTCCAAGGGGCAGAGCCCCTGGCTGGGATCGAGCTGTTTGAAAATGCATCAGAAATCCAAATTTAGAATATTTGACCCGTTTTTTGGCTTGGTATTAATCCTTATAGAAGACCCGGATTTATGATAGTATTTTTACTGTTGCCAAACTATTTTATGACAGTTTTGACAGTTTTCAGACAGAGGAGGTATTTAACCAATCTTGGTAGTTTTTTCTGGTACTCACGAAATTCATATATCTCATTCTATATTCTTTTCTCTTCTGAGTCTTATCCAATCAAAGATTAGGGAGTACCACCCAATACTTTGATTTGATAGTGAAATCACAATTCTCAGAATTTCCAAGGCTATTATTATCCCATTTTCTAACACCACACAATCCTCCTCCTATGGGTGGAGCTAGCTCATCCCATGATGCTTGACATCTGCCATACCACCAACAATACATTGATCAATTCCAATCGATCCACCTTAACTCCTACCATCAAGACCTCATGAGCCTAACACAAAGTTTTTCCTCCTTCACCACTCAATATGCTCGGGATCAAGAGCGCTAGCGCAAGCATGAGGAGGACTTTTAGGCTTGGACCCAAAACTCCGGCTATTATCCTCCTCCCCCTTTGCAATAGGTTGTTCCACCCTCTCCAAGCATCGGGGAAGATGCTTATATTTAAGCTTGGGGAGGGGTAGAGTTGTACATTAGGTTCATCCTCATGCATTTACCGGCACTCATTTTCATGTTCATATTCATACTTTAATAAAATAAACAAATAAATAATAAAGAAAATAAATAAAATAAAAAATAAAAAAATATTTATATTTATATATACGAGATGATGACACTCTTTACATTCGATAGCTCCATAAAGTGGGAAAACGAAAAATCAAAATGAAAAAAAATCTGAAGCGACCAGATTGTCACTGGAAATGTAGAATCAGTTGTCATAACTAGGGGACCCAAACACCGTAAGTTGGAACCCCGACTTTAGATAATAAAAAAGGGGCATACTGAAATGTTTTTGTGGGTGGTAATAACAGCTTTAGGATGATTTGCTTCTGAATGTTTAAAAATAATTTTTATTGACAACTCTGGACCCACAGAATGCGAACCTATTTGTTGACACGCATTACCCTCGCGGTAATAGAGAGCTTAAGTATCAGATCCAAACAGTAAAGAAGGAAGAAATGGTACTATTGTCACATCCAGTACCTAAATCAGAATTTCAAGCATCCAATCGAAGAAATTTTAAGAGATTCAAATTAAATAAATAAATAAGTTGATTGAAGAACTCAAAGCTCAAAATCAAAGATACAAATCCAAGTTCAATCAAATTAGAAGCCATCTCAAAGTCAAATCTGGTGAATAAAGAATTTTGTGATATGATACTTGTGGCTCTCGAAAAAGTGAAAGCATAGGAGCTGGGCCCCTTCGGGTGGGCTCGCTGCTTGAGCGAAAGCTGATTTGCAGTGACGGGTTCTTAAGGATGCGTCGATTCTGATTCAAGACCATCTAGTCTTAAGTACATGAGATCTCAAACTATGTTATTTTCGCTCATAAAGCTAATCAAGGTATAAAGTTTAAATAAAACTATGGTTGGGTTATTGGGTTACACCGTTTCGTGGTCTTCCTCACTTTGGGAGTCTGTGATATGTGGAAGGTAGCAGGATGGTCGCCTAGTTATTAGTAACTGGAGCCCCATTGATATAAAGTCTGATCGTATTTATATATATTTATAAAAATAGATAAATTACTTGTGTTCTTAAATATTTCTCTGCTTCATTTTGTTTCTTAAGTTTCTTTTATTCATGTAATTCTTTTTCATGGTTTTCATTGCATGCATTCATTCTTAGCTTTTAGGATCTTTTTGTCCCTTTTTGCTCTATGTTTCTTTCTTCTATCTAGAAATTGTCATGTTCGTCCAATTCTTGTTCTTTCTTGAGGACAAGAAAGATCTAAGCTTGGGGAGATTTGTTAGGTGCATTTTATGCACCTTTTGTTGAGAGAAAAACTTTGAGACACACTTGAACAAACGGTAGAACAAGTATATTGTGGAATAGTTAATCTCGAAGGATCTAAAAGCTCAACAATAATATTTAGAGTTAGATAGTTAGAGAGTTAGTTGCAGAAAAGTAAGGAAATGGAAATGACAGCAATTGTTATATCAAGTATACACTTAAGCTGATTCATAACGAGGAATGCATTCAAGCCAAGTTAATAAGAGAGATCAAACTTAGTGATTAAGTCACGAAAGACTTGCTCCGAAGAGAGATTGTAATCGATTATGAGAGTAAGAAGAGTGAGTAAGAGAGATAGAAAAGATAACTTCAGAGATGTGTATTCAGAATTAGATGCGTTTTTTAATTCAAGAGAATCAACTCTATTTATAGAGACTCATGAACTACACTAGATTACATCTCTAAGAATAGCTATGCAAGGCATACTAGAAAATAGAGAGTATTACAAAAAGATAAGTAAAGTAATCTAGTAAAAAGAACTGATAGAGACTGCGGTTGCAGTTGCTGATGAAGAAACTTGACTGCGGGGGCTTGACGGCTGCGGAGAAGACATGTGCTCCACAAGGTTTTTGAAGTGAGGGGGAGTCTCTAGTTTCTCAGGAGTGTTTTCCTGTTGCGATGGAGAGTTATGAGGTGGAGTGTGATGAGATGGTTGTTGTGAAGGTTGCGGTGTAGGAATATTTTTTTGTAGTGATAGGGGGAGTTTGATGTTGTGAGATGGAATGGTTGGAGTGATGGACTTCTTCATCTTCACTTCCCCCTCTTGAGGAGTTCAGACCCGGAGCCTCCTCAAGCCATTGATGAAGGCCATCAACTTTGGCAAAAACCTCTTGGAATTGAGCTTTGAGGGCTTCGGCCAGTTGTTGATTGTTGGGGATGGTGGGGTTGAAAAGTAGTCTGTGAATCTCCTTGGTGAGATGAAGGATTTCGGGACCATGGAAATTTGTGGACAAGGATCTCTGCAAGCGGTTGATTGTAGTTTGAAGGACTAAGATTGCGGACTCATAAGCTGTGTGAGTCTCAGCAATCAACTTTTTAGAGTGGGAGGCTTCATCCGCAACGGCAGCTTGAAAATCTTTCTTGATTGCAGTTACCTTAGAGATGAGGCGTTCCGCAGCAGCCATGAATTCTTTGTGATTTTCTTGACGATTATTGTCAAGGGACCGGATTCCCATTTCCACCTTTAGTGAGATACGCTCAACATCCAATCTCTCACGTGTTTCCAGTCGTTCAATCCGTTCGATCAGTGACTGCGGTCCAGGGATATCTTCTGGTTGCGGTTGAGTTGGCTTGGCCGCAGCAAGGATTTGATCAACCTTGTCTTGAAGACTTAAAAATTCTTTCCTGGTAACAACATTCTTCTTCTTTTTCTTCTTCTCTTTGGGCTTAGAAGTTGAATGATGAGAGCCACTGGATTCTTCTTCTTCATCGAACATCATAAGATCATCATCAGAAGGAAAGGGTGTGTTTACCTCTTAAAGATCTGCATCATCAAATCCAAAGGTGGGAGCAGAGCTTACTTCGATTTTGGGTCCTTCTTCTTGTGATCCTTGAACAGTGCGAGTGGGAGGAACTTTGGAAGCATGTTGGTCATCAGTTCCTTCCTAAACCTTGAGGAAGGTTTCGACCATTTCGGACATCCAGTCTTGAACTTTCAGAATGGTGGCTATAGTATGGGCATTGTTAATTGCATCTGCCCAATACTTAGCCACAACTTAGATTTCTTGTTCCTTTTGCTGCTGTTGCTTGATTTGTTGATCCTTGCGTGCTTAGAATGCCCTACGGAAAGCGGCATATTTCTGAATCTCGGCTTTTGTTACCAGATTGTAATTCAACCAAGAATCATTGGAGTCTTCACCGTCAAATTCTTTATATCGCACTGAGGTGTCCCTCGGGTCCATGGATCCTTGCACAATTGTGCTCACTGTGCCTAAACCACCTATTACGGATGTAAGCAGAGTAGGATTTCTTGAGCTTCCTTGGTCTCCTTGACCCGTGGTCAAGTTTGGCCTCGACTCAGTTCTGGCATGGGCGGAAGAAGTGCCCTGCGGTTGGGAAGGTGTTTGAAGTGTATGGGTTACATTCAAAATGATGGAGTTCAACTCCTCAGGAGAAAAGAAATGCAGTTGGGAAGCCCTAGAGACTTTAGAGTGAGAACCTGTATTATCCTCTTTGGATTGAACATGGGGAGTCTCCTTGTTGCTGAGAATCAGACTCACTTTCTGAGTTTGAAAGGTAGAAGATGGTAGTTTCAAATGGATGTGTGGGCATCCCAAGGACTACCAGAGCCTGTTGAGAGGCTGAGGTATATGTCCGGTCACGCATATAGATAGAGGGATCAGTTTTGCATTTCTTGAGGATTGAAATGGGTTGGTTATCCTCATCTAAATCACTGCTGGAGTCATGTTGACTTGGTTCCACAATAGTGATTACTGGTGGTGTTTTCCTTTTCTTGGAGGGTTTGGAAGCATCCTTTTTAGGAGTTCCTTGTTTATTGGTGTTGCGGGGGCCATGAAGTGTAGAGACTTTATGTTTACGTCTTTGGGTATGAGAAATATTGGAGAGAGTTGTGGAGGAAAGGACTGTGGTGCCTTCAGGGTTAACGATTGAGGATGGATTTGGAAGAGTTGGGGTAGGAAGGTATGGGTCAATACCTTACGCAGCCTCAATATGGTCTGAGACATCAACAGTCTCAAGATCGAGGGTAGAAAGAATATGGGTAGGAAGTCTTCGGATTGGTCCAAACATCGATTGATCAGAGGAAGGATTGTACCTTTTGAGATCCTTGGTGACAAAAAAGTTGATGTCACTGCCCATGTTGATCCCTGTGTCCGCATGTAGGTCTGAAATGCAAAGGGACTAGAACCTTGCAAAGGTGAGTTCGGTTGGATTTTCCCATGGGCTCTCCTTGGGAATGTATTGAAGAAAGTCATCCTAAAGGATCTGTCCGTAGTTTACATCGTGGCCTGTGAAGATGCTCCACACCAGCTCTAACAATCTGAGTCCCATATTATTCGTGCCTCCGGTTATGTCGGATAGACTGCGGATGACAAAGTGGCACACGAATTGCCAGACCGCAGACAATTGATTCTTCTTGAATTCACCAATTCCTTTGATCTTTTTCTAATATCCCATTTGGTAGAGTGCCAAAGTAATGTCCGCCATTGATGGGGTGAAAATCTTGATGGAGGGATGAACCAGAAGATTAATGGCAGTAAGAAACTTTTCTTTGGACAGAATGACCAAAGAATCATTAATTAGGTTGAGATGAACTTCGTGGGGGGTTTTCGAGTAGGCGATAGGCGGAAAAGGCACATTTGAAGAGGGTTGAGATTGGGACAACATCTGTGAAAGCATCGAAGGGACCAAACAGAGGGTGATTCTTCAGGAATTTGATCATGAGTTTTGTGGGAGCATTGTAGGAAGGGTGTTCTTCAAAAATGGCTCTGAAATTGCTTGAAGCAATTATGGGAGAGTCTAAACCAGTAGGGTTCACTGATCCAGAAGCCTTGGATTGTTTCTTCGATACACCGAATTTCACCATTGTTGTGAGTTTAAAAAAGCTTTGAAGAATGCAGGAAAAGGTTGAGGGTTTAGAGAGCGTAAAATTTTCTTTGTGGAGAAGAAAGGGGTTTTATAGTGGCTTAAGGGAGCGGGAAACATTTTTGACCTAAGTGAATTTGGGTAAAAACGTTTGGGTTTATCTTTTGAATTAGCATCTTTAATCTCAGCCACATATTGATAAGAGAGGGATTTAATCTGAAATTGGGATTTACCAAAAAAGGGTTTGCATTTAATAAAATGTTAGATTTGATATCACGTCTGGTGAACGTGTGGTGGGGGAGAAATTAATCCGTTGGATAAAGGGGAAGTTGTAGCGGATGTGATGTTTTGGGGTAATAGGAAAAGACATATTAAAATGATTTTATTTAGAAAATCTTTCTTTTTTGTCATCATACCTAAAATAGGTCTGACACGAGGTTTAGAGAAAAAAGAATGAGACAGTTTCTCAAAGGAATGTTTTTATTTAATGTTTTATTTAATGAAGGATCATTAAATAGCACACCATGTTTTTTTGTTTTAAAAGAATGAACAGTCTGAAAATCAATTAATGTGACTGCGGATGGACACATCATTGCGGATGGACCCTTTGCCATTGCAGATGACTACAGTGGAAGAAATTGAGAAGAGCACTTGTACAATAAGTTAGTAATAACAAATAAGAAAGACCAGTGAAAGATAAATATAATATATGATTGAGGTACATAGACCGCGGTACACAGGATATACCAAAACCATCTATTATAAATAAATTTCAGTTAGCACCGCAATGGATACCAAGGATGGTCTGCGGTACCTATCAATTCAAGAAGAATTAAGGGTTCGGATTCATCATTCCTAATATTTGCAAGAATGAGTTGAGTTTGGTAGAGTCAAGTGATTTTGTAAATACATCAACAATCTCTTCTTGAGTAGGGACAAAGATGAGTTCAGTGTTACCTTTCAGAATGTGGTCTTTGATGAAGTGATACCGTAATTCAATATGTTTCGTCTTGGAGTGCTGAATAGGAGTATGAGAAATCGCTATGGCACTTTCAAAGTCATGATAGATTGGTATCCGCATCATTCTGTATCCGTAGTCTAACAGTTGTGTCTTCATCCATAGGACTTGAGAGCAACAGCTAGCTGCGGCCACATATTCGGCTTATGCGGTAGACAATGAAACATAGCTTTGTTTTCTTGAGGACCAGCTGACGAGTCTACCTCCCAAAAATTGACATCCACCTGAGGTACTTTTTCGATCAAGTTTGCATCTGGCATGATCCGCACCTGTAAACGCTTGAAGACTGAAATCGTTGCCTGCGGGGTACCATAAACCAAGAGACTTGCTTCCTTTCAGGTACCGAAGAATTTGTTTGGCTGCGGTCATATTTGAGACTTTTGGGTCAGCCTGATACCTTGCACATACACCAATTGCAAAGACAATGTCTGGTCGGCTTGCGGTGAGGTACATTAGAGAGCTAATGATACCTCTATAAGTCTTATGATCCACAGATTCGCCAGAGGGATCAGCAGAGATCTTATAACCGAAGGTCATGGGGACCTTAGCCGAGGAACAGTTGTCCATAGAATACTTCTTCAATAGTTCAGTGGTGTATTTTTCTTGATGAATGAATATCCCTTGCTGAATTTGTTTGACCTGAAGACCTAGAAAGAAATTAATCTCTCTATTCATGCTCATTTGGAATTTGTTTGTCATGAGCTTAGCAAATTCATCCACCATTCCTTGATCAGTCGATCCGAATATGATATCATCCACGTATATTTGTACAAGCATAAGGTGGTCACCATTTGCTTTTCTAAATAAAGTGGGATCAATCACTCCTCTTTTGTAACCTGAAGAGACTAGAAATTCAGAAAGAGTCTCATACCAAGCTCTTGGGGCTTGCTTCAGACCGTAGACTGCTTTTTCAAGCTTGTAGCAGTGGTCAGGGAATTCAATACTTTCAAAGACGGGAGGTTGCTAAAGATAAACCTCTTCCTTTAATTCCCCATTGAGAAAAACACTCTTAACGTCCATTTGGTGTACCTTGATGTTTTTGTGGGTTGTATATGCTAAGAAGATTCGGATGGCTTCCATTCGTGCTACCGGAGCATATGTTTCATCGTAGTCAACACCTTCAAGTTGACTGTACCCCTTTGTAACTAGTCTAGCCTTATTTCTGATGACCGCACCAGATTCATCTAACTTGTTTTTGAACACCCATCTTGTACCAATAATAGTGTGACCTTGCGGTATGGGAACGAGTTGCCACACCTTGTTCCTTTTGAATTCTTTCAGTTCCTCTTGCATTGCAGAAATCCAATCAGGTTCCAATAATGATTATTTGATCAATTGTGGCTCGACTGCGGACATAAATGTTGCATAGTGACAATGATCAGATAAGTCCTTGGCAGATCGAGTCTGGATTCCTGCTGATGGGTTGCCAATGATTTGACCTGGTGGGTGGTCCTTTGTCCATACGTGTAGACGGGGTTAAAGATGATCAGTAGCTGTGGTAGAGGGAATGTCTTCAATATCAGAGGTTTCTGCGGTTGGAGATGGCAGTTCCCCCTGGATTTGAGAACATCCTGCGGAATCATCTTGGCTTGTTGGAACGAGAATGAAATTTTCTTGAGCAGTTTGGAGAGGTTCCCCCTGGATTGCTGATGGGAGTTCCTCTGGAACCTGAGAAGGTTCCCCCTGGACTGTGGATGGGAGAGTGAAAAATCCTTGAATCGGTTCTAGTGTCAATGTTCTCTATGAGTTCATCATCCGAATCCGAAGATACATTTGATGGTAATGATTTTCTGTGGATAGGAACTTGAGCATCATCAAGTACTGGAACCTCGATGGTTGTTGCTTGATCCGGAGTACAGCTTTCCCCCTCAACTGGAGAGGTGAAAGTATTAAGAGATGCTACTTCGGATAGAGATGGACCCAATATATTAGTGTGTTGTTGTTCAACGGCTGGTGACACAAGAACTTCGGATAGTTTCACCGTTTCAACAGGGTTGAAAAGATCGTTATAATTAACTTCAACTAGATTTAAAGGACATGAAGAAGCTGGAATATCGCTTTCCATAATTGCGGTGGTTTCAATGGATGGAGCGGCGTTGCGGATGTGAGAATCATCAAATTTCACATCGAAGCTTTCAATGATTAGCCTTGTACGTCTTATGAGAACCCGATAAGCAACCTTGTTTGTGGAGTAGCCAAGAAAGATGCCTTCATCTGACTTCGGTGCAAATTTGTTAAGCTGGTCTCTATTGTTGATCACAAAACATCTACACCCAAAGATATGAAAGAAATGAACATTTGGTTTGCGGTTGTTAAGGCCCTATGATGGTGTTTTATTGAGACATTTGCACACAATGCTTTAGTTTTGAACAAAGCATGCGGTTGCTACTGCTTCAGCCCAGAAGTAAAGAGGAAGGTGTGCGAAGTTGATCATGGATCTGACTGCTTCTACGAGTGTATGGTTCCTTCTCTCTACTACTCTATTTTGTTGTGGTGTATAAGGAGCTGAAAAGTTGTGAGTGATACATTTAGACACCAAGAAGCTGTTTAGAGGATGATTAGTGAACTCAGTGCCATTATCACTGCGGATGCGTCTTACTGGTAGCTTAATCTGAAGTTCTATTTCTTTGATGAAGTTGATGAGAATTTGCGGTGTTTCAGATTTGAGACTGAGGAAGCAAACCCATGTGAAGCGAGTGAAGTCATCTACTATAACCAGTATATACTTTTTGTGATGGAGACTTGCTACAGTTGATGGACCGCAAAGATCAATGTGCAGAAACTCAAGTGGTTCAGATATTGAAGAGTCAATCACCATGAGGTGACTTGCTTTGGACTGCTTACCACATTCACATGCAGGACAGAGAGTGTCATTACTGAACTTGAGAATAGGGATTCCTCTTACCAGCTCTCCAGTGACCAAGGTGTTGATGTATCTGAAGTTGAGATGAGCGAGCTTGCGGTGCCATAGCCACCTGACTTCGGATACAACTTTGGAAAGGAAACATAACTACGGTTTGCCAATGATCAGAGAGACATCCAGAGGGTACATTGTACCCTCGGATCGTGACTTGATCAAACAGATGCTCCTATCACTTGTCATTACATAACATAATTGATCATCAAATTCAACTCGATGACCTGCCTTACATAGTTGACCAACACTAATGAGATTGTGTTTAAGGCTTTCTACATAAGCAACCTTTTGAATTGAGAAGTTCCCCATAGTGGGTACACCGTAACCTCGGATGATTCCATTCACATTGTTGTCGAATGTAACATTTCCAACATTGCAAATTGGCCTGAAATTCCGAAGGTATTCTAACCTTCCAGTCATGTGCAAGGAGCAGGCACTGTTAATTAACCATTCATCTTCTTGTTCCTCCTTACACAAAGCCTGAGAATTACACGGTTAGTTTAGGCATCCAAACTAATTTGGAGCCTGGAACAACAGATGAGTTTCTAAGTGATGCATGGACCGGGGTTGCAGGGACTGCTTTCGTGTCAACTTTTAAACCTAGTCCTGGGTGTTTGTGTAGTTTTGGAGTGTTGGGTGTTTTTACAAAGCTACGATGTTTCTGATTTTGGCAACTACACTGACATTCACAGGTTGAGATTTTGTCTTTTGTTCTGACACCACGTTTGGTCAGCGGTCTAAAGGATGAGTTGTTTAGCTTTTGACTAGTCCGAGGTTGAAAAGATTTGACATGAGTTTTGTTCGTTTTCTGAAAAGTTTGTTTTGAAAAAGGTTTAGCACGTGTAGATCTTTGTGTCCTTTTTGTTGGATTTGGTAGAATACCCTTCCACCTGTTAAAATTTTGATGTGACTTTAAATGTGTTGGTGTGGGTAAAATACCTTTCCATTTCGGATCATCTGAGGAATAGATTTGAAAAACACTGTTTCGAAAAGACTTTACACTCCTTTGAGTTGTGTCAGATGAATTAGGAATGACTGTTAAAACTATAAATTCCTTTTTGGATGTTTTCTTGATGGTAGAGTTTCTAGAAAAATAGTGAGAGAAAACAAATTTTTATGGACTTTTGGATTTTTGAGATCTGACATACTTTTTGTTTTTTGAAAACATTTGTCTATTTGTGCTTCGGGAGCGAATTTCTTCTTTGAAAGCCTTTTTAGCTAAGGATTTTGGTGAACCGCAGTCTCTGTTATTCAACTGCGGTTTCCTAGAATCCTTTGAAATTTTGTGAAAATGTGGGCTTGATTCATCAGAACTTGAAGATTTTGGGATTTGAGAACATTGACCCACTTCAAAGTTTTCTATGGGTAATTCATGATGAATCGTTTGAAGAGTGGTAGAACTTTTGTTCAAAGACTGCGGTAGGGATGTCTTGACTACCGCAGAGTAAGTCTTAGTTGGGACTTCAGTGGGGCTTTTGTGGGACTTTTGACTACAGTGAGGAACACTGCGGTCTGAGGACAGGGATGGAAAGTCTTTCGAGACTTTAGTGTCCTCAATGACAATTTCTTCATCAACTACGGATGAGTTTTGAGAATTTGGGAAGGTAGTGCCACAGATAGGAATTTAATCACATGTGTGACCCGAAACCTCAGGCACAATTTCCTCAATGACACAATTGTTGCTTAGATTGTTCAGTCTACTGAAGTGAGTTTTGATTATCCAGTCATCCTCTCACATGGAATATCTCCTGGGATGCATTGTTCTTCTCATCTAAGGCTTTGTTATAGTCTTTAAGGACGACAACACATGTGTCATTAAGATCATCTATGTAAGGTTGACAATCATGCATGCTATAGTTTAGAGTTTGAATCATGAGTTTTATCTGTTCGACGATGCTTAGAGTTCCATCCTTTGCCATGTAGCAGTAGTTTTTGTCCATCTTTGTAGACCCATCATCATCCGCAGTCGCAAACATGTAGATTTTCCCTTTTCCATTGACACTGCTGATGGCTTCATCTTCGTCTCCGGATGACCAAACTTGATGGTCTCTTTTGACATGGGCTACGTATGCCCTTGCTTTCTCATTTTCTCCCAACTCTTGAGCCATTCTAAGGTAGAATGCTCTGTCTTTAACTACATTGGCCTTTCAATCTCTTGCAAAGTGATTCTCTTTGTTGCATTTGTGGCAAACTACCATTCTAAGGTAGAATGCTCTGTCTTTAACTACATTGGCCTTTCAATCTCTTGCAAAGTGATTCTCTTTGTTGCATTTGTGGCAAACTACAACATCAGTCTTGTCTTCAGAGGGAGTACCAGAGTCAGTGGTTTGAGTAGACTACAGTGCTTCCTTTGGTTGAGTATTGAGAGATTGTAGTGGTGGATGATAACTTTTAGGATAATGTGAGTGATTGTTTTGTGGGTTGAAGTTACGATTGAAGGGTGGTTTGTTGAATTGTTGATTTTTGCGAAAAGAGTGAGGTGGTAGTCGGTTGAATTGTTTGCTAACTAGAGCAATTGCCTTTTGAAATTCTTCTTCATCATTATACTCTGAATCAGCTTCGTATGATTGCGGTGAAGTGTCATACGAGGGAGAGTAAGATTGATTATGTGGAGTTTGTGCTATGAGAGCAAGAGGTCCTCCGAAGTCAACACAGTCTTTGAGTACGGTTGATTCCTATGCTTGCAGTTCCCCATAGAGTTTGTAGAGTGACAAGGAATGAATTTTTCTATCGCCTTGAACTATCATCTTTCCAGTAGTCCAATGTCTTCCCAAGCCATTAAGAAACTAAAGATTTGTTTCATGGTTACTGCAGATGGTGCCCGCATTGGATAACTTGGTGACAATCAGGTTGAACCTTTTGAAGGAGTCTTCCAAACTTTCGCCGGTATGAGCTTTGAAGCTGTTGAACTCATTGAGTCTAGTTGTAAGCTTCTTGTTTTGTGCTTGTTCTGACCCTTCGTACAGATTCTTGAGAACATCCCATATCTCTTTTGTTGATTTGCAATTTATGATAATATCGAAGTTGTCAGGAGCGACTCCACATGAGATTTCATAAAAAGCAACAACATCATTTTCCATTTTATCGAGATAATCCTTGGTGGGACGGTTCATAGCTGGTTGACCTCCTCCTAGTCTGGTTGTAGCTCCGTCAGTTTGGACTGGTGTAAAGACAGGGACATGTGGTCCTTCTTCTACGGATCGTCATACATCTCTACCAAGTCTCCTTAAGTATCTTTCCATTCTTTGTGACCGGTGATGATATTCATTTGCAACCAGTATTGGGGCTCGATTAGAACCAACAACACTGTTGGAAACATTCAGAGATAATGATTGTGCCATATTTTTGAAGTTTTGTTTTTTTTTTTTTTTTGTTTAAGAAATGAGCTTCAGTGATATAGAAGGCTCTTCGAAAAATCAGAGTTTCGATTTTCAAAAAGCAACCACTATGGCTCTGATACCAATTGTTGAGAGAAAAACTTTGAGACACACTTGAACAAACGTTAGAACAAGTACATTGCGGAATAGTTAATCTCGAAGGATCTAAAAGCTCAACAATAATATTTAGAGTTAGATAGTTAGAGAGTTAGTTGCGGAAAAGTAAAGAAATGGAAATGATAGCAATTGTTATATCAAGTATACACTTAAGCTGATTCATAACGAGGAATGCATTCAAGCCAAGTTAATAAGAGAGATCAAACTTAGTGAATAAGTCACAAAAGACTTGCTCCGAAGAGAGATTGTAATCGATTATGAGAGTAAGAAGAGTGAGTAAGAAAGATAGAAAAGATAACTTTAGAGATGTGTATTCAGAATTAGATGCGTTTTTTAATACAAGAGAATGAGCTCTATTTATAGAGACTCATGAACTACACTAGATTACATCTCTAAGAGTAGCCATGTAAGGCATACCGGACAATAGAGATTATTACAAAAAGATAAGTAAAGTAATCTAGTAAAAAGGAATGCGGTCGATAGAGAATACGGTTGCGGTTGCTGATGAAGAAACTTGACTGCGGGGGCTTGACGGCTGCGGTAAATGAAGTTCAAGAGGGTCACTTTTTATGATTCAACACCTTTTTTGCACACCTTTTAGTCCCTTTTGTGCATCCATTTAACATAGTTGTCTTTCATTTTTCTTGCATTTCATCAAAGTCATGTTAGTCTCTAGAACAACCTTATTTTTACGCTTTTATGGGCTTTTAAGGTAAACCAGAGGTTGAAACGCGTTTGGGGAAGTGCCGGGAAGCACGGGTGAAGATTCTGGGATGATTGGATGCATAACGAAAAAGTTGGAAAAATTAAGATCGGACTTGGAAGCAGGAGTGTACATGGGGCGTGTTAGATTTTCATTGAAAAACGTACACGAGGCGTGTTTGAGCTAAAAGGAGTTGTTGACCATGCTGAACACGACCCGTGTCAGGTTAGCCTATTTTGACATGGGCCATGTTGACCATGCTAAACACGACCAATGTCAGTTTAGCCTATTTTGACATGAGTTGTGTTCGACCCAAAAATTGCGTTTTGACAGTTTTTTCTATCTTTCATATTATGAGATTATGGTCATTTTTCCACACACACATCATATCAGAACACTATTGCTGAGAGGATTTCGAAGGTTTTTGCTCGGTTTTGATCATTTGTCATTTGGAAACATTATTGCTCTTATTTGTAAGTTGTAATTGCATACCATTTTCATCTTTTGACTTGTGATCCTGTTCTAGCCACGTGTGGCTAGAACCCTAGTTTCTCCAATTTCATGTTTTGACTTCTTGGTTGTGATTTCTATCATATGAACTTTCTATCTAGTGAATTTGATTTTTCTTTAATCAAATGTTTGATTCTAATTGTGATTCTTATTGGCCATTTGAATTAGGTTTAGGTCGTTCAAGTTATCTAATTGCATAATACGTAATTGTTTTGTGAATTGGACTAAGTAACAAGCACTAAACTGATTTTCATTGAATGAATTTAGTGTAAATCTTATTCACACATTCTTACACTCCCGAGCTTGTGAGACGTATTGGGTGTTGTTAGGAACATTCACATAAAGTTTAATGCAATCTTTTGATCTAATTCTAAGAGCTTGTTAAGATTAGGTTTGTAAGGTTAGGGTTAATCAAAAAGCTTGTTTTGGTTAATTAATGTAGTGAATGGGAAGTGTTAGAGCTTGTTAACACTTTCAAGTATCAACTTAGATAGACTTGAGCAAGTATCTAGTCATCTTTGGATCGCATTGCTAAGTTGCCATACTTCGAGTTGGAGTCCTTACAATTTCTGAATTTAATTCACTCATTTAACTGCTTACTTGTGTCTTTAATTATTTTTTCTAATCATTGCATTCAAAACCCCCCTCTTTACTGTTGGTGACCAAAGTACCTTGCGTAAATAGGTATAGACTGATTGTCTCGTGTGTCCGTTGATCGACCCTACTTGCCTTGTACTATCTTTTAGTGCAATATAATAGTGTTATTTTGGAGTATATCGTACCCTTTATTCGTTGGGTTTGACACGCCTAACACCCGACATACTTTACTAGGCTCTTGAAAATACAAAACAGTGAAATACATCATAATCTATGTCAAAATTTAACTGAGCACATATGACAATGACAATTCGAAGAGCACATATGACTACGAAGAGGATGAAGACGTAGACGATGAGAACAAGGCCGACGTTGAAGACAACGATGACGACGAGTAGTAATTTTTTTAATTTTTTATTTCAATGTTTTATTAATGTTACTTTTTTCTTAGTAAAATTTATGTTGAATTTTAAAAATGTTATTTTTATTTAAGTTAATGTTTTTTTATTTATAAAATATTTATTTATGTTTAATAATTGTGTTTTTTATTTAATATAATATAAAAAAAAGATAAATAATATGAATGAAAACCATTTTCAAATACTAGTTAACATATAATGAATATATAATGAATGTGATTTGAGACACAAATGATATCACTTTTCTAGTAAATATATAATTACCATACCTCATGACTATATTGTAATAGAATTGAGCCGGTGATTTTTACACATTCCACTTCACATTTTCACAGTCATCGGTAGAAAACGACGTACTTTTCATTTTAAAAAAACAATTAAAGATTTTACAAGCCTTGTTAAATTTTGATGATATATCCTGTAAAAATTATAACTATTTTAAGCATTTATCGTTTTCTTGACTATTTTGCAATGTTTTAAAAACCGGTTTGAACCGGACGGTCGAACCAGTTGGACTGAAAACAGGGAGAGGGAGTGGTTTAACTATCATCGGTTTTATATTGATTTCTAAACTGGATTGAACCAGCCGGTTTTTAGAAAAAACCAGTTGAACCGGTTAAACCGAATAAAAACACATGAAAAAGAACCATTTGCATAATAACCTTTGGTGATTTTTTTCAAATCTATTTAATTTCTCTAAATAAATACATATGGTAAATGTTATAAATTCTTTTGATGTGTTTGTATTCATCAAAAACTATATTTCGTTTCGGTATTATACTTTATTTTTTTTGACGTATATGAATTGATGTAAAACACTAAAAATTATGGTTATGTATTATTTTAATGTATTTGGATTCATTTACAACTTATTTTTATATGTATTTCTAATGTTTGAACTTGTAAACATCAAATTCATAATTTCTATATGTATGTATGTGTAGGAAAATAGAAAAAAACATGAAAAATATAGAAACCAGTTTACCCGGCGGTCAAACCGGTTATCATACCGGTTCAACTAAAAACCTGGTTTTTAAAACATTGCTATTTTGTAAAAACTATTAAAATGGCACGAAAATTTTGATAGTTTTCTTTTATTTTTAATCACAGCCTAATTCTATTTATTCTTCATGTAACTATATTCACAAATTGATCTTTCACATACACTTCTTAATAAAATAACTACTTAAGTTCTTTAATGCGTTATTGTTCTTATTAAAAAGCTAGGATTAAAATTTAAAGCATACAATAGAAGCCGAAGGGTAAATGTTAAAGTTTGTAAAAGGTGTTTAAAATGTCAACATCCCATATACGTTATGGGCGGTGGTTGGCAGCCGCCGACGTCAGATCATGTGCTCGGTTGCGGCGGCGGGCCCCTATGATATAAGGATAAACATAAAAATCAAAACCTTATCATAAGCAAAGGTTCACATGAGCTTTCTTTCACCTTCCCTCTATTGTTTTTCTTATTTGTTATTATTTTTAAATAAATTTAAGTCATATGTTACAATTGAATATTGTTTTCTTTGCCACAAAAATTCAATAAACATAGTAGTTGTTACGATACCAAATTTGAAAACCATCTCATACGAATGATTAATTTTTTTATATAATATACGACCGTTGATGTAGGTCGATATCAATTATTTATTTAGATTTTTATTTTTGAAGCTAGTCACCTAATTGTTATAGGTTCTGTTTGTTTTTAACAGCTAACATACAGATTCTTTGAGGTTTGCAATCATCTAAAAAACAAAAATAGAAAATGTTTGCACATCGTTTTGCTCAGCATATACAAAAAAAAAAGGTCAGAAAGCTCGTATTAAAAAAAAAAAAAAAACACAATATTGTATCATTGGGATTGCACTTAATATTTGTGATATAATAAAACTTTTTTTTTTTTTTTTGTATATTTGGTATTAAATTATAAATCATCAATGTAAGGTTAATTGTTATTATATTTAAGTCAACTGGATGATGCAGTTTTAAAACACTTGTTACTAGTCACAACTACAATATATCTGCATCACTACCCGTACTTTTCACCTTTTATTTTCTATAAGTTTTGAGGAAAACTATTTGTTTTTTCAACCATGTTAAAATTTACTAACGTGAATATAGTCGACATGTAAATTATATCTTTTTTGCATGATATAATTATTTCGTAGCTACATACGTATTTTACAATTTTTACAACGTATTTTAGTTTTTTTTTTCTTATATTCACATTAATAGCAATGTGTAACTTGAAATTCGAAAAATATTCGCAATATTTACTATATTAAGTGTACAGTACTTGCAAATTGCAATATTGTTAAACGGTTGGCTGCTAAGCCCAAAAAGTTGGGCTTCAAGGTCCAAATTGTGGTCTATTTAAATATATATATTTTTTTGTTTAGTTCGGTCAATATATTGTATAATTTATCACTTGCTAGCTGCTACCACGAGTATACTTCATTTTTTATTTATATTTTTATACTTTGATATTTATTTGTATATGCTTTCATATTTATTAGCATATGTATTAATTTTTCTATCATATGTAAAAACATGTGAGAGGATTGGGCTGAAGATGTAAGTTTGGAGTTTCTTATAACTGGTCCTAAAAATGATTATTATTCTTTGGCCCTTTTCCACTAGAATTTACTCAATTCAGATGTAAAGGAAATTGGCGAAACTCTATTTGATCACTTTTAAATTTTGGCCCAGTCTTTTCTTATTTATATTTCCATTTTTAATGTTTTGTTGTTATTATTTATATAAATTATTTGAAAAGTTATTTAGAGAATGATCTTATTTTCTTAAATTGTCATGAGTTTTGTTTAGAAACTGTTTAGTTTTTTCATTATTTTATAAAAGATTGTTGGTGCAAATATGAAATTTCAATGTTTTCTATATATATATATATATATATATATATATATATATATATATATATATATATATATATATATATATATATATATATATATATATATATATATATATATATATATATATATATATATATATATATATATATATATATAGAGAGAAGAGTTATATGGAAAATGAATGATTAGGGCAACACATATTTGAACCAATAAAAACATGACAACACATCACTTCCACAATACATTATTTGTGAAGAAAGAAATGGACACGTGTCATTTGATTATTGGTTTCGGAAGATGTTGCCCTAGTTATTTGTTTTCAATAGAACTTATTCCTATATATATATATATATATATATATATATATATATATATATATATATATATATATATATATATATATATATATATATATATATATATATTATCGTTGTGGGACTTGTCTTATATTGGAAGGAAGCAAAAAAAAAAAAAACGGTTTTTTTTATAAGGCTTTAGTTAGTATCTTTACTAAAATTGACAAAACGTGGGTTAAAGGGATAGAGTGTAGATTATGGTGATTGACGAGTCAAAATGGTCTTTTAGTTAGTATCTTTACTAAATTTGTTCTTAACTCTTTTAATAATTACTTTCTGTTTCTAACAGTTAATTCAGACAATGCAATTATTATCCCTCATTTGATAGTCTATATAAATAATTAATCACTAGAGAGACTTTTGAGGGCTAGAAATATACACATAAAATCTTCTTTATATTTTCACATTTTTGTATTAAATATGGGAGCATTGAGCATTTTGAATCAAGAATTATTCTTGATTGATTATTGTATCTTCTGAACAAACTTATATTTAGGTAATTTTTGTTTTAGAAAACTACAACTCCAGACCTCAATCTTACTGATTTTATGTTTTTAATTTGTCATATGCATCAACATTCAAGTACATTTTTTGATTTGTATCTCTATATTTATATATAAATTTCGATTTATAAATGTCTTTGTTAAATTTGTGTTTGATTATTTTTATCATAAATTTACTTCCAATTGTTTAGATAGTTGGTTAATAACCCTTTCACCAACGATCTTATTTCAGATATTTGTGTGATTCAAATAAACTTTGAAATTTTTTTAAGAAATTGTTAAACGTATTTTAATTGAGAAAAGGATTACGTAGAAGTTGGTCGGGACTTGTGGTTGTCAACGTCATTATTTGTTTGAGATAAGTACTTCTGTTAAACGTTGATGGAAAACACTTAAACACACATACCTTATCTATCTCTCTCTTTTTTTTTTTTTTTTTTTTTATTTTATTTTTATTTTATTTTTATTTTTTTTAACTTGATACCATTTAATGTGGCATCATGACAAGAATTAGTTGAAGTTCAAAAAATAACGTCTTTGATATTGATTGGGCATATATATTTATTTAAAATATTTTATACACGAAATCTCAAAACACATGCATTTGATCGTTTGAAAATAAAGTTGAATGAAATATCTTATACATAATTACATATATTTGCCAGTTGAAAGTAATTAAAGCTCTTATATTCTAGCTTATAGGATGATTGCACTTCTGGAGTGATTTGGACTACTGTGAGGATTCTTTAAAAACAATATGTACAGACTTTGAAGATGAATTAGATTTAGGATAAGATTCGTGTAAATTGTATGATTATTGTAACTTACCATCATACATTAATGGCATATGAAGAAAGTAAAAATGAGATTTAAGTTAGCTAAAGCCAACGAATGACTCCCCAACTTGAGTTTCATTTATTATCATCGTCTACTCTTCATTTTGAACCAAACATAAGAAAAGAGGGTATGATCATGAGTTGATTATGGAATATAGTAATAAATGACAAATTTGGAGAATTGATTTATGAGGTATACTGGTAAATATAAAGAAAAAATTGCAAGAATGGTCTTTGTGGTATGTCAAAACAAGCAATTTTGGTCCAAAATGGGTTTGGCTCGTAAGGATGATCCAATAGTTTCATTTTGTTGCGAGTTTAATTCAATTTCCTATAAACTTTTTTATAATGAGAGATTTGTCTCTTATTATTTTATTTTCCATTTTTCTTTTTTATAAATCTGTGACATACGTTCCTCAAATCTTTCAATATATACAATCTCAAATTGAGATGGATATAAAACAATTAAAAATAAAAATAAATAAATTTTTTTTTTCTCTCTCTCTCACCAGAAGAAGAACAGCCAAGGAGGCCACCGGAGCAGCGCCCTCGCTGTAACAGTCGCTCGACAGTGAAGACAAAGAGTAAACCCACAAAGGGTCATCGGTCTCGACGGACCCCCGTACACCTCATCGCGATTTCCCAGCTGCACCGAAGCTCCTGTCGATCTGCCTTTCGTTCGAATCAATGGTGGGTTTTCATTTCAGGTAAGGTTTTGTGTGTGGATTTTGTTTCAGATCTACCCTTCTTCATATTCGTTTCAAATTTGGAACCAAGAACATACCTACCTTCAACTTTTGGATTTGGGTTCATTTCAGATCCAAAATCAAGAGCGAAGAACACCCATTGTGGATTTAGATTTGGGATGTTGGATGGTGGTGGGTCACAACAAGGGGAGGCGGAGAAGCTGCCATAGTCGACTGTGGTGGCTCTCTTCACCGGAGAAGTGAGAAACAATGGAGATAGACGAGTTGGAGATGAAAGGGAGGTCGAGTAAGGGATTCTGACGGCATCGGCTATGGTTGGTGGTTGGGCTGTTGCAAAACGAGGGGAGGTGTTGCCCTTTTCCGGTGATGGAAAAGAGGGTGGATTAACGACGACGATAGACAGTGATAGTCAGAAATTATGAGGGCAGTAGGGTGTTCTTGATCGTAAGTGAAGAAGGAAGAGGAAGTTTTTTTTGATAAGATACTAACGAGATGAAGAGATTGTTTGAGAGAGAGAGAGAGAGATTTTTTTTCTTTTTCTTTTTTTGATTTATGTAATTTTGTTTTGTATGTTTTTTAATTTTTTTAATTAAAAAAATGTAAAAAGAAAATACCCAAACCCACCTACCCACCTCTCTCTCTCTCTCTCTCACTCACTCTCTCTCAATACACGTATCAATATACTATCTCCTCTCAAATTTGCATCTCTCTCCTATCTCCTCCTTTTAACGATCTCACCCGTTGCTTGCTCGGAGTCTGTAGCATGGCCCTAATTTTCTGGAATTCCGACGAACAACAATTTCACTTTGAAGGAGGTGATTTTCTCCAACATTGGATTCAACTTGGTGGTCTTCTCTTACCACCCTCATTCAACGCCCCTCTGTTATTCTTCGTTGAAAGGTGATGCATTTTTCCTTTCCAGACTTTGAATTCAAGAAAAGGATTCAGTCGGTTGTTAACTTGTTCATCTGATATGACAGCTAGCACAAAATGGTTGCCGGGAACATTGTATATTTCTAGGGTTTATTTTTGGGATAAGATATATTTATGTTGTGATGTAATTGGAGTTTTTTTATTCCTACTATCGTTCTCTCTTTAGCTGCAACAACAATGGCGAAATAATTTTTTCTTTTCTTCTCCGATTGTGTTTGAAGTTAGGCTTGTTTTTAACATCGAGTGGGGCATGCTTTTATTAAAATTTACTCTGTAAAAGCGTCGCCCATAATGTGTTGTTACTGTTGGATTAACGTATGCATTGAATGACTAGGATTGAAATTTGGACGTAGCACATGGATCATTGATAAATGTGTTTGGAGGGACACATTTAGCAGTGACATGCTAATCGCATATGGCTTGGTTTCGTCACTAAAAGTGTCGCCTATAATGCACTTATTTCTTGTAGTGATGGTTTCATTGTGTATATTGTATTGTTGTAATTTTTCACAAAAATATATATACTTCTCATTTCATGCATGTAAAAAAAATTTAATTTTCTCATGAATATTGTTAAAGTTTATTCAACTACAAAATAATGAATTTATTTATTATTCGAAGGATCTTTATATATATATATATATATATATATATATATATATATATATATATATATATATATATATATATATATATATATAAACATTTATTATGTAGACGTGTTACAATGTTATTTTATGAGAATGACTAAAAAAATTTTGTTGTTTGGTAATGTAAATATATTCAACCTCACATAACTATTATCATTATCACATATTTTCATTAATTAAATCGTCTATAAGGGTATTATGAACTTTTTTATGATTCTCATTTTGTCAGAACGTGTTCTTAATAATCGTATTCCGTGATAATAAGAATGAGTGAAAAACGATGTGTGAGAACAAAAATAAATAATAATTAGTGAGAATGAATGATAATGACAGTATTTATGTGAGATTGAATATATTTTTCATCTACTTTTCAATATATATATATATATATACATATATATATATATATATATATATATATATATATATATATATATATATATATATATATATATATATATATATATAGGTAAAGGTTCAAATGAGAACCAAAAAGGATTAAGAACCTAAGAACCACTTATATTTAGATTATCACTAATGTATTTTCGTATTTAACCCACTTCTTACATAATACTCGTTATATTGAAAATCAGATCTAGACTTGGATTTGCTCTCTCTCTCTCTCTCTTTATCTATCTATCTATCTATCTATCTATCTCTCTCTCTCTCTCCCCCCCGCTCTCTTTTTCATCAAGCTTCAATAACTCAACTAATGTCTCATTTTGATTTCCACCACCGTTTACTCCTCAACCGCCGTGACAACCACCAGGGATGACGATGCGGCCTCCGACGATCACCACTGTCGATGATCCGGTGACCATTGTTGCTGATAACGTTAAACCAGCATCAGATCTGTAACATTGATGTCAACTACTGCCATTACTTCACTGTTTGCGACGAGCATCTAACCTCCAATGACCACCATTGTTGTTGCTTCGATTAACCGTCTTCATAACCATCGACGTCATCCTTGTATACCTTCAGATCTCTGAGTTATGCTTCATTTCCGACCACCTTCCGATCCTTGACCTCTCCAAACCACTAAAAAACATTGTGTTGCCTCTCTCAATCTTTCAGATCTGAAGCCAAAGACGTCGGAAAAGTCATCAACTGTCATCGATCTTTCAGATTTGAAGCAAAAACATACCACTTTCTCGGATTTAGTTAGATCTGGTCAGATCTGATGGGTTTGGTGTAATTTCAAGCGTAGATCTTGTTAGATCTTAAGTCAAAGGCACAAGGATTTCTCAGATCTGGTTAGATCTGTTCAGATCTATAATAACCGGAGACTCTAAGAAACATGAAAATCTCTGATCTATAAATCACATCAGATCGAAAACAATATGCACTCAAGGTGTTTGATGAAATATTTCAACGAGATCTGTAAGTTTTTAATTTATGAACAAGTGTTCAAAATTTTGTATTAAGCTGTGAATTGTTGTCTGAAGTGTGTATTATACTATGAATTCTGATTTTTTGATGCATTAAGTTGTGATTTTTAGTGTTTGAAAAATTGAATTAAGTTTTGAATTAATATCTGAAATATTTTATTAAACTTCGAATTCTGAAACTTTTGTTATCTAGACTTGAATTTTATACATGTAAATGAGTTGTGAATGTAGTGCATTAAAGTATGAATTTTGTATCTTAAGCTGTGAATTTTTTTCATAGTTTAATATAATAAATTCATATTTTAATACATATAAATGTTTAAATATAAGTTTTAAGTTGAAAATATGGATCTAAATATATAATTTTGTGTATTAGATTGTGAATTTATTGTACTTAACTTTGAATACGCTTTATTAATCTATGAATATTTTATCTGAAGTTATAAATATTAATTTTAAGTTAATAATATATAACTTCATGTGTATTAAATTATGTATTTGTTATATCAAGTTGTGAATTTTGTGTATTAAACTGTGAATTTTTTTATTAAACTGTGAATTGACTGTATTAAATTGTGAATGTTTATCTGAAGTTATAAATATAAGTTTTAAGTTAATAATATATAACATTTATGTGTATTAAATTAAAAATTTGTTATATTAAATAGTGAATTTTATGTATTAAACTGTAATTTACTATATTAAGGTGTGAATTTTTTATATAATTTTGTGTTAAAATAAAAATGATTTGTGTATGAATTTTTCTATTAACTTTATTGTGAATGTATTTTTTTTTGTATAATTACGTAAGAATATATTAGTTTTTAAATAATTATTTTGCATTAAATTCAAATTGAGGGAATTAATATGTTTATTAAACTGTGAATATAATATTTAAGTTGTAAATACATGACTTTATACACAGATATGATTTTCAATGAATGATGGCTGCGACGGTGGCACAAGATGGTTGATGACAGCATATGGTGGTGGTGATAGAGTTTTAGTTTAACTTATGTGAATATGCCAATTAGTGTAAAATAGATTGTATTAAGTTGTGAATTTTGTATATTAAACTGTAAATAGACTGTATTAAGTTATATTTTAATAAATTGTGTCTTAAAATAAGAATCTATGTATAAATGAAAATATTATACTATAAAAATTACAAATTTCCTTTTTTTCATACCAAAATGACAAATATCATAATTTTTAACATATTTAACAAGTATGAATAGAGGTCTTAAGGTTTTTAATCTTTTATGGTTCTCATTTGAACCACTCCCTATATATATATATATATATATATATATATATATATATATATATATATATATATATATATATATATATATATATATATATATATATATATATATATATATATATATATATATATATATATATATATATGAAAGCTTAATCTTCTCACGAATAGTGTTAAAGATTATTCAAGTACAAACCAATGAACTTATTCATTATATATATATATATATATATATATATATATATATATATATATATATATATATATATATATATATATATATATATATATATATATATATATATATATATATATATATATATATATATATATATATATATATATATATATATGAAAGTTTAATCTTCTCACGAAATGTGTTAAAGATTATTCAAGTACAAACCAATGAACTTATTCATTCTAAATACTATTAAAAGATTCTTTAAATATAAAAAACTATATGAACTTTATTCACCAAACATAAGTTACTATTGCAGATTGATCTATATCCGATAATTATAAAGCAAAAATGGATGGTGGGTTGTGTAAGTGTGAGACACGATTATGGCGCATTCTAGCACAAGGAGTTACTATTGATTGTGGTGTGATTACTCACCATTCACAAACCACTTGCAAAAGACGAAAGACTCACCTAAATCAAGCCATGCCAAAGCGTTCGTTGTTGAAATGTCCTTTTCAATGAGTTGACCTCCACTTTCAATTTGAAGCAAGTTTGTTTGTGTGGGTTCTTTCAAAATTACCAAAATACCTTTTTTACAAATTATGGATCTCGGATTTGATATTTAGGTAGGATTTTCATGTGATTGAGTGTGAGAATTAAATATTGAAACAACACGAACATTGTTCACTCATAAGGAATATGTTCGCTAAAAATATTGGTTAAAAGAAATTATATCAGATCAAACAGACATATAAGAAAAACGACAAATAATATTGAAAATTATATGTTGATTAGTTGCAAATAATAAACCAAATTATTATTAATAGTTACTAGTTTCATCAATTCTTGATCTAATTATAAGAAATGTAGAATAAGATTGTCCATTTATCAGACAAAATTAAACGACATAACAATAAAGTAAAATGAACATCGTAGTTGCAAATGTCGACTTGTGTGAAATGTCCGAAAAATAGTTGTAAAATTTTTATTTTTCAAACTCCAAAAAGATACAACCAATTGTTCCAAACCAATTATAGTATAAATATTCTCGACATCAAAGTGAAACCAAATAAGAATGTGGAATAAAATCAAGGGGATGATGTGCGATCATTTTAGGCTCTTCCCTTTGGAACTGGAAGTACCTGAAAATGGTTAGACCACAAACCGTAATCACAAAGCTTAGTGACCTTCTCAGAATACTGATGGATTTTCTAAGTTATAAAAAATAACATGTGGCGAAAAACACTTAAACTGTAACATCCCAAGTTCCAGAGTAAGAGATCGGGGGTGTTAAGTGTTAATGGAGGTCTGGACTCGACGAGTTAGAAAGGTAACTCGGCGAGTCGAGTCACGAGTGGATCGCGTGAATAAGTAACATGACTCAGCGAGTCGAGGCTAGACTCGGCGAGTCGGTGCTGGAATATGAAACCCTATTTTCAGGGTTTGCACCCTATTTAAAGAATTATATGCCTTCATTTCAGCCTTTATCTTCCCTGAGTGTTCCATAGAAACCCTAAATCGTGAGAGGCTCCATTGTTGAGAAGATTGAAGCTTGGAAGGAGAAATTGGAGAAGAGAAGTTGGAGGAAATTGAGGATAGCATCAAGAGGGCTTGTGGATCTGAAGTCTACATCAGTTTAGACTCATCTTTGGGGTAAGAAGCCACTGCCTTAAGCCTTTTTCCTTATTGTCATCCATGGTGGTTGTTTTGGGGATTCTTTAGCTTGGTTTGGATCCATTTCAGGTTTAGAGGTTAGATCTGAAGTTGCAACTTCAGATCTAGGTTGTATTGGAGCCATAAGGGCAGAAAGCATCAGTCTTGGGGCTTGTTTGAGAGTGCCTTTGTCCCAAAACCTTCTTGTAGCTTGGTTGGAGCTTGTTGAGCCTTGCATGCATGTAAAGTTGCTAACTTTACGTGTGAATCTGCCCTAGGAGTCCAAATCTATGTATTGGAAGCAATGGAATGACCTGTGATCGTCTAAATGAAGATGTCACGTTTGGACTCGACGGGTTGGAAGAACAACTCGGTGAGTCTGTTGAAGATGGCCTTGGACTCGGCGGGTCTGGTCGTGGAACCCTAGCCTTTCGGGTTAAGCCATATATCGGTGAGTTGAGCAGGATGGGACTCGAAGATTGTTGGACTCGACGAGACTTGGGGTGACTCGGCGAGTTGAGTCGTGATTGGGAGTTTCTGAGTATAAGGACTCGGCGAGTCAACGGGTTGAATCGGCAAGTAGGGTCAACTAGGAAGGTTGACTTTGATTGAGGACTTTGACTTGGACCAAGGGTTGACCAGTTTGACTTCTAAGGGTATTTTGGTAATTATTGGTGTTTATTGGATTTGGTTATTTGGTAATGATCAGTGGTGGAGTTCGTGCTGGTGGTCAGAGCAGCGTGATCTTATTTCTTCAAGTCGGCAGTTGCAGGTGAGTTATCCTCACTATATCAATAGGGTCTAAGGCACCAAGGCCGACCCTTTATCGGATTGAAATCCGGGTATCTGTTTGATACGTTACTGCTTGCTATGTCTGTATCCTGATATATAAGGTGATGCTATGTTAGTGACCGGTTAGGTCGGTATCCTGGTTAGGATGTTGTTATGATATGTGATCTGCTAGATCGGTTTGATTAGATGTGAATTGTTATATGATTATATGTTTATGTGCACATGGCTATTTGGACTGGGGTTGGGTTGAGGCGGGTCCTGCTTTGTGTTGTAGGCCAACATACCCAGGGTGGACCGGTTAGACCGAAGGCCCGGTGAGTGGTCCGGATAGGCTGAAGGCCCCAAGAGGGCGGACCAGACGTGCCAAGGCTCGGTGAGTGGACCAGACAGACTGAAGGCCCGATGCGGGCGGACCAGTCATATTGTAGACTCAGAGAGTGGACCAGTTGGACTGAAGGCCCGGTACGGGCAGACCAGTCATGCTGTAGACTCGGAGAGAGAGTGGACCGGGTGGACCGAAGGCCTGGTGCAGGCGGACCAATCACACTGTAGACTCGATATACATGGCTACTCATTTTATCATACAATATGATATGTGTATGGTTTTGTGGTTGGTATTTTGGGGGTAACTCACTAAGCTTTCAGGCTTACAGTTTCAGTGTATTGTTTCAGGTACTTCAGGAGACCGTGGCAAGGCGAAGGCGTGATCGTACCGCTCCTCAGTTTTATGTTGATGTCCTGCGATACTCTGATAATAAATGAACTGAAAACCTTTTTGTAATAACTTAATGGATATGGGTTGTTTTTTGAAAAGTTTAAATTGGTTGTAAATTTTCATGGATGTTACATAAACCCTTAAGTTCACATGCAACCTAGAAATGATCTATGTTTTCTCTATTGAGCAACTAACTATGAATATCAAGAAACCGTAAGAGAGAGACTATGAAATCTAAATTCATATCAAATTAGGGTTAGATATATTTTGATTATTATTATAAATAATCAAAGTTGAATCCTTATTCAAGACTTTGAAAAGCTATCACCAAAGCTATGGTACCTCTAATGGCTTGTACCCAAAACCCTAGTAGCAAGAAGACTTCAGGAGAGAGGAGGCTTGAGAAAAATTTCGGCTCTTGTGAGAGTGTATGGAGTGGACGAAAATGGGATCCCAAGGGGTCCTATTTTTTGATGGGTTTTTGAGCATATCTACATTCCTATGTGATCATGCAACCTTAATTGCTTTGGATCTAAGTTTTTCTCTATTGAACATACAAATATGAATTCCAAAGCAATAACCCTATAGACTAGCATACAATTTCGAAATCATGTATAAAACTAGGGTTAGAAGATTACCTCACTTGTTATGTAGTAATGACAATAACCACCTTGACTCTTTAAAGCTTGGTGCCCCAAGTGTTGCACCTCTAATGGATTCACAAACACCCAGTGCAAAGAATGATGATGGAAAGATGAGGAAATCGGCCAGGTTTCTCTTAGAATAACATATGGCCGAAATTCCTTAGGTTAAGAGGGTATATATAGCTGTGGCTGCTAGGGTTTTCAGGTGGAAACCCTAATTTCCTTGCTTAGGCTTTAAGCAGTCCATGGACCTCCACAATAGAAGCCTTGGACGAATTCTATAGGGCCTCCTATAGATTTCCTCCAGTCCTCCCATAGGATTCCATCAGCAAAACTTTGCAACTATCAATGATTTGCAAAATAGCCCGTCTATTATTAATCAATTCCTTTAATCCCAAAATTAATATCAAATTAATTTCTGATTAACTACTAATTAATAATATGATTTCCAAATAATATATTAATCTTATAATATATTAATAAAATCATTATGAGTACCAATTTAATATTCATATAATAAATCCTACTCTCTCTCTCTCTCTCCATTAGTTATCCTATCAATTTGCATGAGTGAAGGCAACCCAAAAGGACCATGCTACAAATTAAATCAAGTACATACCAATTATAGTTATGGGCTTAGACACCTAATCCAATAGTTTCCCACTTGGATAAGTCTAATAACTATTAATTTAAATATGACTTCAGAATATGACTAGCAGTCATAGCTTTCAAAAGCCATTGTCAAACTCTAATCTTATCAGTAACTTGTCCTTTAGATAAGTGATCAAACATTCCTCCGTTTTACAAGATATCATATGGACATGAGACACGGATTACAATCATTCTCTCTCTCTCTCTCCAACGTTTGTTTCCTAATTTCCGATTTATGACGACTGACTTAGACTACAATTTAACACATCAACTTAGTCCACGCTTAGGGTGTCATCACTAAGGGTTTTTTTTTTTTTTTTTTTTTTTTTTTTTTTTGTGAAGATATGCGCAACCACTTATGTATGCACCGTGCAGACATATGCCCTCTTAAAGTGTTTGTTTTTTTGGAAGTGCGCAGATCAAAAAAACGTCTGCGCGAGGTCTTCCTGGCGCAAGCATGGTCCACTGTCTTCAAAGGTCTTCAGACCTCATTTTAACATAAAAAAACATAGAGCACCAGTTTTTTTCTTCCTTTTTTATGCTGAAAATGCATTTTTAATGTTTATGACATGAAATTAAGTTTCAAAAATCAATTTATTTCAACAGCTGTAGACGTTAAAAACAAACAGTCTTCTTATTGCAGACTGCAGACATTTGGTCCACCACTTCTGCTGCAAAGGCTTGCAGATGTGGTCTGCAGACTGCAAACATTTTGGCTTAAAAAAACAAACAACACCTAAATCATCTAGAGGCCCACATATATCGCTTTTATCCCATTTATGGTAAAAGGAACGGATAAACTTCGACTCATATGCTTGTACTATTTACTCATCAAATCACACACAACAATACGTTTTATAACATAAAGTTACTGATGTGTTTACATATTATCAATGCGCAAACGACTCACAAACAACAACTATATGTCTCCGTTTCAAGAATATAAGATATTATCATCTCACAATCACTCATGATAAAATCCATGAAGTGATTCAAATGAGTGTGGGTTTAATCCAATACTCAAATTCTTATTTCAGGAGTACTCACAAACACTGCAAACAAACATTTGCTATGTGTAAGCACTTAACATTCGAATTCATGATAGTCTTACCTCATTATTACTTCTAAAGTATGATCGACTGTGGATGCTCGAACAATCTTATTATCCGGGAAGTAAAAAACATGCAAAGTGAAACACAAGAACAACCTAATTCAATATGGTCTTAAAAGTTTTGAATATAAATAAAACACTTATTATTTAATCACCATATTAATTAGACCTTATTCATTGTTTATTGTTTCGACTAATCAACTCAATACTTGAATTAAAACAATAGTCATCCCATGCTCCAAGCATGCACACTATATTTATATATGGTCCTTTCATTGTGAAACAAATCAATTGAACATATTTCCAATGATGCTCATTTCACAATTTCAAATCCTTATCATAAGTGTAAGAATACCAAATTCTTGCCACTACCAAAATCTATTAGAGTTTAAACTTACATGCGATGGTCCTTTTGTAATGTCAAGGCACCAAAGTCACAGAGACTTTGCCAATGATATTACAAAACATTCCATTTGAGATTGTTACAAAACAATTCCCCATAAATGAAGTCTCACATTCAAGGTACACTCCTTGAACATCCTTCTTGCATAAAAGTTTCTAACTTACACATAAATTCTTAATATCCAACTCCCATTATGGAAACATTTCCATAATTTCCATATGACAATCCATTCTTAATAGAATCCTATCTATTCATAATTATATCAATATGGTCCATCCATTACTATACTTCCAATTGTCCACAAGCAACCAAACTTCAGTAAACCTTAGATTGTCCTTGACAATTGTTTAACAACTTTAGTCATATTAGGGTTTATTCCTTTTTCCTTCTTAATGCTCTAGGTATTTGGAAAAATCAGAACTAGTGAATATTATAGCATATGCAATCGATCCTATACCCAAAGCATATGGGATACAATTCATAATGTCTTACATAAGGACATGATACTTGACCAGTCTCTTGCTAAAATATTCCCATATATAGAATTTCCTATGTTGAAACATTTCAATATGATATTCATATATGACCATGACTAAGCTTGATTAAAAATTTCAATCTAAGCTTTTAGATTCGAAATGAAGTATACATGTCCTCTCCCTTAAACCTTACTATAGAGAAACAATTTCCAAATTCTGCAACTTTGAAAATTTTGAACTTTGTTTCCTATAAATAGCATTGCTAATTTGCAACACTTAACATAACAATTATGCTCCCACTAGCATAAGAATTATGTTCTTATTAGCATAATAATTATGCTCCCACTAGCTCTGATATGTATCGAAAAATCAACCGGACTTCTAGAAATCAATACCTATTGACTTTCTTACCAATGTTCAAATTTCTGATACATGGTGCTTCGTTAAGTCTCTATCTAGACTTCTCAAGCTCATACACCTTTCATTAGACAACTTATGTGTGTGTCTAAACCTTTTTTAGAAATTATAACAATAAGTCCCGAATGTTCAAACTAATTGCCATTCTTCACAATTCGAACCATGAAAAGGGATGCCGTAATCATATTCAATTTTGAGAATGTAATAATCACAACTACTTACTTTAATCATTTAAAATCTATTAGTGAAAGTGTTTCCTCACAATCATTTTCTTGAAGTAGATAGAAACCTATTGCCACTTAGATTTTACGGTGTATGTTTTCCTATCCATGTGAACTTGTCATTTCGAACCACTATCATAAGACAAGGTTTATGAAAAAATTAAACTCATATGGATGGAACCTGCTTATTCTTAATTTCTTGCCATCCGACAGTATAAGGGCTTACTAGTGCTTCCAGGTTATTGACCAGCTCACCCACACTGATCAATGTACGTTCACTGATCAAGGTGCCTTGCCTTATGCAATCAAAATAGAGCTCATAGAACTCACATGCATAGTTAATTTAACTAGAATAGGCATAGAAATACAAATATGTCAACACGATAGGTAGTTAACCTCAGATCGTGCTCTAGTGATAACTAAAAGGTTTATTCTTGATTAGTTCTTGAAACTATTCAAGACCATTAAGACTCCCACTGACCACTTTGACATATAAGATTCTCTATCAAGGAACATTCCTTGACCAACAAATATTCAAGAGTTAATGCGGGTTTTTTTTATCAAGAAACACTTCATATACTTGGTCTTAGTTTGTCTTTGTTTTAGTCAAGACATCACAACTACCAATTTCAATTGTCCAAGAGTAAGAAACATTTTTACTCCACATTTCATGAGGTGTTATAAACCTACTTAGAACATGTCACTCAAGGTACAACTTGGAGTAACTAGAGTATGACTCTAAGACTCGATTTTGGAACGAAGTATGAATCATCTTCTCGATTTAACCATTTCAACAATTCCTAATTCCTCTTTTCGATCATATAAATGTACCAAGGTGTCCTTAGAGGATCCATTGCGGCATGGTTCCATAATCATTAGGATGATCATAAAACACGATACTAAAGTACTCTCCTTTCCTTTCATATTTGAGAAACTTTTATCTTTCTGCCTAATTGATTCTTCTTATTTATTCTACTATACTTTGAAACTTTTAAAGGTATTAGAATTACACTTAACCTTGTAAGTATAACCATATTTACTGAACCAACAGTAAATCATGACGAGTAGACTTTATCTTCCTTTGTGGTGGATCTGACCACTCCACATCAATGTGTACTAGATCCTTCTGTCTTTCACTTAACTCGCATACATATGTGAACGAGGAATCAGTCCCAATTTCCCAAGGATCAAGATTCTCATACATCATACAATTCAAATCGTATGATTCCAAGTTTCTGTCCAATTGAAACTTTGGTGATGAGAATCCTTCCTCACTTGGCAAATTACGACACTAACACAAATGATATAACCAAGAATCAAATCCATTTTCAACATTGCTAATAATACAAATATATAAACATCAATTTTCCATAAATGCCATTGCAAAA
Source organism: Lactuca sativa (assembly GCF_002870075.4). Classification (NCBI taxonomy): domain Eukaryota; kingdom Viridiplantae; phylum Streptophyta; class Magnoliopsida; order Asterales; family Asteraceae; genus Lactuca; species Lactuca sativa. The sequence goes on along the minus strand of NC_056625.2, from coordinate 63,326,079 downwards.
GATGCAAAGGTATGTCGACCGCCTTCGCAAGTTAAATGTTGACCTTGGGGAAGACTTGGCGATCGACATGGTGCTTCACTCTTTGCCTCCGATGTACAACCAATTTAGGATGACCTACCACATGAACAAAGAAGAGGTCACCCTAAGCAAACTCCAAGGTCTCTTGAGGGTCCCTGAGAGCAACTTCAAAGACAAGTCTGTTGCACCAACTCCCAATCCGCCTGCTGCTCCTGTCTTGGCTATTGGTCAAGGAAAGGGAAAGAAGAGGAAGGCTTCATCGAAGAAATATCGCAAGGTTAAAGCCCGAGATGGTGCCTCTTCTAGTGGGACCAAAGTTGATCCCGCTAAGCCCTGCCCTAACCCGAAGGAGGCAGAGTGCCACCACTGCCACAAGATAGGACATTTGAAGAGAAGCTGCCCAGAGTTCCTGCAAGCAATCAAAGAAGGAAAGATCAAGCCATCTTTCGCAGGTATATACACAATTAAATCTAACGATTGTAATCATGCTATTTCTTGGGTTCTTGATACCGGTTGTGGTTACCATATTTGTTCTAATGTGCAGGGACTAAGAAGAAGTAGGGATGTGGAGCAAGGAAGAATCAATCTAATCATGGGGAACAGAAGATCGTCGCCTGTGACCAAGATTGGAGTGTATTCTTTAGTGCTTAGGAATAATTTATGTTTAGATTTGAACAATTGTTGCTATTCGCCAGAAATGGCTAGAAACATCATTTCATTTCATGGTTTATATAGACAAGGTTTTAGATTTTCTTTTAATAATGAGAATGGTTCTATTTTGGCTTATCTAAATGGTGTCTTTTACTTTGAAGCTATACCATGTAATGGAATATATGAAACTGTTATGATTGTTGATAACTTAGGAAATGATGTTTTAAATATAGATTCTTTCACTAGTATGGATAAAGCATCCTTGTGGCATTGTCGTCTTGGACATGTCAACAAGAAACGCATAGCCCAACTCCAAAAGGATGGAGTGTTGGAGTCATTCGACCTTAGGGAAGATGACACATGCGAGTCTTGTTTACTTGGAAAGATGACTAAGTCACCCTTCACGAGTACGTGTGAAAGGGGTGAGGGTCTATTGGACCTAATACATACCGATGTATGTGGACCGTTTAGATCAACCACGAAGGATGGGAACCGCTTCTACGTGACTTTTATTGATGATTATAGTAGATATGGGTATATCTATATAATCAAGCAAAAGTCAGAAACTTTTGAAAAGTTCAAAGAGTTCAAGAATGAAGTGGAGAATCAATTGGGCAGGAAAATCAAGATGCTTCGATCCGATCGAGGAGGAGAGTACCTAAGTCTTGAATTCCACGATTTTCTCAAGGAGTGTGGAATAGTTTCGCAATTGACGCCTCCTAGGACACCGCAGTTGAATGGTGTGGCAGAAAGGCATAATCGAACCTTATTGGATATGGTTCACTCTATGATGAGTCGTGCTTCACTACCTATCTCTTTTTGGGGGTATGCCTTAGAGACTGCTGCCCATATCCTTAACCGAGTCCCTACTAAGAAGGTTGCCAAAACACCTCACGAGATGTGGACAGGGAAAGCTCCCTCGTTGGCACATATCAAGGTTTGGGGTTGCGAGGCTTTCGTAAGACGAGATACTCATGACAAGCTCGAACCTCGAAGTGAGCGATGCATTTTCATCAGCTACCCGCAGACATCCTTTGGATATCTCTTCTATAGACCGAAGGACAATGTTGTCTTTGTTGCGAGGAGAGGAGTTTTCCGAGAGCAAGAACTCATAAGCCAAGGAGACAGTGGGAGGCAAATCAAACTTGAAGAAATTCAAGAGTCGATCAATGAAGGAACCTCTATCGCTGTCACTCAACCCGTGGAGGAAACTCCAGTTGAACCGATTGACGAGTCCTTACCTCTTAGACGTTCCGATAGAGTTAGAGTTCATCCCCAGTTTTATGGTTTTCAAATTACTACCGAAGGGGACACGTATATTAGTGATGGTACACTAGTAAATCTTGATGAACCTAATAGCTATAAGGAAGCCATGGCAGACCCGGAGTCTACGAAATGGAAAGAGGCAATGGATAGCGAGATCCAATCCATTTATGATAACCAAGTTTGGAATTTGGTTGATTATGTGCCCAGACGTAAGACAGTTGGGTGCAAATGGATCTTCAAGAAGAAGACCGACGTGGATGGAAACGTACACACATATAAAGCACGATTGGTTGCAAAGGGCTTTACTCAAACTCCCGGAGTTGACTATGATGAGACCTTCTCACCAGTTGCAAAGATAAAATCTATTAGAGTGATGCTAGCAATTGCCGCGTTTCATGATTTTTAGATTTGGCAAATGGATGTCAAGACCGCTTTCCTTAACGGAAAGTTGGCTGAGGATGTTTACATGGCTCAGCCAGAGGGGTTTGTGGATCCGAAGCATCCAAATAGAGTGTGTAAGCTTGAGAAGTCCATTTATGGACTTAAGCAAGCGTCTCGCAGATGGAATCTTTGCTTCGATGAGAAAGTCAAAGAGTTTGGATTTTTACGAAGCGAAGACGAATCATGTGTATATGTCAAAGCCAGTGGGAGTATAGTAAGCTTCCTCGTTCTATATGTCGATGACATATTACTCATAGGAAACGACATCTCGAATCTGCAGGAGGTTAAGTCCTGACTCGGGAAGTGCTTCGCTATGAAGGACCTCGGAGAGGCTTCTTACATTTTGGGAATAAGGATAGTAAGAGAAAGAAGTAAGAGACTAATTGGACTTAGTCAGAATACTTACTTAGAGAAGGTACTAAAACATTTTAGTATGGAAAACTCAAAGAAGGGAGAATTACCGATACAAAGTAATGCCAAGTTGAGTAAGACTCAAAGTCCGAGTACCGAAGCTGAGATAGCAGAAATGAGCCGAGTACCATATGCTTCCGCAGTTGGCTCAATCATGTACGCTATGACTTGTACTCGCCCTGATGTAGCCTTCGCTTTGAGCATGGTTAGCAGATATCAAGGGAATCCTGGCAGAGCACATTGGATTGCGGTGAAGAATATCCTTAAGTACCTTCGGAGGACGAAGGAATGGTTCTTAGTCCTCAGAGGGAGTGATGACTTGAAGGTGCGAGGGTATAGTGACGCTAGTTTTTAGACCGGTAGGGACAACTACCGTTCGCAGTCGGGCTGGGTCTTTACCCTAAATGGAGGAGCAGTAACGTGGAAGAGTTCCAAGCAGGAGACCGTAGCTGATTCAACGTGCGAATCAGAGTACATTGCAGCGAGCGAAGCGTCGAAGGAGGCAATATGGCTAAAGAACTTCATCGGTGATCTTGGAGTTGTACCTGTCATAAAGGAGCCCATGGAGATTTTCTGTGATAACGAAGGAGCGGTTGCCTTGACCAAGGAACCGAGGGATCATGGTAGATCAAGACATATCGACAGAAAATATCACTTCATTAGACATCGTGTAGAAGAAGGATAACTCGTAGTGAAGAGGATATCATCAGAAGATAACCCTGCAGATCCGCTTACGAAGGGACTGAGTAGGGTTAAGCACTTGCAGCATGCTAGGAGTATTGGGCTGAAGGATGATATTAGCATAGATTAGATAGTATTAGAAATGTGTAATAGATAAATGTAATTAACATTTGATGATTAAATAAAGGAGTTTTATTTATGAGTAATGTTACTATCTTATGTTAATTGTTTAACTATTGTTTCTTTTTGCATGTTTTGACTTCCAGAATAATTGAGTTTATTAGGAATAATCGAATTGTTCAAATTGTCCATAATCGTTCATATGTTGGAAGTAGATTTGAATGAAGATTGTCATGAATTGGTGTGTAGATTGTCTAAATGGTGTTAGACATAGCAAAGGGTTGCTGCAACGTTCATGAGTGCTTATGAACTAGTTTTGAGCATTGGAACAAACCCGCGCTTGCTGGAATCACCTTATGGAATATGATATAAAAGGGTGATCACAAGACGATAATATCATATAGTCTTAAAACCTATACATATGGTTTGTTATTTTTTAATTGATTGTACGTTGATAATGCGGAAACGCATCAATAACTCGGTGTTATAAAACACATTGTTGTGTATAGTTGGTTAATGGTTAAGTAAATGCATATAAGTTGAAGTTTATCTGTAACTTTTATCTAAGAAGGTAAAAGCGATATCTCGGCCGCTCGATGATTTGATTTGACTTATGTGCCGGGCCCGGTCAGAACTGAATTGATGTGTTCGATTAAGTTCTATGTCAAATAAATCAAAGATCGAGAAACCTAAATGCTTGACTAACCATTCCATAGGATTGTCAGCATGATATCTAACAGAGGACTGTACGATCCCTTATCTAAAGGACAAGATTGATTAGATCAGAGTTTGACAGCGTCTTTGAGAACTATGATTGCAAACCGAATTGTACTTGTGCATATAGTTACTAGACTTATCCAAGTGGGAGACTGTTGAAATAGTGTCTAAGGCTGCAACTATATTAGGCAAGTATTTGACCCGGTTGTGCATGGTCCTTTTGGGTTGCCTTCACCATAGCAACTTGATAGGATGATTTATTAAGAGAGTAAATATTATTAATATATTATGAGAATAATATAAAGAATAATATATTGATTTGATTAATATAAGTCATAGAATTAATTGGAATTAATTTGGTGACTTAAAGAGATTAATTAAATAAGAGGGTATAAACTGTCAATTGTTTGATAGTTAAGCTTTAGACTGTAAATCCATATAGATATACAAGGGACGGATTCTAGAAGCTAGGATAGCTTCAAAATCGTCCAAGGGGTTATCTATGGAAAGGATTTGGATAGCCTTAAGAGAAGATTATCCAATTAGGGTTTAGGTTGTAACCCTTAAGGATTCTACAAGTATAAATAGACCCCATGGCTAAGGGAAATCGACACTTCACCTAAAGTAAGAGAACCCTGGCCGATTTCCTCCCCTCTCCTCTCTCCTAAATCATCTTCCTTGCTATTGGTGTTTGTAAGCCATTAGAGGAGTGACAATTGTGACTCTAGAAGCTCCAAGACTACAAGATCAACAAGGAATTCAAAGGTATGGTTCTAGATCTATTTCAATGTTGTTATTATACCTAATTAGTCATTAGAAGTCTTGGATTCGAAGCATGTTTAATTAGAAAGCCTAGATCTAAGCATTAGGGTTTTGCATGCGCACATAGGAAAGTTCTTATGGCTAAAACCCATCAGTTAGGGCAGCTTCGCTTCTAATGCCCCTTCAATTGGCAATAGAAACTAATGGACTTTTTAGGAGTGATACGTGGAACTATCTCAGATCCGGCCTTTCTCTTACGCTCAAAATATTTGACTTTGGAGAATTTCTCTCCATTAGGAGAAGAAATCATTTATGGACTATCACCGTTGTCATCGCCTATGTCCATGGAAATTTAGGAGGTAGATCTTCAAAACAAATTTGCTTGACCAGTGCGCCAAAGCATTGTTGCTTCAGCTGAAATTAGCAAATATGTCAGATCAACTAGGGTCACGTCATTTTCAGTCATATAATTGTCCTTAACAAACTGACTATACGACTTAGGAAGTGATTGGAGAACCAAGTCAACAACCAGCTCCCTTGGGAAAACGACACCCAACATTCCTAGTCTGTCAATGTGCCACTTAATGTTAAGAACATGAGCACACATAGAGTTTCCATATAAGTGTTTGCATGTAAATAGGGCTTGAGTGGCCTTCAACTTTTCAAGTCGACGAAAATGTGGGTCAGGGAGAATCACTGGAGGAGGTGGAGGAAGATAAGTATGATTTTCGGTTCCATCAATGTTTAATGAAGGGAATGACCTTTCACCTTGATCGACACGTAGAAGATCATCTTCAGATGGAAAGCCTTTTCTAGAAGGATGAGGAAGACCATAGTTGTCAAAACTAGACATGTACAAAAGGGAGAAATTCAATTTAGTTGATTTAATACTTAATATGACACCCAAATGAAATATCAAGGCTAGGACCCAACACGATTCTGAAGAGGGACGCCGTAATCCAATTGCAAATTATTTGAAGGTAGGTAAACGACGATTGACCAATTCCACCATGAAAATGAAATTTTAAACAAATTAGGTTTTAAATGAAATTCCTAGATCTTTTGAGATTCATTGAACTTTTTAATGGCATGTTTAATCTCGATTATGCCCTTCAAGTTTGTGACTGGGATATCGAGGATCACAAACAAGGTGTGAATAACCATGCAAATTAGTTTGGTACTCTCGATGTCATTTATCATCTAATCAATGTGTTGGTTAACCACACACGCTCCATTGATCAACGATAATTTATGAGCTACCCATTGCCATCCTTCACTAGTCCTATATTAATGTGCCAATTATCCACACACGCTCCACTAACAACCAATAAGGTGCAATGTGCAATTTCATGGGTTAGCATCAATTCACATTTTCCTAAAGTAACTAAGATTGGGAATTTATAAAAGCATTTAGTTACTTTATAATTCATTATACTTTTAATGAGTATTTAGAGTCTTATCCTACCCATTCAACTAATGACCCTCCACTAGTCAAGAGTCCGGTGGGTAAGAGTTGATACCTAATGATGGTCATTTTATATGTCGCTTCCTTAAGCACCCCTTATAGATCAGCTTCATGAATGAGTCCCACTAATGGTAAGACTGACTTTTATTATACATATATAATATATTAGACATTTAATTTTATATAGTATAAGGGTGTGTTTTAAACTTTTAAAATACTAAGTGGTTTAATCCATTAATAAATTAAACTTTTAATTAAGTTAAACTTAAACCTTATTATGGATTTATCAATTCTCTTTTAATTAAACACTTAATTAATTTAATAAAATCCATGACGGTGTATTCTTAAACTATTAAAATTACTAGGGTTTAACCATTTAAATTTCCAAAACTAAAACTTTTAATTTCAAATTTAAACTATAAAACTAAGAGGATGTATTTTAAAACTTTTCAAAATACTAGGTTAAATCTTTGAATCAAAATAATCTTATATTATCCAAAATTAACCAAATCCATTAATTTTGATAAGGATATCATGTTACCATTCAAAAAATTGATTTTAGGCAATAAAAACAAGTTTTGGTAATTATCCTTATCAAAATCAAATCTGAAAATTGAAATTTTAGGGGACAGACGAGTCAACTCGTCGAGTTGCCAAGTGAACTCGTCGAGTTCATGCAACTCATCGAGTATGATATTCAACTCGTCGAGTTTGCTGATCATACATCAAATATTGACTTTCTTGTTCTTTGGACAATTCACTCTTGCACTAATTCAATTGAAAAACATCCTAGGCTCTGATACCACTCATGGGTTTTTAAGCATATCTACATTCCTATGTGATCATGCAACCCTAATTGCTTTGGATCTAAGTTTTTTTGTATTGAACATACAAATATGAACACCAAAGCAATAACCCTATAAACTAGCATAAAATTTCGAAATCATGTATGAAACTAGGGTTAGAAGATTACCTCACTTGTTATGTTGTAGTAACAATAACCACCTTGACTATTGAAAGCTTAGTGCCCCTAGTGTTGAACCTCTAATGAAGTCACAAACATCAAATGCAAAGAATGATGATGGAGAGATGTGGAAATCGGCCAGGTTTCCCTTAGAATAGCATAGGGCCAAAATTCCTTAGGTTAAGAGGGTTTATATAGTTGTGGTTGCTAGGGTTTTTAGGTGGAAACCCTAATTTCCTTGCTTAAGCTTTAAGAAGTCGATGGACCTCCACAATAGAAGCCTTTGATGAATTCTATAGGGCCTCCTATAGATTTCGTCAAGTCCTCCCATAGGAGTCCATCAACCCAACTTTGCAACTATTAATGATTTGCAAAACAGCCCCTCCATTATTAATCGGTTCCTTTAATCCCAAAATTAATATCAAATTAATTTATGATTAATTACTAATTAACAATATGATTTCCAAATAATATATTAGTCTATAATATATTAATAAAATCATTCTGAGTACCAATTTATTATTCATACAATAAATCATACTCTCTCTCTCTCTCTCTCCACTAGTCATCCTATCAAGTTGCATGAGTGAAGGCAACCCAAAAGGACCATGCTACAAATCAAATCAAGTACATACCAATTATAATTATGGGCTTAGATACCTAATTCAACATTTATAAGCTGTAGGAAAACCCTAGAAATCCTAATCTTGAATTAAATAATAATATTTCAAATTCAAGATAATTATATGGTATCCTTATCATTATCCAATAGGATTATCCTAGAAACCCTAAAAGACTAGCCAAATTTTGTCCCCGTATAGAAGGTTCTTTAAAACCTATTTTGTTCAACTATTGAACAATTACAAGTCAGTCCTTATACTTCCAATTAATTCTAATTAACCCGAAATTAATTTCAATTGATTTCCGATTAATTCTTAATTAATTATTATTATTTCAAATTAATATATTAATCATATAATATATTCATAAACCATTTGTTACAATTTATTAATCATATAATAAATTAACAAACCAGTCTCTTCCTCCAAAAGTCATTCTTTCCAAATACTAGTTTTGAGGGCAACCCACAAAGGACTTTGCTTCTATTTCAAGAATATATCAATTTAGTTATTGGCGTAGACACCTTAATCCAACAAATACCACATACCATACCTATCAACGGGCCCAACCCATATATTAGGTCCAACCCATAGTAACGGGCCAAACCAAACATATAATGAGCCAAACCAATCGTACAAATAGGTCCAACCCTTCATACATCTGGGACCACCCCAGCATACATACGGGCCCAACCATCATAAAAATGGGCCCAAACCTAAATACATATGGAGCCAACCCAACATACCAATACAAGAGTCATAATGACAGCTAGCATCTTACTCAGTATAGTGAGAAGACTCACCTGACTCACAAAACCAGATAAACTACAACTCAAGGTCTCGCAACATGTGATACAACACACCCAATGAATCAAACAAGGTCAAACCTTAGTTTATAATTTAAATCTAACAATCTTGACCAAGAGTCAACACAAGTCAACAAGTTAATGGTCATGGTAAATGTCAATAGTCAACATCACCAATGACTGACCCTTACATCGTGACCAGCTCATAGTCACGTCATGAGAATGCACTCAACCCAGTCTAAACTTGGCTACGCTCCAACATAGCCTACTCAGTTAAAGACAACCCAAACTGTAAACACCACAACATGAACCCTCCTTGGTCACGTCGTGAATACATCAGTACAAAATAATCGAGGAACCCACCATCGTCACGTCGTGACAATCGGCTGAGACATATCCTTATGGATTGAGTCATTAATCCATTAAGCTTCAACTCCAACTTTCTAAAAAGCTTCCTAACATCCAAAATCATCTAAAGATCGATGCTTTTTAGCCATGCATGCTCAATATGAGGCTAAGGCTCAAACTCGGTCAAACATGGAGAAATATCACCAAAAATATGACGTATAGGTCTAATACACAATCAAATTCAAGATCTGAACCATATAACACTCAAATAGATTCAAGGATCCATAAAGTTGCCAAATTTATGAAATCCCATCCCTTCAACTTGCTCAAGCTTGAAGATAAATGGATACGGACTTGGATCTAGAAACCTATAAACATATAGTTTGAATCTTGGACACTTGAAATGGTCCAGAATATGCACAAGAGGATGATGATGAGGTTTCCTTGTTGGATCAACACACTAGAAGACTTTATTCTTCTTCTTTAAGCTACTAAAAGCACCAAAATGAGCCAAGAATCACCAAGAGGGATTAAGGTTAGGGTTTATGAGGTTTGAGAGAGATGGAGGCTAGAATACGAACCCAAAATCCAAGTTTAGGGATATAAATACGAAGGAAACCATAAAAGATCATGAGAATGGGTTGTATCCCTTGTCCCGTCACAACTAAGAGCATGTTTGTAACGTCCCATTTTCACAACAAAAAATTTCATTTATTAATATCTGTGTATTATAGGAAACATAAAATCTTCAAAGTTGTTGATGAGTGTGTATAGTCCCGCCTTTGCCTTTCTCAATCACTGATGATACGTGAAACAATAAACAACTGGGTAAGCATAAAACTTAGTGAGTTTCCCCTAAAATACCACCACATAAACATAATAACAAACAACATGCATACAGAACCTTTAGCCTGAATGGAACACCGCACCGGCCTATAGACTATCTGGAACGCTCACAGAACCTTCAACATGACCGGAACGCCTCACCGTGCATTTAGCCTATCTCACCGAATAGTATGCCTCTCAGGCCTGCAGTCTATTTGGGATGCCCTGGTTCTTTTGGCCTTCAATTTACACTGGTCTTCCTCAACCCAAACCGCTCATCCCGAACCTCCGTGCCTACGGCTTACAGCCGGCCTGCACGGAGTATCTTGGCCTACCGTACAAAGCAGGACCACCTCAACCCAAACCAAAAAAATATATGTTGACATATAAACAATCAGGATCCAGTAGGCACATAATATAAGCAAACAACAATCATACAGCTCCCTACCGCCTACTGGTCCTCTCACAGCATACAACCTTAATACCAACTAACCTCCATAGAATGCATAACCATAAGTAACTAGAGGTGAGATATCCACCCAAATAGATGGTCCTACTCTAGAGCCACAACCAAACAAGGAAAAGGCAGGAGAGCATAGACCAAGAGTTCTCAGGCTATCCTGCATGACCACAGACAGTCCCTAATGGCACTCCATAGATGATAAATAGCAAGCACATACACATACAGTCCTATAGATTATTACAGAAAAGCAACATACTCAATACCAGGAGACAGATCTAACAGATCACTACAGCATAGCAACATACTCGATACCAGAATACAAATCTAACAGATCACTACAACATAGCAGAATACTCGTGTAACATCCCAAGGTTCAGGTGCAGCTATTCAACCCCCCTTATTTTCTCTTGTGGTCAAGTTTATCCCTTTATTGGAAAATGTGGCAAATGAGTACGCTGGGCGTACTCGGGAGTACGTTGGGCGTACTCATGCGCTTAATTTGGACGCGGAGTCGCCAAGGTACGCTAGGCGTACCCAGAGTTACGCCGGGCGTACCCGGCCCAGGTGCAAAACCCTAATCTGGCTTGTACACTATTTAAAGGGTGCTAAGGCTCATTTCTCAGCCTCCATATCAGTGAGTGAAACCCTAAGAGAGAGCCTCCCATCATTCTTGGTGTGTGTGAGTGTTGTTGGAGCTAATTGTGCATTGGTGGCTTAGTGAAGAAGAAGGAAAGGAGCTTTTGGAGGCTAAAGCTTGAAGTGCAAGCTTGGATCTGAGATCTACAGAGAAAGGGGATACACTTAGAGGTATAAAGTTCAAAACTTTCCTATCCTTTTGGTTTATTGTTGCATGTGTCATTTCTAGGGCTAAAAACCCCCAAAGGTGGAGACTTTATGAGTGTAAGGTGCTCCATGGTCCAAGATCTGTCCCTTTTCAGTGGTATTAGTGGTTTATATCCATAAAGTTTCCATCTTGGTTGTTGGTATGAGGTCATGCTTGAGTAATAAGCCTTCTAGAGTTAGAGAATGGAATGTTATGGGAGTTGGTGACTTATTCAGCCATGCAAAGGCTTAAAGTCATCAACTTTATGGATTAAGAGGCTTAGAAGTGGTCAGATCTAGAAGTTGGTCGTGGGTCTTAACTGTTTAAGACCTCAAGAGCTAAAGGAATGAAGCAGGGGAGTACGCCGGGCGTAATCCTAGTACGCGTCGCGTACTGGGTGGCATTCCCTGATTCTGAGAGGCAGCCGGGTACGCTCAGCGTACACATCTGGTATGCGCAGCGTAACTCGGAAAGTTGACTTTTGGTTGACTTTTTGGGTATGGTCTATACTGGGGCCTTTTGAGTTATGAGAGGGGTAAAATGGTCTTTTACCCTTCTGAGAGTGTCATAAGAAGACATAGTCTAGCCTTTGAGAGTTATATTAAATAAGGTACTTATTTCATGTGATTAGGTGGAGGCTAGACCAGAGTTTTACCGAGTCAGAGATTTACCGAGCTACCGGAGGTGAGTCTTCTCACTATACTTTACCTAGAGTGGTAACAGAGTTATGTGTTAGAGATATTTTATGCTATCTATGTGAAGTGTGGCACTGCATTATTTCTATGTGATTTATGCTGTGTATATGTCAGAGTTAGGACCGGAAGGTCCATAGAGCTAGGACCAAAGGGTCCGCAGAGTTAGGGCCCAAGGGCCCACAGAGTTATAGCCTCGAGTGGCTAATATGTGCTATATGTGGTATTTTTACAATTACGTGCCAGTGTATTTGTATGCTATTTATGTGTTAAGATTTATTGTGATATGTGATATGCATGATTCAGAGTTATCAAAGTTAGGGCCTTTGGGTCCATAGAGTCAGGGCCAAAGGGCCCACAGAGAGTTGGGACTGGAGGGTCCCACTGAGACACACGGACCAGAGGGTCAACAGAGATTATAGCCCCGAGTGGCTAATAGAGTGGTATTTTGGGGAACTCACTAAGCTCCGTGCTTACAGTGTTTGTGTTATGTGTTTCAGGTTTTCTCAGGATCATGGGACGACACCAGCTCGATTGTACACAACAGAGGAAGCGTTTGTTTTGAGGATCCTGGTTTATTAATTGAATGAAAAAAATAATCATGTATTGTAACTTAAATAAAAGAACGGGATTTTTATGAAAAGTGATCAGGAGATAAGCGATTGTAAATGAAAATTTTGTTTTGAAAATTTCAGTGTTACAACTCGATACCAGAACACAGATCTAACATATCACTAAGGCATCCCTCTACTACCAGATTACCAAAAATAGTGGGTTGGCATTGGTGTCTTCGACCCACGAGTACAGTGAGGCGAAACTCACCTCAATATGCACATAGATAACCACTATAGCAATGAAGGACTCTACCAGCTTCAACTCACTTCCAATTACCTACATGAAGATACTGGAGTCAATACCCGATTACAGGTTATAGTCACTTGCAATAGTGACTACTCCACATGAAATGATGATTAGGGTTAAATAATACCATTTAACCCATTAAGGACTTAATCACCTAAGGGTGGGCCTGATTAAGGTTTGACGTAGTCATTCTCAGGTGAAATAATATCCAATCAACAACCCAAATACGCGCCCGATAATTTTCCAAATAGAGACCCTCGATTATAGGGTTTTTCACATAAAATGATAACTAAGGTTAGTGTTCCACACTTAACCCCTTAAGGACTTAATCCATTAAGTTCAATATTGCATTAAGTTAATTGTAGGGGCATTATTAAGTATTATTTAAAGTTTAATTAACAGCTTTAACGCGGGTCCCAACAAACTCCAAAAACTAGGGTTTCTTAGCATTAGGGTTTTCTAAACCCTAATTAGGGTTTCCAAATCCTTAAGTTAGATGACTAGTTAATTAATTAAATATATATTTAATAAATTGGGGACAGCACACTGCCACCTTGGGCAGTGGAGGTCAGCAGCGATCCGCGGTGGCAGCCATCCGCACATGGCGGCGGTTTAAGTGATAATTCCAACAATCCAAACACACATACAAGTTCTTACATCATTCACACACATTAGCACCAAAATAATATCAAAATGTCCAATATAGTGACCAAGATGGTGGCAGATGGAGGCAGCCACCACCTCACGGTGGTGGTGGTGGGGTTTTCTTCAATTTCCAGCCAAGAATGTTCATTGAACATGTTCTTATTAAAACACACACACACACACACAACCACCCACATATAGTGGCTAGTGGTGGCAGAAAAAGCAGAAAGCGTGGCAGCCACCATGGTTGACTGCCATGGTGGGTGCCTTATTGACTTCCAGCCAACAAACACACACACAAGTCGCCAATGACTGAAACACGCACATACACAACCAAACTCGCGAATGACAACACAATTGCAACCTCAATCTTGGTGGAGGATGACAACTAGATCAACAAAAGGGGGGGGGGGGCATTTGAGTGGCGGAGGTGATAGCTAGCAGCGAGTCTTAAATGAAAATGGAGGAAGAATGAAGGTGTTTGTGGAGGAGAGGCGGTTACGTTTGTCGTTGATAACAACAGTAACCACGACGTCCAACGTCATATTCGTCTTCAACAACAACGGAACAACGACAACGCATCATAGAAAGAGAGACGGGTAAGGGATAGATTCGCGCGACCTCTAGCTAAGATCAACAGCAGTGACAGACACGGCTTCGCTCCTCCGGTCTCCGACTGACGCAACGTCATCTTGCGGTTCTCGTTAACATCGGTAGCGGGTGCAGCGGTGATGCTTGGCTTGGTGGTTTCCGACTTCAACAATGGATGTGGTGGCAGCTGGAGGTTAGGGAAACAAGGGTGGCGGCTAAAACATACGATGCTAGGGTTAGGGTTATCGAGTGTGTTTGTGACAAGGGGAAGGGAGAGATGATGGTTTAAATCTCTATCTCCCAAATCAAACTTGAATTCATATGTACAAGATTGGTCCGTGCCTCCACAAATCCTTTTTAATTTAAATCCAATAATTACCAAACAACCCTTGCTTCATGAATTTCTTTAGATTTCAAGTGCTAATGTTACAATATAGACCCCAAATTCTGGAAATTTATTTACTTATTTTATTTATTAATTTTATTATAAACGGAATGTTACAATGTCATGTCTTGACATTGCTCCAGGTACGAGTTCTCAATTTGACTTGTCACGTCGTGACATGATAGGTGCATTTTATGCACCTATTTTGCATGTTTATTTCCGTCCTTTCATAGCATTCTACTTCATAGTTCTTGTATTTAGCTAATTATTTGGGCAATATCATATTTTATTAAGAATGTCTCGTACTTCACTATTTTTGATTTATTTTGTAGGCATTATGGAGCATGGAGCATGGAACTTTGAACATGGAGTGTGGAACTTTAGAGCATGAAGAGAAGATGGACCGGTCATGCCATAAAAGAAAACATGAAGACATAACCCGAGTCGTTGCATTATCATCAAAGCAAAGGACTACGTTTAAAACACGGTTCATGTTTGTCCTTTCTCATCTTATATTATAGTAACATGACTCGTGGTGAAGCTAGACTGAAGAAGGAGCCAAGAGTGAAGACTTTTTGGAGTTTTAGCAAAAAGAATGGGCCATGCTAAAAACACATGGTCAAGACACATAACTATGCCAAAACACATGGGCAGAAGGCATGGCCATGCTAAAAACACATGGTCTCATGAATGCACGTCAATGTGCTAAATTGGAGGGGACCAACACTTATCAAGGGGGGAGACGGTTTTTGGGAGTTTTCTATGGCGATTTTGGGAGATTTTTGGGATTTCTTGAAGGCTACTAATCATTTCAAACAATTTTGATTTCCTTTTGTAAGCATTAAACATTTCCACTTCCATCTTTCTTTTTGTTTGATTTGTTATTAGCCATGTGTAGCTAAGAAACCCTAATTTCTAGTTCTTGTTCAAAACATGTTGATTACTTCACTTGAAGCATATGATTTGATGTTTGATTTGTGATTCTGTTCTAGTGATTATGTTGTTGTTTAAACTTGAATCCTTGAATTTAATTTGTGTTTGCTTGGCCACTTTCATGAATTTTTGTGTAGTTAATTAACTTTTAGGGCACCAATTTGTTCTATTAAGTTAATAATTGGTAACAAAAAATAAATTTTCTTATTGTTAAACATGTATTACATGTTTTCACACTTCCGATCGTATGAGAAGAAATGAACATTTTTGTGAAGCTTGTACAAAACTTAATGCAGTTTTTAATAAAATCTAAAAGCGTGTTTATGTTGAATTAGTAAACCATGTTTTGAAAACCGGATCGGACCGGCCGGTTCAACCGGGAATCGGTCCCGGATCCGGTTCTTAAAGGCTAAAAAACCGGTATTCATGTGAACCGGTGAAAACCGGTCGAACCGGTAAAAACCGGTCCGGTTAAACCGGTCAAAACCCGAAATTTTCAAAAATATATTTTTTTTTCATTTTTTGTATTTTTTATATAATTAAATATAATTATGACATCATCCGGTTTTTCCAGTTATTGATACCGGTCCAACCGGTTGGACCACCTGAACCATCGAACCTATAAGACGAACGGTTCGGTCTCCGATCCGATTTTCAAAACCTTGTTAGTAAATCTAGGTCTAAATCAAAGAGTGTGTTTTGGTTAGATAATTTGGCAAGCAAGAGTTATTAGAGCGTGTTAATATCTTTCAGTATCAACTTAGAATAACAATCATGAATTACATCAAGTCATAATCAAGTTGAACAACAACATTGAGAACTAGAACTAGAACCATTCAAGAAAATTGTTTACAAGTTTATTTCAATTTCGACATCTTTTTAAAATAGATTGTTCTTTTATTATTTTACTTTTGCAAACAAAACTCCCTTTTGTGCTCAAAGTTCCTTGCGCAATGAGGTATAGACTTTTATCCTGTGTCTCTGTGGTTTGACCCTACTCTTCTCTACTACTTTTTAGTGTACTAAAGCAGTGTATATGGAGTCCATTGTACCCCTATTATTTGTTGGGTTTGACACACCTAACATGACACGAGATTTTTCCCAAAAACATGCCTTCAACTCTTTTATGCCCTACATTGATCCAATCTAGAAAACGGTGTTACAACTCTCCCCCACTTAAACTAGATTTCGTCCTCAGAATCATTTCTTACAACTTACACTACCGTACCAGCCGACCTCGTTTGAACTTCCCGAATTCCAAATAGAACTGAGAAATCATCTCACACAAGCAACCGCCTTCCAACACTAATACCGAAACCCAATCTTAGCAGAAATTGTTGGATAAATAATTGGTGAATTGAAACTAATCACAAAAGTTAAGGTGTTGAATGGTGTATAATTGAAACATGATGTTCAATTTTCGGTTACAACTCGTAATTAAGAACGATATTAAATATGATGTCAGTTATGAATTGTGTTTTAATGAAAATTTAATTGTTTGTTGGTTATGGTTTATAGTATAAATACAAAAATTCCTCAACCATTTGAGGCACACCAAGAATGTAATAATAATCTCTTCTTCTCCTTTTTTGTCTCCTTCATTTTCTTGTTATATCGAAGGTATAATCTACACATATTGAGGGTTCGGGTGGTCTTAAAGAGCCACTTCATACTGTTATGTCCTTGGAAATAAATACATGGTAGTGAGCAAATTTGTTTTAAGGATAATGTGTTAAACACATGTCTCAATTTTTTTTTCTGTTTTCTTGTTTGTTTTCGTACATTACCGAAATATTATTCCTACAATCTTAGAAAAAAGTCATTTGTACAAAACGAATAAAGAAAAAAAAATGTTTTTTTGTGCTTGTCTACTACTAGTGTTTGTAGTTTTTTTCATTGTTAGACTTTGATAGAAGAAAAAAAAACATTTTTTTGGAGTTTCTCTTAGTCGAGTTTGGCAAAAACAACTTTGTTTTATTATGAAATAGCATCATTTTGAGAAAATCAGCTTTATTAGTTTTTCGGCAAAACAACTTTAATTGCTAGAAAATTACTTCTTTTTTTACTGAAAAACAGCAATAAATTCTTCAAAACAACATCAGAAGTTGGTAGAACAACTTGATTTTACAGGAAAAATAGCTTCTAAAACTGAAAAACAACAATAAATTATGCAAAACAGCATTGTTTTGTGAAAAACAACTTTGTTTAGGCTAAAACAGGTTCAATTTCATATAAAACACTTTAGAAATATGAAAACTATATTGAATTTACTAAAAAAACTGCATTTATGTTGAAAAACAGCTCAAAATTTGTTGAAAACAGCTTCAAAATAGTTTTGTTTTATTAAAAACAACATTGTTTTGTTAAAAACAACATTGTTTTGTCAAAAACAACTTTGTTTAGGATAAAACAACATTAAAATCAATAAAATAACCCTGGAAACTTAAAAAACAAGATAATGTCTGCTGAAAAACAACCATTTCTATAGTTTTAGCTGGAGAACAACACAATTTTTATAGTTTTGCTGAAAACCTACATCAGTTTATGAAAAAAAAACAGCATCATACCTGCTAAAAAAATGGTTTTTACAGTTTTATTCTTGACTAAGATTTCAGATTTCAGATTTTAGAATTCATGGTTTCAGATTTCAGATTTGAGTTTTCTAAGATTGCACATTTTTCAGAAATAGTTTACTGATTTTAGAATTTAAAATCAATTTCATTAATTTTCTATTAGAAATCAGTTTACACTTCAGTTTTCCGAGAAAAATAATATCAGATTTCTGAAATGAATTTATGCATCAATTTTGCTTCAAAATTTAACACCACTTTCTGATATCATGATTTAAACATTAGTTTTGCTTCAGATTCAAAATCGGTTTTTGTTTCAGATTGTTTTTACATCAGAAATAAAGTTTCATAATTGTTGAAATATAGATTTTCAGTTTTGTTGAATTGTGTCCAAGAGAAAGGCATAAATATTTTATGGAAATTATAAGACTAAACACTTATATTCAGTGTATAAACGATTTTATACACGACACCACCGGAGTGGCTATGATTTCCGAAGTGGACTCTATGTTTGCTAACTTATCTGAATGGTAGATTGATACGGGTGCTACCCATCAAACGTGCTCATAGAAGCATTGGCTCAAGAACTTTAAACTATGTATATTTTAAGTTTCTATCCATGTTGAGACAGAATATTATTTGAAAATTGAGATATACACTTAAAAGTTGGTGTTTACAATATTCCAGAAATGGTATCACCCATAAAAGAGCAAACACCTAATGATGTGTTGTATGTTCCAGAGATTTAGAAGAACTTAGTCCTTGGATGGTTGTTGAACAATCATGGATTTTGCTTGGTGTTTGAATCTAATAAGTGTGTATTAACCAAAAAGATATGTTGTAGGCAACTAGGCAAGGGCTATGCTCATGGTGGAACATTTAACAATCCATGAAATGGCTAATAAGCCTAAAATCAATGAAATGATTAGTTCTTCCGCTTACTTGCTTGAGTCTTCTAATGTATGGCATGCTATACTAAGACATATTTATTTTGACACATTAAGATGGTTAATCATATTTGAACACAAAAATTTTAGTAAAAATGTAGACACAACACATGTCTTCAATCAAAGTCAATGTGTCAATCATTTAAGTTTGTTGACAAAACACCTAAACCCCTTAGATTAATTCACAAAAATGTGTGTGATATGAAATCGAATCCATCTAAAGGTGTAAATAAGTACTTGATCACTTTTATTGATGATTGCACTAAACTATGTTATGTCTATTTCCTTAACAGTAATGATAAACAAGTTCAAAGTGTATAAAAGTGATGTTCAAAATCAATTAATCAAAAATATTTAAGTACTAAGAAGTGTTTGTGGAGGTGAATATGTATCTCACTATTTAAAGATTTTTTTTTGCAAATAATGGTATAATACATGAGATTATTGCATCTTATTCAACACAATAAAAATGGTATTACATAAAGGAAAAAAATCGTATCTTAAAGGATATGTCATTATTATAAGTTACGGTTTCCCCGGTCAATGTGGGGGTAGCTATCTTGTAAGCTAATTTCCTTTTAAATAAGGTAACCGAAAAAAACGAATAAAACACCATACGACTTATGGTTGGGTATAAAACAATCTTACAAATACATTTGAATGTGGGGGTGTCTTGAAAAGGGTGTTATACCTAACCCAAAGGTTGTAAGGATTGGACACTAGATTGTTGGTTGCACCTTTATTGGTTATGCACAAAACAATAGTGCTTATTGTTTTCCTAACACTAATGGAATCAACAAATGCATCATACTTTGAAAATGTAATTCCATGTCTTGATAAGTAAAAGACAAGTGCTCCAAAACAATTGGGCACAAGGAATTCTCATAAAGAAGAAATTAAGGAAGAAATATATCATGATAAAGTAAAAGGGTACAAGTCAACAAATCATTTGGAGATGATTTCTACATGTATATGGTTGTTAAAGAGCCTTAAACTTTCAAACAGAATTCACTTTGTCTAAAAGACCTCAATGCCAATAGGTAATTAAAAGTAAAATTTATTCTATCTTGCATGGGATCTATTGGATTTATCTATGATGCAAACCACTAGGCTATAAAATTTTCAAGAGGAAAATGAAACCATATAGATAAAAAGAACATGAGAATGGGTTGGAACACAATTACTTGTGATTTCAATTGAAATATGCATCGATTTCATGTTTGGAAATTTAAAGTTAAAATACTTCAAGAGATATTTCCATTAAACCCAATGATATTGATTAAAATTCACTAAAACAAGATAAAAGTTTTGATGAATATTAAGACATTCAACATGGAGTTGACATGAGTGTGAATGGAAATATATGTATTCTAAATTTGGAATTATGTGATCCTTTGTAACATAATCATCATGGATAATGTTTGTAAAAACGAATAATGGATCTATGAAACCACTAGTTGAGTGGATTTCCAAATGAGAAGTAAGAGCTGAAATTATTTGAAATTTATGTTTGGATTACAAACTTAAGAATGTTTTGATTAATTTCATTTGTATGCTCTTATAATTACATCTGGTTCTAAGTTTTAAAAATTTGGAAGTATGACATTTTGATATGAAACTGAAACTTCTAAACATAGATTTAAAAGTATAAATCTACATGGAACTGCCAAGATGTTATCTTACCCGAGAAAAAGCAACCAAATGTATGAGAAGTAAAGTCATTGTATGATTAAAACAAGCTTTGGAACAACGAGTATCAAAGGTTTAAATATGTCATTCACATCAATGGATGTGATGAAATAGATCCAAATAAATGACACTTTAAAGTGTTATTCTATTTTATCACATAGTAGGGTCCTTGAGATAGGACGCCTAAAGAATTTTACGTGTAGATGGTTAAAGCAAGATATTTCATGGAAAAATACGATATTTGCAAGGAAACTCATGTATGTAATAGTCATAATTACATATGGCCAATGTTATTGCGAATTCACAAATACATTTAACACATATGCTTATCGTATTGTGTTATACATATTCAATAGTGGTAACTATGGTGTAGTAATAACGATATTGATAATGGTCAACATTTGTTCGAAAATATAGGAGAACAAATTTTCAAGTTTATCCAAGATTGGACAATGAACTAACGGGATTTGTAAATTCTTGGGAGACATCCCACGATGAGCCAATAACCCCTATATAAGTACATGATGATGTAAATAATGGTGAGTTTAGATATATTTGTCTAAGATATAACACTATTCAACAACGGCTCTCAAGATGAATTATCTTTAATGACTACATAAAGTCAAAATAAGATTATGGACCTGCTAACAAAATGCTTGGAATGAGAGGTCGTTATGAGGAATGAGAATAAAACCCATAGATCAATAATTTATTGCAAAGGAAAACCCAACCTAGTTGACTGGAGATCCCAAGGTCTAAGTTCAATGGGACAACTTACTTGCATATAACATTTGTGAATCGTTGTGTGGGTCAACCCCAACCCATTCCTAAAACCAACTGTGATGCAGGTTAAGCTTATAGTCATGCATGATAAATTGGAAATCATTACAAATTAGCTTTTAATGATTACTATAGAATCACCTATGTGAGAGAGAAGTGGGGTCTCTTTAAAAGGAATTGTATGGGCACATTCCTAAGAGCTCTTACAGAACTAGGCAAGTGTCTGTGATCATAACAGACACATCAATGAGAACCTAACTAAGTTAAGGAGAATCATGTGAAACATATTTTGATTATTTACAGAAATGGTAGAATAGTTCAAGGACATCGAGTCTACTGGTCGGTTAGTAAAATAAATATGTATCTCAAGGGAATGTTCAAAGGGTAACACCTACTTATCATATGCATGATTTAACTGCTAGATTTTATCTAAGTAAATTGAAAATGTTTGATCAAGTTCAATTCATTTGGGGGATTGTTGGAAAAATAATTGCTGAATTAAAACTAATCACCAATGTTATGGGGTTGAATGGTGTATAATCAAAGGGAAGTGATTCATACACAACAGTTTTTTGTCATACACAACAATTCATGCATTATATAGTTGTACAATACAACATTTTAAAGCAACGGTTGTTGTGTACGGAGAAAAATTGTTTTGTACGGATCAGCTCCCATAATCGAAACATGATGTTCAATTTGGTTATAACTCGTAATTAAAACAATATTAAATGTAATGTTGGTTACGAATTGTGTTTTAAAAACAATTTAATTGTTTGTTGGTTATGGTTTGTAGTATAAACACAACCATTCCTCAACCATTTGAGACACACGAAGAATGCAATAAAAATCTCTTCTTCTCCGTTTTTGTCTTCCTCATTTTCTTTTTATATCAAATGTATAATCTAGGACTATTGAGGGTTCAGGTGGTCTTGAAAAGCCACTTCAAATTGTTGTATCCTTGGAAACAAACACTCGGTAGCGAGCAAATATATTTTAACGACAATGTGCTAAACACATGCCTTAGTTTTTTCTATTTTCTTGTTTGTTTTCGTACATTACCAGAATATTATTCCTACAGAAAATCCAACAAAGAGAAAATCCAACTTCTCTGCCTGAAAACTGAAATCCTTATATCATGTTTGACTTCCAAACAAACAAAAGCATTCCAAGTCACATCCATAATGACTCCACTCTAAAACTTGAACCAAAAAACCCGTTTATACCTGAATTAACTCAATGATAGTTGGAAAACAGAATCCCTAACTATTCGTTGATGCCGATAACCTTGCTCTTGAATATGAAGGCGACTCCCAGCATGAGTCTCAACCATTGGTTCCATACCAATGTACACTTCACATATTGCAAACCAAATACTCGCATACTTGATCTATACAAGATATCTTGATTCTGCACTGTCCTACTAATAACCGAGATGTGGAATCCCCGACTGATCACTAAAGCTGACAACTTTACATACGGTTGCACAACGAGAGTCTGGTCAATAGTCTAACCGACAAGGGTATCCTAGCCTATCAACCAATACAGATCCAACCAGCTGATCATTGAGCTTCCTAACTCCAAAATGTTCTAACACTCTAACTATGCAAAACATTACCAAGTCCCACCCACATGCGTCATACACTTACTCGTTTATGATACACTGTGTAACAACCCATAGAATACGTCACCAACCGCCGTTAACACTTAACGACAGGACATGACAGTGTAATAAGGACAACCTTGTAACCACCTGATATATTTTAATATATTTGAAATTTTTGTCCTTAATTACATCGACCATTAGGCTAAAAAACAAGTGCACAAAAAGTCGTGTCACTTTGAGAGCAGGTTATCATATTTAGAATCCTTAAACTACCGCGATTCCAAAAATATAAATTCCGTACGAATCTGACATCGTATAAATGAGATATGATAGTTATGCTAAAAGAATAGCTATCGTAATTAAAAAGTTACAACAATGAAAACTACAAGGAGATTGGTTGACTTTTGGTAAATGTCACCAACTAGACATTAGTAGTACTACTTAAAGTAGGAATTATGAGGCAATGAACACCTAAAATGGACATCACGTGTGAGAGTTATGTTTTTTATAAGATTATAACAATAATGAAAACACATTGATAAACAAAAGTGAAAACTAGACAAAACGACCAAAAGGAAAGTTGTAGAGAAAGACAATACCTACACGAATATATAAGAGTCGTTGAGAACGGAGTTTGTATGCGAGAGTTACAAAATTCCAAAGTTGAATTTTAACCGTCATGCGCGCTCGCGTGAAGTGCGCTGCGCAATGACACCCGATGCGTCTAGATACAGGATGATATGGCACACTGACATGAGGACACATGGCATAATCGTAGGGCTCGCACACATTTGCATGGCGCCCAATGCGCAACGCGCACTTGAAAACCTACTATAAATAGCAGGTCTCAACAGTCCATTTCCACACACCATTCTCGTTTCTCTCTCTAATATGTCATCACCCCAATCACCTCTCGAGGTGCTAACTTGTGGTGTCTACCTGACACCGAAATTTTGAAACTCACATGTGAGTTCACGACCTTATTTTCAACTCTTTTCGAGGGGGATAGATATCTAAAATTCAACTTTATGTAGTTATCACTAATTATAGTTGGATGATTCTGCCCATAGCATTATGATAATATTATGTTTGGTAGTTACTCTGCCCAAACTCTTTAGCTAATATTATGCCTAGTTGTTATGCTGAACCACTATGATAAATAAGATCATACCTAGTTGTCACGCTGGCCAATTTCCAGGAAACGCTGAAACTCAATATTATAACCACTCTTTGGACAAGCTTAGTATCTAGTGTTACTCTACCCACATTCTCGGCTACGCTAAACACAATATATATATATATATATATATATATATATCATATAAATAATATATATATATATATATATATATATATATATATATATATATATATATCATATAAATAATATATATATATATATATATATATATATATATATATATATATATATATATATAATAAGTATACCGTATAAAATACTACGCAAGTAACAACACGACCGACCAGTGGAGGCCCGCACGACAAGAGTTAGATAAGACACGATTCATCAACACACTGATAGAATTTCATCTAACACCCAACCTATAGTCGTTAATTCTTCTGTGAGCGAGAGAGATATGTATATATCTATATGGGATTAACACTCACACTTTTGGTTTCTAGCTACAACCCGATGGAAAGTCGAAGCTAGCATAATTTTCTAAACACAGTGACGTCTGATGAAGCGTCGTGGTATATTTGGGATTAACAGTCATAACTCGATTATAGGTAGTCATCGTATCTTTTTCAAAACTAAAACTAGCTATCATAAACTACTATTAGGAACTAATCCAACTAATTAGTGATATGTGACAACCATCAAATTCTGGTAAATCCAAAGTCAAATAAAGTCAACAAGTCAAACCGGTCAACTCAACTAACCCCTGTGTACTAGGGTTTACGTTGTGTAATTACTAAACAACTCTCTGTTCTAATGAGAGATCATAAATCGAAAAGTGCGTACATCTAGATCTCCTTAACCCAAATCTATAGTAAGTGACGAGCCAAACCGATAAAACAATGTTGCATACTCATCGGGAGTGTGTAAGATCCTTAAACAGGGCTTAACGGGGTTTACGGACCTTGCTTTGCGAAGCCAGACACTCAAAAAGGTCACAAATGAAACCTCTCTCAATCGTCTTCACTCCATCTCTTCTTATCAGAAATCTCTCCCAAATCCCTCTAAGTATGTGAAATCTCTCCCAGATCTCTCTTTGTATGAGAAATCTCTCCAAGAATGTCAAATCTCTCCCAAATCTCTCTAAGAATGTGAAATCTCTCCCAAATATCTCTTTGTATGTGAAATCTCTCCAGGAATGTCAAATCTCTCCTAAATCTCTCTAAGTATGTGAAATCTCTCCCAAATCTCTCTTTGTATGAGAAACCTCTCCAAGAATGTCAAATCTCTCCCAAATCTCTCTAAGCATGTGAAATCTCTCCCAAATCTCTCTTTGTATGAGAAATCTCTCCAAGAATGTCAAATCTCTCCTAAATCTCACTAAGAATGTGAAATCTCTTCCAAATATCTCTTTGCATGTGAAATCTCTCCAAGTATGTCAAATCTCTCCCAAATCTCTCTAAGTATGTGGAATCTCTCTCAACTTTCTATAATCACTCGGGGCATCCCGACCCTCGAATTTGGCGAAAACAGCCCAAAAACGGAAGTCTACGCGAAAAACGGACTTAAGGAGCCGAAACCCCTCTTAGGATCCGAGAGTCCTCTTAGGACCCAAAAGCCCTCTTAGGAACCGAACCCTTATGAGCCGAAGGCTGCTGAACCGAACCCGAGAGGTCCTCTCGGGCCCGAACCTCGCATGCCTCACCCGAACCCGAACCTTCGGTCCATTTCGGGTCAAGTTTCCCTCGGCTAGTTCGCTTCTGACTTGCTTCGGACCGAGCCTTCGGACTAACCCCTCGCCCTTCGCTTCTCGCCTCTGGTTCGCACCTTCCGCTTCCGACTCGGCACCAGCAAGGACCGAACCTCGGCCTAGGGACCGAACCTCGGCCTAGGACCAAGAGGCCTCGCTGGGAATGCCTTTTCTCCCGACTCGGCACCACACAAGCAACCACTCCCATACCCACTCCATGTCACTATTCACCACCAGCCCATCCCTAGTCACTTCATAGGTTCGTTCTCATGATTTTCAACTATTCCCACATTCTAAGGCTGGAACATCCACCCTCTCTCCTCACACTTCATTCATTCTCTTATTTTTCCCACACTCCAAACTATCTCATCTTTCTCTCTCAATTTCAAGAACTTCAAGGCATACTCCAAGACTTTTCTCCTTCATTTAGTAAGTATCATCATCTTTTTTATGATTATTACACATCCTCCTACTCAAGATCATAGATTGCTTACACAAACATCACCACCTTCTTGTTAGATCTTCGAATCTTCAAGTGATTCTTCAAGTGTTCTTGAGTTGAACACTTCTCTTATTCAACACTTATCTTCTAAAATCACTCAAGGTGAGTTCATACCCCTACATTTTCATATTTTCTCAAGTTTTTAGGGGGGGAATACAAGTTAAAACAACAAGAACATAACTACACTTTTCTAACAGCCTTCATCAGAAAAGTTCAACTCCATTCACGGACTGTTTTGGACAACTTAAACATTTTAGTTTTCAAAACTGTTTTAGGTGCAAGTATTTCCACTTCTTAGCTTTAACATGACTACTTGCACATCTCCACACGATTTTTCTACAATTTATGGTGATTTTTACAAAACAGCCTGTCTTTTCAAACACAAATCCGGACCAGTCTGTGAATATGAGTATTTTAATATAAGTTAAAGGCTTCCAAAAATCATGATAAAAATTATGAGTAAACTAGACTCATTTTAGGAACTCTCAGAATTTACAGATCTAGTTTTTGACTCCGTATGATTTTTCTATGAATTTTCTAAACCAGAATAGAAATGGCAATACTAGAAAAATGTCTTCTATTTCATATACACCTTGTAACTTGTTGAGCAAGGTGTGCACCTGCATGTGATGATGTGTTATTACCATATATGTCATCTTGTCTTATTATATAGACATTCATCAGAAAATAAATGGATTCTTACCTGTAACAGCCCAGATTTCCAGGTATCTTTTATGTTTTCAATTTTTGATGTTTTGTGAGGGGACTCGGCGAGTTGGAGCTCAGACTCGCCGAGTAGGATCACGATTCTGGACGCGGGTTCGCGCCTGGACTCGGCGAGTCCAAGGTATGGACTCGGCGAGTCCGCGCTGTTTAATGAAACCCTAATTTCTCGGGTTTGGGACCTATTTAAAGGGCCTTATGGCCGTCATTTATGCTCACCAGTCCCTTGAGTGAAACCCTAATCGAGTGTGAGCGTTTGGAGCAAAGTAGGAGGCCATTATT
This sequence comes from Lactuca sativa, assembly GCF_002870075.4. NCBI lineage: Eukaryota > Viridiplantae > Streptophyta > Magnoliopsida > Asterales > Asteraceae > Lactuca > Lactuca sativa. The sequence continues at coordinate 63,298,604 of NC_056625.2, read as the reverse complement.
GATCTTAGAGGTGTCATCTTGCAAGGGAAAGGGAGGATCAGCTAAGGGGAAAGCAAGAGGAGCCATTTTCTGAGAGTTTGGAGTCCAGAGGATCAGCTAAAGGGAATCCTAGAGAGTTGGTGAAAACGTCTAGACTCGCCGAGTCGCCCCAGTGCACTCGCCGAGTCCGGTCAAAGTTGACCGTTGACCGTTGACTAGAGTTGACCTGTGTTGACTTCTTAGGGATAGTCAACCTTAGAGATAAAAGTGTTAATTAGAGACATATGATGTTATAGGTGGATTAGAGCTCGGAGGATCGAGCACGAGGGATTCCAGGATTCGTGAGATACCGAGTTACGCGAAGTGAGTCTTCTCACTATACTTTACCCTGAGTAGGTAACCAGAGTCATGTGACAGAGTATTTGTATGCTATGTATGTTATGTGTTGTACCACATTATTTCTATGTGATCTATGCTGTGCATGTTTACAGAGTTGGAACCGGAGGGTTCCTAGAGTTAGAACCTGAGGGTTCACAGAGTTTGGGTACACGGACCCATAGAGTCATAGCCTCGAGTGGCTAATATGTGCTATATGTGTGGTATTTTGGGGAACTCACTAAGCTTCGTGCTTACAGTGTTAGTGTTGTTGTTTCAGGTACTAGCGATGACCGTGGGAAGGCGCCGGCTTGATTTGTACACACACATGGGACTTTTTGATATATATATATATATATATATATATATATATATATATATATATATATATATATGTGATCTTGGGATTTTGTATGATACGAATTTGGGAATTTTAAACTTAATGTTTTATGAAATCAAATGAGAAATGTTTTTATAATTGCGAAAAATTATTTTGAAAATTAACGGTGTTACAAGTTGGTATCAGAGCCTTGGTTTGAGGGATTCGAGTACACCTTTGGGCGTATTTGAACTCAAACTGAGGATTTGAGATTTATTTTCAAAAAGAGTAAAAGATTTTTGAAAAACGCAGAGCCAGAGATGTGTGTACGATCAGTCCGCGCCCGAACGGTGATTTCCCAAAATACCTTTATATTATGTGATATTGATATTGATATGATGTATCTGCATGCTAGAGTAGGCTAGGTATTGCTATTAGGACTAGAGTGGCCTGATTTGTGATGCCTTAGCCTAGGGAGAGGTGAGCTGCTATGAGATGCTTGAGACTGAGTAGGTAGCAGCGAGGGGCTTATGATAGATTTATTAGAGAGTGGTCTACGCATGATAGAGTACTTGGGATTTGGGATCCGAATAGGAGGACTTGGGGTGTATTCTGGTGCGGTGTGGACAGTAGTATTGGGCCCGTACTACTGAAAGCACCGGAGCGGTGTGCAGCCCAAGTAAGAATCTTTGGAATACCAAGAATCAAGGAGGAAAGAGTTGATGAGTGTGAGTATGCTCGTGTGGATTCTAATTTATCGTATGTTGTATTTCAGAGGTAGATCATGGTGAGGACACGTTTGATGCCCGAGAGCAGTGGTACCAGTGATGAGGAGATCCGCCGGATCATCCAGGAGGAGGTGGCTGCGGCCATCAGGGCAGAGATACCGGAGATGTTTGGGTCTATAAAGACCACACTGATTGAGACGTTTGACGAGCGCTATGCCGCTCTTTCTGAGGCTGCTGTTGCAGCGGCTACCGCAGCGATTGCTGCTGCGAGGCCGCAAGGTGGTGATGCGTTGCTGTTCCGCGAGTTCAGCAACACAAAACCACCAGAGTTTGATGGGACACAGGATCCGGTGGCAGCTATGAGATGGATATCTGATATAGAGGGGTGCTTCTTCACTTGCTCATCTCCTGAGCATTTGAAGGTTCGGTTCGCGCTGAACCAGCTTCGCTTGGGAGCGAAGGACTGGTGGAAGTTTGTGACAGCGCATTTCACGCCTGCTGAGCTTGTTGCAGTGACCTGGGAGAGGTTCACTGCCATGTTTCGAGACGAGTACGTTCCCCAGGTGGAGAAGGAGCGTTTGGCCCAGGAGTTTCTGACCCTCAAGCAGGGTACTGAGTCAGTTACAGCGATCACGAGGATGTTCCATGAGAGGGCAATGTTCTGCCCTGAGCACGTGTCCACTGAGCAGGCACGTATGAGCCGCTACTTGAGCATTTTGAGGCGGGATATTCGGGAGTTCGTTGCGAACTCCTCGTACCGGACATTTGCTGAGCTTCAGGCAAATGCCCGGAAGAGGGAGATTGAGCTTGAGACTCAGGCCAGGGAGGAGGCGAAGTCTCAGGGGAGGGATCGGCGACCGGCACAGTCTCAGCCGGCAGCCAAGCGGGCCAAGCCCGCTGATCCCAAACCAGGGAGCCAGAAGGGCCGCACTTGCGGGAAGTGCGGAAAGGGTCACGATGGAGTCTGCCGAGCGGGATCTTGCTACAAATGTGGCAAGGAGGGGCATATGGCCAAGGACTGCCCCAAGGGGTTTGCAGTGTGTTTTCACTGCAACCAGACCGGACACCGGAAGGCGGAGTGTCCGCAGTTGCGCGGAGCATCTCAGGGATCTGCTCCTGCTGCCATCAGAGCTACAGAGAGTCGGCCTGTGAAGGCCGAGGCACCGAGAGCTCGAGGGAGAGCCTTCCAGCTGACTACGGAGGAGGTCCGTGCTGCGCCCGATGTTGTGGCTGGTATGTTTTCTTTCATGTATTTATTTTGATGTCGAGATATTACGCTTATATTATGTTATGCGTAGGTACTTTCCTTGTGAACTCTGTACCTGCCTTAGTGTTATTTGACTCGGGTGCGAGTCGGTCTTTTGTATCCTTGTCCTTTAGTCAGCATATCAGTGTTAGTCGTGAGGCGTTGAGTCGGCCTCTGAGAGTTTCCATAGCTGACGAGAGAGTGATTTATGCCACAGAGGTTCTCCGAGGATGCGTGTTAGAGATTTTCGGCGTTGAGTTTCTGATTGATTTGGTTCCTATTGCGATGGGTGATGTCTGTGTCATTGTGGGCATGGACTGGTTGAGCAGATTTGGCGCAGTTATCGACTGCGAGCGTCAGTTGGTGACCATACGAGACCCTAGTGGGGGAGTTCTTTCGGTGTACGACGAGGGTACACGTTCGGGATCGACTTTTTGTTCGGCCGCTAGGGCGAGGCAGTGTCTACAGCAGGGCTGTAAGGGTTTTGTGGCGTATGTGATGGATACGCGAGCGACTTCCGAGAGACCGAGTTCAGTTGAGGAGGTACCGGTGGTGCGTGAGTTTCCAGATGTCTTTCCCGAGGAGTTGTCGGGTGTGCCTCCTGTGAGGCAAATGGAGTTTGATATTGATTTGGTTCCGGGGGCCGCGCCTATCGCTAAGGTGCCTTATCGCCTTGCACCTCCAGAGATGCAAGAGTTATCCTCGCAGCTCCAGGAGTTGCTGGGAAAGGGATTTATTCGGCCGAGCAGCTTGCCGTGGGGAGCACCTATTTTTTTCGTCAAGAAGAAGGATGGTTCACACCGGATGTGCATTGACTACCGGGAATTGAACAAGCTGACGGTCAAGAACCATTACCCGTTACCGAGGATCGACGATTTATTCGACCAGTTGAAGGGAGCATCTTGGTTCTCCAAGATCGATTTGAGGTCGGGATATCACCAGGTGAGAGTGCGGGATGAGGACGTCCAGAAGACAGCGTTCAGGACGCGAAATGGGCATTATGAGTTTGTGGTGATGCCTTTTGGGCTCACCAATGCCCCGGCTGTGTTCATGGATCTCATGAACAGGGTATGTAGGCCGATGTTGGATCGGTCGGTGATTGTATATATCGATGATATTCTGGTATATTCGAGATCTAGAGAGCAGCATGAGGAGCATTTGAGGGAGGTCCTTGGGGTTTTGAGATCGGAGAAGCTTCATGCAAAGTTCTCCAAGTGTGATTTCTGGTTGCGGGAGGTCCAGTTCCTAGGGCATCTTGTTAATCAGAAAGGGATATTGGTCGATCCGGCCAAGGTTGAGGCGGTGATGAGTTGGGAGGTGCCAAAGTCACCCTCTGAGATCAGGAGTTTCCTTGGGTTGGCAGGGTATTATCGGAGATTTATCAAGGATTTCTCCAAGATCGCAGTGCCACTCACTAGATTGACCCGGAATGGTGTTGCATTCTCATGGGGTCCCGAGCAGCAGACCTCCTTTGAGACGCTTCGCCAAAGGTTGTGCGAAGCCCCGGTATTAGCTCTCCCGGAAGGGATGGAGGATTTTGTAGTATATTGTGATGCATCGATTTTGGGGCTGGGTACGGTGCTGATGCAGAGAGGGCATGTGATAGAATATGCATCGAGGTAGCTGAAGCCTCATGAGACGAGATATCCCACGCATGATCTAGAGTTGGGGGCAGTAGTGTTCGCCCTCAAGATTTGGCGTCACTACTTGTATGGGGTTCGGTGTACGATATACATGGACCATAAGAGTTTGAGGTACTTGATGGATCAGCCCAACCTAAATATGCTACAGAGGAGGTGGTTGGATGTGGTCAAGGATTATGATTGTGAGATCCTGTACCACCCAGGCAAGGCTAATGTGGTAGCCGATGCGTTGAGCCGCAGGGCGGAGAGCACTCCACTGCGAGATGTATGTTTGAGATTGACCGTGATAGCTCCGGTACTGGATGCCATACATGGGGCACAGGCCGAGGCTGTGCAACCAGAGATGCAGAAGAGGGAACGGGTTGTTGGTTTGGTTTCAGAGTTCGTTACGGATGGACGAGGGCTTATGACTTTTCAGGGTCGGATTTGGGTACCGTTTGTGGGCGGTACGCGTACTACTTTGTTGGAAGAGGCTCATCGGTCGAAATTTTCGATCCATCCGGGGGCTACGAAGATGTATTTGGATTTGAGGAAAGAGTATTGGTGGCCCTGTATGAAGAGGGACGTCGCATGGTTTGTTGAAAGGTGCTTGACCTGCCACAGGGTTAAGGCCGAGCACCAGAGACCGCATGGCAAGTTGCAGCCATTGGAGGTTCCCGAGTGGAAGTGGGAACAGATCACCATGGATTTCATCACCAAATTGCCGAGGACTGCCAGAGGAGTTGATGCAATTTGGGTGATTGTGGACAGGTTGACGAAGAGCGCTCACTTCCTTGCCATCAGTGAGAGTTCTTCAGCGGAAAAGTTGGCAGAGTTATATGTGAGGGAAGTGGTATCTCGGCATGGGGTGCCGATCTTGATTGTTTCGGACCGTGATGTGCGTTTCACTTCCAGATTCTGGAAGAAATTTCATGAAGAGTTGGGTACTAGACTGCATTTTAGTACCGCATATCATCCCGAGACAGACGGTCAGAGTGAGCGGACAATTCAGACGCTTGAGGACATGCTCCGAGCATGTGTGTTGGATTTCTGGGGTAGATGGGATGCGTATTTACCCTTGGCAGAGTTTTCCTACAACAACAACCATCATTCGAGCATTGGTATGTCACCCTTTGAGCTGTTGTATGGGAGGAGGTGTCGGACCCCCATTTGTTGGGGAGAGGTTGGGCAAAGAGTGATGGGTAGTACAGAGATCGTGCTTAGGATGACAGAGCAGATTCAGCAGGTCAGACAGAGGTTATTGACCGCCCAGAGCCGACAGAAGAGTTATGCGGACAGACGTCCATCCGAGCTTGAGTTTCAGGTCGGCGATATCGTTCTCTTGAAGGTCTCTCCTTGGAAAGGAGTGATTCGATTCAGGAAGAGGGGCAAATTGGGGCCCCGATATATTGGTCCATTCCGTGTGGTTGCGAGGGTAGGCCGGGTAGCCTATCGTTTGGATTTACCAGCAGAGTTGGGGCAGATTCATGACACTTTTCATGTGTCGCAGCTGAGAAAGTGTATAGCCGATGAGTCGGCAGTGGTTCCATTAGAGGATATTCAGGTGGTTGTAAGCCTGAATTATGCCGAGAGGCCGGTGGCCATCAGATATAGGAAGATCAAGGTTCTGAGGAACAAGGAGGTACCCTTGGTGTTGGTTCAGTGGCAACATCGGAAGGGATCAGAGATGACCTGGGAGCCGGAGCGTGAGATGCGTGAGCAGCATCCGGAGCTATTTTCAGAGCGAGACTTCGAGGGCGAAGTCTAGTTCTAGTGGGGGAGAGTTGTAACAGCCCGGATTTCCAGGTATCTTTTATGCTTTCAATTTTTGATGTTTTGTGAGGGGACTCGGCGAGTTGGAGCTCAGACTCGCCGAGTAGGATCGCGATTCTGGACGCGGGTTCGCGCCTGGACTCGGCGAGTCCAAGGTATGGACTCGGCGAGTCCGCGCTGTTTAATGAAACCCTAATTTCTCGGGTTTGGGACTTATTTAAAGGGTCTTATGGCCGTCATTTGTGCTCACCAGTCCCTTGAGTGAAACCCTAATCGAGTGTGAGCGTTTGGAGCAAAGTAGGAGGCCATTATTGATCTTGGAGGTGTCATCTTGCAAGGGAAAGGGAGGATCAGCTAAGGGGAAAGCAAGACGAGCCATTTTCTGAGAGTTTGGAGTCCAGAGCATCACTATTGTGGTAATATCTTCGAGCTATCCTCTTCTATGTTGATGTTTATATTGATTTAGGGTTTATTGAACCCTTTTGTGGCTAGATCTAGTGCTCCCTTGGTCCCTTAAGCGATTTAGACCATAGATCTGGACTTTTGGAGGTCCAGAGTGTCCCTTTGCCCAAGCTTTTTGTGAATCAATGGAGGTTTTGGATTGGAATCCTTATGCCTTAGGTCAAAATGCTATTTATGAGCCATGAGGTGTGTTATGAACACCAAGATAGGGGCTTTACATGATGAATCAGTCTAGGAAGGCCAGATCTATGAATTGTTGGAGCAGATCTGACCTTAGAAGCAAGTTTGAGTGATTGCATGGCATGGACTCGCCGAGTCCGACGAACAGACTCGGCGAGTAGCTTGAAGATTACCCTTGGATCGGCCAGTGAGTGGTCCAGTCGAGTCATAGGTTGACTCAGTGAGTCAGGGCGAGTTAGATAGGGTTGATAGGTGGACTGAGTCGAACTGGGACTCGCCGAGTTGTTCTTGAGACTCGGCGAGTTGAGTCGGGGTGGCCCCGCGATTCTGCCAGGTGGAACTCGTCGAGTCAGGGGGAGTATTCGACGTGTAAAAAGGGAATCCTAGAGAGTTGGTGAAAACGTCTAGACTCGCCGAGTCGCCCCAATGCACTCGCCGAGTCCGGTCAAAGTTGACCGTTGACCGTTGACCAGAGTTGACCTGTGTTGACTTCTTAGGGATAGTCAACCTTAGAGATAAAAGTGTTAATTAGAGACATATGATGTTATATGAGGATTAGAGCTTGGAGGATCGAGCACGAGGGATTCCAGGATTCGTGAGATACCGAGTTACGCGAGGTGAGTCTTCTCACTATACTTTACCAGGATTCGTGTGACAGAGTATTTGTATGCTATGTATGTTATGTGTTGTACTGCATTATTTCTATGTGATCTATGCTGTGCATGTTTACAGAGTTGGAACCAGAAGGTTCCAAGAGTTAGAACCTGAGGGTTCACAGAGTTTGGGTGCACGGACCCATAGAGTCATAGCCTCGAGTGGCAAATATGTGTTATATGTGTGGTATTTTGGGGAACTCACTAAGCTTCGTTCTTACATTGTTAGTGTTGTTGTTTCAGGTACTAGCGATGACCGTGGGAAGGCGCCGGCTTGATCTGTACACACACATGGGACTTTTTGATATATATGTGATCTTGGGATTTTGTATGATACGAATTTGGGAATTTTAAACTTAATGTTTTATGAAATCAAATGAGAAATGTTTTAATAATTGCGAAAAATTATTTTGAAAATTTACGGTGTTACATTACCTCCATAAGTATGGTAAATATATCAATGATATTACAAGGCTATATCCATTAAAATACAAACATTGGTAAACAATGACAAGTAAGGCTTATGCTCACTACCCACACAAATACTTAATAAACTATAATAGGTATTGTTTAGGGATATTTTACATAACAAACACATTATTAAAGGTGTCACACATACAAAAGAGTATTACCACTATGAATAATTATGATAAACTATAATAAGTATAGTTAAGCCATTATACCCCCACAAACGAACATGCAAGTTATAATCGATATAGTTATGGCATCTATATATTACAAACAAAGTGATAAACTATAACAGGTATAGCTTATGTTTCATCTACACTACGAACTTAATTACAAGCAAGGAATTCACCATCACCACCACTTTTGATAAGCTATAATATGCATAGTTCATGTTCACTACCACTATCACTATTTGATGGACTATGATATGTATAGGTTATATTCACCATCTCAACCACTTTTAGTAAACTATAATATGCATAGTACATGTTCACTAGTCACTATCACTATCCGATGAATTATGAAATGTATAGTTTATGTTCACGGTCACTAATACTATTTCGTACACTACACTAGGATTGGTTCCGGTTTTTGGGTTAAGTCCACATTCACTTTCGCATTGTTAGTTTTCGGCTATAATTTCTAAGTGTATATGCTAGAGTTATATAGAATCTAGTCGTGATTGGCTTAGAATTAGTGGTTCCACCTTATTTCCTGTTCCTCGTTTGGTTGTGGGCCTAGGGCAGACCCATTACATTCGACGTTTTATCTAACTTTAATTTTATATAACTTATATACACAAGGAAATCATAGAAGGAATCCATAGGGAATTCTAGGATGCACTATTTCATAACATAGAAACTTACATTTCACATTTTGAGGAAAAGTATCAGGTTTTCATATGAATGGGTACATTCCAAAGTACCGGGTTCACATAGAATAGTTATTTCGGTATTAAAACTATATTTCATCTAGAATTGTTAAACTTCAACCATGATCGCTGAGCGTATATGCTTGAGTCATATAAGAATTTAGTCTTGATTGGCTTAGAATTGGTGGGGCCCGCCTCATCTCCTGTTCCTCGTTGGGTTGTGGACCTAGGGCAGACCCACTATATTCAACGTTTCATCTAACTTAAATCTTACATAACTTATATACGTTGGACGATTATAGGGGAAATATATTGGTCATTCTTGTGTTCATTAACACATCATATAGAAATATTCTGTTCATACTTAACTAAGAAAATATTGGATTTTCTGGAAATCAAACCCTATCGATTTTACAAGGAAAACGGTTTCTACTTCAAACAAAACTCTTATGAACTCACCAACTTAATTGTTGACACTTTTTTTTTCAAAACTACTTGTATTCTCAGGAAATCAGTGAAACAGGAAAACTTCAGCGCTTTGAGGATGGGACGTTAAACCGTCAACAATTTATTTTTGTCATCTTAATGTAATTGATTTTGAAACATGTAAACATATACTTTGGTGTAACTTTTTCAATTATTTTTATGATGGTTGTATTTACTTTGAGCACTATTATACACGTTGTTGTGATACTGTACATGAAGTCCTCCACCCCCGGACGTTTCCGCCATCCTTGGTTTGGGGTGTGACAGATTGGTATCAAAGCATTGTTTATAGTGAACTCAGTATATCGAACCACATAAGATATGCAAACTATAAATGCATTGGGACTAAAGCCTCTGATTTAGAGTTTTCAAAGCAACCATACTTTTAGAAACAAATAATTACTCGGTAAATGTAGGAGCATGTGCACACACACTAGGGTCAGTATCATGGTGGGATGGGACAAAAGTGGTGATTGTTGAACTATACGAGTAGGCTTGGGGATGTATAGTCAGGTCTGGGAATGACATAGCCTGATCAACTATGTCTCACCCAGAAGTGATTAGCATATGCCCAGAAATGGTCGTAGGTGTTGCAACAAGTCTAAAAGCTTACTAACACTACCACAAAGAATTACCATAGGGGTATTTGGTGTTATTATAATTACGTATCTGAGAACTAAATAGATTTTTATCAATAGGTCAATAATTGCCTAGTGGATACATTAAAATTATATGTATCCGGGACGTCATAGACTTAGAATTTGTGGATCTTTGCTTTACTTCCTGTTCTCGTTGGATTGGGGATTTAGAGTTAGGATCGCTTATTCAAAGGTCTATCCTGTCCCAAATACATATGACTAGTATGCACTAAACAAGGTATTGAAGTAGCTGATAAAGATCATCTTAAAATTGTCTAATTAGTATGTCTACTTAGTTATTCCTTACATTCCCATTTCTCACAAAGATATCATGGCTGGATTCCATCCCCACGACGACCCGTACTACCCTAACCACGACAAAGCTGGATGGTCCGGAGAGGAGCCAGAGAATGATTACCCAATCCCTAGGAATGGTCACCAAGCTGAAGGCTTTGCTGACAGTTCCGACTCCGAACCTAAAGTGGAGAACCTACCCCCGATGACCCTTGTTCCGAATCCTAACCCTCGTCCGGTTTTTCAACGCCCGACGCCTCCTTGGGTAGAGTGCTTGGAAACCTGGAGCGAAGAGCAAGACCAACCTAGGCTGCTTAATGGAGACATTTGAATCCTTCGGAATCCGGAGACAAGACTATTCAAGGGAACCGTAGTATTGTCCAAAAATTTTCCTTACGTTAATGAGATGTAGACCTATTTTCCTCGAACCCTATACACTAAATTATATTAAGAAAATTGAATCGCATTAAAATTCATTGGGATCTTTCCACGTATTATATATCCCTGTATTATAGACAATTTGCATATGGTAACCCCAAGAAATTCTTAATGTATACCAAGTGATTTTAGGAGGGGATCAGGCACGAAACAAAACACAAGTTGCATTTGAGTCACTACCTCTAAATTCATTCATAGGGGCTTTGTTATGAATTACATACAAAAATACTTTTAAGTCAGAACATAATACAAACAAGTCTGGCTTGATAACTTCTGACTTGTCACTACTATTAGAAACTTATCGTCTGTTCGTCTCTACCAACTTATGACAGGACTATGCCGCCAAAGAAAAAGTCCAGACCTTCCAACAGCACGGCACCAACACCACCTCTACCACTACTTCCGCAGTTTGATCCCATAATGTTTCAAGCTGCCGTAACAGCAGCCGTGGCAGCTGCAATCTCACAAATTGGTGCAAATGGTACTGGTGGTGCGGGACCACAGGGACAGTATAGGACGCACAAAGGAATGCACTTACAAGGACTTCACAAATGGCAAACCCGATTCTTTCGATGGAAGTGGGGGCTTCATCGCACTAATACAATGGTTCGAGAGAACTGAAGCAATCTTTGAAATCTGTGCTTGCCCCGAAGCAAGCAAGGTCAAGTACACGACATTCACCTTCATCGGAAGAGCTCTCACTTGGTGGAACGGTAGGGTTAAGTCGCTTACGCTTACAGTGGCTAACTCGTTAAGTTGGGAAGACCTAAAGAAGATGATGCTGAAAGAATATTGCTCAAGAGGCGAAGTGCAAAAGCTGGAGCAAGAATTGTGGAATCTCAGAATGGCAGGCTCTGACCTTACAACTTACACCAACCGATTCTGTGATCTAGCACTCCGCTGTCCCGCTATGGTCACCCCGGAAGACAAAAAGTTGGAGCGATACCTTTGGGGATTGTCCCTCGAAATTCAAGATAGCGTGCTGGCCTCAAGACCAACTACCTTCGACAACGCCAAGGAGTTGGCACAACAACTCATCGACCATTGTGCCAGTCATAACACTACGACAACCACGCAAATTTTTGTTGTTCATGCTGCCACAACCCTCACATGCTAACCCCCAGGAAACAATACGTTGGAACCCTTACGAAATGTAACAAGTGTAGCTTCCATCACACTGGGGCTTGTAGAGAATTGCATTGCATGAACTGCAATAGGAAGGGGCACACTACCCGGTTCTGTAGGGCACCGGTACGACCCATCAACCAGTTCCCCGGATTTGGAGTAAGCCCAACCTGTTACAAGTGTGGAGAAACAGGACACTTTAAAAGGAACTGCCCAAGTGCAAGAGATGCCAGTGGTGGTGGAAGGGTGCTTGCGATCACCGAAGGAGAGACCACCCCGGAACTGCCCGCAAATATCAGTACGTGTTTCTAACATCAGGGTTTAAATTCCAAATTTCTTTATATGATTAAATCTAGCATCGATTAAAGCATACATAGTAGAAATGCCAAGGATTAAACTGAGAGTGTAAACAATAAGAAATTCAAAGGCCGTCATGTGACATCAGGTGGGTTATTCCTTACCATAATCAAATTTCTTGTACTGTAAGTACTTTTAGTTAGGCCTTTAGTCGGCCAAAACTCTCCTGCTCCGGGTGTGATGTAAGACCCTCTACAAGGTCAATTTTCCCTAATTTGTTACATCTTAAACATCAATGACGTTGTCAGTCAGATAAAATATGTGACACACTTTGTTCAAATACTTCCATAGGAGTCTATTTGAAATCCACTTTAGTCAAGTTGTTGGACTAGAGTAGTTTAGCTCCGGGATCATTCCCAATTCTCTTTCAAAGGTTGGATCATGTTATTCACCAACCAATGGAACCCGGTTTGAACGACAAACGTCATGAGACCATTCTACGAACTTACTTCTACCCCGTAATAGGACTGTATCATAGGGATGTAGGTCAAACTTTCGAGAACATACTTCTACTCTATAGGTGAACGGTCGAAATACATCTAGGTTCAATGATAGCCCTGACTAGGAACTCTAAATCATTAAGTAGGATTACTAAGAATGCTATTTGTTATGATTTCCTCACTAATACATTCCCCAGTTATATATAACGGATACCTGGTAGACAATAGAATGTGAGAATTCTGACTTAGTTTCTTTTCCTCGTTGGGATGTGAAACTGAAGCAGAATCACACATTTTACTATCCGCCCAGTATTGGTTATATCATAATGTGTATAAGCTAAGTTTTCATGTATAATAACTCATCTCTTAGTCAGAATCAAAATAATGTAGAGCCGACCTTAGTCACTCACAAACTCCTTGCCTGATTTCAAATTTCGGGACGAAATTCCATCTAATGGGGGGATGATGTGACAACCATCAAACTCTGGTCAATCCAAAGTCAAATAAAGTCAACAAGTCAAACCGGTCAACTCAACTAACCCCTGTGTACTAGGGTTTACGTTGTATAATTACTAAACAACTCTGTGTTCTAATGAGAGATCATAAATCGAAAAGTGCGTACATCTAGATCTCCTTAACCCAAATCTATAGTAAGTGACAAGCCAAACCGATAAAACAATGTTGCATACTCATCGGGAGTGTGTAAGATCCTTAAACAAGGCTTAACGGGGTTTACGGACCCTGCTTTGCGAAGCCAGACACTCAAAAAGGCCACAAATGAAACCTCTTTCAATCGTTTTCACTCCATCTCTTCTTATCGGAAATCTCTCCCAAATCCCTCTAAGTATGTGGAATCTCTCCCAAATCCCTCTTAGTATGTGAAATCTCTCCCAGATCTCTCTTTGTATGAGAAATCTCTCCAAGAATGTCAAATCTCTCCCAAATCTCTCTAAGAATGTGAAATCTCTCCCAAATATCTCTTTGTATGTGAAATCTCTTTAGGAATGTCAAATCTCTCCCAAATCTCTCTAAGTATGTGAAATCTCTCCCAAATCTCTCTTTGTATGAGAAACCTCTCCAAGAATGTCAAATCTCTCCCAAATCTCTCTAAGCATGTGAAATCTCTCCCAAATCTCTCTTTGTATGAGAAATCTCTCCAAGAATGTCTAATCTCTCCTAAATCTCTCTAAGAATGTGAAATCTCTTCCAAATATCTCTTTGCATGTGAAATCTCTCCAAGTATGTCAAATCTCTCCCAAATCACTCTAAGTATGTGGAATCTCTCTCAAATCTCTCTCAAAATCTCTCTCAACTTTCTATAATCACTCGGGGCATCCCGACCCTCGAATTTGGCGAAAACAGCCCAAAAACGGAAGTCTACGCGAAAAACTGACTTAAGGAGCCGAAACCCCTCTTAGGACCCGAAAGTCCTCTTAGGACCCGAAAGCCCTCTTAGGAACCGAACCCTTCTGAGCCGAAGGCTGCTGAACCGAACCCGAGAGGTCCTCTGGGGCCCGAACCTCGCATGCCTCACCCGAACCCGAACCTTCGGTCCATTTCGGGTCAAGTTTCCCTCGGCTAGTTCGCTTCTGACTTGCTTCGGACCGAGCCTTCGGACTAACCCCTCGCCCTTCGCTTCTCGCCTCTGGTTCGCACCTTCCGCTTCCGACTCGGCACCAGCAAGGACCGAACCTCGGCCTAGGGACCGAACCTCGGCCTAGGACCGAGAGGCCTCGCTGGGAATGCCTTTTCTCCAGGTTTTCGACTAAATTTGCGTTTTAACCCCGTTTTTAATTGTTTTAACACGACATTTTCACCCAAAACTTTATTTTAACATATAAGGACCCTTAATTATTAATTAATCATGTTTTAAAGATAAAACTTTATCCAAAGGAGTGGGTGAAGTACAAAGGAGGAGTGTTGACTTTCCTTTATTCTATGACACAAGCAACCACTCCCATACCCACTCCATGTCACTATTCACCATCAGCCCATCCCTAGTCACTTCATAGGTCCGTTCTCATCATTTTCAACCATTCCCACATTCTTAGGGCTGGAACATCCACCCTCTCTCCTCACACTTCATTCATTCTCTCATTTTTCCCACACTCCAAACTCTCTCATCTTTCTCTCTCAATTTCAAGAACTTCAAGGCATACTCCAAGACTTTTCTCCTTCATTTAGTAAGTATCATCATCTTTCTTATGATTATTACACATCCTCCTACTCAAGATCATAGATTGCTTACACAAACATCATCACCTTCTTGTTAGATCTTCGAATCTTCAAGTGATTCTTCAAGTGATTCTTCAAGTGTTCTTGAGTTGAACACTTCTCTTCTTTAACACTTATCTTCTAAAATCACTCAAGGTGAGTTCATACCCCTACATTTTCATGTTTTCTCAAGTTTTTAGGGGGGGGGGGGGGATACAAGTTAAAACACCAAGAACATAACTACACTTTTCTAACAGCCTTCATCAGAAAAGTTCAACTCCATTCACGGACTGTTTTGGACAACTTAAACATTTTAGTTTTCAAAACTGTTTTAGGTGCAAGTAGTTCCACTTCTTAGCTTTAAAATGACTACTTGCACATCCCCACACGATTTTTGTACAATTTATGGTGATTTTTACAAAACAGCCTGTCTTTTCAAACACAAATCCGGACCAGTCTGTGAATATGAGTATTTTAATATAAGTTAAAGGCTTCCAAAAATCATGATAAAAATTATGAGTAAACTAGACTCATTTTAGGAACTCTCAGAATTTACAGATCTAGTTTTTGACTCCGTATGATTTTTCTATGAATTTTCTAAAACAGAATAGAAGTGGCAATACTAGAAAAATGTCTTCTATTTCATATACACCTTGTAACATGTTGAGCAAGGTGTGCACCTGCATGTGATGATGTGTTATTACCATATATGTCATCTTGTCTTATTATATAGACATTCATCAGAAAATAAATGGATTCTTACCTCCATAAGTATGGTAAATATATCAATGATATTACAAGGCTATATCCATTAAAATACAAACATTGGTAAACAATGACAAGTAAGGCTTATGCTCACTACCCACACAAATACTTAATAAACTATAATAGGTATAGTTTAGGGTTATTTTACATAACAAACACATTATTAAAGGTGTCACACATACAAAAGAGTATTACCACTATGAATAATTATGATAAACTATAATAAGTATAGTTAAGCCATTATACCCCCACAAACGAACATGCAAGTTATAATCGATATAGTTATGGAATCTATATATTACAAACAAAGTGATAAACTATAACAGGTATAGTTTATGTTTCATCTACACTACGAACTTAATTACAAGAAAGGAATTCACCATCACCACCACTTTTGATAAGCTATAATATGCATAGTTCATGTTCACTACCACTATCACTATTTGATGGACTATGATATGTATAGGTTATATTCACCATCTCAACCACTTTTAGTAAACTATAATATGCATAGTACATGTTCACTAGTCACTATCACTATCCGATGAGCTATGATATGTATAGTTTATGTTCACTGTCACTAATACTATTTCGTACACTACACTAGGATTGGTTCCGGTTTTTGGGTTAAGTCCACATTCACTTTCGCATTGTTAGTTTTCGGCTATAATTTCTAAGTGTATATGCTAGAGTTATATAGAATCTAGTCGTGATTGGCTTAGAATTGGTGGTTCCGCCTTATTTCCTGTTCCTTGTTTGGTTGTGGGCCTAGGGCAGACCCATTACATTCGACGTTTTATCTAACTTTAATTTTATATAACTTATATACACAAGGAAATCATAGAAGGAATCTATAGGGAATTCTAGGATGCAATATTTCATAACATAGAAACTTACATTTCACATTTTGAGGAAAAGTATCGGGTTTTCATATGAATGGGTACATTCCAAAGTACCGGGTTCACATAGAATAGTTATTTCGGTATTAAAACTATATTTCATCTAGAATTGTTAAACTTCAACCATGATCGCTGAGCGTATGTGCTTGAGTCATATAAGAATTTAATCTTGATTGGCTTAGAATTGGTGGGGCCCGCCTCATCCCCTGTTCCTCGTTGGGTTGTGGACCTAGGGCAGACCCACTATATTCAACGTTTTATCTAACTTAAATCTTACATAACTTATATACGTTGGACGATTATAGGGGAAATCTATTGGTCATTCTTGTGTTCATTAACGCATCATATAGAAATATTCTGTTCATACTTAACTAAGAAAATATTGGATTTTCTGGAAATCAAACCCTATCGATTTTACAAGGAAAACGGTTTCTACTTCAAACAAAACTCTTATGAACTCACCAACTTAATTGTTGACACTTTTTTTTCAAAACTACTTGTATTCTTAGGAAATCAGTAAAACAGGAAAACTTCAGCGCTTTGAGGATAGGACGTTAAACCGTCAACAATTTATTTTTGTCATCATAATGTAATTGATTTTGAAACATGTAAACATATACTTTGGTGTAACTTTTTCAATTATATTTATGATGGTTGTATTTACTTTGAGCATTATTATACACGTTGTTGTGATACTGTACATGAAGTCCTCCACCCCCGGACGTTTCCGCCATCCTTGGTTTGGGGGTGTGACATGATAACGCTCACAAACTCGAGGAAGCAAGCTTAGATCAACCAACATTCAACTATCTTAGACTCCCACTAGTAACCTACCTATGGAAGTAGCGATAGTACTCACAAACTCAAGGAAGTGAGTTTAGGATAATCAAATCAACTAAAATATCCACACACGTTTTATAACAATAAGACCTATAGACTCACCAATATTATGTTGACCTCTCAAACCACATGTATTCTCAGGAGAATAAACCCCCCAAAATGAGTAGATAACCCCGGTGATGTAACTCAAAACTTATGTGCTTTGCTTTTGTACATTGCTTTTGTAACCTAGCTATACCTCGAACAATTATGTAATATCTTTTATTTAAAGAATAAATATCTATGATGTCTTATGCAAGTTTTCCGAGAGCATGGCAAGCGATGGATCGTAGAGGGAAGTTTCCTCATTAGAGGAGGAGAGTATAGTACTTAATGACTCAGTCGATACCTTAGAGGTTGGTGATGACTCGGAGCCCAATTATACTTCAAATGATCGCCTGTCAGATGCAACCATTTCATCTGACTACATATCGGCTGGGCTAGAGCTTCTCAGTTTCAAGTACGATCCAGACGAGGATGAGGAGAACACTGCCACCTCACCATAGACCTCACCACCCCGCCCCACTCCTTCCTATGGATATTATAGGACACCCACGGGTACTCGGGTGAAGCAAACCCTGAGGAAGGTGGCTTATACCCCCTCATAAAAGAGGGCGGCGTCCTCACCAACATCAAAGAAAACTTGTGGAGAGTCCGTTTGGATGCCCCATATATGATCCTGGGTGCAGGATGAGGCTATTGGCTCACGGTTCAAGATGTGGGAGTCATCCATTACACTTCTGCTTAAACCGACTATACCTATGGATCAGGCCATATCTCTTCTGTTGCCCCGTTCCGCCCATCACTCAAACCGTATTGGAGCGATGGACACTGAGATCTTCTTAATGAGTATGTCCTTGATGCATCTCACTGATAGGGTGCATTACCTGGAGGAGGAGAGAGACATGATGTAGATGAGGACCTTACTCATGCAAGATCAACTGCAGAAGGCAAACGAGGAGACCTAGTTTCACCACTAGGTGCTAGAGCAAGTGATTAGCCACACAGATCGATTGGAGCTCTAGGTGGAGAGAGTGGAGTCTTGAGAGTATCTTTTTAGTGTTTGGCTAGAGTTTTTATATAGATAGTTAGTCCAACTAACGACACTTCTTATTGTGTATTGTGGTTTTTAGTTTCTATTATTTTGGCCCTAACATGGTAGCTAGGAGGGATATAAATACTTTTCTTTTAGGTTAATTAGGGTAGTGGGAAAAGCTTTCACACGCATGTTTGGTAATCATATGGCTTTTCCTACCTTAACTACACCCAGTTTTGGTAACTTCGAAATGATATATATATATATATATATATATATGTGTGTGTGTGTGTGTGTGTATATATATATATACACACACAGACACACACACACACACACACACACACATATATATATATATATATATATATATATATATATATATATATATATATATATAAACCTAGTTGCATGAAATCAGTGTTGTTATTGTTGTTCCCATTAACCTTAACTCTAACACATAACAACCTAACCATAGGAGCACAAACTTGCTAATTCCGACAAATTAACTTACATTTCTACACTAACTTTAGGAATCTTGAAATGGAACACTCGAGAATTATCAAATCTAATCAAGGTCTTCAAGTTGATTTGGATGCTCATTCCGCACAAATTAACCGACCTCTAGACCATGCACCCGTTGAGGTAATGGTCAAACGAAGAATAGCTGAGGCACTAGCCGCCCATGGAAATCACATAAACTCTGGAACAAGAGGATAAGGTTCCCAAGGAAAGGATAAAGGTGCACCAAGAACATACACCTACAAGGATTTCATGAATTTCAAACCCAAGACGTTCTTTTGGAACGAGGGAGGTTTAGGACTTACCAGATGGATTGAGAAGACCGAGTCTATCTTCGAGATTAGCTCTTGTGTTGAGGAGAGCAAGGTCAAGTTTTTCGTCTGCACATTCGATGGCTATGTCTTGGTGCAACGACCACGTCAATACTCTAGGTCTCGCCAATATCAATGCTCTGTCTTGGGAGCAATTGAAGCAAATGCTCATCGTGGAGTACTTTCCTCAGGAGGAGTTGCAACAATTAGAGCAGGAACTGTGGAACTTGACCATGAACGACGCCGACATCTCATCCTACACCAATATGTTTAACGAAGTCACTGCCCCTTGCCCAAAGTTTGTGACCCTGAGTACAAGAAAGTGGAAAGGTAAATTTAGGGATTGGTTCAACCCATCCAAGGGTTTGTCACGGCCTCTCGATTGTTGACATATGATTGTGCCAAAAGGTTGGCTCATCTTAACCAAACAAGAAATAAGACGAGACATGTTAGTCTAGAAGACTGACATCCCTTGGTAGAAGGAGAGCAAGCGCAGATCTGGTAACGGATTCAAGGTACCTCCAAGAAATCTCCTAGAAAGAGACAGGAGACTATTAGGGCTTACGCTACCAGTCCAACCCCGTTAGTGGTCACAACCCCCACATCTCAAGGACAGTATGCGAGAAAGCCCCCGAAGTGCCAATTGTGTCACTTCTACCACTCTAGCAACTGCATGCACTATAACAGGTGCAATCGCAGAGGGCAAACCGAGAAATACTACCGCCAACCCGCGACTATTCCTACTGCCACAACCAACCATGGTATGGCTGCTTTGCTAGATAATCGATCCTACTTTGAATGTGGGATAGTTGAGCACATCAAAAAGAAATGGCCAAGGCTAAGGAATGAGGGAGGAAACGCTAGAGGAAGAGCATTCGTGATTGGCACGAAGGACGTCATTCAAGACCCCACTATTGTGAGAGGCATATTTCATGTGAACAGTTTATACGCATCTATACTCTTTGATTCTGGTGCTGAAAGAAGTTTCATTACACCTAAGTTTAGAAAACTTGTAAACCATAAGTCTAGGAAATTAGATGAGCCTTATGTAGCAGAAATGGCCAACGGAGAATCCGGTAGTACTCAGGAAATACTAGAAAACTACCTTCTAACTCTCAATAACCACTCCTTTCACGTCAACCTCATGCATATGACCATCGGTAGCTTCGATGTCATAATCGGGATAGATTGGTTATCGTTGCACCGCGGAGAAATCTTTTTCTACGACAAGGTTGTTAGACTACCCTTACCCAATAGAGAATCTCTAATAATCTATAGAGATAAGACTAGCAAGGGTCATAGAATCATCTCCTGCATGAAGGTGCATAAGTACCTTCCTAAGAAGTATCACATTTTCTTGCCCCATATCATAGATAAGAAGGGCAAGAAGAAGGAAATCAAGGATGTACCCCAAGTGTGTGATTTTCTCGACGTATTTCCGGAGTACTTGATCGGACTACCACCAATTTGTGAAGTTGAATTTTGAATTGACTTGGTCCTAGGGGAAGCTCCAATAGAAAAATCACCTTACCAATTAACCCCTTCGAAAATGCAAGAGTTATCCGGTCAACTCCAAGAACTTTTAGATAAAGATTTGGCTATCGACATTGTTCTTCACTCCTTGCCCTCATGCTACAATCAATTTAGGATGACCTACCACATGAACAAGGACGAGGTCACCCTAAGCAAACTCCAAGGTCTCCTAAGGACTGTTGAGAGCAACCTTAAGGACAAGTCTGTTGCACCATCTCCCAATTCATCTGTTGCTCCTGTTTTGGCTATTGGGCAGGCAAGGGGCAAGAAGAGGAAGGCTTCTTCAAAGAACCACCTCAAGGGAAAGTCCCAAGATGGTTCCTCTTCTAGTGGGACCAAGGTTGATCCTGCTTAGCCCAACCCTAACCGAAAAGAGTCAGAGTGTCATCATTGCCACAAAATAAGGCATTGGAAGAGAAGCTGCCCGGAATATCTACAAGCCATCAAGGATGGAAAGATCAAGCCATCTTTTGCAGGGACTAGGAAGAAATAGGGATGTGGAGCTTGGAAGAATAAATCTAATCATGGGGAACAGAAGATCGTCGCCTATTACCAAGATTGGAGTGTATTCTTTAGTGCTTAGTAATGGATTGAATTTAGATTTAAATAATTGTTGCTACTCGCCAGATATGGCAAGAAACATCATTTCTTTTCATGGTTTGTTTAAACAAGGATTTAGATATTCGTTTAATAATGAGAATGGTTCGATTTATGCTTATCTAAATAGTTTTTTATATTTTGAAGCAATGCCTTGTAATGGAATTTATGAAACTGTTATGGTTGTAGATAACCTAGGAAATGATGTGTTGTGTATGGATTCTTCCAATAGTATGGATAAGGCATCCTTGTGGCATTGTCGTCTTGGACATGTCAACAAGAAGCGCATAGCCAAACTCCAAAAGGATGGAGTGTTGGATTCATTCGACCTTAGGGAAGATGACACGTGCGAATCTTGCTTACTTGGAAGGATGACCAAGTCACCCTTCACTGGCACTTGTGAGAGAGGTGAGGGTTTATTGGATCTCATACATACCGATGTATGTGGGCCCTTTAGATCCACCACAAAGGATGGGAACCGCTTCTATGTGACTTTCACCGATGATTATAATCGATATGGGTATATCTACTTAATCAAACACAAGTCAGAAACGTTTGAACAGTTCCAAGAATTCGAACATGAAGTGGAGAATCAATTGGGCAGGAAAATCAAGATGCTTCGATCCGATCGAGGAGGAGAGTACCTAAGTCTTGAATTCCACGACTATCTCAAGGAATGCGGAATACTTTCACAATTGACGCCACCTAGGACACCACAGTTGAATGGTGTGGAAGAAAGGCGTAATCGAACCCTGTTAGATATGGTTCGTTCTATAATGAGTCATGCTTCACTACCTATCTCATTCTGGGGGTATGCCTTAGAGACTGCCGCCCATATCCTTAACCGATTCCCTACAAAGAAGGTTGCTAAAACTCCTCACGAGATGTGGACAGGGAAATCTCCCTCGTTGGCACATATCAAGGTTTGGGGCTGTGAGCTTTCCGTAAGACGAGAGACTCACGTCAAGCTCGAACCTCGTAGTGAGCGATGTATTTGATGGGTTTTAGCCGTAAGAACTTTCCTATGTGCGCATGCAAAACCCTAATGCTTGTATCTAGGCTTTCTAATTAAACATGCTTTGAATCCAAGACTTCTAATGACTAATTAGGTATAAGAACAATACAAAACCAGATCTAGAAGTTTACCTTTGAATCTCTTGTTTGATCTTGTTGTCTTGGAGCTCTAGAGTCACAATTGTCACTCCTCTCTAATGGCTTACAAACACCAACTAGCAAGGAGGATGATTTGAGAGAGAGAGGAGAGGGATGAAATTCGGCCAGGGTTTCTTCTCCTTAGAAGAGATGCCGACCCCCTTAGCTCTAGGGGTCTATTTATACTTATAGACTCCTTAAGGGTTTCACCTTAAACCCTAGTTGGATAATCTTTCCTTAAAGCAATCCAAATCCTTACCATAGATAGGCCTTGGACGATTTTGAGCTATCCTTAGCTCTAGAATTCGTCCATCCTCTATCCAATAAGGATATACAGTCTAAAGTGTAACTATCAAACAATTGACAGTTTATACCCTCTTATTTAATTAATCTCTTTAAGTCACCAAATTAATTCTAATTAATTCTATGACTTTTATTAATCAAATAACAACATTATTATTCCTTATATTATTCTCATAATATATTAATAATATTTATTCTCTCATAATAATTCATCATATCAAGTTGCTATGGTGAAGGCAACCCAAAAGGACCATGCACAATCGGGTCAAATACTTGCCTAATATAGTTGCTGCCTTAGACACTATTCCAACAGTATTTTCATCGGCTACCCGTCGAAATCCTTTGGATATCTCTTCTATAGACTGAGTGACAATGTTGTCTTCATTGCGAGGATAGGGGTTTTCCGAGAGCGAGAACTCATAAGCCAAGGAGACAGTGGGAGGCAAATCGATCTTGAAGAAATTCAAGAGTCGAGCGATGAAGGAACCTATAACGCTCGCACTCAACCCAAGGAGGAAACTCTGGTTGAACCAATTGATGAGTCCTTACCTCTTAGACGTTCCAAAAGAGTTAGAGTTCAACCCCAGTTTTATGGTTTTAATATTACTACCGAAGGGGATACGTATATTAGTGATGGTGCACTAATAAATCTAGATGAAACTAACAGTTATAAGAAAGCCATGGCAGGCCTAGAGTCAGTGAAATGGATAGAGGCGATGGACAGCAAGATTCATTCCATGTATGACAAACAAGTTTGGAATTTGGTTGACAATGTGCCCGGACGTAAGACGGTTGGGTGCAAATGGATCTTCAAGAAGAAGACCGACGTGGATGGGAAAGTGCACACTTATAAGGCACGACTAGTGGCGAAGGGCTTTACTCAAACTCCCGGAGTTGACTATGATGAGACCTTCTCACCAGTTGCTAAGATAAAATCTATTAGAGTGATGCTAGCCATTGCTGCATTTCATGATTATGAGATATGGCAGATGGATGTCAAGACCGCTTTCCTTAATGGGAAGTCGGATGAGGATGTTTACATGGCTCAGCCAGAGGGTTTCATTGATCCGAAGCATCCTAATAGAGTGTGCAAGCTTGAGAAGTCCATTTATAGACTTAAGCAAGCGTCTCGCAGATGGAATCTTTGCTTCGATGAGAAAGTCAAAGAGTTTGGATTTGTACGAAGTGAAGATGAATCATGTGTATATGTCAAGGCCAGTAGGAGTATAGTTAGCTTCCTCGTTTTTTATGTCGATGACATACTGCTCATAGGAAACGACGTCCCGACTTTGCAGGAGGTTAAGTCCTGGCTCGGGAAGTGCTTCGCTATGAAGGATCTCGGAGAGGCTTCTTACATTTTGGGAATAAGGATAGTGAGAGAAAGAAGTAAGAGACTAATAGGACTTAGTCAGAATACTTATTTGGATAAGGTACAAAAACGTTTTAGTATGGAAAACTCAAAGAAGGGAGAACTACCGATACAAAGTAATGCCAAGTTGAGTAAGACTCAAAGTCCGAGTACCGAAGCCGAGATAGCTGAGATGAGCTGAGTACCCTACACTTCCGCAGTTGGCTCAATCATGTACGCTATGACTTGTACTCGCCCTGATGTGGCCTTTTCTTTGAGCATGGTCAGTAGATATCAAGGGAATCCAGGCAAATCTCATTGGATTGCGGTCAAGAATATACTTAATTACCTTTGGAGGACCAAATAATGGTTCTTAGTCCTCGGAGGGAGTGATGACTTAAAGGTGCGAGGGTATAGTGACGCCAGCTTCCAGACCGACAGGGACAACTACCGTTCGCAGTCGGGCTGGGTCTTTACCCTGAATGGAGGAGCAGTGACTTGGAAAAGTTCCAAACAAGAAACGGTAGCTGATTCAACGTGCGAATCAGAGTACATTGCAGCGAGCAAAGCGTCAAAGGAGGCGATGTGGTTGAAGAACTTCATTGGTGACCTCGGAGTTGTGTCTGCTATAAAAGAGCCTTTGGAAATTTTCTATGATAATGAGGGAGCGGTTGCCTTGACCAAGGAACCGAGGGATCATGGTAGATCTCGGCATATCGACAGAAAATATCACTTTATTAGACATCGAGTAGAAGAAGGACACCTCGTAGTGAAGAGGGTATCGTCAGAGGATAACCCAGCAGATCCGCTTACGAAGGGACTGAGTAGGGTTAAGCATTTGCAGCACGCTAGGAGCATTGGGCCGAAAGACGATATTAGTTTAGATTAGATAGTGTTGAAACATGTAATAGATAAATGTAATTGACATTTGATGATTAAATAAAGGAGTATTATTTATAAGTAAAGATACTGTCTTATGTTAATTGTTTAACTATTGTTTCAATTTGCATGTTTTGACTTCCTGAATAATTAAATTATTAAGAATAATTGAATTATTCGAATGGTCCATAATTGTTCATATGTTGGAAGTAGATATGAATGAAGATCGTCATGAATTGGTGTGTAGATTGTCTAAAAGGGTATTAGACATAGAAAAGGTTTGCTACAACGTTCATGAGTGCTTATGAACAAGTTTTGAGCATTGGAATAAACCCGCACTTGCTGGAATCACTTTATGGAATGTGACACAAGTGATCGCAAGACGATAATATCATATGGTCTTAAAACCAAGATATATGGTTTATTGTTTATTAATTGGTTGTGCATTGACAATGCGAAACCGCATCAGTAAATTGATGTCATAAAACACATTGTTGTGTATAGTTGATTAGTGAATAGTAAATGCATATAAGTCGAAGTTTATATGTTACTTTTATCCTAAGAGTATAAAAGCAATATCATGGCCGCTCGATGATTTGATTTGACTTATGTGTCGTGCCCGGTCAGGACTGAATTGATGTGTTCAATTAAGTTCTATGTAAAATGAATCTGAGATCGAGAAACCAAAATGTTGGACAATAAGTTCCATAAGATTGTCCGCATAATATCTAAACAGAGGACTGTATGATCCCTTATCTAAAGGACAAGAGATTGATAAGATCAGAGTTGACAGCGTCTTTGAGAGCTGCGATTGCTAATCGGTTTGTGTTTACATATATAGTTACTAGACTTATCCAAGTGGGAGACTGTTGGATTAGTGTCTAAGGCTGTAACTATATTTGGTAAGTACTTGACCCGGTTATGCATGGTCATTTTGGGTTGCCTTCACCATAGCAACTTGACAGGATGATTGTTAAGAGAGAAGAGATATTATTGTTTATATATTATGAGAATAATATATTAAAGGAATAATATTGTTATTTGATTAATATAAGTCATATATTAATTAAGAATTAGTTTGGTGACTTAAAGAGGTTAATTGAATAAAGGGGCTTAAACTGTCAAATGTGTGATAGTTGTGTTTTGGGCTATGTATCCTTATGGATAAGAGGATGGACGAAATTTAGGGTTTGGGAACCTTAAATTCGTCCAAGCCTAAAATCTAGAAGGATCTTGGATTGCTTAGGGCCTAAATTATTCAATTAGGGTTAAAGGTGAAACCCTAGTATCCCATAGTATAAATAGACCCCTATGGTGAGGGAAATCGGCACTCATGCAAGGCAAGAAACCCTAGGTCCGATTTCTCAGCCTCCTCTCTTTCTCTCTCAAATCATCTTCTTGCTAGTTGGCGTTTGTAAGCCATTAGAGGAGTGACAATTGTGACTCTAAGCTCCAAGAAGAAGTATTAAGCAAGTAATCCAAGGTATTGTTCTAGATCCAATTTCATATGATTAGAATCACTTGTTTACATTAGATCTAGTATTGTAAGTCTTGGATTCAATGCATGTTCAATTAGAGAAACCTAGATCCAAGAAATTAGGGTTTGCATGTGCACATAGGAAAGTTCTTGTTGCTCAAACCCGTCAATCACCTTGGGTACTTTGGTTTAGACTGGATTTCATCTCAAAATACTAGTTAACTACTAAGTGTAATGGATATTTATTTATTATTCACCGATTCCTAATATAACTAGCATCATGATCAGACTACTAATCCTAATGAATCTAAAGACTCTTAATTTCATCGTCATGCCTTTAATTATCCATAAATTCATTGTTGAGTCATATTATGAAAGATTAGATCTTTATTAATCCTAATGATCATAGGAATTAAATCATACATAGAATGATCATCTACTCATGCATACACATTAAAGTTCATCACTTCATTTCGTAACCCAAGGTTTCGGTCCAAATCTAATAAAAAATTCCAACAATCATGGACATCTCTGATTCAAATTAACATAGTCAAAATAATCATCTAAACTCTATTAATTTAGCAACAGGGAATAAAGTAACAATACTTAATACATATGGATCTTGAAATCAAACTTGACAAAATAAATTAAATAAGAATAAACAAACCAAGTAGCAATTAATCCATAATCTCCAGAATTCATCAAATCATGAACACAAAGAAAAGGGTTTTAACACCCAAATCAGAAAGTAAACATATATGGAATCACAATGGAATGCTAATCATGATCAGAACAACGAACCAAATGATTTCTGGCATGAATCCACTCTCTAATCCTCCAGATCTTCACTCCATATCAGCTTAACGGTCGTCCATCCGCCTTCTAGACCCTCAAAACGGCTCTTTTGGGGTTTATAATCTTAGGGAATGAATTAGGGTTGAAGATATATCATTATGGGAAATTTTTAGCTATATGCCTATATTTATAACTTGTAATCGGTCACCACGTCGTGGTTGACCTCCACCACGTCATGGTCCTCGTCGAAATCTGGTATTCTCCAAGTCATCTCAACGATCGTGAAGATTCCATTTACCACATCGTGGTCGGATCACCACGTCGTGGGGATTGGGAATCGACATTTTTCTCAAAACACAAAAGTCGTCCGAAATTGTGTCTAGCTTTTAGAACATTTTGAATCCCGTCAATCGGAGTTATGAGTTATGAGATACGGCCGAAACACTGATGAGCGGTCAATCTGTCCAACAACATCATTTTTGCATCTTTTTAGCTCCTTTCTCCTCCTTTTGCATTCCAAGTCCCCTTTTAACTATATTTGAACATTTCAAAGCATATTAAGTATCTTTTAGTTCTGAATAACCTAATGCATAGTATAAAATAGAACAAAACGTCATAAATATATGCACCAAATACACGTTATCAATCAAAGCGAGAGGAGCATACAAACCTTAGAAGATATGCTCAAAGGATGTGTGATAGACTTTGGAGATACACGGGATATTCACATACTGTTGATTGAATTTTCCTATAGCAATAGTTATCACACCAGCATAAAGTTTGCACCATTTGAATCACTTTATGGGAGAAAGTGTCGTTCACCGTTGTGTTGGGTAGAATTCGGTGACACCCAACTAGCAAAGAAACACACAGGGAACACATTGCTAACCAAACCTGAGATTATTCACGAGACAAACAAGAAGATCATGAAAATTAAGGAACAGTTGAGAACGACTCAATATCGTCAGAAGAAATACGTCGACATTCGACTAAAACCACTTGAATTTCAAGTTAAGGATAAAGTCATGCTAAGGGTATCTCCTTGGAAGTGAGTTATAAGATTTGGCAAGAGAGGCAAACTTAATCCAAGATACATAAGAAGACACACTAGTTGTACCTCTCGATGAGATCCAGATCGACACGAAACTCAATTTCATCGAAGTGCCAGTGACGATCATGGATCGTAAAGTCAAGAGGCTTAAGCATAGCCGCATTCCTATATTCATGGTACGATGGAACTCTACGAGAGGACTATAGTATACGTAGGAACGTGAAGATCAAATGAGGAGCAAGTATCCCTATTTATTTAAGAACGCCCCAAATGCACGCTAAATTTCGGGACAAAATTTTCTCTTAACGGGTGGAGGATGTGACAAACTAGAGAATACGTCACCAACCGCCATTAACACTTAACGATATGACATGACAATGTAATAAGGACAACCTTGTAATCACCTGATATATTTTAATATATTTGAAATTTGTGTCCTTAATTACGTCAACATTAGGCTACAAAATAAGTGTGCAAAAAGTCATGTCACTTTGAGAGCATGTTAGAATATTTAAACTCCTTAAGCTACCACGGTTCCAGAAATATTAATTTCGGAAGAATCCGACACCATATGAACGAGATATGGCAATTATTGTAAAAGAATAGGTACCATAATTAAAAAGTTACAACGACAAAAACTACATGGACATTTGTTGACTTTTCGGGAAAGTCATCAACTAGACAATCGCACTACTACTTAACGTAGGAATTATGAGGCAAGGAATGCCTAAAATTAACATAACATGTGAGAGTTATGATTTTTATAAGATTAAAATGGTAATAAAAACACATCGAAAATTGAAACTCAAAATTAGACAAAATGACCAAAAGGAAAGTCGTAGAGAAAGGCGATACCTACACAAATATATAAGAGTCTTAGAAAACGGAGTTCGTATGCGAGAGTTACAAAATTTCACATTTGAATTTTTAAAGTCACGTGCCCTCACACGCACTGACACCCGATTGTTTCGAGATAAGGGATGACGTGGCACAGTGACATGAGGACATGTGGCATAATCGTATAGCTCACATGCATTTAACCGACGTGTAACACTCGACATGCGCTCCAAAACCTGCTATAAATAGCAGTTCTCGACAGTCCATTTCATCACACCATTCTCGAATCTTTCTCTAAAGTTGTCTTGTGTGTTATCGCCCTGATCACCTCTCGAAGTGTCAACTTGTAGTTTCTACCCTACAACAACTTTTTCAAACTCACAGGTGAGTTCACGACCCCATTATCAACTCTTTTTAGGAGGGGTGAGACATGTCTAATATACAACTTTATGTAGTTATCATTAACTATAGGTAGATAATTATGCCCATAGCATTAGGATAATATTATTCCCGGTAGTTACCCTATCCAAACTCTTTAGATAATATTATGCCTAGTTGTAATGCTAAACCACTATGATAGATAAGATCATATCTAATTGTCACGATGGCCAGTTACCAGGAAACACTGAAACTCGATATTATAGCCATTCTTTGGGTAAGATTAGTACCAAGTGTTACTATGCCCAAATTCTCAGCTACACTACACACACACACACACTATATATATATATATATATATATATATATATATATATATATATATATATATATATATATATATATATATATAAAATAAGTATACCATATAAAATACAATGCAGATAACAACATGACCGACCAGGGGAGGCCCCTACGACAGGAGTTAGTTGAGACATGATTCATCAACATGCTGATATATTTTCAGCTAACACCCGACCTATAAATGTTAATTCTTAAGTGAGCGAAAGAGATATGTATAGATCTATAAGGGATAGACACTCCCACCTGTGGTTGCTAGCTACAACTGGATGAAAACTCGAAGCATGCATAATTTTCTAAGCACAGTGACGTCCGATGAAGCGTCGTCGTATTTTCGGAATCAACAATCATAGCTCGATTATAAGAACTCATTGTAACTTTGTCAAAACTAAAACTAGATATCATAAAGTATTATTAGGAATTAATTCGACTAAGTAGTGATAATACACAAAAACTCGAGGAAGCGAATTTAGGTAAACCAACATTCAAATATCTTAGACTCCCAATAGGAACCTACCAATAGAAGTAGTGATGGTACTCACAAACTCAAGGAAGTGAGTTTAGGATAAACAAATCAACTAAAATACCCACACACATTTAATAACATTAAAACCTATAGACTCACCAAGATTATGTTGATCTCTCAAACCACATGTATTCTCAGGAGAATGAACCCGTTTAAAGGAGGAGATAACCTCGGTGATGCAACCCGAAACTTATGTGCTTTGCTTTTGTACATTGCTTTCGTAACCTAGCTATACCTCAAACAATTATGTAATATCTTTTATTTAATGAATAAATAGCTATGTTCTTTAGTATATCATGTGTATTATTCAATGCATATCTTGCCGTGAAATCCTAACATCCTAAAGTCGCACAGTCCAGCACTTCCGCCACTGGCCAAGGGTGTGACACACTGTGACACCTATTAACCTATTAGAATGTTAAGATCACAAAACACACTGGTCTTGAAATCATTCCGTCACTAGCTTGGAGACTCATGACCAGCACCACATTCGATGATCATAAACTCGAACGTCTGAATGGTCCACTCACCCAAGATAAAACAACCTAACAAGCATCGCCCACGGGTCTCACCTAAGCTAACATAACTAAACGGGCCTCGCCAAAGGGTCTCACCTAAGCTAGTATAACCAAATGGGCACGACCCTTAATCAAGAGCTATACTAGTCTAATCATCACTACAACTTTTCACCCCACCTGCCTTAACATGGAGCGGCTAAAATAACAATAAGGAGTCCAACTCAATGTAAGCGAAGACTGCGATCCCCCCCACCCCCCACCCACAATCTTACAACCCTTACTGAAACGTCCAAAATCATCCCAATGAATACTATGGTCCTGGTCGTGATTTTGCAATACTTCTACAATAGCCATGGTCCCAACCCATGGTCTTGCCAACTATCCACATTACCGAGCCAAAATCAACATTAGTCGAAACCGCATCTTGCTAAACTCTAAACAGGCATTCGGGTCGTGTTTCAAGCCCTAAATCCTTCATCAAAAAAGAACGGGAAGAGAGGTTCTCACATAACCCTCAGTTTGAACATGGTCATGAACCCATAATGCGCCACTACCAATGCTTCATGCCCTCGTATGATGAATTCTCAGTATTTGCCTCCCTATTTACAATGACCAATGAACATTATCCCTTGAATAAACCTTGACTCGTACAGCAACCATAAGTGTCTCTCCACTTGTCCTAGGATATGAAATTCCACATTGATTCACACTTGGAAATATTCCCATTAGTACCAACGATTCTCCCCCACTTGGATTCAGCTACACTCTGCCAACCTCATAACCATTGGATTTTCTAAGCCATACCACAACCTCTCAACCACCACCATCCTAAGCTCAGAATAACTAATATTCAATTACCAATAAGTCTAGCGTACACACACCCCAAACCAGATTAAACATTTCAATACCTTTGACGAAAGATTGTCAAATCCAAAGCACCTTCCCCTGATTCAACACCAAATCCTTAAACAAACTCAACTGATGACAAAGAACGAGTAAACTCACTATTGTAAATGGATACATAGTCAATCCAATGACTCAATTGCTACTTGGAAAAACCCACACAAACATGCATCAACCACGCCCTTAAGTTGATAGCTCAACAACAGCTCTTACCCAGAAAGGACAACTGGCTATAATAAGATCTTTGCCTATAATCTTCTAATGCGAGGGCCATACGCACATCCCTGAAAGCATGAATCTGATAGTAACTCACCTTGCAGTTGCATTCTGACTAATCCTTTATGTTGGAATAGTGTCTAAGGCTGCAACTATATTAGACAAGTATTTGACCCGGTTGTGCATGGTCCTTTTGGGTTGCCTTCACCATAGCAACTTGATAGGATGATTTATTAAGAGAGAGTAAATATTATTAATATATTATGAGAATAATATAATGAATAATATATTTGTTATTTGATTAATATAAGTCATAGAATTAATTAGAATTAATTTGGTGACTTAAAGAGATTAATTAAATAAAGGGGTATAAACTGTCAATTGTTTGATAGTTAAGCTTTAGACTGTAAATCCATTGGGATATGCTTTGGACGAATTCTAAGAGCTTTAGGATAGCTAAAATCGTCCATATGGTTATCTATGGAATGGATTTGGATAGCCTTAAGAGAAGATTATCCAATTAGGGTTTAGGTTGTAACCCTTAAGGAGTCTACAAGTATAAATAGACCCCATGGCATAGGGAATTCGACACATCTCCTAAAGTAAGAGAACCCTGGCCGAATTCCTTCCCTCTCCTCTCTCCTAAATCATCTTCCTTGCTATTGGTGTTTGTAAGCCATTAGAGGAGTGACATTTGTGACTCTAGAAGCTCCAAGACCTCAAGATCAACAAGGAACTCAAAGGTATGATTCTAGATCTGTTTCAATGTTGTTATTGTAACACCGTAAATTTCAAGACAAAATTTTCATTTAAATAATCATTTTATTCTTAGGACACTTGTTAAAAATCTCATTCATAATCAAATTACAAAACATAGCTCCATTTTCACTTGCATAGAAAACCAGGATCCTCCAAAATATGACTCTTGCTCTGGTGTGTACAATCAAGCCGGTGCCGTACCGTGATACTGAAAGAAACCTGAAAACAACATAACACAAACACTGTAAGCACGAAGCTTAGTGAGTTCCCCAAAATACCACACACATAACACATACAAGCCACTCGAGGCTATAACTCTATGGGTCCGTGCACCCAAACTCTGTGAACCCTCAGGTTCTAACTCTATGAACCTTCCGGTTCTAACTCTAGGAACCCTTCGGTTCCAAATCTGCAACCATGCACAACATAAATCACATAGAAATAATGCAGTACAACACATAACATACATAGCATACAAATACTCGGTCACATAACTCTGGTTACCTACTCAAGGTAAAGTATAGTGAGAAGACTCACCTGGCAAGCAAAAAGCAGATATCTCCATACTCGGATCTCGAACTCGCCACCGCCTAACACGTAAGGCAAAACTCTCATGACTATAACTCTCGAGACTAGAATCAATCCTCTCAATGCACCCTCTTAAGGGTAAAAGACTATTTTACCCCTCTCTTGGCCCAAAGGCCACATCGCTGACCAAACCCTAAAAGTCAACGGTCAACCCTTGGTCAAAATCAAAGTCCTTAGTCAAAGTCAACCCTGACTGACCCTACTCGCCGAGTCAACTCTATGACTCGCCGAGTTTCTATAATCAGAACTTCACTCACTCCGCGACCTAACTCGCCGAGTCACTCCGAGACTCGCCGAGTCCAACAACTCTGAGTCCACTCGCACACAACTCACCGAGTCATCCCTTGACTCACCGATTCTCGACTCAACCAGGGAATATCGGGACTCTTCGACAAGACTCGTCGAGTCCAAGAACAGACTCGCCGAGTCCAAGACTATCATCAACCTACTCGTCGAGTTGTTCATACAACTCGCCGAGTTCCAGGCCATCTTCATCCAACTCGTCGAGTACACCCATGTGACTCGCCGAGTACCACCGGTCTGAATCCATTCGGAAGCATTCCAAGCCATGCAATTGCTCCAAAACATAGATCTAGCCTCCTACCACTCATCCATCACGTAAAGTGGCAAACTTTACGTGAATCCAAAGAGATCTAGGCCATTTGCACATTGGGCTAGGGTTTGGGACATGAAAGCTTCACTAAACACTCCAACACAGGGACTTTCATGCTCTCTGATTCTTCTCCCTTCTAGATCTGAGGTAGCAACCTCAGATCTAACCTCTAGACTTCCCATTACATCCATAGACAAGTTCCCACAAACCCCAAAATGAAGAAACACATAATAACAACCCAAGAACGAGATATTACCTCCAAGAGATGCCCCAACTGCAATGTAATTCGAATCCAAGCAAAGCCCCTTGCTCCAAGCCTTCAATCTCCCAAAATTCCTTCAACAATTACTTCTCCAAGCTCCAATCCTCTCAACAATGGTGCTTCTCCGCGATTTAGGGTTTTCTAGGGCTCAAGGGGTGATAAGGAGGCTGGGAGGAAAACATAATGTTCTTTATATAGGGCTCAACCCCGAGAATTAGGGTTTTCTCCAATCAGCACCTACTCGTCGAGTCCTCCTCACTGACTCGCCGAGTCGGCTACTTAGCACGCGACCCAGTCGCGACTCTACTCGCCGAGTCCATCCATGGACTCGCCGAGTCACTCTTTCACAACTTACTCTTTTAGCCCTTCAACTCTACTCTTGATATTTCGGGATGTTACAGTTATTTAACCTAATTAGTCATTAGAAGACTTGGATTCAAAGCATGTTTATTAGAAAGCCTAGATCCAAGCATTAGGGTTTTGCATGCGCGCATAGGAAAGTTCTTATGGCTAAAACCCATCAGTGGTATCAGAGCCTGGTTTGGTTTTCTTTAAATTGTTGCTTGATTAACTGAAACAAACTTGCAAAATTCGATTTTTAGGTTTCTGAGTCATGGACTCGACGAGTTCCAAGGTGGACTCGGCGAGTAGGCCTGACTCGGCGAGTCCCCTTGTGCACTCGGCAAGTCCAGGCGTCAGGAATGGCCAGATTCGAGATTTTTTCATAATTATCTTATGGAAACTTACCTTAATCATAATAGATCAATCTAAATCCGATTTTTGATATATATGACTATTATCTTGATCTAGTTAAAGGTATTTATCAACTAATAAAATATTTAATTTCCTTATATGATAATTAATTAATTATTTTAATTATTTTGGTAATTATCTTTCAAAGAAATCTTGAATAAAATCAAATATAGATAATTAGGATATTAATTGTTAATTGGAATTATTTGTTATTTGATCCTCCATGTTTTAAATGTTTAAAACTTACCCTCAAGTTTTGAAATTTATATTTGTGATTAAAAGTTTTAATTTTAGACAACTTAAATTTCAAACCCTAGATTTTAAAAGTTTTAAAATACAACCCTACACTAATATGATATTACTAGAATAATATATATATATATGTATAACTAAATGCTAGTCTTACCGTTAGTAGGCCTCATTCACGAAGCCGATCTATAAGGTGGGTATAAGGTTGCGGCCTATAAAATGGCGTTTAATGGGTGTACACTCACACCCACCGCTTGCTTGATTGGTGGAGGGTCGTTAGCCGAACGGGTAGGATAGGGCAACCTCATCCTCTCATTAAAAGTATAATAAGAAATATAAAGTAACTACACATATTTTAAAATTTTCCCAATCCTAGTTACTTTAGAAAAAGTGAATTGATGCAATCCCATGAAATTACACTTTGCACCTTGCTAAGAAGTTAGTGGAGCGTGTGTGGTTTACCGGCACACTAATTGGTTCTAAGCGAAGGTGCCAAAGGGTGATTCATTGTTTATCATAGTTCGATGGAGCGTGTGTGGTTTACCGGCACATCGAATAGGTGATCGTTACAATGAAGGCACCATGTGAATTTGCATGGTAATTCACACCCGCTTTGTGATCCTCGGCATCCCAGTCACAAACAAGAGGGGCATATCGAGATTTAAACATGCCATTGAATAGTTTCAATGAATCTCATCCGAACCTAGGAATTCTCAAAAACACTTAGGACTAATAGTTTAAGTTTTGTGATGGAGAATTAGTGAATCGTCATTCACTTACCTTCAATTTATTTGCATGTTAGATTACGGCATCCCTTTTCTAGTATGTAAATGTTATTGTTGGATCCTAGCCCTAATTTTTCTTATTGGGTGATAATTAGGGATTCTTATTCTAATCTATCTTTGTCCTTTTCTAATTGTAGATGTCGAACGCAAACAACGCTGCTGCTAGTTCTTTCACGTTGATGAGCCTTTGCCAAAAGGTCACCTTCGATGGAACGAACTTTAGCGAATGGATAAGATACATTCGCACCATTGCTCGCTATGAGGATAAGGAGTATGTCCTCGATGAGAAGCTCGAGAAAATCAACCCCGAAGTTGCTACTCCCGCCGAAATCACTGCTTTTGAAACTCATGAGCGAGATGCAACGAAGGTACATTGCATCATGATCGCTACCATGAACTCCGAATTCCAAAAGTCCTACGAGGACATGTACCCGTACGAGATGCACCAAGACTTATTGGAGAGATATCACCAAAACGCGAGACATGAGCATTATGAGATTTTCACCAACATGATTTCCGCTAAGATGGGTCATGGAGAATCTCTTACCGTGCACCTGCAAAAGATGCAAAGGTAATGCGACCGCCTTCGCAAGTTAAATGTTGACTTCGGTGAAGACTTGGCGATCGACATGGTGCTTCACTCTTTGCCTCCGATGTATAATCAATTTAGGATGACCTACCACATGAACAAAGAAGAGGTCACCCTAAGCAAACTCCAAGGTCTCTTGAGGGTCGCTGAGAGCAACTTCAAGGACAAGTCTGTTGCACCTACTCCCAATCCGTCCACTGCTCCTGTCTTGGCTATTGGTCAAGGGAAGGGAAAGAAGAGGAAAGCTTCATCGAAGAACTATCGCAAGGTGAAAGCCCGAGATGGTGCCTCTTCTAGTGGGACCAAAGTTGATCCCGCTAAGCCCTGCTCTAACCCGAAGGAGGCAGAGTGCCACCACTGCCACAAGATAGGACATTGGAAGAGAAGCTGCCCAGATTACCTACAAGCAATCAAAGAGGGAAAGATCAAGCCATCTTTCGCAGGTATATACACAATCAAATCTAACGATTCTAATCATGCTATTTCTTGGGTTCTTGATACCGGTTGTGGTTATCACATTTGTTCTAATGTGCAGGGACTAAGAAGAAGTAGGGATGTGGAGCAAGGAAGGATCAATCTAATCATGGGGAACAGAAGATCGTCGCCTGTGACCAAGATTGGAGTGTATTCTTTAGTGCTTAGGAATAGTTTGGTTTTGGATTTGAACAATTGTTGTTATTCGCCAGAAATGGCTAGAAACATCATTTCATTTCATGGTTTATATAGACAAGGATTTAGATTTTCTTTTAATAATGAGAATGGTTCTATTTTGGCTTATCTAAATGGTGTCTTTTACTTTGAAGCTATACCATGTAATGGAATATATGAAACCGTTATGATTGTTGATAATTTAGGAAATGATGTTTTGAATATTGATTCTTCCACTAGTATGGATAAAGCATCCTTGAGGCATTGTCGTCTTGGACATGTCAACAAGAAACGCATAGCCCAACTCCAAAAGGATGGAGTGTTGGAGTCATTCGACCTTAGGGAAGATGACACATGCGAGTCTTGTTTGCTTGGAAAGATGACTAAGTCACCCTTCACGAGTACATGTGAAACGGGCGAGGGTCTATTGGACCTAATACATACCGATGTATGTGGACCGTTTAGATCAACCACGAAGGATGGGAACCGCTTCTATGTGACTTTTACCGATGACTGTAGTAGATATGGGTATATCTACTTAATCAAGCAAAAGTCAGACACCTTTGAAAAGTTCAAAGAGTTCAAGAATGAAGTGGAGAATCAATTGGGCAGGAAAATCAAGATGCTCCGATCCGATCGAGGAGGAGAGTACCTAAGTCTTGAATTCCACGATTATCTCAAGGAGTGTGGAATAGTTTCACAATTGACGCCTCCTAGGACACCGCAGTTAAATGGTGTGGCAGAAAGGCGTAATCGAACCTTATTGGATATGGTTCGCTCTATGATGAGTTGTGATTCACTACCAATCTCTTTTTGGGGGTATGCCTTAGAGACTACCGCCCATATCCTTAACCGAGTCCCTACTAAGAAGGTTGCCAAAACACCTCACGAGATGTGGACAGGGAAAGCTCCCTCGTTGGCACATATCAAGGTTTGGGGTTGTGAAGCTTTCGTAAGACGAGATACTCACGACAAGCTTGAACCTCGAAGTGAGCGATGTAATTTCATCGGCTACCCACAGACATCCTTTGGATATCTCTTCTATAGACCGAATGACAATGTTGTCTTCGTTGCGAGGAAAGGAGTTTTCCGAGAGCGAGAACTCATAAGCCAAGGAGACAGTGGGAGGCAAATCGAACTTGAAGAGATTCAAGAGTCGATAGATGAAGGAACCTCTACCGCTGGCATTCAACCCGAGGAGGAAACTCCGGTTGAACCGATTGACGAATCCTTACCTCTTAGACGTTCCGATAGAGTTAAAGTTCATCCCCAGTTTTATGGCTTTCATATTACTACCGAAGGGGACACGTATATTAGTGATGGTACACTAGTAAATCTTGATGAACCTAATAGCTATAAGGAAGCCATGGCAGGCCCAGAGTCTGCAAAGTGGAAAGAGGCAATGGATAGCGAGATCCAATCCATGTATGATAACCAAGTTTGGAATTTGGTTGATTACGTGCCCGGACGTAAGACCGTTGGGTGCAAATGGATCTTCAAGAAGAAGACCGACGTGGATGGGAACGTACACACATATAAAGT
Source organism: Lactuca sativa (assembly GCF_002870075.4). Lineage (NCBI taxonomy): Eukaryota > Viridiplantae > Streptophyta > Magnoliopsida > Asterales > Asteraceae > Lactuca > Lactuca sativa. Next base: position 63,259,863 of record NC_056625.2, on the reverse strand, counting down.
GCGATTGGTCGCGAAGGGATTTACTCAAACTCCCGGAGTTGACTATGATGAGACCTTCTCACCAGTTGTGAAGATTAAATCTATTAGAGTGATGCTAGCAATTGCCGCATTTCATGATTATGAGATTTGGCAAATGGATGTCAAGACCGCTTTCCTTAACGGAAAGTTGGCTAAGGATGTTTACATAGCTCAGCCAGAGGGGTTTGTGGATCCGAAGCATCTGAATAGAGTGTGTAAGCTTGAGAAGTCCATTTATGGACTTAAGCAAGCGTCTCGCAGATGGAATCTTTGCTTCGATGAGAAAGTCAAAGAGTTTGGATTTGTACGAAGCGAAGACGAATCTTGTGTATATGTCAAAGCCAGTGGGAGTATAGTAAGCTTCCTCGTTCTATATGTCGATGACATATTACACATAGGAAACGACATCCCGGCTCTGAAGGAGGTTAAGTCCTGGCTCGGGAAGTGCTTTGCTATGAAGGACCTCGGAGAGGCTTCTTACATTTTGGGAATAAGGATAGTAAGAGAAAGAAGTAAGAGACTAATTGGACTTAGTCAGAATACTTACTTAGAGAAGGTACTAAAACGTTTTAGTATGGAAAACTCGAAGAAGGGAGAACTACCGATACAAAGTAATGCCAAATTGAGTAAGACTCAAAGTCCGAGTACCGAAGCTGAGATAGCAGAAATGAGCCAAGTACCATACGCTTCCGCAGTTGGCTCAATCATGTACGCTATGACTTGTACTCGCCCTGATGTAGCCTTCGCTTTGAGCATGGTTAGCAGATATCAAGGGAATCTTGGCAAAGCACATTGGATTGCGGTGAAAAACATCCTTAAGTACCTTCGGAGGACGAAGGAATGGTTCTTAGTCCTCGGAGGGAGTGATGACTTGAAGGTGCGAGGGTATAGTGACGCCAGTTTTCAGACCGACAGGGACAACTACCGTTCGCAGTCGGGCTGGGTCTTTACCCTAAATGGAGGAGCAGTGACATGGAAGAGTTCCAAGCAGGAAACCATAGCTGATTCAACGTGCGAATCAGAGTACATTGCAGCGAGCGAAGCGTCGAAGGAGGCAATATGGCTAAAGAACTTCATCGGTGATCTTGGAGTTGTACCTGCCATAAATGAGCCGATGGAGATTTTCTGTGATAACGAAGGCGCGGTTGCCTTGACCAAGGAACCGAGGGATCATGGTAGATCAAGACATATCGACAGAAAGTATCACTTCATTAGACATCGTGTAGAAGAAGGACAACTCGTAGTGAAGAGGATATCATCAGAAGATAACCCAGCAGATCCGCTTACGAAGGGACTGAGTAGGGTTAAGCACTTGCAGCATGCTAGGAGTATTGGGCTGAAGGATGATATTAGCATAGATTAGATAGTATTAGAAACGTGTAATAGATAAATGTAATTGACATTTGATGATTAAATAAAGGAGTTTTATTTATGAGTAATGTTACTATCTTATGTTAATTGTTTAGCTATTGTTTCACTTTGCATGTTTTGACTTCCAGAATAATTGAGTTTATTAGGAATAATCGAATTGTTCAAATGGTCCACAATCGTTCATATGTTGGGAGTACATATGAATGAAGATTGTCATGAATTGGTGTGTAGAATGTCTAAATGGTGTTAGACATAGCAAAGGATTGCTGCAACGTTCATGAGTGCTTATGAACTAGTTTTGAGCATTGGAATAAACCCGCGTTTGCTGGAATCACCTTATGGAATACGATATAAAAGGTGATCGCAAGAAGATAATATCATATGGTCTTAAAACCTAGATATATGGTTTGTTATTTGTTAATTGATTGTACATTGATAATACGAAAATGCATCAGTAACTCGGTATTATAAAATGTATTGTTGTGTATAGTTGGTTAGTGAATAAGTAAATGCATATAAGTCGAAGTTTATCTGTAACTTTTATCTAAGAAGGTAAAAGCGATATCTCGGCCGCTCAATGATTTGATTTGACTTATGTGCCGGGCCCGGTCAGAACTGAATTGATGTGTTCGATTAAGTTCTATGTCAAATAAATCAGAGAACGAGAAACCTAAATGCTTGACTAACCATTCCATAGGATTGTCAGCATGATATCTAACAGAGGACTGTACGTTCCCTTATCTAAAGGACAAGATTGATTAGATCAGAGTTGACAGCGTCTTTGAGAGCTACGATTGCAAACCGAATTGTACTTGTGCATATAGTTACTAGACCTATCCAAGTGGGAGACTGTTGGAATAGTGTCTAAGGCCGCAACTATATTAGACAAGTATTTGACCCGGTTGTGCATGGTCCTTTTGGGTTGCCTTCACCATAGCAACTTGATAGGATGATTTATTAAGAGAGAGTAAATATTATTAATATATTATGAGAATAATATAATGAATAATATATTTGTTATTTGATTAATATAAGTCATAGAATTAATTAGAATTAATTTGGTGACTTAAAGAGATTAATTAAATAAAGGGGTATAAACTGTCAATTGTTTGATAGTTAAGCTTTAGACTGTAAATCCATTGGGATATGCTTTGGACGAATTCTAAGAGCTTTAGGATAGCTAAAATCGTCCATATGGTTATCTATGGAATGGATTTGGATAGCCTTAAGAGAAGATTATCCAATTAGGGTTTAGGTTGTAACCCTTAAGGAGTCTACAAGTATAAATAGACCCCATGGCATAGGGAATTCGACACATCTCCTAAAGTAAGAGAACCCTGGCCGAATTCCTTCCCACTCCTCTCTCCTAAATCATCTTCCTTGCTATTGGTGTTTGTAAGCCATTAGAGGAGCGACATTTGTGACTCTAGAAGCTCCAAGACCTCAAGATCAACAAGGAACTCAAAGGTATGATTCTAGATCTGTTTCAATGTTGTTATTTAACCTAATTAGTCATTAGAAGACTTGGATTCAAAGCATGTTTATTAGAAAGCCTAGGTCCAAGCATTAGGGTTTTGCATGCGCACATAGGAAAGTTCTTATGGCTAAAACCCATCAGTGGTATCAGAGCCTGGTTTGGTTGTCTTTAAATTGTTGCTTGATTAACTGAAACAAACCTGCAAAATTCGATTTTTAGGTTTCTGAGTCATGGACTCGGCGAGTTCCAAGGTGGACTCGGCGAGTAGGCCTGACTCGGCGAGTCCCCTTGTGCACTCGGCGAGTCCAGGCGTCAGGAATGGCCAGATTCGGGATTTTTTTCATAATTATCTTATGAAAACTTACCTTAATCATAATAGATCAATCTAAATCCGATTTTTGATATATATGACTATTATCTTGATCTAGTTAAAGGTATTTATCAACTAATAAAATATTTAATTTCCTTATATGATAATTAATTAATTATTTTAATTATTTTGGTAATTATCTTTCAAAGAAATCTTGAATAAAATCAAATATAGATAATTAGGATATTAATTGTTAATTTGAATTATTTGTTATTTGATCCTCCATGTTTTAAATGTTTAAAACTTACCCTCAAGTTTTGAAATTTATATTTGTGATTAAAAGTTTTAATTTTAGACAACTTAAATTTCAAACCCTAGATTTTAAAAGTTTTAAAATACAACCCTATACTAATATGATATTACTAGAATAATATATATATATATACATATATATATATATATATATGTATAACTAAATGCTAGTCTTACCGTTAGTAGGCCTCATTCACGAATCCGATCTATAAGGTCGGTATAAGGTTGCGGCCTATAAAATGGCGCTTAATGGGTGTACACTCACACCCACCGCTTGCTTGATTGGTGGAGGGTCGTTAGCCGAACGGGTAGGATAGGGCAACCTCATCCTCTCATTAAAAGTATAATAAGAAATATAAAGTAACTACACATATTTTAAAAATTTCCCAATCCTAGTTACTTTAGGAAAAGTGAATTGATGCAATCCCATGAAATTACACTTTGCACCTTGCTAAGAAGTTAGTGGAGCGTGTGTGGTTTACCGGCACACTAATTGGTTCTAAGCGAATGTGGCAAAGGGTGATTCATTGTTTATCATAGTTCGATGGAGCGTGTGTGGTTTACCGGCACATCGAATAGGTGATCGTTACAATGAAGGCACCATGTGAATTTGCATGGTAATTCACACCCGCTTTGTGATCCTCGGCATCCCAGTCACAAACAAGAGGGGCATATCGAGATTTAAACATGCCATTGAATAGTTTCAATGAATCTCATCCGAACCTAGGAATTCTCAAAAACACTTAGGACTAATAGTTTAAGTTTTGTGATGGAGAATTAGTGAATCGTCATTCACTTACCTTCAATTTATTTGCATGTTAGATTACGGCATCCCTTTTCTAGTATGTAAATGTTATTGTTGGATCCTAGCCCTAATTTTTCTTATTGGGTGATAATTAGGGATTCTTATTCTAATCTATCTTTGTCCTTTTCTAATTGTAGATGTCGAACGCAAACAACGCTGCTGCTACTTCTTTCACGTTGATGAGCCTTTGCCAAAAGGTCACCTTCGATGGAACGAACTTTAGCGAATGGATAAGATACATTCGCACCATTGCTCGCTATGAGGATAAGGAGTATGTCCTCGATGAGAAGCTCGAGAAAATCAACCCCGAAGTTGCTACTCCCGCCGAAATCACTGCTTTTGAAACTCATGAGCGAGATGCAACGAAGGTACATTGCATCATGATCGCTACCATGAACTCCGAATTCCAAAAGTCCTACGAGGACATGTACCCGTACGAGATGCACCAAGACTTATTGGAGAGATATCACCAAAACGCGAGACAAGAGCGTTATGAGATTTTCACCAACATGATTTCCGCTAAGATGGGTCATGGAGAATCTCTTACCGTGCACCTGCAAAAGATGCAAAGGTATGTCGACCGCCTTCGCAAGTTAAATGTTGACTTCAGTGAAGACTTGGCGATCGACATGGTGCTTCACTCTTTGCCTCCGATGTATAATCAATTTAGGATGACCTACCACATGAACAAAGAAGAGGTCACCCTAAGCAAACTCCAAGGTCTCTTGAGGGTCGCTGAGAGCAACTTCAAGGACAAGTCTGTTGCACCTACTCCCAATTCGTCCGCTGCTCCTGTCTTGGCTATTGGTCAAGGGAAGGGAAAGAAGAGGAAAACTTCATCGAAGAACTATCGCAAGGTGAAAGCCCGAGATGGTGCCTCTTCTAGTGGGACCAAAGTTGATCCCGCTAAGCCCTGCTCTAACCCGAGGGAGGCAGAGTGCCACCACTGCCACAAGATAGGACATTGGAAGAGAAGCTGCCCAGATTTCCTACAAGCAATCAAAGAGGGAAAGATCAAGCCATCTTTCGCAGGTATATACACAATCAAATCTAACGATTCTAATCATGCTATTTCTTGGGTTCTTGATACCGGTTGTGGTTATCACATTTGTTCTAATGTGCAGGGACTAAGAAGAAGTAGGGATGTGGAGCAAGGAAGGATCAATCTAATCATGGGGAACAGAAGATCGTCGCATGTGACCAAGATTGGAGTGTATTCTTTAGTGCTTAGGAATAGTTTGGTTTTGGATTTGAACAATTGTTGCTATTCGCCAGAAATGGCTAGAAACATCATTTCATTTCATGGTTTATATAGACAAGGATTTAGATTTTCTTTTAATAATGAGAATGGTTCTATTTTGGCTTATCTAAATGGTGTCTTTTACTTTGAAGCTATACCATGTAATGGAATATATGAAACCGTTATGATTGTTGATAACTTAGGAAATGATGTTTTGAATATTGATTCTTCCACTAGTATGGATAAAGCATCCTTGAGGCATTGTCGTCTTGGACATGTCAACAAGAAACGCATAGCCCAACTCCAAAAGGATGGAGTGTTTGAGTCATTCGACCTTAGGGAAGATGACACATGCGAGTCTTGTTTGCTTGGAAAGATGACTAAGTCACCCTTCACGAGTACATGTGAAACGGGCGAGGGTCTATTGGACCTAATACATACCGATGTATGTGGACCGTTTAGATCAACCACGAAGGATGGGAACCGCTTCTATGTGACTTTTACCGATGACTGTAGTAGATATGGGTATATCTACTTAATCAAGCAAAAGTCAGACACCTTTGAAAAGTTCAAAGAGTTCAAGAATGAAGTGGAGAATCAATTGGGCAGGAAAATCAAGATGCTCCGATCCGATCGAGGAGGAGAGTACCTAAGTCTTGAATTCCACGATTATCTCAAGGAGTGTGGAATAGTTTCACAATTGACGCCTCCTAGGACACCGCAGTTAAATGGTGTGGCAGAAAGGCGTAATCGAACCTTATTGGATATGGTTCGCTCTATGATGAGTCGTGATTCACTACCAATCTCTTTTTGGGGGTATGCCTTAGAGACTACCGCCCATATCCTTAACCGAGTCCCTACTAAGAAGGTTGCCAAAACACCTCACGAGATGTGGACAGGGAAAGCTCCCTCGTTGGCACATATCAAGGTTTGGGGTTGTGAAGCTTTCGTAAGACGAGATACTCACGACAAGCTTGAACCTCGAAGTGAGCGATGTAATTTCATCGGCTACGCACAGACATCCTTTGGATATCTCTTCTATAGACCGAATGACAATGTTGTCTTCGTTGCGAGGAGAGGAGTTTTCCGAGAGCGAGAACTCATAAGCCAAGGAGACAGTGGGAAGCAAATCGAACTTGAAGAGATTCAAGAGTCGATAGATGAAGGAACCTCTACCGCTGGCATTCAACCCGAGGAGGAAACTCCGGTTGAACCGATTGACGAATCCTTACCTCTTAGACGTTCCGATAGAGTTAAAGTTTATCCCCAGTTTTATGGCTTTCATATTACTACCGAAGGGGACACGTATATTAGTGATGGTACACTAGTAAATCTTGATGAAACTAATAGCTATAAGGAAGCCATGGCAGGCCCAGAGTATGCAAAGTGGAAAGAGGCAATGGATAGCGAGATCCAATCCATGTATGATAACCAAGTTTGGAATTTGGTTGATTACGTGCCCGGACGTAAGACCGTTGGGTGCAAATGGATCTTCAAGAAGAAGACCGACGTGGATGGGAACGTACACACATATAAAGCGCGATTGGTCGCGAAGGGCTTTACTCAAACTCCCGGAGTTGACTATGATGAGACCTTCTCACCAGTTGTGAAGATTAAATCTATTAGAGTGATGCTAGCAATTGCCGCATTTCATGATTATGAGATTTGGCAAATGGATGTCAAGACCGCTTTCCTTAACGGAAAGTTGGCTGAGGATGTTTACATAGCTCAGCCAGAGGGGTTTGTGGATCCGAAGCATCCGAATAGAGTGTGTAAGCTTGAGAAGTCCATTTATGGACTTAAGCAAGCGTCTCGCAGATGGAATCTTTTCTTCGATGAGAAAGTCAAAGAGTTTGGATTTGTACGAAGCGAAGACGAATCTTGTGTATATGTCAAAGCCAGTGGGAGTATAGTAAGCTTCCTCGTTCTATATGTCGATGAAATATTACACATAGGAAACGACATCCCGGCTCTGAAGGAGGTTAAGTCCTGGCTCGGGAAGTGCTTCGCTATGAAGGACCTCGGAGAGGCTTCTTACATTTTGGGAATAAGGATAGTAAGAGAAAGAAGTAAGAGACTAATTGTACTTAGTCAGAATACTTACTTAGAGAAGGTACTAAAACGTTTTAGTATGGAAAACTCGAAGAAGGGAGAACTACCGATACAAAGTAATGCCAAATTGAGTAAGACTCAAAGTCCGAGTACCGAAGCTGAGATAGCAGAAATGAGCCAAGTACCATACGCTTCCGCAGTTGGCTCAATCATGTACGCTATGACTTGTACTCGCCCTGATGTAGCCTTCGCTTTGAGCATGGTTAGCAGATATCAAGGGAATCTTGGCAAAGCACATTGGATTGCGGTGAAAAACATCCTTAAGTACCTTCGGAGGACGAAGGAATGGTTCTTAGTCCTCGGAGGGAGTGATGACTTGAAGGTGCGAGGGTATAGTGACGCCAGTTTTCAGACCGACAGGGACAACTACCGTTCGCAGTCGGGCTGGGTCTTTACCATAAATGGAAGAGCAGTGACATGGAAGAGTTCCAAGTAGGAAACCATAGCTGATTCAACATGCGAATCAGAGTACATTGCAGCGAGCGAAACGTCGAAGGAGGCAATATGGCTAAAGAACTTCATCGGTGATCTTGGAGTTGTGCCTGCCATAAATGAGCCGATGGAGATTTTCTGTGATAACGAAGGCATGGTTGCCTTGACCAAGGAACCGAGGGATCATGGTAGATCAAGAAATATCGACAGAAAGTATCACTTCATTAGACATCGTGTAGAAGAAGGACAACTCGTAGTGAAGAGGATATCATCAGAAGATAACCCAGCAGATCCGCTTACGAAGGGACTGAGTAGGGTTAAGCACTTGCAGCATGCTAGGAGTATTGGGCTGAAGGATAATATTAGCATAGATTAGATAGTATTAGAAACGTGTAATAGATAAATGTAATTGACATTTGATGATTAAATAAAGGAGTTTTATTTATGAGTAATGTTACTATCTTATGTTAATTGTTTAGCTATTGTTTCACTTTGCATGTTTTGACTTCCAGAATAATTGAGTTTATTAGGAATAATCGAATTATTCAAATGGTCCACAATCGTTCATATGTTGGGAGTAGATATGAATGAAGATTGTCATGAATTGGTGTGTAGAATGTCTAAATGGTGTTAGACATAGCAAAGGATTGCTGCAACGTTCATGAGTGCATATGAACTAGTTTGGAGCATTGGAATAAACCCGCGTTTGCTGGAATCACCTTATGGAATACGATATAAAAGGTGATCGCAAGAAGATAATATCATATGGTCTTAAAACCTAGATATATGGTTTGTTATTTGTTAATTGATTGTACATTGATAATACGAAAATGCATCAGTAACTCGGTATTATAAAACGTATTGTTGTGTATAGTTGGTTAGTGAATAAGTAAATGCATATAAGTCGAAGTTTATCTGTAACTTTTATCTAAGAAGGTAAAAGCGATATCTCGGCCGCTCAATGATTTGATTTGACTTATGTGCCGGGCCCGGTCAGAACTGAATTGATGTGATCGATTAAGTTCTATGTCAAATAAATCAGAGATCGAGAAACCTAAATGCTTGACTAACCATTCCATAGGATTGTCAACATGATATCTAACAGAGGACTGTACATTCCCTTATCTAAAGGACAAGATTGATTAGATCAGAGTTGACAGCGTCTTTGAGAGCTACGATTACAAACCGAATTGTACTTGTGCATATAGTTACTAGACCTATCCAAGTGGGAGACTGTTGGAATAGTGTCTAAGGCCGCAACTATATTAGACAAGTATTTGACCCGGTTGTGCATGGTCCTTTTGGGTTGCCTTCACCATAGCAACTTGATAGGATGATTTATTAAGAGAGAGTAAATATTATTAATATATTATGAGAATAATATAATGAATAATATATTTGTTATTTGATTAATATAAGTCATAGAATTAATTAGAATTAATTTGGTGACTTAAAGAGATTAATTAAATAAAGGGGTATAAACTGTCAATTGTTTGATAGTTAAGCTTTAGACTGTAAATCCATTGGGATATGCTTTGGACGAATTCTAAGAGCTTTAGGATAGCTAAAATCGTCCATATGGTTATCTATGGAATGGATTTGGATAGCCTTAAGAGAAGATTATCCAATTAGGGTTTAGGTTGTAACCCTTAAGGAGTCTACAAGTATAAATAGACCCCATGGCATAGGGAATTCGACACATCTCCTAAAGTAAGAGAACCCTGGCCGAATTCCTTCCCACTCCTCTCTCCTAAATCATCTTCCTTGCTATTGGTGTTTGTAAGCCATTAGAGGAGTGACATTTGTGACTCTAGAAGCTCCAAGACCTCAAGATCAACAAGGAACTCAAAGGTATGATTCTAGATCTGTTTCAATGTTGTTATTTAACCTAATTAGTCATTAGAAGACTTGGATTCAAAGCATGTTTATTAGAAAGCCTAGGTCCAAGCATTAGGGTTTTGCATGCGCACATAGGAAAGTTCTTATGGCTAAAACCCATCAGTGGTATCAGAGCCTGGTTTGGTTGTCTTTAAATTGTTGCTTGATTAACTGAAACAAACCTGCAAAATTCGATTTTTAGGTTTCTGAGTCATGGACTCGGCGAGTTCCAAGGTGAACTCGGCGAGTAGGCCTGACTCGGCGAGTCCCCTTGTGCACTCAGCGAGTCCAGGCGTCAGGAATGGCCAGATTCGGGATTTTTTTCATAATTATCTTATGGAAACTTACCTTAATCATAATAGATCAATCTAAATCCGATTTTTGATATATATGACTATTATCTTGATCTAGTTAAAGGTATTTATCAACTAATAAAATATTTAATTTCCTTATATGATAATTAATTAATTATTTTAATTATTTTGGTAATTATCTTTCAAAGAAATCTTGAATAAAATCAAATATAGATAATTAGGATATTAATTGTTAATTGGAATTATTTGTTATTTGATCCTCCATGTTTTAAATGTTTAAAACTTACCCTCAAGTTTTGAAATTTATATTTGTGATTAAAAGTTTTAATTTTAGACAACTTAAATTTCAAACCCTAGATTTTAAAAGTTTTAAAATACAACCCTATACTAATATGATATTACTAGAATAATATATATATGTATAACTAAATGCTAGTCTTACCGTTAGTAGGCCTCATTCACGAAGCCGATCTATAAGGTGGGTATAAGGTTGCGGCCTATAAAATGGCGCTTAATGGGTGTACACTCACACCCACCGCTTGCTTGATTGGTGGAGGGTCGTTAGCCGAACGGGTAGGATAGGGCAACCTCATCCTCTCATTAAAAGTATAATAAGAAATATAAAGTAACTACACATATTTTAAAAATTTCCCAATCCTAGTTACTTTAGGAAAAGTGAATTGATGCAATCCCATGAAATTACACTTTGCACCTTGCTAAGAAGTTAGTGGAGCGTGTGTGGTTTACCGGCACACTAATTGGTTCTAAGCGAATGTGGCAAAGGGTGATTCATTGTTTATCATAGTTCGATGGAGCGTGTGTGGTTTACCGGCACATCGAATAGGTGATCGTTACAATGAAGGCACCATGTGAATTTGCATGGTAATTCACACCCGCTTTGTGATCCTCGGCATCCCAGTCACAAACAAGAGGGGCATATCGAGATTTAAACATGCCATTGAATAGTTTCAATGAATCTCATCCGAACCTAGGAATTCTCAAAAACACTTAGGACTAATAGTTTAAGTTTTGTGATGGAGAATTAGTGAATCGTCATTCACTTACCTTCAATTTATTTGCATGTTAGATTACGGCATCCCTTTTCTAGTATGTAAATGTTATTGTTGGATCCTAGCCCTAATTTTTCTTATTGGGTGATAATTAGGGATTCTTATTCTAATCTATCTTTGTCCTGTTCTAATTGTAGATGTCGAACGCAAACAACGCTGCTGCTACTTCTTTCACGTTGATGAGCCTTTGCCAAAAGGTCACCTTCGATGGAACGAACTTTAGCGAATGGATAAGATACATTCGCACCATTGCTCGCTATGAGGATAAGGAGTATGTCCTCGATGAGAAGCTCGAGAAAATCAACCCCGAAGTTGCTACTCCCGCCGAAATCACTGCTTTTGAAACTCATGAGCGAGATGCAACGAAGGTACATTGCATCATGATCGCTACCATGAACTCCGAATTCCAAAAGTCCTACAAGGACATGTACCCGTACGAGATGCACCAAGACTTATTGGAGAGATATCACCAAAACGCGAGACAAGAGCGTTATGAGATTTTCACCAACATGATTTCCGCTAAGATGGGTCATGGAGAATCTCTTACCGTGCACCTGCAAAAGATGCAAAGGTATGTCGACCGCCTTCGCAAGTTAAATGTTGACTTCGGTGAAGACTTGGCGATCGACATGGTGCTTCACTCTTTGCCTCCGATGTATAATCAATTTAGGATGACCTACCACATGAACAAAGAAGATGTCACCCTAAGCAAACTCCAAGGTCTCTTGAGGGTCGCTGAGAGCAACTTCAAGGACAAGTCTGTTGCACCTACTCCCAATCCGTCCGCTGCTCCTGTCTTGGCTATTGGTCAAGGGAAGGGAAAGAAGAGGAAAGCTTCATCGAAGAACTATCGCAAGGTGAAAGCCCGAGATGGTGCCTCTTCTAGTGGGACCAAAGTTGATCCCGCTAAGCCCTGCTCTAACCCGAAGGAGGCAGAGTGCCACCACTGCCACAAGATAGGACATTGGAAGAGAAGCTGCCCAGATTTCCTGCAAGCAATCAAAGAGGGAAAGATCAAGCCATCTTTCGCAGGTATATACACAATCAAATCTAACGATTCTAATCATGCTATTTCTTGGGTTCTTGATACCGGTTGTGGTTATCACATTTGTTCTAATGTGCAGGGACTAAGAAGAAGTAGGGATGTGGAGCAAGGAAGGATCAATCTAATCATGGGGAACAGAAGATCGTCGCCTGTGACCAAGATTGGAGTGTATTCTTTAGTGCTTAGGAATAGTTTGGTTTTGGATTTGAACAATTGTTGCTATTCGCCAGAAATGGCTAGAAACATCATTTCATTTCATGGTTTATATAGACAAGGATTTAGATTTTCTTTTAATAATGAGAATGGTTTTATTTTGGCTTATCTAAATGGTGTCTTTTACTTTGAAGCTATACCATGTAATGGAATATATGAAACCGTTATGATTGTTGATAACTTAGGAAATGATGTTTTGAATATTGATTCTTCCACTAGTATGGATAAAGCATCCTTGTGGCATTGTCGTCTTGGACATGTCAACAAGAAACGCATAGCCCAACTCCAAAAGGATGGAGTGTTTGAGTCATTCGACCTTAGGGAAGATGACACATGCGAGTCTTGTTTGCTTGGAAAGATGACTAAGTCACCCTTCACGAGTACATGTGAAACGGGCGAGGGTCTATTGGACCTAATACATACCGATGTATGTGGACCGTTTAGATCAACCACGAAGGATGGGAACCGCTTCTATGTGACTTTTACCGATGACTGTAGTAGATATGGGTATATCTACTTAATCAAGCAAAAGTCAGACACCTTTGAAAAGTTCAAAGAGTTCAAGAATGAAGTGGAGAATCAATTGGGCAGGAAAATCAAGATGCTCCGATCCGATCGAGGAGTAGAGTACCTAAGTCTTGAATTCCACGATTATCTCAAGGAGTGTGGAATAGTTTCACAATTGACGCCTCCTAGGACACCGCAGTTAAATGGTGTGGCAGAAAGGCGTAATCGAACCTTATTGGATATGGTTCGCTCTATGATGAGTCGTGATTCACTACCAATCTCTTTTTGGGGGTATGCCTTAGAGACTACCGCCCATATCCTTAACCGAGTCCCTAATAAGAAGGTTGCCAAAACACCTCACGAGATGTGGACAGGGAAAGCTCCCTCGTTGGCACATATCAAGGTTTGGGGTTGCGAAGCTTTCGTAAGACGAGATACTCACGACAAGCTTGAACCTCGAAGTGAGCGATGTAATTTCATCGGCTACCCACAGACATCCTTTGGATATCTCTTCTATAGACCGAAGGACAATGTTGTCTTCGTTGCGAGGAGAGGAGTTTTCCGAGAGCGAGAACTCATAAGCCAAGGAGACAGTGGGAGGCAAATCGAACTTGAAGAGATTCAAGAGTCGATAGATGAAGGAACCTCTACCGCTGGCATTCAACCCGAGGAGGAAACTCCGGTTGAACCGATTGACGAATCCTTACCTCTTAGACGTTCCGATAGAGTTAAAGTTCATCCCCAGTTTTATGGCTTTCATATTACTACCGAAGGGGACACGTATATTAGTGATGGTACACTAGTAAATCTTGATGAACCTAATAGCTATAAGGAAGCCATGGCAGGCCCAGAGTCTGCAAAGTGGAAAGAGGCAATGGATAGCGAGATCCAATCCATGTATGATAACCAAGTTTGGAATTTGGTTGATTACGTGCCCGGACGTAAGACCGTTGGGTGCAAATGGATCTTCAAGAAGAAGACCGACGTGGATGGGAACGTACACACAAATAAAGCGCGATTGGTCGCGAAGGGATTTACTCAAACTCCCGGAGTTGACTATGATGAGACCTTCTCACCAGTTGCGAAGATTAAATCTATTAGAGTGATGCTAGCAATTGCCGCATTTCATGATTATGAGATTTGGCAAATGGATGTCAAGACCGCTTTCCTTAACGGAAAGTTGGCTGAGGATGTTTACATAGCTCAGCCAGAGGGGTTTGTGGATCCGAAGCATCCGAATAGAGTGTGTAAGCTTGAGAAGTCCATTTATGGACTTAAGCAAGCGTCTCGCAGATGGAATCTTTGCTTCGATGAGAAAGTCAAAGAGTTTGGATTTGTACGAAGCGAAGACGAATCTTGTGTATATGTCAAAGCTAGTGGGAGTATAGTAAGCTTCCTCGTTCTATATGTCGATGACATATTACTCATAGGAAACGACATCCCGACTCTAAAGGAGGTTAAGTCCTGGCTTGGGAAGTGCTTCGCTATGAAGGACCTCGGAGAGGCTTCTTACATTTTGGAAATAAGGATAGTAAGAGAAAGAAGTAAGAGACTAATTGGACTTAGTCAGAATACTTACTTAGAGAAGGTACTAAAAAGTTTTAGTATGGAAAACTCGAAGAAGGGAGAACTACCGATACAAAGTAATGCCAAATTGAGTAAGACTCAAAGTCCGAGTACCGAAGCTGAGATAGCAGAAATGAGCCAAGTACCATACGCTTCTGCAGTTAGCTCAATCATGTACGCTATGACTTGTACTCGCCCTGATGTAGCCTTCGCTTTGAGCATGGTTAGCAGATATCAAGGGAATCCTGGCAAAGCAAATTGGATTGCGGTGAAAAACATCCTTAAGTACCTTCGGAGGACGAAGGAATGGTTCTTAGTCCTCGGAGGGAGTGATGACTTGAAGGTGCGAGGGTATAGTGACGCCAGTTTTCAGACCGACAGGGACAACTACCGTTCGCGGTCGGGCTGGGTCTTTACCCTAAATGGAGGAGCAGTGACATGGAAGAGTTCCAAGCAGGAAAACGTAGCTGATTCAACGTGCGAATCAGAGTACATTGCAGCGAGCGAAGCGTCATAGGAGGCAATATGGCTAAAGAACTTCATCGGTGATCTTGGAGTTGTACCTGCCATAAATGAGCCGATGGAGATTTTCTGTGATAACGAAGGCGCGGTTGCCTTGACCAAGGAACCGAGGGATCATGGTAGATCAAGACATATCGACAGAAAGTATCACTTCATTAGACATCGTGTAGAAGAAGGACAACTCGTAGTGAAGAGGATATCATCAGAAGATAACCCAGCAGATCCGCTTACGAAGGGACTGAGTAGGGTTAAGCACTTGCAGCATGCTAGGAGTATTGGGCTGAAGGATGATATTAGCATAGATTAGATAGTATTAGAAACGTGTAATAGATAAATGTAATTGACATTTGATGATTAAATAAAGGAGTTTTATTTATGAGTAATGTTACTATCTTATGTTAATTGTTTAGCTATTGTTTCACTTTGCATGTTTTGACTTCCAGAATAATTGAGTTTATTAGGAATAATCGAATTGTTCAAATGGTCCACAATCGTTCATATGTTGGAAGTAGATATGAATGAAGATTGTCATGAATTGGTGTGTAGAATGTCTAAATGGTGTTAGACATAGCAAAGGATTGCTGCAACGTTCATGAGTGCTTATGAACTAGTTTTGAGCATTGGAATAAACCCGCGTTTGCTGGAATCACCTTGTGGAATATGATATAAAAGGTGATCGCAAGACGATAATATCATATGGTCTTAAAACCTAGATATATGGTTTGTTATTTGTTAATTGATTGTACATTGATAATACGAAAACGCATCAGTAACTCGGTATTATAAAACGTATTGTTGTGTATAGTTGGTTAGTGAATAAGTAAATGCATATAAGTCGAAGTTTATCTGTAACTCTTATCTAAGAAGGTAAAAGCGATATCTCGGCCGCTCGATGATTTGATTTGACTTATGTGCCGGGCCCGGTCAGAACTGAATTGATGTGTTCGATTAAGTTCTATGTCAAATAAATCAGAGATCGAGAAACCTAAATGCTTGACTAACCATTCCATAGGATTGTCAGCATGATATCTAACAGAGGACTGTACGTTCCCTTATCTAAAGGACAATATTGATTAGATCAGAGTTGACAGCGTCTTTGAGAGCTACGATTGCAAACCGAATTGTACTTGTGCATATAGTTACTAGACTTATCCAAGTGGGAGACTGTTGGAATAGTGTCTAAGGCTGCAACTATATTAGACAAGTATTTGACCCGGTTGTGCATGGTCCTTTTGGGTTGCCTTCACCATAGCAACTTGATAGGATGATTTATTAAGAGAGAGTAAATATTATTAATATATTATGAGAATAATATAATGAATAATATATTTGTTATTTGATTAATATAAGTCATAGAATTAATTAGAATTAATTTGGTGACTTAAAGAGATTAATTAAATAAAGGGGTATAAACTGTCAATTTTTTGATAGTTAAGCTTTAGACTGTAAATCCATTGGGATATGCTTTGGACGAATTCTAAGAGCTTTAGGATAGCTAAAATCGTCCATATGGTTATCTATGGAATGGATTTGGATAGCCTTAAGAGAAGATTATCCAATTAGGGTTTAGGTTGTAACCCTTAAGGAGTCTACAAGTATAAATAGACCCCATGGCATAGGGAATTCGACACATCTCCTAAAGTAAGAGAACCCTGGCTGAATTCCTTCCCTCTCCTCTCTCCTAAATCATCTTCCTTGCTATTGGTGTTTGTAAGCCATTAGAGGAGTGACATTTGTGACTCTAGAAGCTCCAAGACCTCAAGATCAACAAGGAACTCAAAGGTATGATTCTAGATCTGTTTCAATGTTGTTATTTAAACTAATTAGTCATTAGAAGACTTGGATTCAAAGCATGTTTATTAGAAAGCCTAGATCCAAGCATTAGGGTTTTGCATGCGCACATAGGAAAGTTCTTATGGCTAAAACCCATCACTTTATACCTCACAACCATGAAAGATATCAGCAATCTCGAATACTAAAAATTCAGTAAACATACATTGAAACTTCCTCAGACCCATTATGCTGAAACCATGAAAATCAATCCAGCCGCTGCTTCTCCAAGCAGAACACTCAGTTTAATCCCACCTAGAGCTCATGGTATCATTGGTCATCGCCTCCCGTGTCGACGCATACAACCAGCTCAACTAGATACCCTTCAAATATGATTCTCAGTATGCAAAATGGCTTATGACAAACCCTCAAATAAAAATAACCAATCCATCATAGAGAAACTCAAATTCTTAGGCGGAGACTTTAATAAACCGAATATAACATCTCACACACATAATCACATGATTATAAGCATAAATAATAAGGGCACAAAAGAATTGAATGAAATACATACGTACGACAACATATGATAGAACTCAGGTCTCCTCAACCTACAATTGAAATGCTCGACTCCTCATTGTTGGAGCCTCCACTCTGCCATCGTGACCATTAGTAATCCTCAGAGTGGGTAGAGCAGGTGCCCTCACCGCTCCAATAGTCAACCTTGGACAACTAGCCTTCTTGTGGCTCACCTGGTTGCAGTGGAAACAAATATGACTCGAACCCTGAGGACATTTCCTGAAAAAAGTTTCAGCCTAGCCACAACTAAAGCAACCCCTTCCTTTCTCACAAATCTCCCCTCATGAGTCCTCCCACATTTGGCACGATGACCATGTCCTTGACGGCCTCCTGATCACAAATAACAAGTATTGCGTCTCTATGCATGGCCCACCAATAACTAAACTTTCTTCGGCCCATGCTTCATCTAAAACTACAACTCATTCTCTTGCTCTCGGACTCTAGCAATCATATCGTTCGAGGTCTTCCAGCTCGACAGGCTCACAAACTCTTGAATATCATCATGTAGCATGTCATGGAAACTCGTCTTCTTCATCTCCTCATCCATAACATATTGTGGAACCAACAAAGCTCTCTCCTTAAACTTAACGGTGATCTCCATGACAATCTTTGTCGTCTGGCGAAGGTTTTGAAACTCCCTCTCCAACTGTTGCACCTTAATGGCCGGTGCAAACTCTTCCATGAATCTCGCCACAAAATCTGCCTAAGACATGGCCGCCATGGCCTCAGCTCCCAAAGAGTGACCAACCTCCTCCCATCAATCGTGGGCTCCAACCCTCAGAAGGGAAGACTCAAATCACACCTTTAATCCCTCAGAGCATTCTCCATGTCAACAATCCGCGACCTACTAGCAATAGGGTCCTTCTTCCCAAATAACTCCGGGGATCCGCAAACCTTGAACTCCCAAAAAGAGAGAGTCAGTGCCACGATTTAATCAGCCGCAATCTCTGAACGAAAAGCCCCAAGTCGCTCGTCGAGGAGCCCCATGATTCCCTCCTTGATGGTAACGAACATCACAGGATTCGAATCCAAAATACAGTGAGCGGTTATAGAAGTAACAAACTCGGGTATCCTCTCATCAATCGACTCAGCACCAGAGCCTGAACCTGAACCAGAACTTGAAGCAGAACTTGAAGCAGAACCTCCTCCACGAGTGCTCATCGCCATACTGAAAAGTAACCAATAAAATGATCAAAACATACTTGAAGAACTCCTCATCACGCAGGCTTTTTAGAAACCTCATGACTTACCTTGATTCGAGTATAGATCTTGTGCTTTCAGTAACACAGGCCCAATACTACCTTTCACACCCATCCATAATTTCCTCAAGGATCATCCTGAATCCTTTAAGTCACCTTCTCATAATAATACTCCCAATACCCGCTAAATAGCGTACCACTCGCACTAAAACACTTCCTAGGCTCTCCTAGGATTCCCACCCCTACCATCAACTGTTGAAAGACTCATACTAACGTCAACTAATTACTTCATAAATACAATTACATGCAATAAAACTTAAATAATCTTTCCACTAAAAGACTCATCCCTATAACGGTTGGACTCAAACAAGAGCTGCACAATAGGGCCAAATTAAGGGCTCTAAAATTCTTTAACTTTTGCAACATGTAACTTAATGTATTCATCAAACCAAGGATTTGATACCACCTTGTACGTCCCAAAATAGTAGTAAAATTTTCATTTTTCAAACACCCAAAAGATACAACCAAATGTTCCAAAGCAATCACAATATAAATATTCTCGATATTAGAATGAAACCAAATAACAATGTAGAATAAAATCAAGGGGAGCTAGTGCAGTCTTATGAGGCTCTTCATCGAAATGGAACTACCTGAAAATTTTTAAACCACAAACCGTAAGCACATAGCATAGTGAGTTCCCCAAAATACCACATACAATACATATCAACGAGCCCATCCCATAGTAACGGGCCAAATCCAACATACAATCGGGCCTAACCCATCATATAAACATGCCCAATCCTTCATACATACAGACCCAACCCAACATATATACAACCTAACCCATCATATAAGCAAGCGACATGTAACTTAATGTATTCATTTAATAGTTAAATCATATCCATATGAGTCCTATAAAGCACAAAGCAAGCAACATTCGAGCAGTAAAACTCTATAGGCCACAAAACATCTAAAGGCATCCTTCCTAAAAGTCATCTCTCCTAATAGGCATTTTATCATGAAGTTGTTTTGGCCGCGAAGCTTAATGAGTCAAATCGACAAGTTGAGGTGCCTCAACTCGCGAGTTGGCAGTAGAGGAGGAAACCCTAATTTTAGAGTTTTTCACCCTATTTAAACACCTTATGTCCCAGGTGTTGGCCTCATTTCCAGCCTCCATATCCCCTAACCCAAATCTCAAAACCCTAGAGCCTCCTTGAGTGTTGTGAGCTTATTGTGGGTGTGTTTAGGTGTGTTTTAAGGTCATTAAACGGAGAGAAGCTTGGCGTAAGGTGGTGATTCAAGTAGGAGCCTTCAGATCTTGGTTCTTTGCACCATTTCATGCATATTTCGAGTATAAACTTCTAACCTTGCTTAATATTTTATTACATCTCCATTTGGGTTAGTTTAGTTGCTTTTTGTCATGTTTGGGTGGTTGATAGGGTTGTAGGACGTCCCAAGTGCTATTCTTTCAAATCTATCATCCTCATGAGCTCTTTTGGCATAAAGGTGCCAACTTTATGGTCTTAAGAGCTCCATGCATTCATTAAGTCCATCTTATGGATTCTTTTGAGCATTTGAGCTTCTTCTAAGCATGCTTGAACGTAGAGTTGGAAACTTTACATGGTCTTTCAGCTTTTAGGGTCAGATCTATAGTTTGGGGTTATGCCTTTGGTGATTTCGTGCATAATGATTAAGTCCTCATCCTTTTAAGCCTAGGGTTTGGGTTTTGAACCCATTTTGGTGGTTCTTAAAACTTTACCCATCTTGAGTCCATTTCAGATAAGATCTAAGTCATAAAGCTCTTAGTTTCGTTAAGGACGGCTTAATGGATTAAGATGTTGAATTTCTGGTGAACTGAACGAATTTATGGAGGAACTCAGCGAGTTAGATTGATTTCTCCCAACTTTGCGGACTGATAGATAAACTCGGCGAGTTTATGGATGAACTCGGCGAGTTGAGTCAACTCGGATTGTTGACTTTGACTTTGAATTTAGTCTTTGACTAAGTTTGACCTATAAGCGGCCTCTGGGCATTTTGTGTTGAACTTAAGGAAATCTTTTATGTTTAGGGATTGAGTTGAGTCGATATTCAGAGCCATGATACGTTCAGCTAACTTTCTGTATTCGAGGTGAGTTTGCTTACTGAGTTTAGCGGGTCGAAGGCACCAAAGCCGACCCATTTTTATATTATGTTGTTAGTATGCTAGCTTTCTTGGTGACTCTTGCATGTGTTTGTGTTTATATGTCTTCCAGGCTAAGTGTCGTTGCCGGGCGGGGCCTGATGGATATCTGTATACTATGTATCTCTATGATTATTGCATGTGTATGTGTTTATTTTGATATATGTTATTGAATGCTGGGCGGAGCCCGTTTTACCGAGCTCAGATAAATGTCGGGCGGGGCCTAATCCCGAATGGGGTCTGAAGTCAGGCGGGGCCCACTATATGTTTATTGTATGTTTGGTATGTGGTAATTTTGGGGAACTCACTAAGATTTGTTCTTACAATTTTTAGTTTATGTTTTAGGTACTTCCAGTTGTAAAGGGAAGAGCTTGGAATGACTTTATTGCACACACACCATTGAGATTCCGCTATGATGTTTTACTTTGATTTACGATGAATTGATACATTGGTTTTATTCATGTGTTCAGATGTTATGGGAAAATACTATTGTATTTATTATTAAATTGAAATTTTTAGGACCATATTTTTTGATGTTTCAAGTTTGTATCAGAGCCTTGGTTTTAGGGATTCGGGCACACTCTCAGGTGTGTCTGCACTCAAACTAAGGACTTGGTAGAAATTTTCAAAAGAAAACATTTTTATATAAGAATTTCTAAAAGAAAAAAGGGTGTGGTGCGTGCAATAAGACGAGCTCAAGTAAGTTATCCCAAAATACCCATACATGTTTATATATGATATGAAATGTTAATTGTGAATCACATGCTAGATTAGGGATTAGGATCTAGGAGAGATGCCTTTGTATGCCTGTTATATGAGCTTATAGATTTGCATGCTAGTACTGATCAGTCAATGATAGGACGGCCTGATTAGGTTATGCTCAGTTCTGTTTACTTGATGCTTGAATGTTGCTTTCTTTGTGCTTTTAGGAGTTATTTCTAATCTCAGCTAGTTAGTAAGAGGATATGCTAAGTTACATATTATGAAAACTAAATAATTTATAAGGTTAGGTTTAGCTCTATTGCGCTGCTCTTGTTTCAGTCCAACCGTTGTAGGGAGAGACCTCTCAATCGAATAATTATATAGTCTTTGTAATATGTAATTGTATTCATGACCTAGTTAGAGAAGGTTAGCATGCATTCCTTCTGCAGCTGATGGCAAATAGTGGTGTGGAGTCTGCCCTAGGAAAACCTAGGATGAGATTTAGGGTTGGGAGCCCTAGCTGCGAGGGATCTGTTAGTTATAGAGTAACTTGGCTCAGTAAAGCCACATCTTTAGGAAAGTATGGATGGATGTGGAAGGTAGTATGGGCCCGTACTACTGCAAACTGTAAATCCCAAATTTTTCTTAATTGTATTCATGACCTAGTTAGAGAAGGTTAGCATGCATTCCTTCTGCAGCTGATGGCAAATAGTGGTGTGGAGTCTGCCCTAGGAAAACCTAGGATGAGATTTAGGGTTGGGAGCCCTAGCTGCGAGGGATCTGTTAGTTATAGAGTAACTTGGCTCAGTAAAGCCACATCTTTAGGAAAGTATGGATGGATGTGGAAGGTAGTATGGGCCCGTACTACTGCAAACTGTAAATCCCAAATTTTTCTTGATGTATCAATCAGATCCAATTGATGGTGCGGAATCCCAATCAATTGGATAATGTAAGATCAAAATGAAGAAGAAGGAGAATAATAATAATAATAATAATAATAATAATAATAATAATAATAATAATAATAATAATAATAATAATAATAATAATAATAATAATAATAATACCAATCTATGATGTATTGATGATAAGATTGATGCTCCAACACAAGATCCGCACACACACACACACACACACACACTCTTCTTCTCTTTAATTTTCTTTTTGTACAATATGATTATGAATGATTGCCCCTTTAACTCCTCACCCTTACATATATATATATATATATATATATATATATATATATATATATATATATATATATATATATATATATATATATGGACCGCAAACTCAAGGCCCAAACCCAATGCTAGACCGAAAATACATGGGTTTTCGGTCCAAGCTACAAATAAACTAAATATTATTTTCGGCCCAAGACTAAAAATAATAAATGCTTAGAAAAGCAAAGTATAAACCATATTTTTTACCCAACAATCTCCCATTCGTTTATAGCATTCTTTTCTTTGACCCAACAAACTCCCCCTAAGAATGTAGCTGGCTTTTCTTGTCAATCTTCATATGGAGCTTGGTTTCAACTTTTTGTCTTATATTTCTTCACAAGTGAATCTTCAAGCTGAATGACTTCATCTTGAATAGATGGGCATTTCTTCAGAATTTGGATTTGAACGAACGTTGCGTGAGGAGGCTTCTTGAAAGAATTCTTGCAAATCAGCACTTTCAGCTTGAGAATCTTCAGAGAGAATAATAGAGAACGAATCTTCAGGATCACTTCAGTAGGTACATATATAGTAGCAAATTGATTGAGGAGGCTTCAATGCAACTTGTCACATAATCTTCAATTCAGCTTCACCTTGCTTCTGGTGTTAAAAGATTGAATGTTGAAAGAATAACCTTCATTTCTTGTTCCTTCGAATGTGAATTCTTCGACAATCATGAATTGCTTTGGCTCAGAAAAACTCGAGACAGTCTCCATGAGTCTTTTCTACATTTGAATTCACTTTTCAAGACAAACAAAAATTTGAGATAAAAACAAAAGTAAAAGAAAACTTAGCACACAATATTTTTGGATTTTTTATATTTTCTAAAAAAAATAAAACAGAAACAAGAGTATTTTTTGGATTTTTTTTGTTTGTTCTGAAAAAGAAATAAAAACAGAAACAGAAAAATATTTTTGGATTTTTGGTTTTCTGATTTTTTGTTTGGTTTTTTTTCTTTTTTCTTTTTTAAATTTTAATTCTCGCACTTAAATTTGTGCATAGAGGAAAACTATGAACAAATTTAATAAAAACAAAAATATTTGGGATCAAAGTTGTCAAGCAATTCAATTTCGATTATCACCACACACCTGTGTGATCCTCTCCTTTCTTCCTTTCCCACAAAGGACACATACTCTCAAACAAGGTTCTGAGTGTAGTATGGTAAAGAGATGCCTCCTATTATGTAACGCTCTTAAAAATTTCAACCAATTTAAACTTTTCGAAAACAACCCAGTTTCATAAAGTTATTACAAAAAGGTTTTCAATACAATTATTATCAGAGTCTTCCCAGAACCACATCATAAAACAAAATCATGAGGAGCGGTACGATCTCGCCTTTGCCTTGCCACGGTCTCCTGAAGAACCTGAAAACATTAAACCACAACTGCAAGCCCGAAAGCTTAGTGAGATACCCCCAAAATACCAACCACATATACCATACACGCACAACATGCCATATCATAATAGAACACAGAACTGCCATGCACTTCGGGTCTACTGTGTGACTGGTCCGTCGCACCGGCCTTCAGTCCACCTGGTCCACCTTCCCAATCTAGCCATACATATCGAGTCTACAGTGTGATTGGTCCGCCCACACCGGGCCTTCAATCCACCTGGTCTGCTCTCTGAGTCTACAGTATGACTAGTCCGCCCGCACTGGGCCTTCAGTCGGCCTGGTCCACTCTCCAAGCCTCGGCACGTCTGGTCCACCCTCTTGGGGCCTACAGCCTATCCGGACCGCTCGCTGGGCCTTCGGGACAACCGGTCTGCCCTGGGTATGTTGGCCTAAAGCACAAAGCAGGACCCGCCTCAACCCAACCCCAGTCCAACAACCATGTGCACATAAACATTCAATCATATAAAAATTCACATTCAATCAAGCCGATCTAGCAGATCACATAACATAACATCATCCTAACCAGGTTACCGACCTAACCGGTCACTAGCATAGCATCATCCTATATACCAGGATACCGACCTTAACCACATCTCTAACATAATACCATCCTAACTGCCAGGATGCAAACATAGCAAAGCAATAACATAACAACGTACCCTTATCATAATCCGATAAAGGGCTGGCCTTGGTGCCTTAGACCCTGTTGATATAGTGAGAGTAACTCACCTTGCAACTGTTGATTGAAAAGATAAGACCAAGATGCTCCGACCACTGACACGATCTCCACCATTAGCCGACACCAACACTGAACTCAAACAAAAGCCAACAATTACCAAAATGCCCCTGGAAGTCAACTGGTCAACCCTTGGTCAAAGTCAAAGTCAAAGTCAACCTCCTGACTGACTCTACTCGCTGAATCAACCCGATGACTCGCCGAGTCCCCATGCTCAGAACTTCCCCAGTCCGCGACTCAACTCGCCGAGTCACCCTGAGACTCGTCGAGTGCCACAACTCTGAGTCCCCTCGCACTCAACTCACCGAGTCCTCCCTTGACTCACCGATTCAAGGCTCAACCAGAAGAAAGTTAGGACCTCACGACTAGACTCGCCGAGTCCATGAACAGACTCGTCGAGTCCAAGGCTATCTTCAACCTACTCGCCGAGTTGTTCTACCAACTCACCGAGTTCCTGCCCATCTTCAAGCAACTCACCGAGTACACCTTTATGACTCCCCGAGTGCCTCTAGATCTTAACCCATACAGAAGTCTTCTAGGCCATGAAATTTATCCAAACCATAGATCTACCCTTCTACATCCCATCCATCATGAAAACTGGCAAACTTTACGTGAATCCAAGGAGATCTAGGCATTTTACACTCTAGGGATAGGGTTTGGGACAAAATGGCTTCACCAAACACTCAAGAACAAGGACTTTAATGCACTCTAGACCTTCTCCATTCCAGATCTGAGGTAGCAACATCAGATCTAACCTCCAAATTCAAAATACCACAAGCTAATCTTTCCAAATACTCCAAAAAGATGAATCTAGATGAATAACAGCCCAAGCAATGAAATAATACCTTAAAAAGAAGCTCCAACAAAAGATAAATCTGAATCTTAGCAAAGCCCCTTGCTCCAAGCCTCTTAACCCTCCAAAATCTCTTCTCCAAGGTTCAAATGCTCTCAATTCCCTCACAAACGTGCCTTAGGGTTTTCTGGACTTCAAGAGAGGGTAAAGAGGCTGGGGAGAGGGTATAATGTCCTTTATATAGGGCTCATCCTCCGAAATTAGGGTTTTCTCCACTCAGCACCTACTCGCCGAGTCCAGCCTCCGACTCGTCGAGTTGGCCACTTAACACGCGACTAGAGTTGTTACCCAACTCGCCGAGTCCACCCATGGACTCGCTGAGTTGCCCTTCCACATTTACACTTTGAAACCTGAACTTGCACTCCTGAACTCGGGATGTTACATATTATGGGCCAGGAACAATCACTATCAACAAACCGAAGTCTGATGATATGCCTGTATAGCTGTTCTGACGCAGAGTGGGATCAGCTGGTCTTTGGAACCCATTCAATTTTGAAACTAGGTTGACCTTTGTTATCTGTTCAAGGTACTCTCTTCCATGACATATCCTGCTTATCACAAACAGAAGATGAAGAAATGTTAGAATCATTAGACGATTTAGGAGATTGAACCTTTGGTACCCATCTATAGTTAGGTTTAACCCATTTCTTGTTCGAGCAGATAGGTGCCTCGGTACTTGACTTTGAACTTGAAGCTGATCTTCGAGATGACTTTGATCTAACTGATCTTTGTTTCACTGGAGGATCTATTGAACTTGGCTTCTTGGCCTACATTCCCTTCTTGTTCTTGGGATTTTAATTCTTGGCCTTCTGCGTGTTCCAATCACCATTGTTTGAACATGGCCTCGAAGAGTTTCTTTTGCAAAAGCTCCCTCTTTGTGCCATCTGCTAGCCTTGTGCATAGTAGGGAACGTATGCGCGATTTGGACAATTTTTGGCAATGTGTCCAGGTGTTCCACAGTGAAAACATGTATGTTTCTTCACATAGTTGTTTCTTCTTGCCCCTGGTGGCGTGCCCATGCCTCGTTTCTTATTGTTCCCACAAGCACACATGTAGCTAGCACTTTATTTCACTTGTTTTAGTGGCCTATATTTCCTAACAGTAGGTTTAGAAGTAACTAAGTTAGAAGCAATGGATTCAGAGTTCAAGGAGTCATTGGTTTGTTCAATAGTGTTCTCCTTGTTCTCATCTTCTACTACTTTACATGCACAAGAAGTAGAATTATCAAAAACGTTCACCTTGATATTCTCAGTTGTCCTAGATTGTTCAGTATTAACTGAAGCTTGTTCAGGGAGTGGGCCAAACCGAGCAGGAATTTCTTCCTCATTGGTCTCAAGGGGTGGTTTATAGTTGTCAATAAAGGGAGGTGGAACGCTATTATTCCCTAGACCCTTACTTTGATTATCTTTGAACTTTAGTTGTTTTTCAATCATGGATGCAACAACCTCACTTGCCACATCAAATTTCTTAAACGTGAATTCAACATCATTATATTTAGCTTTCAATACATCAAGTTCAACTGTTAATTCGGCAAGTTGTCTCTTAACATAGTTATAGTTTTCACATTTGTTGCTATATTCCTCTTGAAGTTTTCGAAAATCCTTAGTTTTGGCCTCTAGTTGTGTTTTTCAGGGTTTTTGGGCCTTCCTAAAAGTATATCCTTCATATTTAAGGTCCTCATTTTTCCTTTTTAGTAAATCATTTTGTTCACGAAGAAATTTAATTGTAGCTTCACAAGATTTGGAACATGAAACTTTATTGACCGGGATGGTTGATGAACTCATTGTTTTAAAAATATTGCACTTTAACTTAAAACCTCAAAATTCGAACTTAGAAGTCAAACCGAAAAGCTAAAAGTAAAAATTTGAAGGTTAAACGTGAAAGTCAAAGTTTAAAGTCAAAGGTCAAACTTAAAAGTCAAAGTTAAATTTTTAAGCTCAAAAGCCAAAAATAATAGTCAAAAATTAAAAACCAAAATTTTGGGTAAAAAATGGAATTTTAAAATTCAAAAACTTGATTTTTGGGCTAAATTTGTCAAAATCCCGAAATTAAGGTCGAAACAGCGAAGCTACTTGAGTTAAACGGGGAATACGAATAACAATTGGCTTGCTAGATCAATTGGCAAGAGCGTGGGTTGAGTATGATAGAGGCGCGGGTTCGAATCCTGCAACACCCAATTTCTTTTGTATACTTGCTGCCACCAAGAACTCACGCACCAATGCTGCTGACCGCAAACGAACTGTTGACCGCACACGAGGCTGCTGCCTGCGAGGAACGCAAACGAGGACTGGACCGAACACATGCAAGACTTCGGACCGCAAACTCTCCTCGGCTGTAAACGAGCTTCGAACCACAAACTCTCATGCTCCTCCTGACCGCAAACGTGATTTCGGCCACAAACTCCTCGCAAACCCTAGCGGCTGACCCAACACGCCGCCACCCCTTGCAGAAGCTTGCTGTTTGTGCGAAAATGGCCGCCAGAACTCGCGTTTTTTCAAATTTTAAGCACTAAAACTCGATCAAAAAGTCAATTTGATGAAAAACACGAAGAACAAACCCCCAATATTTTTCAAAAAAAACTACCCAAAACGAAAAATCCTTCAAGAAAAAGTGCAAAAACGCTCCAGATCTTGCCAAAATGATTGATACAATCCAAGCTCTGATACCAACTGTAAGTCCCAAATTTTGTTTGATGTATCAATCAGATCCAATTAATGGTGCAGAATCCCTATCAACTGGATGATGCAAGATCAAAATGAAGAAGAAGGAGAATAATAATAATAATAATAATAATAATAATAATAATAATAATAATAATAATAATAATAATAATAATATGAATCTATGATGTATTGATGATAAGATTGATGCTCCAACACAAGATTCACACACACACACACACACACTTTTTCTCTCTAACTTTCTCTCTCTACAATATGAGTATGAATGAATTATTGGGTTTTGAGCATTCTAACACTCCTAGGGTGTACATGCAATCCTAGAAACCTTGGATCTATGTTTTACTATGATACATGCAAAATTGATTTTCCAAGGTTCTTAACTTATCTAGCATACCATGGGGAACTTTTAAACATAAATGGTAGAAGAAGAGCATACCTTTTGTAATTTGGAATCCTTAAGAACCTTGTGAGCCTAGCACGTCAAGTGTGATGCCTCAAATGTCTCACACAACACTAAAACTCTTGGAATAGACTTGAGAGAAGTTCACTTACACCTCAAAATCGGCTAGCCCTCTATTTTGTACAAGCAGTAGTACCGATTTTTCTTCTATGGGGTTCTTTATAGAGTGTGGCACAATTAGGGGTACACCATGTAAACCCTAATTGTCATGGCTTTTCATATTCCATGATCCATGGGTTTGTAACCTCCATGGATTATCCATGGAGCACCTTATGGGTTTTAGCCCAATCCATACAAACCATGGATCATTAGCTCACTATATAAGAATAGATTATTTACACAATCAACCCCATATATTAAATTAGTCTCTTTTTGATCACTTAATTAATTCTTTGATCAATACTAATTAAATAATATTATTAATATATTAGAACTTATAATATATTAATAATCCTTAAGTGTCTTTTTTCTCATTTAGTCTATCCGAGTGTTGCAACGCCATGCAACCCAAATGGACCATGCCAACCAGGTCAAGTACATCCCAGAAATAGTTATGAACCTAGACACCTAATCCAACAGTCTCCTATGTGGATAAGTCTAATAACTATATATGCAAGAATAAATTCAGGAATCGATCAACAATCGTAGCTCTTTCAAGGTCTCGCAGAACTGAGATGATGATGATATGCCATTTAAGATAAGTGATCATATAATCCTCTGTTCTAGATATCAGCCGGACAAATACATGGAACAATGTCTTACTAATTGTCTAGAAGTTTATTTCTCGATTTCCGATTTGTTTGACATAGAACTTATTTGAACACATCAACTTACTTTTGACCGGGCCCGATACATTGGTTAACACAAAATCATCGAGGGGCCCAGATATCGCTTCTAATCCAAGAAGGAACAGATAAACTTCGACTCATATGCTTGTTCTACTACTTGTTGAATCATACACAAAGGCACGTTTTATAACATCGAGTTACTAATGCATTTACGTACAATCAATGTATAACCAACTCATAGCCAACAAGTCATATCTCTAGGCTTGAAGACTTATATGATATTACCGTCTCACAATCACTCGAGATAAATTCCATGAAGTGATACCAGTGAGCGTGGGTTGAATCCAATACTCAAAACTTATGAGCACTCATGAGCGTTGTAGCACCACTTTGTCCAACATCTTAGACCTCTACAAGCCAACCCATGATAGTCTTGATTCATATCTACTTCCAACATATGACCGAATGTGGATGGTTTGAATAACTTAGTCATTCAGGAAGAGCGACTTAGTTATTCTGGAAGTCAAAACATGCAAAGTGAAACACAAGAATAATCGAATCCAATATGGTCTTAGAACTTATGAATATAAATAAAACATCTTTTATTTATCACCATATTGATTACCCATCATTCATTGTATAGTGTTTCAAACTATCAACTTTATACTTGAATTAAAACAATAGTTGTCCCATGCTCTAAGCATGTACACTATGTCTTTCTAAACACTAGTCATGCCATACACCAAGTATGCACACTAAGTTTGTCTATGATCCTTACTCTGTGAAATAGATCGATTGAACATAATTCTAGTGATACTCATTTCACAATCCCAAATCCTTACCACAAATGCAAGAATTCCAAATTCCTGCCATTTACCTAAATCTGTTAGATTCTAAACTTATATGCATTGGTCCTCTTGTAATGATTATGCATAAAGTCACAAATACTTGTCAACAGACATTACAGAGTATTCCAATGGAGACCAACTCCATGGAACTGAAGTCTCATATTCAAAGTTCATTGCCTTTGAACATTCTTCTTGCATTAAGTTTCCTAATCTTACACAGATTTAATGAATAACTTTCACCTATGGGAACATTTCCATATTCCCCTTTTGACTTTTACTCCTAAACAAGAGTTACCTCTTTTCAGAATATGTCAATATGGTCCTTCCAAAATTAACATTATACTTCTAACTGTCCCTCAGCAACCAATCTTTGGTAAACCTTAGATTGTCCTCAACAATTGCTTAATGAAATTAGTGATATCTAGTTCTAGTACTTTTTCCTTCTTAATGCTATGGGCATTTGAAAAAATTTAGAACAGATGAATATTATAGCACATGGAATCGATCCAATACCCGAAGCATATGGGACACGATTCATAAAGACATGATACTAGAACAGTCTTTTGCTATAATATTTCTATTTCTATTTGCCAAGCTCTCATAATTCAAATTATGAAAAGGGATGCCGTAATCATAATCGAATTTTAGAATGCAAATAATGGACCCATATATAGAATTTCCTTATGTTGAGCCATTCCAACATGAAATTCATATATATATATATATATATATATATATATATATATATATATATATATATATATATATATATATATATATCCTTGACTAAATATGATTAAAACCTCAATCTAAGCTTTTAGAATTGAAGTGAAGTATAATTTCCTCTCCCTTAATTATAGCAAAACAACTTGTTCCCAATTGAAACCTTTTGTTTTCTATAATTAATGTTGCTAACTTGCAACACTTATTATAATTATCATGCTCCCACTTGCATGATGATTATTAGCTTGAATTTTATGCTCCCACTAGCTTTGACATGTACTCAGAAATCTGTTGGACTTCTAAAAATCAATACTTTGTTGACCTTCTTACCAAAGTTCATATTTCTGATACGAGATGCTTTGATAAAACTTTATCAAAATCATACACCTTTCTTTAGATAGCACACATATATGTCTAAACAATTTCAAAACTATGAAAAGGGATGTTGTAATCAAAGTATCAATTGTTTAGACCTTTTTCCATTCCTCACAAGTCCTTGTTAGTGTGTCGATTAACCACACACACTCCACTAACGACTTTGAGAATGCAAATATCACAATTGCTATCTACTTAAAATCTACTTAGTGAAAGCGTTTCCACACCATCATTTTCATGAATCGGAGAGAAACCTTATGACACTTAGATTTTCTGGTGTATGTGTTCCTATCCATGTGAATTTGCCAAAACCATAATCAGAAGACAAGGTTAGTGACAAATCCAAACTCTTATGGATTGAACTTGTGCAGTCTTTACTTCTTGCCACCTGGCAGCTCAAGGGCCTGCCATTGCTTCCAAGTTGTTATGCAACCAATTGAGAACTCTCAGAACTCATATGCAAAGCCAACTTAAACTGGAATAGGCACAGAAATTTCAACACGATAGGTTATAAACCTCAATTCATGTGCTAGTGATAAACTATAGGTTTTTCCTTTTGATTAGATCTAGAAGCTTTTTTAAGATCTTTAAGACTCCCACTGCCCTCTTGAAATATAAGACTCACTTGCCAAATATTCAAGAGATAGTGCAGATTCTTTATCAAGACAAACACTTCACACAATTGGCCTTAAGTTGGTCTCTGTTTTATCCAAAACATCACAACTTACCAATTTCAAATGTATAGCAGTAGAATACATTTTACTCTTACGTTTGACAAGTGTTATAAACCTTATTTTAAGATATTTCACTCAATTTACAATCTTGGAGTATGACGCTAAGATTTGTTTCAAAACGAAGTATGACTCACCTTCTTGATTTAACCATTTCAGCAATTCTTGATTCCTCTTATTAGCCATAGGAATGCACTAAGATTTCCCTAGAGAACCAATTGCGATATGGTTTCTTAATCATTAAGATGATCACATAACCTGATACTAAAGTATTCTTTCATCTTTTCAGATTTTAGAAACTTTTATCTTTCTACCTAATTTGATTCTTCTCATTCGTCCTGCAAAACATCGATATTTTTTCCAATGTTTCAGAATTATACTCAAACTTGTAAGTATAACCATATTTACTAAACCTTAGTAAATCATGACGAATAGTCTTATCAATCTTTTTGTGGTGGACTTGACCAATTCACAATAATGTGTACTCGATCCCTTAGTCCTTCACTTGACTCACATATTCATGTGAACAAGGAATTAGTCTTAATTTTCCAAAATGAAAGTTCTCATTCGTCATACTATACAACTTGCATGATTCCACGTTTCGGTCCAATTGAAAACTTAGGTGATGATAATCTTTCCTTATTTGGTAAATTTAGACACTACCACAAATGAAAGAATCAAATTCATATTTCCCTTATTGCTAGAAACATATAAACATCAATTTTCCATAAAAGTCATTGCAAGGAGATATAAACTAAAATAAAATCAAATTTTTATTTATTTATAAAATGCGGAAAAAACTTTTTCCTTACAATGCAGCTTTAAATGAAAACTATGTTATTACATACTTCCTTGCAATCTACCATAACGCCTAAGTAGTAGCTCAAGAATCTGATCTTCGAGCCATGAGATTGAAATCCATCTTCACGATCAGATTCAGCATACTCTTTCTTTAAGTGTCCTTGCCTTTGCTTGATTCTGCCAAACACCAAAATGTAACCAAGTCACATTCTGTATTAAGAAACATCAATAAGGAACTTAAACAGAGTTAGATAGTGGAATTACCTAAAGTAGAGTCAAACTTTCTGACTAGACCTTCTCTCAGATCTTTCGGGTAGCTAGGCAGCTTTGCAACCAATGCCCCTTCTTTTTTGGCAACAGAACCATATGGACCCTTTGGGAATGGTACATAGGACTATCTAAGACTTAACCTTTCTCTTTAACATTTGGTCAACCGAGTTGACTATGGCCGATCCCTTTCCATTGGGAAGAGAAAGCTTTTTGGATTTCCAATGTCACTAATTTATCAATGTCCATGGTAGTTTGGGAAGTTGATCTACTAATTAAATTTACTTTACCAGAGCTCCAAATCATTTCTGATTCAGCAGCACCAAACAAATATATAAGATCATTAAGGGTCATGTCGTAGTCTTTTGCATAGTAGTCCCAAAGGGCACTCACTATGTAACTTAGAAAGTGGTTGAACAACCAACTTTCTCAAGACTTTGACATCCAACACTCCCGTCTTGTCAATATATGACTTCATCTCCAAGATGTGATCACACACAGACCTTGCTTGCCAATAGGGCTTGAGGACTTTGAACTTGTCGGATAGGGAGAATAATTGGAGGAGGTGGAGGAATTGAAGTATGATTTCCATGATCCAGTCACGGGACATCATCTTCATTAGGAAAGCTTATTCCAAGACTTTTGGGAAGATCATAATTGTCTGAACCAGAAATCTTTTGGGAGATATTCAAGATAGTTGGTTTAAAGTCCTTAATATAACACCCAATATGAAATATTAAGGCTAGGACTCAACACAATATTTTATAACTTGGAAGAGGGATGCCGTAATCCAAGCTATAAAATATTTGAAGGTAGGTGAATGACAATTCACCAATTTCCACCATGAAAAACGAAATAAATTATTAGGTTTTAATTGGATTTGAAACTCCTAGATCTTTTGAGATTCATTGAACTTTCAATGGCTTGTTTCAATCTCGAGTGTGCCCTTCAGGTTTTATGACTGGGATGTCAAGGTTCACAAAACAAGGTGTGAAGTAACCATGCAAATTACTTGGTACCCTTAATGTTTACCCCTCAATCGATGTGTCGGTTAACCATATGCTCTCCATCGATACTATGATAAACATTAAGTTACCCTTGGCCTACCTTGTTAAGTCCAGCTAGTGTGTCGGTTAACCACACGCGCTCCACTAACCGACTTAAGCATAGTGCAAAGTGTAATTTCATGGGTTAGCACCTTATTCACTTTTCCCTAAAGTAACTAAGATTGGAAATTTATAAAAGGTTTAGTTACTTTATAGTTATCATTAATACTTTTAATGAAGATTTAAAGTCCTTGTCTTACCCGTTTGGCTAACGACCCTCCACCAATCAAGGAAGCGATGGGTGAGAGTGGACACCCATTAAGCTGCCATTTTATAGGCAGCAACCTTATACGCCCCTTACAGACCGGCTTCGTGAATGAGGCCTACTAACGGTAAAACGACTTGTTCTTATACATATATAATTATTATTAACTAATAATATTATAAAGTATAAGGGTTGAATTTTAACATTTAAAATTCTAGGGGTTGGAACTAAAGTTTTTAAAGAGACTTTACATGTTCCAAAACTTGAGGGCAAGTTTTGTAACTTTCAAAACTTTTCATCTTTCATAACTTATGAGTTAAATGGTTTAATAAAAATGAGAGACTCTTCATTTCAGGTAACCTATGTGTTACTTTAATGGACTTTAAAAGAATGATTTTTGGTAATCCATAACTTGAGGACAAATTATGGACTCCATTAAAACACATAATGATCAAGAATTAAACTAACAAGTAAGTTACAAATAATTCTTATGATCTTCTAAACTCATAAGTTCATGAACATGCATATCAAAAATTTCAAGAATCATAAAATTAACCATATAAAACTTGGATTTTTTATAATAGTTATTGAAAATGGATTAGCATAACCATTACACCATCTAAAACAAGTTTTATGAGACCAAAACAGTTTATGTTAATGTTTCTAGTCTATTTCTAGCAGCAAAAGTCGAAAAACTACATTCTGGGGCTCTTATTCGTCGTGTGTATGAACCTACTCGACGAGTAGGATGAGTTTGTGCTTGGACTCGTCGAGTCCCCCCATGGACTCGACGAGTCCACTGTCTAGACAGCAAGTTTTTCATCTTTTTTTCATAATTTTGCATCAAATATCAAGCAAACAAGACTAGGCTCTGATACCATTGTTTGGCTTTTATCATTCTAACACTCCTAAGGTGTACATGCAACCCTAGAAACCTTGGATCTATGTTTTACTGTGATACATGAAAAATTGATTTTCCAAGGTTCTTAACTTATCTAGCATACCATGGGGAACTTTTAAACATAAATGGTAGAAGAAGAACATATCTTTTGTAGTTTGGATTCCTTGAGAACCTTGTGAGCCTAGCACCTCAAGTGTGATGCCTCAAATGCCTCACACAACACTAAAACTCTTGGAATAGACTTGAGAGAAGTTCACTTACACCTCAAAATCGGCTAGCCCTCTATTTTGTTCAAGTAGTAGTACCGATTTTGCTTCTATGGGGTTCTTTATAGAGTTGTGGCACAATTAGGGTTAAACCATGTAAACCCTAATTGCCATGGCTTTTCATATTCCATGATCCATGGGTTTGTAACCTCCATGGATTATCCATGGAGCACCTTATGGGTTTTAGCCCAACCCATAAAAACCATGGATCATTAGCCTACTATATAAGAATAGATTATTTACACAATCAACCTCATATATTTAATTAGTCTCTTTTTGATCATTTAATTAATTTCAAATTAATTCTTTGATCAATAATAATTAAAGAATATTATTAATATATTTGAACTTATAATATATTCATAATCCTTAAGTGTCCTTTCTCTCATTTAGTCTATCCAAGTGTTGCAATGTCATGCAACCCAAATGCACCATGCCAACCGAGTCAAGTACATCCCAAAAATAGTTATGAACTTAGACACCTAATCCAACATGAATGCCCCTTCAACTCCTCACTCTTACATCTCTCTCTCTCTCTCTCTCTCTATATATATATATATATATATATATATATATATATATATATATATATGTATATATATATGTATATATATATATATATATATATATATATATGGACTACAAACTCAAGGCCTAAACCTAATGCTAGACCAAAAACACATGGGTTTTCGGTCCAAGCTACAAATAAACTAAATATTATTTTCGGCCCAAGACTAAAAATAATAAATGCTTAGAAAAAGCAAAGTATAAACCATATTTTTGACCCAACAGAAACAGATGATCCGTACTCGATTCAAGGAGGGCTGTAATGAAGCCAGAGAGCTTGTGTAGTTATGATTTCCCTGATATGCGCATTGATGGTTATTCTGATAGTTTTAAGGTCTATTTTCAGTATGCTGGTATTACGAGGCAGGCCAGTGGGCAGTTCTAGTGTCGGGGAGGATTCATGCTCTGGTTCTAGAGCCGTGCAGCTTGATGACCAGACGAGGGATATCTGCTCATCTGAGATTACGCTCAACATCCTTGATCAGACTCCTATGACCTTTGGCACGGTCAAGGAGGCTATTCTGGATATTCTTGATGTGAGATTA
This sequence comes from Lactuca sativa, assembly GCF_002870075.4. Taxonomy (NCBI): domain Eukaryota; kingdom Viridiplantae; phylum Streptophyta; class Magnoliopsida; order Asterales; family Asteraceae; genus Lactuca; species Lactuca sativa. The sequence goes on along the minus strand of NC_056625.2, from coordinate 63,222,770 downwards.
AGCACCTTTCACGCTGAGATTGTGGCTTTGATCAGGATGTGGTCTCCGACTTTTAAGGAGTTTCAGACATGTGGAGCGCCAGACTATCATGGGGCTACGGACGCCATTGCGAGCAGCAGGTGGTTGGCAGGGGTTGCCGATGCCTTCCGTACCAGTTGTTGTCCCGATGGGGGACAAGGTCATACTAGCTTCCTGTCTCATGAAGGAAATGGCTCATGATTAGTGGGAGGAGGTAGGGCATGTTGTAAGAGGTGATGCTATTGATTGAATGTCTTGGAGTGATTTCTCAACCTGGTTCCGAGACGAGTTTGCACCGGTGATCGAGGTGCAACAGCTGGCACGAGAGTTTCAGGATCTCCGTCATACAACTGAGACGGTGACTGAGATCACTATTATGTTCAGGGAGAGGGCAATTCTCGTTCCGCAATACGTGGCGGACAAGGAGATGAAGAAGGGTTGGTACCACGAGATGCTGAGGAGCGACATTCGGCAGTTTGTTAGTCGATCCAGTTGGAAGACATGATAGCGAGGGCTAGGGAGAGGGAGATTGACTTGGACAAGGAGAGAAAGAGGAAGCCAGATTCTACTGCGAGTGTTAAGGGTTGGGGCAAGAGGCCCAAGGTATATGATTCTAGACTGAGAGGCCAGCATGGCTGTAGCCGCTGTGGCAAGTGCGGAAAGTCGCACGAGGGGACATGCATAGGGGTGGGTTCTAGCTGCTTCAAGTGAAGCTAAACTAGTGACATCAGCAGAGATTGTACTGCTACCACCCCCATCACTCTGGTATCTGATCTAATTTGCTTTCAGTGCAATCAGAGGGGCCACAAGAAGGCCCATTGTCCAAGTTTGGCTATTGCAGGACCGGTGTCAGCACCCGCTCCTGCGACATTGAGGATTATTGACGACCGTCAGGGCCGGGAAGATGCACCAGCAGCGAAGAGCAGGGTGTTCCAGCTGACGGCAGAGGAGGCGCGAGCAGCTCCTGACATGGTGATGGGTATGTATCTTCTCCTTATCTCTTTATTTATATTGAATTGTTGCTTATGTTTTTGTGTTTTATTTTAGGATCGTTCCTCATGAACGATATCTCTGCCTTGGTATTATTTGCTTCGGGGGCTATCTAATCTTTTGTATCTCTTGAACCTAGGAAGAGATTTGTTGGAGCTCCAGGGGAGCTAGACCTTCCTCTTGATGTGGATATTGTTGATGACAGGTCTATTTGGGATGCGAGGGTTCATAGAGGGTGTACCCTTCAGTTAGTCAATGAGCAATATTTGGTGGATCGGGTTCCCATTCCTATGCGAGGGAACAAAGTTATCGTAGGCATGGATTGGTTGAGCGCTAATGGGGTAGTGATCTACTGTGAGCAGCAGTTGGTTCAGGTTCGAATCCTAAGTGGGGGAGATTTGGTGATTTAGGGTGAGAGACCGCAGCGTGATCCAATTATGTGTTCGGCAGTGAGGGATAGATGCTACCTTCATCAGGGTTGTGTGGGCTTGTCGCCAAAGTCATGGATACATGGGATAAGGGTAAGGCGACCGTGGACGATGTGTCGATTGTGCATGAGTATCCGGATGTATTCCCGAAGGATTTTCTTGGAGTACCTCTGGAGAGGTAGGTGGAGTTCAGGATCGATTTGATTTCAGGTGCAGCTCCGATAGCCAAAGCACCATATCAGTTGGCTCCTCCAAAGATGCAGGAGTTGTCTAAACAGCTGTAGGAGCTGTTAGACAAGGGATTCATTAGACTGAGCAGTTCACGCTGGGGAGCCCCAATTGTGTTTGTGAAGAAGAAGGACGGATCCCATCGAATGTGTATCGACTACCGGGAGTTGAATAAGGTAACGGTGAACAACCATTATCCCTCCCGAGGATTGATGATCTTTTCGACCAGCTTTAGGGTGCATCTTGGTTCTCCAAGACTGATCTGCGATCGGGTTATCACTTATGTGAGTTAGGGACGAGGATGTGCAAAAGACAACTTTCCAGACTCGCTATGTCCATTATTAGTTCGTGGTGATGCCATTAGGGCTCACCAATGCTCCTACCGCGTTCATGGATCTCATGAACCGCGTGTGCAGACCGATGCTGGATTGGTCTGTAGTAGTCTTCATTAATGATATATTGGTCTATTCCTAGACACATGAGCAGCATGAGGAGCACTTCAGGGAGGTGCTTGAGACATTGAGGAGAGAGAGACTTTTTGCAAAGTTCTCCAAGTGCGAGTTATGGTTATGCGAGGTGCAGTTCCTGGGGCACCTTGTCAATCAGAAGGGTATTATGGTAGATCCAATTAAGGTCGAGTTCGTGATACAGTGGGAGGTTTCGAGATCTCCATCTGAGATTTATAGTTTTCTTGGTTTGTCTGGTTATTATCGGAGATTCATCCAGGATTTCTTCAAGATTGTTCTTCCATTGACCCGACTGACCAAGAAGTCAGTGACATTTCGTTGGGGGCCGGAGCAGTAGGCAACTTTCGACACTCTTAGACAACGGTTGTGTGAGACGTCGATTCTGACTTTTCCAGGTGTCGATGATTTGGTGGTCTATTATGGCGCATCGATCATGGGTTTGGGTGCAGTTTTGATGCAGCAGGGTCGCGTGATCGGTTACGCTTCGAGGCAGCTGAAGCCTCATGAGGTGAATTATACGACACATGATTTAGAGTTGTGGGATGTGGTTTTCGCCCTCAAGATTTGGCAGCATTACCTCTAAGGAGTTCATTGTACTATTTACACGGACCACACAAGCGTGAGGTATTTGATGGATCAGTGGAACCTGAATATAAGGCAACATCGTTGGTTGGATGAGGTGAAAGATTATGATTGTGAGATCATGTACCACCCGGTGAAGGCCAATGTTGTGGCCGATGTTCTCATCGGCAAGGCGGCCACGAATCCGATTCATGGTATATGCTTAAGGATGACAGTGATTACTTCGTTGACGGAACAGATTCGGGAGGCGCAGGTTGAGGCTATGATGGAAGAGCACTGGAAGTGTGAGCGGATAGTGGGTTAGGTGGCTTTTTTCGATTATGATAGTCGGGGACTGCTGACTTTGTGTCGGAGGGTCTGGATTATGTATTGGGGTGGGGTGCGCCTAATTCTGATGGAGGAGGCTCACAAGTCGAGATTCTCCAATCATCCCGGTGCGAAGAATATGTATAGGGATATTCACCCTGATTATCGGTGTCCCTGTATGAAGAGGGATATAGCATGGTTTGTGGAGCGGTGTTTGACTTGCAGGAAAGTCAAGGCCTAGCATCAGCAACCTCACGGCAAGATGCAGCCGTTAGAGATTCCTGTATGGAAATGGGAAGACATCATGATGGATTTAATCATGAAGCTTCCCAGGACATCGCAAATTGGGTTCTATTTGGTTCATCATGGATCGATTGACCAAGAGCACGCACTTCATCTCGATCCAGGAGAGTATTTTTGCAGAGAAGCTAGCCGAGATTTATGTCCGTGAGGTGGTGACACGTCATGGGGTGTCGGTGTTTGTGGTCTCCGACCAGGATGTTCACTTTACTTCTAGGTTTTGGAAGCGTTTTCATGATGAGATAGGCACTCGTCTCCATTTTAGTACAACTTTTCATCCACAAACAGATGGGTAGAGTGAGCAGACGATTCAGACTCTTGAGGATATGATGCCTGCGTGCGTATAATATTTTGGTGGGAGTTGGGATACGTATCCTTCGTTAGTGGAATTTTCAAATAACAAGAGCTATCACGCTAGCATTGATCAACCTCCTTTCGAGATGCTCTACAGGAGGAAATGTAGAAACCCGATTTGTTGGGGCAAGGTCGGTCAACGAGTCATAGGGAGTACCGAGGAGGTCCTCAAGACTATTGAGATGATTCAGCAGGTTCGGAGCAGGCTCTATATACTCAGAGTCGGCAGAAGAGCTATGCTAACAAGCGCCAGTCAGATTTGGAGTTCCAGGTGGGAAATATGGTTCTCCTGAAAGTGACACATTGGAAAGGTGTCATCCGGTCCAGGAAGCGGGGCAAGTTGGGCCCCATATATATCGGTCCCTTTAGGTTTTTGGTTCGGGTGGGCCAGGTTGCATATAATCTAGATCTTCCACCCCAGCTCAGCCAGATTCATAGCACATTCCATGTGTCTCAGCTACGAAAGTGTTTGGTGGATGATTTTGCATTTGTACCCTTGGAGGATATTCGGGTGGCTGATCGCCTGAATTATGTTGAAAACCAGTGGCAATATTAGATCGGAAGAAAAAACCTTGAGGAATAAGGTAGTGGAGCTAGTGAAGGTGCAGCGGCTGCATTGCAAGGGGTCGAAGTGGACTTGGGAGCCCGAGAAGGAGATGAGGGAGCATTACCCGGATTGTTCAAGACAATGGACTTCGAGGACGAAGTCTGATTCATGTAGGGGGAAATTGTAACGTCTGGTTTCTAGTATGATTTTATTTCAAATTATTGCATTTTTCCTGGAGGACTCGTTGAGTTGGAAGCCTCAACTCGACGTGTTGAAGTTGTTTTGGCCGCAAAGTTTAATGACTCAACTTGACGAGTTGAGGTGCCTCAACTCGGCGAGTTGGCAGCAGGGGAGGAAACCCTAATTTTAGGGTTTTACACCATATTTAAACACCTTATGTCCCACGTGTTGGCCACATTTCTAGCCTCCATAGCCCCTAACCCTAATCTCGAAACCCTAGAGCCTCCTTGAGTGTTGTGAGCTTATTATGGGTGTGTTTTGGTATGTTTTAAGTTCATTGAAGGAAGAGAAGCTTGGTGCAAGGTGGTGATTCAATTAAGAGCCTTCAGATCCTGGTTCTTTGCACCATTTCACACATATTTCGTGTATAAAGTTCTAACGTTGCTTAATATTTGATTAAATCTCTTTTTGGGTTAGTTTAGATGCTTTTAGTCATATTTGGGTGGTTGATGGGGTTGTACGACGTCCCAAATGCTATTCTTTCAAATCTATGATCCTCATGAGCTCTTTTAGCATAAAGGTGCCAACTTTATGGTCTTAAGGACTCCATGCATTCATTAAGTCCATCTAATGGCTTCTTTTGAGCATTTGAGCTTTTTCTAAGCATGCTTGAAGCTAAAGTTGGAAGCTTTACGTGGTCTTTCAGCTTTTAGGGTCAGATCTCAGTTTGGGGTTATGCCTTTGGTGATTTAGTGCTTAATGATTAAGTCCTTACCCTTTTAAGCCTAAGGTTTGGATTTTGAACCCATTTTGGTTGTTCTTAGGGGTAAAGTTGGAAACCTTACCCTTCGTTAGTCCATTTCAGTTAAGATCTAAGTCATAAAGCTCTTAGTTTCGTTAAGGACGGCTTAATGGATTAAGATGTTGAATTTCTGGCGAACTCAATGAGTTTATGGAGGAACTCGGCGAGTTGGATAAATTTCTCCCGACTTAGCAGACTGATAGATAAACTCGACGAGTTTATGGATGAACTCGATGAGTTGAGTCAACTTGGATTGTTGAATTTGACATTGACTTTAGTCTTTGACCATGTTTGACCTATAAGGGTCTTCTGGGCATTTTGTGCTGAACTTAAGGAAATCTTTTATGTTTAAGGGTTGAGTTGAGTCGATATTCGGAGCCAGGATCCATTCAGCTACCTTTCTATATCTGAGGTGAGTTTCCTTACTGGGTTTAGTGGGTCGAAGGCACAAAGGCCGACCCATGTTTATATTATGTTGTTAGTATACTACTTGTCTTTGTGACTCTTGCATGTGCTTGTGTTTATATGTCTTCCAGGCTAAGGCCCGTTGTCGGGCGGGGCTTGATGGATATCTGTATGATATGTATCTATGTGATTATTTCATGTGTATGTGTTTATTTTAATATATGTTATTGAATGTTGGGCGGGGCCCATTTTACCGAGCTCAACTCGATGTCGGCGGGGCCTGACATCGGATGGGGTCCGAAGTCGGGCGGGGTCTGATGACGGACAGGGACCACTATAAGTTTATTGTATGTTTGGTATGTGGTATTTTAGGGGAAATCACTAAGCTATGTGCTTATGATTTTTATTATATGTTTCAGGTACTTCTGGTTATAAAGGGAAGAGCTCAGGATGACTGCATTGCACACACACACCATTGAGATTTCACACTGATGTTTTACTCTAATTTATGATGAATTGATACATTGGTTTTATTCATGTGTTCGGATGTTATGGGAAAATACTATTTTATTTATTATTAAATTGAAATTTTTGAGACCATATTTTCGGATGTTTCAATCGTCATGCAATTCCTGAAGGTATCCCTAGCCTTATCCTAGCATGCAAACATTCATATCATATATCATATCAACATGTATGGGTATTCTGCGAATCACTTACTTGAGCTCGGATGATTGTATGCACCGCAACATTTTCTTTGTAAAAATCTGTTTTTAGAAAACATATTTTTTCTTTCAAAAAAATCTCTTTTTAGAGATCGAACTTATTTTTCTTTCAAAAGATTACCAATTCCTCAGTTTGAGTTCAGATATACCTGAGAGTGTGCCAGAATCCCTCAAACAAAGCTTTGATACCAACTTGTAACATACCAAAATAGCAGTAAAATTTTCATTTTTCACACACCTAAAAGATACAACCAAACATTTCAAACCAATCACAATATAAATATTCTTGATATTAGAGTGAAACCAAATATATAGCAATGTTGAATAAAATCAAGGGGATCTTGTGCGATCATGTCGGGCTCTTCCCTATGGAAATGGAAATACTTGAAATTTTTTAAACCACAAACCGTAAGCACATAGCTTAGTGAGTTTCCCAAAATACCACATACCATACATATCAACGGGCACATCCTATAGTAATGGGCCAAACCCAACATACAATTAGGCCCAAACCATCATATAAACATGCGAACCCTTCATACATACGGTCCCAACCCAACATATATACGACCCATGCCAACATATAAACAGGCGACATGTAACTTAATGTTTTCATTTAATACTTAACTCACATCCATATGAGTCCTACAAAGCACAAAGCAAGCAGCATTCGTGCAACAAGACTCTATAGGCCACAAAACATCAAAAGGCATCCTTCCTAATACGCATCTCTCCCAACAGGCATTTTATCATGCAACCCTTAACATATCCTCATGCAATTCCTAAAGGTATCCCTAGCCTTATCCTAGCATGCAAACATTCATATCAACATGTATGGGTATTCTACGAATCACTTACTTGAGCTCGGCTGATTACACACATCACACCCCTTTCTTTATAAAAATCTCTTTTTAGAAAAGTTATTTTTTCTGTCAAAAGAATCTCTTTTTAGAAAATTTATTTTCCTTCAAAAGATTACCAATTCCTCAGTTTGAGTTTAGACACACCTAAGAGTGTGCCCGAATCACTCAAACCAACGCTTTGATACCAACTTATAACGTCCCAAAATAGTAGTAAAATTTTCATTTTTCAAACTCCCAAAAGATACAACCAATTTTACCAAACCAATCACATTATAAATATTCTCAATATTAGAGTGAAACGAAATAATAATGCAGAATAAAATCAAGGGGATCTTGTGCGATTATGTCAGACTCTTCCCTATGGAAATGGAAGTACCTTAAAATTTTAACCTACAAACCGTAAAAACATAGTTTAGTGAGTTTCCCAAAATACCACATACCAGACATATCAACGAGCCCATCCCATATTAACAGGCCAAACCCAACATATAATCAGGCCCAACCCATCATATAAACATTCCCAACCCTTCATATATATAGGCCCAACCCAACATATATACGACCCAACCCATCATATAAATAGGCCCAACCCTCCATATGTATGGGCCCAACCCAACATACCAATAAAAGTGTCATAAAGACAGTTAGGATCCTACTCAATATAGTGAGAAGACTCACCTGAATCACGAAACCAGACAAACTACAACTCAAAATCTCACAACAGGTGCTACAACACACCTAACAAATTAAACAAAGTCCAACCGTGTTTTATATTCTAAGTCCATTAATCTTGACAAAAAGTCAACACAGGTCAAGAAGTTAATGGTCAGAGTCAAAGTCAACTGTCAACACAACCAATGACTGACCCTCACATCGTGACCAGCCCATGGTTACATCGGGAGAACGCACTCAGCATGTTCCAAAATCGGCCATGCTATAACTCACTCATGAACAACCCAAACAAAAGACACCATTACATGAACACTCCTTGGTCACATCGTGAACACATCAAGTCAAAACAATCAAATAACCAACTATCACCACGTCGTGATACCCTCTATGTCACGTCGTGACCACCAAGTGAGACACATCCTTATGGATTGAGTCCTTAATCCATTAATACTTTAAATCCAACTTTCAAAAACATTTCCTAATGTCCAAAATCATCTAAAGATTGATACTTTTTAGCCATGCATGCTCATTGTCATCCTAAGGCTCAATCTAGGTCAAACATGGAGAAATATAACCAAAGATCTCATGTATAGGTAGAATACAAAATCAAATTCTAAATCTGAACCATATAACACTCAATTGGCTTCAAGGATCCATAAATTCGCCAACTTTATGGAATCACATTACTTCAACTTGCTCAAATTTGAAGATAAAGGGACAAGAACTTAGATCTAGCAACCTAGAAGCATAAAGTTTGAATCTTGGACACTTACAAACATCAAAAATATGCACAAGAGGATGATGATGAGGTTTCTTGTTGGATCAACACACTAGAACACCTTCTTCATCTTCTTCTTCAAGCTACCAAAAGCACCAAAATGAGCCAAGAACCACCAAGAAGGATTAAGGTTAGGGTTTCCGAGGTTTGAGAGATACGCAGGCAGAAAAATGAACCTTAAATCCGAGTTTAGGAGGTTTAAATATGAAGGAAGCCCTAAAATATCATGGGATTGGGATGCAACGCTTGTTATGTTGTGACCAAACCCATGTCGCATCGTGACATTGCTCCGAGTACACATTCTCAAATTGACTAGTCGCATCGTGACCACCCTATGGCCACGTTGTGACATTGGATTTTCGCAAAAATTATGTCGTCGACTCCTTTATGCCCTACATTGATCCAATCTAAAAAAATAAGTGTTGTAAGGTCAAACCTTGAAATATGATAATGTTTGAAACAGACTCAGCGTCAGCATATGTCTCAGCATCAGCACCAGCACGTCGGCAATTCAGTTTGTAATAGTTGTCTATTCAGCACGTTGTAACGAATCTTGTATTTATCCTGTTTCCCTAGTTATCTTGATTTATTAGCTGGCATATCCTGAATTGTAGGGATCGTCTAGAATAGCAGTATATATTATTTTGTATAGGTTTGTGAATGGTCACGCCTTTCACAAACCCTAATTGTCGCTTTGTGCACACGATAATCTCTTTGTGAGATTATCTTTCTTAGTGAAAGTTTTTCTTCGTGAATCTCTCTTGTTCTTATTTGTAGTCATTGTTTGATATTTTGATTGATCTAAAGGCCTCTTCAATTGGTATCAGAGCAGGTTTCTTTTATCAAACAAATGGCTTCATCTTCTTCTTCATCAAACTCATCAAATCATCCTTCTGCTAAAATCCCTCCTTTCGATGAAACTAACTTTGCTATGTGGAAAATAAAGGCTCTATATGCCTTGGAATCTGTTGATGAAGACATGCTGGACATCGTTGAAAAAGGTCCTTATGTTCCGATGTATCAGCCTCTTAAAAACAATGTTCCTGATGGCACTATGAAGAAAACTCCAAAAGAAAACTGGACGGCAAACGACAAGAGAAAACATGGTTTGGATGTTCGTGCTCGTGCCGCTATTAGCTACTCATTGCCATACAACATCTTTGGGCTGGTTCAAAATTGCATCTCAGCAAAAGAGATGATGGATACGCTGACTGTATCTTTTGAAGGAATTGAAGAAGTCAAGGCTACTCAAATAAATGATCTTAACCGAAGGTATGAACATTTTTTTGCTAAAAAAGGTGAAACCTTGACTCAAACCTTTAACAGATTTAATACTCTTGTTAACGATCTTCGGAGACTAGATCAGTTGAAGCATAGAACTGTTCTAGTGCAAAAGTTTTTGGATTCCCTAAGTGCAGGTTGGGAGAATCATGTTGATGTGCTGAAAAACAGCGAGAAGATCAACTTTATGGACTTACAAAGTCTCTATGGAAATCTTTGATACTATGAAGAATCCAAGCTTCAACGAAAGGAACTGATGAAGGATTCTCAGCGTGAATCTTCTGTTGCCTTGTTCTCCAACAAAAAGCTTGTGGCAGACTCAGACACTGAAAGTGACTCAGACACTGATTCATCTAAAACTGACACTGATGATATTGAAAAGGTTGTAGCTAGTGCAGCCTTGATTGTGAAGACCTTTGAAAAATCAGGTCGAAACTTCTCAAAGTTTCAAAAGAAGATTGGTGGAAAGTTCTCAAAAGGGTCAGGAGCTGATAAAAAGCATGGTGCTGATAAGAAAGAGAAGGCTCAGTGCTTTAACTGTGGGAGCACTGATCATTTTGCAAAGGAGTGTAAACAAAAGAAACAAGGCACAGATGAATACTGGAAGCAGAAGTACAACAAGCTGATTGAGAAGCTGAAAGCTGAAAATTTGGAACATAAAGTGCTTGTAGCTGAAGAAGAAAAATGGAAAACTGATGAAGAGTCATCAGATGATGAAGTCAAGTGTCTCATGGTCAAAATAGAGGACCCGGATATTCCCGATAAAGACAAGAGTACTTTTGACACTGATATGTCTGATGCTGAAAATTCCAGAAAGCACAACATTGACTCTTCTTCAATGTATCAGGTTAAAAACTTTGTTTCCTATTCAATGAATGAAAAAATCAAAATGTTTGAGTATTTGGGTGTCATTAATTCTAAGAAGAATCAAACCATAAGAAACTTGCAAAATCAAATTGATCTTCTTGAAACTGATATATCCATAAAAAATAGCATTATTGAGTCCACTCAGGAAAATCTTAGAATTACCAGTTTGTCAAATTCATCCTTGTCTGCTGAAATTGACGATGTTAAAAATCTTTTGATTAAAGAACAAACTGTGCTCCACACTTGGGCAAAATCTCATAAGAATGCCAATTATATTATCTCAGCTCAAATTCCTCATTCTTGTGAAAAAATTCTTGGGGGTAATTTTGCCGAAGCTGAAAAAGTTTTTAAATCACAAGAAAAGGAATCTGAGGTCTATTCCATGAATGAGATGAAAAACAATTTCAAAAATAAGTTTGTCAGTAATTCTTTTATTAATCAAAGTTTAATTGATGAATATTGTACTATTAATTCTGATGGTATTACTGAGTGTAATGTTGAAATTACCGGAATTGATCCCACATCTTATCCTGCACATCTTGTTAGACCAACCCCTCTAACTGAGAATATTATTGCTTTTTCCATCTCTAATGGAGTGTTTCATGCTGTTCATGAACAACTCAAGCATTTCCCTGGTTGCAATCCATCTGAGAATAAGTCAAAATCAGATACTGATAGTTCATCTCCTAACACTGATCAAATTCTTTCTGACACTGATCTCAGTCGTGACTCAGTGATTAACAAAAGGACTGAAAGCTCTATTGGTGAATCTTTCATATCAAAATGTGTTAAATCAAAAAATTTGCTCACCAAGAAGAACTTTGGAACTAGAATTTGTTACAGATGTGGTGATTCCTCTCACAAGATCAGTGAATGTACTTTTGATAAATCATCCTCAAGAGCTGAAAATATTAAAGTTAGGAATGAAAAATGGACTCTTAAGTCAAACTCTTTAAACTGTCTTCCTAAGGAGTGTTATAATTTATTTTCAAATAACTTTGTGAATGACCCATCTTCGAATGGGTCAGTGTGTTCTAACTAGTTTCTCAGCACTGCAGGGTCAGGAGCATCTTTGGTACTTAGACAGTGGTTGCTCAAGGCATATGACAGGATCAAAGTCTCTCCTGGAAGATTATATTAAGAAAACTGGTCCTGCAGTTACCTATGGAGACAATGGAAAGGGGCTCACTAAGGGATATGGAAACATCAAATGCAACAACGTGATTTTTCAAAACGTTTCATATGTTAAGGGTCCCAAACACAATCTTATTTCTATCAGTCAATTGTGTGATGCTGACTATGAAGTTCACTTTACAAAGAAGGAAGGAAGAGTTGTAAACACTGACAAGAACATCGTACTCTCAGCAAGTAGAAAAGATGATATATATGTTCTTGACATGTTCTCAAGTGACAAGGCACTGATGCAATGTTTCTTTACAAAGTCTCAGACGAATCTCAGCTGGATTTGGCACAAAAGGTTTTCTCATCTGAACTTCAAGAATCTATCTAAGATTTCCAATCAAGACCTAGTTAGAGGGCTCCCGAAATTCAGCGTTGTGAAAGACAAGATGTGTTCAGCGTGTAAACAAGGAAAACAAACCAAGTCCTCTTTCAAACCCAAGTCATGTTCCAGTATATCAGTCCCTCTTCATCTACTCCACATGGATTTGTTTGGACCTATTCCTGTTCGTTCACTAGGTGGAAATAAGTATACTCTAGTGGTCGTTGATGAGTTCACTCGATTTACTTGGGTAGTTTTCTTGAAGAAGAAAAGTCATGCTGCACAGGAAATTATCTCACTGATTCGTAAAAATGAGACACTGATAGGTCTTAAAGTCAAGCAACTGAGAAGTGATCATGGTACTGAGTTCCGAAACTCAACTCTTGAAGAATTTTGTGATCATAAAGGAATTGGACAAAACTTCTCAGCTCCTCGTACTCCTCAGCAAAATGGTGTTGCTGAACGAAGAAATAGAACACTGATTGAGGCAGGAAGAACCTTGATGATTCATGCTGGTCTTCCCATGTCGTTTTGGGCTGAAGCTGTCAATACAGCATGTTTTACTCAGAATCGATCTCTAATTCACCGGATTCACAAGAAGACTCCATATGAAATGCTGAAAGATCGAAAACCAGATGTGTCCTTTTTTCATGTGTTCGGATGCATTTGTTATATTCTAAATCAGCGTGACCCAAGATCCAAGTTTGAACCTAAATCTGATAAAGGCATTTTTGTTGGGTACTCATCTATTTCAAAGGCTTTTCGTGTTTTTCATGTGAACAGGCAATGTGTTGAAGAATCCATTCATGTGAAGTTTGATGAGGAATCATACACTGATAGAAGACTCCATATGAAATGCTGAAAGATCGAAAACCAGATGTGTCCTTTTTTCATGTGTTCGGATGCATTTGTTATATTCTAAATCAGCGTGACCCAAGATCCAAGTTTGAACCTAAATCTGATAAAGGCATTTTTGTTGGGTACTCATCTATTTCAAAGGCTTTTCGTGTTTTTCATGTGAACAGGCAATGTGTTGAAGAATCCATTCATGTGAAGTTTGATGAGGAATCATACACTGATGAAAAAGTCACTCATTCTCCTTCTATCTTTCAAGAGCTTCTCTCTTGTCCATTCGATGAAACTCCTTCTGCTGAAGATAAGATTGATTCCTCTGACCCTATCATTCCAGTTCCATGTTCCTTGAATCAAGATATTGCAGCCACATCAGCAGATGATTCATTAGGTGCTGACGAACCTTTGAAGCTGAAGATTCTCCTGAAACTGATAATGTGTCAGTGTCTATTCCTCCGGAATCAGCATCAGTCATTGTACATCGGGATCATCCTGTTGATCTAATTATAGGGAATATTCATGATGGTGTCCGAACCAGATCTAGTGTTCTTAATAACTTTTGCATGTATGTTAACTTTGTTTCAATGATCTTACCTGATAAGGTACACACAGCTCTTCAAGATGCTGATTGGATCAAGGCCATGCAAGAAGAACTGAATGAGTTTGAAAGACACAAAGTTTGGACTCTTGTCCCAAGACCATCTGGAAAGACTATCACTGGAACTCGTTGGGTCTATTGTAACAAGGTTGATAAAGATGGAATCATTACTCGAAACAAGGCAAGGCTTGTGGCTCAAGGGTTTACTCAAATTGAATCCATCGACTATGGGGAAACTTTTGCCCCAGTTGCTCGCATTGAAGCCATCAGACTGTTTCTCGCATACGCATCCTACATGAACTTCATTGTCTATCAGATGGATGTGAAAACAGCATTCCTTCATGGTGTGTTAGAAGAAGAAGTTTTCCTAAATCAGCCCCCAGGCTTTGTGGACAAAGATCATCCTGATTACGTGTACCGGTTAGACAAAGCTGTTTATGGACTGAAGCAAGCCCCCAGGGCTTGGTATAAGACGCTGACATCGTATCTGCTTGAAAATGAATACAGACGAGGAGCAATCGACAACACTCTCTTCATCAAAAGCAAAGGCTCAGATATGGTTCTTGTTCAAATTTATGTCGATGACATTATTTTTGGCTCTCCAACTGAGACACTGAGCAAGGAATTTGCTGAGATCATGTCTAAAAGATTCGAAATGAGCATGATGGGAAAGATGACCTTTTTCTTAGGTCTTGAGGTTCAGCAACAAAAGACAGGTATTTCCATTTGCCAAAGTAAATATATCTCTGACCTGCTTGTTAAGTATTCTCTCAGTGACTGCAAACCAGCATCTACCCCGGTATCTAACACTGATAAACTACACGCTGATCCAACTGGAACTGATGTCAATCACTCTCTGTATCGAAGAATGATTGGATCCCTCTTGTATCTCACAGCAAGTCGTCCTGATATCATGTTTGTGATGGGTTTTGAGCATTCTAACACTTCCTAAGTGTACATGCAACCCTAATAACCTTGGATCTATGTTTGTCTAATTTGTCATGCAAAGTTGAATTCCAAGGTTATATCCTATCTAGCATACATGGGGAACAATTTTAACATAAAGTATAGATAGAATAACTTACCTTGTTGTTGCTTGTGTTCCTTGAAACCTTGTGAGCCTAGCACCTCAAGTGGTGATGCCTCAAATGCTTCACACAACACCAAATGCTCTTGGAAGAACTTATGAGAGAATACACACTCTTCAAAATCGGCCAAGCCCCCTTTCCTTAGTGTGTTCAACTTGTGTAGCCGATTTTGGTGGAGAATATGATCCTTATATAGTGTTGACACATCTAGGGTTACACCATGTAAACCCTAATGTGTCATGACTCTTCATTTCCATGACCCATGGGTTTGTAACTCCCATGGAGCATCCATGGAGCATCCTATGGGTAGAACCCAACTTGATAATCCATGGAGCCTCTTAGCCCACTATACAAGATATGGATGATTTACATAATCAACCCATATATTTAATTAGTTATCCTTTGATCACTTAATTAATTCCAAATTAATTCTTTGATCAACTAATCAAATAATATTATTAATATATTAGAACTTATAATATATTAATAATCTCCAAGCGTTATTTCTCTCATTTAGTTTATCCAATTGCATGGTGCCATGCAACCCAAATGGACCATGCCGGGTCGGGTCAAGTACATACCAGAAATAGTTATGGACTTAGACACCTTATCCAACAGTCTCCCACTTGGATAAGTCTAGTAACTATTACTGCAAGTATGACTTCAGGAACCGATCGGCAATCGTAGCTCTTTACAAGGTTTCTCAAAACTTGAGAAGACGATGGTATGCCATTTAAGATAAGTGATCATATAATCCTCCGTTCTAGATATCAGCCGGACAAATACATGGAACAATGTCTTACTTATTGTCCAGCAGTTTGTTTCCCGATTTCCAATTTGTTTGACATAGAACTTAATTGAACACATCAACTTAGTTCTGACCAGGCCCGGTACATAGGTCAAAACAAAATCATCGAGGGGCCCAGATATCAGCCTCTAATCCAAGAAGGAACAGATAAACTTCGACTCATATGTTTGTTCTACTACTCATTGAATTACACATAAGAGCACGATTTTATAACATCGAGTTACCAATGCGTTTTTCGTACAATTAATGCATAACCAACTCGTAAGTAACAAATCATATCTCTAGGTTTAAAGACTTATATGATATTACCGTCTCACGATCACTCGAGATAGAATTCCATGAAGTGATTCCAGTGAGCGTGGGTTGAGTCCAATGCTCAGAACTTATGAGCACTCATGATTGTCGTAGCCTTGTCCCAGACCTCTACAACCAAACATGACAGTCTTGATTCATACCTACTTCCGACATATGACCGACTGTGGAGGTTTGAATAATATGTTATACCAAACAAAATTATTCTGGAAGTCAAAACATGCAAAAGAAATATAGTAAACGATCGACAAGAGATAGCAACACTTTACTCATAAATAAAACTCCTTTTATTCATCATCTAATGTCAATTACACTTTACAAATTTCTGGGTTATCTAACTACTAAATCTAATATCATCCTTCAGCCCTATGCTCCGAGCATGCTGAAGATGCTTAAATCGAGTCAGTCCCTTCGTGAGGGGATCTGCTGGGTTCTCATCCGATGATACCCTCTTTGCCACGAGGAGTCCTTCTTCGATCCGATGTCTGATGAAATGGTATTTTCTGTCGATGTGTCTGGATCTCCCGTGATCCCTTGGTTCCTTAGCTAAGGCAACAGCACTTTCACTATCACAGAAAATTTCCATTGGCTCTTTAATAGCTGGTACAACTCCAAGGTCTCCAATGAAGTTCCTCAGCCATAACGCCTCCTTTGCCGCTTCGCTAGCTGCAATATACTCTGATTCACAAGTAGAATCTGCCACTGTCTCTTGCTTGGAACTCTTCCAAGAAATTGCTCCTCCATTTAGGGTTAAGACCCAGCCCGACTGAGAGCGGAAGTTATCCCTATCAGTCTGGAAGCTAGCATCACTATACCCTACAACTCTCAAGTCATCACTCCCACCGAGGGTAAGGACCCAGTCCTTAGTCCTTCGCAGGTACTTGAGAATATTCTTTACCGCAATCCAGTGTGCCTTGCCAGGGTTCCCCTGAAACCTGCTAACCATGCTCAAGGCAAAGGCTACATCAGGTCGAGTACACGTCATAGCATACATGATCGAACCTACAGCCGAAGCATAAGGTAATCGACTCATTTCTGCTATCTCAGCCTCAGTGCTAGGGCTTTGTGTCTTACTCAGCTTGGTGCTACTCTGGATGGGCAACTCTCCTTTCTTGGAGTTTTGCATTCTGAATCTCTTCAGAATCTTCTCCAAGTAGGTACTTTGACTAAGTCCAATTAATCTTTTACTCCGATCTTTCAAGATCCTTATCCCCAAAATATAGGCAGCTTCACCAAGGTCCTTCATAGCGAAACACTTTCCAAGCCAGGACTTTACTTCCTGCAAGGTTGGAATGTCGTTTCCTATGAGTAGTATGTCATCCACATACAATACCAAAAAGCTAACTATACTCCCACTAGCCTTGACATATACACAAGATTCATCTTCACTCCTAGAAAAGCCAAATTCCTTGACCTTTTCATCAAAGCAAAGATTCCATCTGCGAGGTGCTTGCTTTAATCCATAAATGGATTTCTCAAGCTTACACACTCTATTAGGGTACTCGTTACTGACAAAACCCTCTGGCTGACTCATGTAAACATCTTCAGCCAACTTTCCATTAAGGAAAGCGGTTTTGACATCCATTTGCCAAATTTCATAGTCATGAAATGCGGCTATGGCTAACAGAACCCGAATAGACTTAATCTTGGCTACCGGAGAAAAGGTCTCATCATAGTCCACTCCAGGAATTTGAGAGAAGCCCTTTGCAACCAGCCTAGCCTTATAAGTGTGTACTTTACCATCCATGTCGGTCTTCTTTTTGAAGACCCACTTGCACCCTACAGTCGTTCGACCTGGTACATTCTCAACCAAGTTCCAAACTTGATTGTCATACATGGATTGTATCTCGCTATCCATAGCCTCTTTCCATTTAGCAGACTCGGGGCCTGCCATGGCTTCCTCGTAGCTGTTAGGGTCATCTTGACTTACTAGTGTCTCATCACTAATAAGTGTCTCACCTTCTGCAGTAATATGGAATCCATAGTAATGCTCAGGTGCACTCCTAACTCTCGTGGAACGTCTCAGAGGTACAGATTTGTCAATTGGCTCAACAGGAGTTTCCTCCTCAAGTTGAGGGCTAGAGTTTGAAGTTCCTTCACCGCTTGATTCTTGAATTTCTTCAAGATCAATTTGCCTCCCACTGTCTCCTTAGCTTATAAACTCTCTTTCTCGAAAGACTCCTCTTCTTGCTACAAAGACCACATTGTCACTAGGTCTGTAGAAGAGGTAACCAAAGGAATGCTGTGGGTAGCCGATGAAAATACACCTCTCGCTTCGGGGTTCGAGCTTATCATGAGTCTCGCGTCTCACGAAAGCCTCGCAGCCCCAAATCTTGATGTGGTCTAGTTTAGGTACTTTACCAGTCCACATCTCGTGAGGAGTTTTGGCAACTTTCTTTGTAGGGACTAGATTGAGGATATGGGCGGCAGTCTCTAAGGCATACCCCCAGAATGAGATTGGTAGCGAAGCTCGACTCATCATGGAACAAACCATATCTAACAAGGTTCGATTACGCCTCTCAGCCACACCATTCAACTGTGGTGTCCTGGGAGGTGTCAATTGTGAGACTATCCCACATTCCCTTAGATAGTCGAGGAACTCTGAACTAAGATACTCACCACCACGATCGGATCGAAGCATCTTAATGTTCCTGCCCAATTGATTCTCGACTTCCTGTTTAAATTCCTTAAACCTCTCGAAAGTCTCTGACTTATGCTTGATCAAGTAGACATATCCATATCTACTATAATCATCAGTA
The DNA here is from genome assembly GCF_002870075.4 of Lactuca sativa. Classification (NCBI taxonomy): domain Eukaryota; kingdom Viridiplantae; phylum Streptophyta; class Magnoliopsida; order Asterales; family Asteraceae; genus Lactuca; species Lactuca sativa. The sequence goes on along the minus strand of NC_056625.2, from coordinate 63,204,059 downwards.
AAAGTCAAATAATAACGATTAGCATCCCTTGTGGCATGTTTGAATGGTCCACACACATCCGTGTGTATAAGGTCCAACAAACCTTCACCCCTCTCACACGAACCTGTGAAGGGTGACTTTGTCATTTTTCCAAGTAAGCATGATTCGCAACTATCATCTGACTTTAGGTCAAACGACTCCAAGACTCCATCTTTTTGGAGTTGGCCTATGCGTTTCTTGCTTATATGTCCAAGACGACAATGCCATAAAGATGCTTTATCCAAGTTATTATTAGTAGAATCAATACACAAAACATTATTTCCCAAGTTATCTACAACAGATACAGCTTCATACACACCATCACAAGGTAATGCTTTAAAATAAAAGACATTATTATAGAACACATCTATAGAACCAACTTCATTATTAAATGAAAAGGTAAACCCTTGTTTGTACAAAGCATGAAAGGAAATAATATTTCTTGCCATTCCTGGCGAATAACAACACTTATTCAAATCTAAACTAAACCCACTACTTAGCGATAAAGTATAAACTCCAATCTTGGTGACAGGTATAGCTTTCCTATTCCCCATGATCAAGTTTATCCTTCCTTGCTCCACATCCTCACTTCTTCTTAGTCCCTGCAAGTCACAACAAATGTGAATACCACACCCGGTATCAAGGACCCAAGAATTAGAATGGGGTGAGTTATTAGAAATGATAGTGTAAATACCTGCATGGTTGGGTTTAACTTTCCCATCCTTCACATCTTGCTGGTATTTTGGGCAGTTCCACTTCCAATGGGCTTTTTCATGGCAATAGAAGCATTCAGCCTCTTTTGGGTCAGAAGAAGGAGTAATGAAACCTCTCTTGGTTCCACTTGAAGAAGAGCCATCAAGGGTCCGAGCCTTGGTACCCTTAGAAGAGCTCTTTCTCTTCCTCCCTCGACTTTTCCCGATTGCCAAAACCGGAGTAGAGTTTTGATTAGGAGTGATAGCAACCGACTTCCCCTTAAGACCTGTTTCTGCGGTCTTGAGAAGTCCCTGAAGTTTGCTGAGGGTGACTTCTTCCTTGTTCATGTGATATGTCATGCGGAATTGATCATAGCACGATGGTAAGGAATGCAAAATAATATCTATTGCAAGATCCTCCGGGAAGTTCACATTAAGCTTCAGCAAACGATCCACATACCTTTGCATTTTCTGCATGTGGCTCGTGACGGATTCCCCGTCCTTCATCATGGTTGTTATCATGGAGCAGATGATTTCATACCTCTCTTGTCTTGCACTTTGATGGTATCTTTCCATCAAATCTTGGTGCATTTCATAAGGGTAGAAATCCTCATAAGACTTTTGGAGTTCCGCTGTCATCGTGGCCATCATGATACAAGCCACTTTCGTAGCATCCCTTTCATGTGCCCGAAATTCAGCGATCTCCTGAGGAGTTGCAGTGGACTCATCAATCTCCTTAAGCTCCTTGTCAAGGACATATTCTTTGTCCTCGTAGCGGGTAATCATCCTGATGTTTCTGATCCACTCATTGAAGTTGGATCCATCAAAGGTGACTTTCCCACACAAGTTCATAAGGGAAAAGGAGCCATTAGGATTAGAGCCAGAAGCATTGTTGAAAGACATCTGAAGGAAAGAGGACAAGATTAGTTTAGATATAAGAGAGTCCTTAATAAAACACCCAAATGTAATATTAAGGCTAGGATCCAATCACAATATAATATAACTTAGAAGAGGTATGCCGTAATCTAAGCTATATCATATTTGAAAGGTAGGTGAATGACGATTCACCAATTTCCACCACGACAACCGCAATATTTTACTATTAGGGTTTTTTTTGAATGGTTCTTAGAAATTCCTAGATTCTTTGAGATTCAATGAACTTTTCAAAGGCATGTTTCAATCTCGAGTGTGCCCTCCAAGTTTTGTGACTGGGATACCGAGGATCACAAAACGAGGTGTGAAGTAACCATGCAAATCACTTGGTACCCTTAAAGTTTATTACTCAATCGATGTGCCGGTTAACCACACACGCTCCACCGATACTATAATAAACCCTAAGTCACCCTTTACCTACCTTGTTAAGTCCAAGTTAGTGTGCCGGTTAACCACACACGCTCCACCAACGACTTAATCAAAGTGTAAAGTGTAATTTCATGGAATAGCACCTTATTCACATTTTTCCTAAAGTAACTAAGATTGGGAATTTAATAAAACATTTAGTTACTTTATAATATTCATCATACTTTGAATGAGAATTAATAAGTCCTTGTCTTACCCGTTCGGCTAACGACCCTCCACCGATCAAGCAAGCGGTGGGTGAGAGTGGACACCCATTAAGTCACCATTTTATAGGCAACAACCTTATACCCACCTTATAGACCGGCTTCGTGAATGAGGCGTACTAGCGGTAAGACGACTTTGTTCTTATACATATATATATAATTATTAAATCATAATAATATAAGTATAAGGGTTGAATTTTAACTTTTAAAATTCTAGGGGTTGGAACTAAAGTTTTAACTTAACTTTACTTGTTCCAAAACTTGAGGGCAAGTTTTGTAATCTTTCAAAACTTTTCATTTCTTGTAACTTATGAGTTTAATAGAGTAATAAAATGAGGACTTTTCATTTTTCTAACTCTTGTGTTCTTTTAATGGTTTTTTTAATCCAAGGGACTTTTGGTTTTCCATAACTTGAGGACAAGTTATGGACTCCATTAAAACACATTATGATCATGAATTGATTCTACCACATAGGTTACAAATAATTCCTATGATCATCTAAACATCATAAGAACAAGAATATGAATATGAACACTTTCAAGAATCAAAATCACATTTAATCTTGTAATTTTGATAATTTGTTGTTGTAAATGAGTTAGAAAAGACATTACACCTTCTAAAATAAGTTTTCAAGTACCAAAACATTTTAGGGTAATGATTCTAATCCATTTCCAGCAACACAAGTCGAAATTCTGCACTCTGTCGACCCTACTCGCCGAGTGCATAAACCAACTCGCCGAGTAGGTTGAAGATACACATGAACTCGTCGAGTCCTCCCCATGGACTCGCCGAGTCCATCAGTCAGACAGCAAGATTTTCGACTTTCTTCAACTTTTAAGCACAAATAACAACAAACAAGCCTAGGCTCTGATACCACTGATGGGTTTTGAGCATTCTAACACTTCCTAAGTGTACATGCAACCCTAATAACCTTGGATCTATGTTTGTCTAATTTGTCATGCAAAGTTGAATTCCAAGGTTATATCCTATCTAGCATACATGGGGAACAATTTTAACATAAAGTATAGATAGAATAACTTACCTTGTTGTTGCTTGTGTTCCTTGAAACCTTGTGAGCCTAGCACCTCAAGTGGTGATGCCTCAAATGCTTCACACAACACCAAATGCTCTTGGAAGAACTTATGAGAGAATACACACTCTTCAAAATCGGCCAAGCCCCCTTTCCTTAGTGTGTTCAACTTGTGTAGCCGATTTTGGTGGAGAATATGATCCTTATATAGTGTTGACACATCTAGGGTTACACCATGTAAACCCTAATGTGTCATGACTCTTCATTTCCATGACCCATGGGTTTGTAACTCCCATGGAGCATCCATGGAGCATCCTATGGGTAGAACCCAACTTGATAATCCATGGAGCCTCTTAGCCCACTATACAAGATATGGATGATTTACATAATCAACCCATATATTTAATTAGTTATCCTTTGATCACTTAATTAATTCCAAATTAATTCTTTGATCAACTAATCAAATAATATTATTAATATATTAGAACTTATAATATATTAATAATCTCCAAGCGTTATTTCTCTCATTTAGTTTATCCAATTGCATGGTGCCATGCAACCCAAATGGACCATGCCGGGTCGGGTCAAGTACATACCAGAAATAGTTATGGACTTAGACACCTTATCCAACAGTTTGGAACCATTCTCTATGCTCGATTCCAAGCTAATCCCAAAGAATCTCACCTCATGGCTGTCAAAAGTATCTTTCGATACTTAAAGGGAACTCAAAACCTTGCACTGTGGTATCCTCGCGACTCAGCATTTGAACTTTATGGATACACAGACTCAGATTATGCAGGATGCAATTTAGACAAAAAGAGTACATCTGGTGGATGTCACTTCCTTGGCAACCGTCTCATCAGCTGGTCTAGCAAGAAGCAAACATCAGTTGCCATCTCAACTGCAGAAGCTGATTATGTTGCCGCTGGGAGATGTTGTGCTCAGCTCTTATGGATTCAAAATCAGCTTCTCGACTATGGGTTCAAGTTCTCAAAGACTCCCATCTACTGTGACAACACCAGTGCCATTCAGATCACATAAAATCATGTTCAACACTCAAAGACAAAGCATATCGAGATCAGACATCACTTCATCAGAGATAATGTTGAAAAAGGAAAAGTTGTTCTTGAACATGTCAAGACTTCGGAGCAACTTGCTGATATCTTCACAAAGGCACTGGATTCTCAATCAACTGCTCACATTATTGGAGAGCTGGGAATGATTTCCTTGTAATTAATTTTGATGTTTAATTGTGCTAATGTTTGATTTTGTCTTATAAGCTGATGTACATTGTGCTGATGATAACATACTGATGATATTTGCAACTAAGCACTTTGGTTTGATTTCTTATCCTTATCTCTTCTTCAAGTCTTCTAAATAAAAGTTGAATGATTCACTGTATTAAACCATACACTGATAACGACTTGAAACTCTTTGCTGATGGTTAGATCAAAACACCAAGATCTATCACACGCAACTACCCCTTCTTACCAATCTTACACTGACTCTGTGATTCAGTGTGCCAAAACACACATTGATGAGAATCTAAAATCTTTGCCGATGGTTAGATCAAAACACCAAGATCTATCACACGCAACTACCCCTTCTTACCAATCTTAAACTGATTCTGTGATTCAGTGTGCCAAAACACACGCTGATGAGAGTCTAAAAATCTTTGCCGATGGTTAGACCAAAACACCAAGGTTTATCACACGCAACAATCCATTCTTTACCCTCCTATTATTCAGTGTCTAATGATTCAGTAAGATAAACCACTCACTGATGAAGTCACAACACTCTGTGCCGATGGTTAGATAATGTAACTAGTATCTATCACACGCACCAATCACCTTGCTAACCCTGAATAAGCAAGCTGTACTTTGAATTGACGGAGAAATACTTTCAGCATGTAACATTTGTGTCACTGAGCTCAGCGCTTCCGCAAACACTGATTGACGCTTCACTTTCAGTCAATGGCTCTTTTATCCAACGGCTACTTTATACTCTGACAGGTTGTTACGATGCGCCGTTCTTATTAATGAAGATAATCATCATCTTTTTAATCAAGATAATCATTACCTTTTAAAAACCCATTTCATTCCATATTTAAACCTCTCTCTTCTTTGGTTTATTTTTTCCTCCCAAAATCCTTGAACCTCTCTCAAAACCCTAGAACTCTAAAATACTCTCAAATGGCGGCATCTCTGTTCACATACTCCTCAACCTCTCGAAGGGTCATTCCTGCCCCAAACTCTCCTCCTCTTCCCATTCACATCAAGGCCACCAATGTCGTTTTTAACCCTGACATTCCAGAAGTGCATCAAGGTCTTGGACTCGATGATTTCGTAAATTTCTTGGCTTCTTGTCGACTTCGATATGCAATCAGTGATGTTCCGTCCGAGTTCTTCCCTGAGCAAGTATGTGAGTTCTACTATACTGCATCAGTTAATGAAGAAAACAATGCCATCACCGGAACCATTGGCCATGGCAGACACTCCGTCTTCATCACCGCAGAACTTCCCAGTGCTGCCTTAAGGTTACCAATTTTCGAACCCTTCTCTGAACCTCCTACTATTGAAAGATGTAAACGCATGTTCGATCAACTGGGCTATGATCATTCAAAAGCTGGCACTCGATCAGCTCTTATTCTGCGTCAGTGCATGACCCCAGGCTGGAAGTTTTTCACTGGTGCTTTATGCAAGTGTGTGGGTCACAAGTCTCGCAGTGGTGACCAATTGAGCAATTATGAGCAGCAAGTTGTCTGCTCCCTTCTTCTCAACAAGAGACTGGATTATGGGGCACTCTTCTTTGATCAGCTTGTTCAGCTTCTATGTGCAAATGTGCGTGCTGATCATGTTCCTTTTCCACGCTGGATTGCTCTGGTGTTCGACAAATTCTTCGCTCCTGAATACTTTTCTCACTCTGGGAATCCAATTCAATGCCCTCAAATTTCAGTTCGTATGTATCAGGATGATCCTTTGGATACTGACATTGGAATCTCGGATAGGATGAGAGAATGGATTGTGAATTCATACACTGTGCCCTCTCTCACCGTTGACACTGATGAAGTAGGTACTGATGGTAATCGTATGGATCATGCTGATCAAGAGGTGGACCATCATGATGGCGGACACTTCTCCCCTCAACTTTCTCATCACATCGCATCAGATACTGGCAAAGTCTCCTCAGCACTACAGGATTCCATGCCTCAGGGGGAGCATCCACCTCAGGGGGAGCATCCATCTCAGGGGGAGCCTCCCTCACAAGGGGAACATCAGTCTCAGGGGGAGCATCCGTCACCAGCAGCTCACCACTTTTCTCCAAGGATGCCTCCTAGCTCTCCAGTTGCCCCAGGTTCCTCAATGGTTCAACTTCCGGCTTCAGCATTTTCAGAACTAATGTCACTGACACGGGACATCAGTCAGTGTCTGCTTCGAATTGAGGCTGATGTTCAACAAATCAAGGAGGTACTCTTACTTACTCCTCCCTCTAGTCCCAAATCTGATGATGCTCAAAAAGGGAGAGATATTGATGATGATGCTGACGCTGATGATCATACTAATGGTGAACCAAATGATCATGCTGATGATGAACCAAGCACTCATGCTGATGGTGAACCAAACACAGAACCTGTCATTCGTGACTCTGATTCTGCAAGACCTAATAGTCCATCAACTATTGAAAAGTATGTGGAAGAAAGTGAGCATGATGAAGAGCATTATGAAGCTGATGATGAATGTCAAATTCTTGACATGAACTTTATTGATCCTCTCATTCCAGTTCAGCAAGAAAGCTCAGATGACCTTGAAGAATCGCATCCTATTTTGATCGATCCCGTTGCTGATCCAATCATTCTGGTCCAAGGAGAGGATTCGGACGTTGCAAGTGAAGAATCTCATCCGCTGTCTCGAAAGCGAAAGGCAGCAGATACTGACTTGGACCATTCTAAAACTGATAATTCTTCGACTGTGAAGAAACCCAAGTCCATTGTCAGCATTTCAAACCTTGCCTCTGAATGGAACATGTCCCCTGACCAAGTCAAGCAAATTCTTGATGAAGCCAATCAAGCTCAGCTTCTAAAGAACAGTGCTCAAGCTGGTGAATCTCTTATTCAGCACAAACTTCAGGCCAAGGGATCGTTTGAAGCTCAGATGCAGAAGTTCCTGGAGTTTCAGTCCAAGGCTCAGTCTTCTCAACCTCCTACTGGCTCTAGTAAGCCTAAGGCTGACAGTGTTCTTGACCGGATTGATTGAAAGAGATTTGAAGATGTTTTTAATCGTCGAATGTGTGGAGACAAGATCATCAAAGTCAAGGCTTCTAAACCTCGAAGCGAGAAAATCCTTACGTTGCTGATCACTCGTCAAGGTTCTCAGCACTCTTATACTAAAGTTGTCAAAAGGGATGAGCTGATCAGATATGGGTATTCGGAATGGATGGAACTGCTCGATCTAGCATCCAAGCAAACCTCAGCTCACTCTTCCGAACTGACTTGTGCTCTTCATCTGCTGATCAAAAAGGTTCAGCGTCTGGATCTTGTTCCTAAAGAACGTCCGCAGCATCCAGGTCAAAGGTCGTCAGTTCCTAGATCTCGAAGGACCAAGTTTCATGTTGATGGTGAAGATGTGTTGGTTCTAGATTTCGGTGCTGGTGTGATTAATAATTCTCTTCCTCTCGGTGTTGATCCGGTTCAGCATCAATTCATCTCAGCTCCTGAACACGGAATGTACTACCTTGATAAAAAACAGGAGGATGTGCTTTCAGCGCACTACTGAGATCCCAAAAGCTCCAACCACTCACCTTGTTGGCTTAAGGCAAATGTGCATGAGTCATCAAGAACTATCTGGAGAATTTCACATTCTTATCGCCATGGAGCTGCTGAACAGAAGACAGGAGTTGCTGGACAGTCCTTACTGGCCAGTTAAAATTGAAGCTGAAGCTGAGTATGAAGAATTCCTTTCCAGGGATGTCTTAATTTAGTTTGTTTTGAACATCATCAAATTGGTGGAGATTGTAAGGTCAAACCTTGAAATATGATAATGTTTGAAACAGACTCAGCGTCAGCATATGTCTCAGCATCAGCACCAGCACGTCGGCAATTCAGTTTGTAATAGTTGTCTATTCAGCACGTTGTAACGAATCTTGTATTTATCCTGTTTCCCTAGTTATCTTGATTTATTAGCTGGCGTATCCCTGAATTGTAGGGATCGTCTAGAATAGCAGTATATATTATTTTGTATAGGTTTGTGAATGGTTACGCCTTTCACAAACCCTAATCGTCGCTTTGTGCACACGATAATCTCTTTGTGAGATTATCTTTCTTAGTGAAAGTTTTTCTTCGTGAATCTCTCTTGTTCTTATTTGTAGTCATTGTTTGATATTTTGATTGATCTAAAGGCCTCTTCAAGTGTTACGTTGTGTAGACAATACGAGGAATATCATGTCTTTAAAGGTTTTTACGTCGCTCTAAGGCTGTAAACATTAGCTTTAATACCCAGGATTTGATGCAAAATATCCTTTGTTTTAACTGCTACGGTAAAAGAGATATAGATAAAGAGGAAACCTAGAAAATAAAAGAAACTCAATCTTTCAATTTGCGAAAATCGCAAAAGGCAGCGAGAGAGAGAGAGAGAGAGAGAGAGAGAGAGAGAGAGCGAGCGAGAGAGAGAGAGAGAGAGAGAGCGAGAGAGAGAAACAGAGAGAGAGAGAGAGAGAAACAGAGAGAAAGTGAGTTAGAAATTTGGTGCAAAGTAATTCGGACTTGAGCGGTTCTATTTACATAGAATATGAAAATCAGAATCCCCAAATGAGTGGATTCGGTAACGACATCCATCCATTCACAGGTTGCCATGTGGCAATTCGAATTTTGAATATGATGACATTGTTATCTGGTATCTCATCCGATTTGAACTGGAGTTTATCCAGTCTTTCTAGAGGCTTCTAGATTATTTCGTCTGCTTAACCATGAAGTCAACAGTGATCAATGTTGAGTTGGTCCAACCGACTTGACCTGAACTTACCAAATATAAAAGCTCCTCAACTACTGATACATCGTGTGAAGTTCCAAGTGCGTCTAAATCTCGTCATTCCATGCACTTACGTTATTGGCTAGGCTAAGCACGTATTTGGGGGCTTGGCCCATTTATTGATCTACTTAAACCCTTTGAAGGCCTATCAAGAGGAAAACATTATAAATCCACTAAATCTTTCTTCCTCCACCAATGTAGGATACAAGAAAATTACCAAGTTGCAATTGCCTCATAAATGTCCAACAATCTCCCAACAAGTTGGAAAGTTTCCTTTCACTTTGATAGATTATGTCACTTGGGTGTCATGAAGATTAAACCCTTGTTTTATGTGGACAAACAAAAGGAGACCAGTTCTATGGTATCCTTATAGGTTTAAACCAAGAACCTTAGGTTTACCCCTACACATCACATACTATCTTTCTGTTCTTACTGAGCGCTAATATGGTCATGCACTAAAATCCTTTTCATGGACCTTTGTAAGATATACTATTAATCTTCAATTGAGGTGACACTACCTTTATATCATATATCCAAGGTTTTACAACATCTATGTTGCTTAGATTTCTCTAAAACTTTCTTAAGAGACTTAACTCAACCTCATTCTCAGCAATGACGTACTAATCTACCTCACATGGACCTATCATTAATGATAGTACCTTCTATCATTAGTGATTTCGTTGTTACCCTTTAAACTTGAGAATTATGAGCACTAATGTAAGGTTGGATTTCCATAACTAAACAATACTTATATGGTTTTAGACCTAATAGATGCCATTTTATGCATCTTTTAGGGTAGTTTTTAAAAACATTTTGCATCATAGTATACCCATTTGCATGTGCATTAGTTTAACTAATGTTCAACTCATGTTTCTCATCAGAATTCTTGTACTACTCATGTTTTATGCTGTTTTCAGGTATTTCGAGTGTAGTGGTACTTTGGAAGTAGATTTGGATGCATATTTGGAGCTTAATGGAGCTAAAATACCTGATGGAGCTGCAAATTGGGTCAAATTTGCTGAAGTTTAAGAGTTTGCGTCCGAAATGCACATTTTCGGGTTTACACGATCGTGTTTTTCACCATGCAGTCGTGATTTTGATTGTGTTTCATCTTCGCAACTTTCCCAAGCCAAAAATCGAGTTTTAGGACCTCAAAGCACAAACAAGATCGTAATTTTCCAAGAAACATGATTGTGTTTTGAGTTTTATGTCTGATATAGCAACGTACTTCATTAAGAAGAGAATCAGAACTTCGGAGAAAAAAACACTATCAAAACGATCATTTTTTCTGTAACACTTCATTTTGGTATTGTCCTTTTTAACCCTTCATTTTGAAAATCCTTGAAAAATGGTCCCTAGCCGAGTATGATGGGCGTACTCTACGAGTATGCAGGGCATACTAGCTGGTAAGATGGTCATGGAGGCGTCCATGTATGCGGGGCATTTGTGGGAGTACACGGGGCGTACGCTCGGCTAGGATAAACCATAACTTTTAGGGTTTGTGCCATATATAAAAACCTTAAGTTGCCTTGGTAGTTTCTTATGACCAACCTCCATCTCTCAAAACCCAAAGAACAAAACCCTAGCCTTCATTTGAGTGTTTATGAGACATTGTTGGGATCTTGTAGTGTTTTTGGATCCTTTGAAGGAAGTGAAGCTTTGGTGGACTTAGAGCTTGAAGATCCAGAATCTTCATCAAATTTTCAAGCCATTTGGGGTATAAAGCTCTTAACTTGATGGATCATTTGGTTAAATCTAGTTAGCGCTTATTTTCAAGGTTTTTATGGTCCTTTAAGCCATGCTTGAGTGTATGAGCTACTCCAGAAGCTAGGGATGGTAGATCTTGGCATTTTTGAGGTCCCTTGTTCATAAAAATGCAATATCGATGAGTTATTTTGGACCATTCATGAGTTAGGGTTATTATTATGGTTCTTTTTTTAGTTTTGGGTCACATTAAGCCATGAAAGGGTGTAATGTTGCCAACTTTACGTGTTAAGACATCATTTAGGATCACATCTGAGAATTTAGCTTAGTGTCGTAACCATTTGAGCTCTTAATGGCGAGTTGGGGTGACAGGATAGTATGTTGGGAGTACCTAGCTCGTACGCTACGCGTACTGGCCACGAACGGAGTACGCTGGATGTAAGTATAAGTGCATCGAACATACTCAGCTTCCATTGAATTTTGTTGACTTTTGCGTTTTAGGACATATTCGGACTATTAGGGTTTTGGACCTTATTGGGCCAACCATCTTTCTGACTTTGGGTCATTATATGGGCTTTGGGTCTCGTTTAGGAATTTGGGCCATATTAGGCTTTTAGAGCCATTGGGTTGGGCCTCGCTTATTAGGCCAAGTGAGGAAAGGATACAATGGTCTTTTACCCTGGGAGTTAGACAAATGAATGAGATTCATAGTTATGATTACGGCCCAATTATTAATTGGGGTTTTGTTTGATTGATTAGCGCGAGGATTTTTTTGAGCCAACAGTCTGAGCATTTTTTGATTTCAATAGTTTGAGGTGAGTTTCCTCACTATGCTTGGCGGGTCAAAGGCACCAATGCCGGCCCATGGTCTATTATGGCTAGGATGCTAGTTTTCTGTGTGACTCTTGCATGTATGTTATGTGATATGTATACCAGGCGAGTTCCGATGCCTGGTGGGGCCTGATGAGTGTATTGTATGTTATTTATCTTAGTGATTCTTGCATGTGTTTTATGCATTTGTATGCATAATGCCAACGTGTGTGGGTCCATCACTTTGAATTAAAAATCCGCAATTGCTCCTTTCTGTCGCGATCTAAAGGAGATACCAGCCCTAAAAAGACGCTAGCAGCTAGCGATGGGGATTCCAACATTGGAGTTCATCATCTGTAAAGGAGATCGGAGAAGCAAGCTGTGACGGGGACACATGCTTGTCTAGGAGCTTGTGTGATGATTGCGATTGAAGGTGATACAACAGTGAGGATGATGATTTGTGGTTGAATGGTGCCACTTTGGGCCAAGTGTCCAGCAACGAATTAAGAAAAAAGGATTCAGACGACACTGCTTCGTCAGGAACGATAGTTGCATCGGAGTTGGCGAGGGTATCTCAGAAGTGCTTCATTGATCTGCTGGTCAACGGTTGTTAAGGATCACCGAGCATCGACGGGGTAGAGAGGGTAGTCGACTAACGACCGGTGGTGTTTTGGATCAGGTTAGAGAATGCAATCGAAAAACGGTTCTTTGGCTTTGAATGCCAGAGTTGTCTGGTAGTTGGGATCTACCGGAGATGGCTTGAAGACGTTGGTCAGAGGATGTTGCTTCAGAGGTGCTACTGGATATGTTGCCGGTGGGACAGTGCAAGACAAGAAGAAAATGGTCCAAGGTAAGGCCATCTGATGGGTTTTGGTCTTTTCTACAAGCCAATCAATAATTAGTGGGGCCCAACTTCTTTATTTTCTTTTCTTTTGTCGGGTTTTGAGAGACAAGAGGTAATTATTTATACAATTTGTACAACAATGAGTTGTAAACTGTATTTATCGATATTTGATAAATGAAATGGGTTGTATTTTGATGAAATAGGTAAACATCTATGTTTTGCTAAGTTTTATGAAATGTAAAAGCTTTTAAGTTGTATGTACAAATAACAACTTCAAAGAAAAAAATTACACAGAAAATCAGCAACTAAAAGGGATTTTCTTGTGATATAAACTGATAAGAGTTTAAGAACTCATAAAACTTTCTTTTCTTCCTTATTTTTATGAACAAACCACCAAATATGAACGAAAGTTGATCTAAGAAGCTTTTCTTATGCTTGAGAAACGCTTTGATTAACAAAACGGAGCAGATCTAGAGATCTGAGGGAAAAAACTTGTAAGTTTCATTTTTTATTTCATCCACGTCGATGCTCCACCTACCATTAATCCTCAACTCGTTTATTATATTTTTTCGATTTTTATTATTCACATTTCCATGGAAGAACTTCGAATTTCCATCCCAATCTATTGTCAATTTAATGCACACTTTTTGTTTCAAATCAAGCATCAATGGTTTTTCAATCTCCATAATTCATTGTGTATCGGAAATTCGTTTCAAGAGTTCTACATTAAATAAGGCATGTGATTCTACAACATCATCAAGTTGAGCAGCTAAGGCTCTAAGTGCCAATAATTCGTCGTTCTCATTTTTATAGACATAATTCCTCCCTTTTTAATTGCATTTTTCAAAAAACAAAATAGCAACCAGTTGACAGTTAGCAATACCAAACACCTTAAAATTCTCCCAAGTTGCATTGACCATGTTATCAATTTCGTTAATAAGGAGCCAAGAGTTGAAATTTTAAATGGTGGAGGGCCAAAATCAACTCGTTTAGGTATCAGGGTGATTGGAAAATGGTCTGACACATCTCTAGAATGGAAAGTAACGAAAACAAATGGATACATTGCGATGAAGCTAGGACAAACCAAGAATCTATCTAACTTACTTAATTTCACCCCATGTTGAGAAAAATAAGTGAATTTGCGTCCACCCATATTAAAGACATGTAACTCAGCCTCCTATATAAAGCGATCAAATTCTTAAGCACTACGATGACAATATATGAAATTAGATCTTTCTTCTATATGATGCACGACACTAAAGTCCACAGAGAATAACTAAGAGCCTAGTTTGAAACTTTTAACAGCAAGCAAGCAGTTCAAACCACAATTTTGGTTTGTTTGAGTCTCCTTGAGGACAACAATTATTTGCAAACATGGTATACCTCGTCATTCTTATCCATTCACCAATACCGAAACATAAGTATATGAGATATTCTAACATGTCCCTAAGACACTCATAAAGTAGCATTAATTATATATAATATCATCAAAATCAAATATGAAATGCATTAATTATAGGAAATATTTTTCATAATTAATATATTTCATATTTTTCAATCAGAAACATTTCATAAATATACTTAATGCATTTCACATTTAATTCTAGTAGTATTCTTCATAATTAGTACTTTTTATATATGTCCTTAGACACATGTTAAAAAAACCCCTAAGTGTATATCAACTTCATATTAATTATTCTCTTTTTAAATAATAATAATAATAATAATAATAATAATAATAATAATAATAATAATATATTGGTTTAAAATCTTTCAAACCAATGTCTTAAAGTCTATAACATTTGATGATGTCATCTAATTTATTATTATTTATAGAAGCGTTCAAAAAAAATTATGAAGTTTTTTTTTCATGCAAATTTTCAAGTGAAAATAAATATTTTTGGTTGATTCAAATTTAAAAAATATTCTAAGATGATGAAGATTTTATGTTTTCTAAATAGTATGTAAATTGTTAAAATTATTTTTATAGTTTTTCAAACTTTTTCAAATTTCTAAAATGAAAAATGAAACTTCATCATTTTAACAAAACATATTTTTTAAAAATTTCATTAAAAACGAAAAATAAAATGTCACTTCAGTTTCTGAAAAATAAAAACAATTTCCATAAACAAACACACCATTAAAGTGTTTTATGAAAACGTTTCAATGAAAAGTAACCATTTCCATTTTATTTTTGTTTTACTGTGAAAACCTTTTGGACTTTTTACGGTGTTCGCCTTAAAGTTGAGTTTTTTTATTTTTTTATTATGTTTTTTATTTTTTTTATCCAAATAATTAAGGTGTTTGGTTTTGGAAAATTATTTTCATTTTTAGAGAAAACATTTAGTTGTGATTTCAATGAAATTTTTTGAAAATGTTTTTGATTGAAATTGGTGGAATTTTCATTTTCAATTTTAAAAATTTACAAAATTTTGAAAAAAATATAAAAATTATTTTTCTATTTTATATACAATTTGAAAAAAAAAAAAAAACAAATTTCATTTTCTTGTAAATTATTTGAAAACTAGATCAAAATTTTGAAAATTTTAAAAATGCGTTTTTAAATTTTCATTTTTATTTTCTTTTTCTTTTTTAAATTTGAACCCAAAGTTAAGTTATTATTTTTTCGGTTTTTGTCCTACCTTTCAAAAAATTATTTTAGAACTAAGTTTTTTTTTTTTTTGAATTATTTTTACAACTTATTATCTTACATGTTTTTATACAAATTAGTTTTTTTTTTTTTTTTTTTTTTTTTTTTTTTTTTTTTTTTACAATACTAGTTTTATAGCCTTTGCTTGCTATTGTTTTTGTATATGTTTTAAAAAGTCCAGTTTATGCGATAAATACTTCATTGTCATTGTTTTATCGTACCTTGTGTTGATACTCATTTTCACTATTCATGTTGTTAGAGATAAATTGTTATCTCAAACCATATATATTTGAAACATTTGCATTTTCACATTTCCTAAATTAATGAAATTTATTATAATAGTTATAAATTTTTAATAACTTTGTATATTTCTATTTATATATATATATATATATATATATATATATATATATATATATATATATATATATATATATATATTTTATTATTATAAAAATGATCAATCATTTTACTAAACACACTCATACACAAATCACATACAAAAATTAAAGAGAATATGAAGATAAAAATATAATAGATCATCAAGGTTGAAGGTTTTTGAATTGTTGATTTCTAAAAGAAAATGTTGAATTGTGGAGTATATTTGATAGAACTCAAATCGGGAATCATAATCAAGGTTTTAAAATACTAAAAGCTAAACGATGTTATTTTGTTCTTTTTTAATTTATTTTCATATATTTTCCTTCAACTTTCTTTACATTTCAAGAAAAATTTTATGATTGTATTTTAAAAGCCAAAAGACAAAGATTGACTATGTTTTAGTTTAATTGTTACAATTTCTTAAAGGTGTATGCTTTTAGTTTGCAATGTGTTATATGATTGTCTGATTGAGTTTTGTCGTATGCAACAAATATAATTTCAAAAGTATAATTATATTATTAATGAATATATTAGTAGAAGATATATGAGTTTTAAAATTTGACAACATGACAAGATGTCCAATCTATATATCTATTATAATAGTGAACTATCCTTGCAACATATTTATCAAAAACTTCCACTACAACTCATAAGTCATTTTTAACTAAAAACTAATTAGTAACTACAACTAACTTATACATACATGTATGATTAGTTATGTATACTTATGATTTTAACTTTAAAATAATTACTAACTTCAAGTGAAGAGTTTTCTTAACTTATGGTTAGTATATGATAATTATTACATTTATTTGGTTAATATAAATATATAAATAATTCACATATGTAGATGAGATTTATAGAATTCGGTGCATAATATAGAGAAAAAAATGAATTAAGAACACTCAAAACTATATATTATGGTGCATGTATTCATATTGAATGAGGAAGATAAATATACAAATTTATATAAGCAGAATATAAAAAAAATTATATTGTTTGAAAATAATATGAAACAAAATTTTAAGGTTATTTTTTTCTATTTTACTACGTTGAATCCTATATATATTCTATTTTTCGACACCAAATGAGATACACTAAAAAGGATCCACAATAATACGATATTCACATATGACATTTGTACTATTATATGTATGTTTTAATTATACCGTAGTATATAGATATTATTAAATATGTGGTTGAATGAAAATAAATTTATGGTTATTTTTCTATTCTACTATGTGGAATCCTTTATATTGTATTTTTCTATAGCAAATGAGATTCACTAAAAAAGGTCGACAATAATACGATATTCACTGTAGTACTTCATAGATATTATTAAATGTGTTGTTGATGTTGGTTATATTATCGTGTTAAATATGAGATTATGTTTTTCTGTTCAAAATTTTTGATGGAAATATTATTATAGTTAGATAATATATATTGTGGTGATCATGTTATAATTAATGTCATATTAAAATTAAATCCAAAAGGTATAGGTTCATTTATAGGGCAAATGTTATATTAGTCCATCGAACTTTTCGTGTTTATTTTAAAACGTCACCCAACCTTTTTTTTTGTACATTAAGGGCATAAACTATCGTTTGACCTAAAGTCACTTGACCCTCCATAACAGGTTTCTCGTCTCCTCCAACCCGGTCCCATTGTAACAAGTTTCCCCTCTCCAAAAGAGCTAGTTTGTGAGAAGCCTAAAAGAAATAGTGCATCCAAAATATAATATCGCAAACCATTTCATGAAATGGGTCCAATTTCTCTTTTTGTTTTTTATTGGAATTAAATATATCAGAGAATGGACACAAAAAAGAGATCAACGACTATAGGTCAATGTTCCAAGAGATGACTTTTTTTTTTTGTTTGGTTCTTTGCTGGAGCTCATCGCCTGTAGCAGGATATCAGAGTGGAGGCAGGAGGTGAATATCGAAGGCATCGATCTGGGGGGTTGTTGCTTGAAGGAAGATGATAGGTGTCGACATTGACAAGTGATATGGTTCTAACGATGGTGATCGGATGGCAATGAAGATCGGAGCAGTGAGAGAGACCGATATTAAAACATGGTCGAGTTGCAGGTGGTTCAGATGCAAGAGAAAACAAAGATCGAGAACGAATTTGATGAAAACCTAATTTTGTAAGATTCTATACAAATTTCTATCCTCGAGGGCTTGAAATCGAATGAAAACCTAGTTTTGTCAAGATTTTGTTTAATGTCCAACTGATATCATGTATTCAATTGAATAGGCTGTCAATAACATAATTAGTTTTCCCTTTAATCATTCTGCTTTTTCTCCTCCTGTTCATACATAATTACTGCTAAAATTAAGTTTTTCTTGTTAATGGGTTTGCAGTACACAACCACTATAAAGATAGGTGCTCATTTTCTGATTTTCTCATCCCAAAAACTCTCTATACCTCTCAAGTCGTTTCGGAAGTCCTCCTAATGGCACGAAGCTTCCGGTGCAATTAGGTCTGGCAATGGAGCGGGTTTTGAACCTGATCCGATCCAAACCCTTAATAATTATACGGGTTTGGGGCACAGTTTTTGATCTGTTTACCCGTTAACGACCCGTACCCGTTAACCCTTTTATTAAAAGGGTCGGGTATGGATCATCACCGATCCGCTCCGTTTATAACCCGCCCCATATAAATTTCAGAATTATACATTTATATTTTATACTTCCTAAAGTTTACTTTAAAATCCAATCGAAAGTCCAAAGAGAAAATGCCAAAGACTAAATTGTTTTTACATTGGACTCGAGGACTAAACTGTTTTTACATTGGACTCAATTTCTAGACTTCCAATCTTCTCCTAATAATCATGATGTCATTTCATTTATATTTCATCATGTAATCACCAATTTCATTTACAAATCAATAAAGTCATTTATCAACTGGAAGAAAATTTGTAATTGTTATTCTCTATCAATGCAATCGATGGTCAAAAACTAATCGGAAGTAACTACAATAATGATTTTAATTCCAATCGAACGTCCACGAGTACGTAAAGTGTATACTAAATCAACTTTTTTTTTTTACATGTAATAATTGTGATTTTATGATTTAAGTAAAATGTGTTTGATTATTCTAAAAACCTACGGGTTATGGGGCGGGTTTGGATATCTGTTGATTCGGTGGATAAGGGTATGGGTTTGATTATTTAAAATCCTGCGGGTTACGGAGCGAGTTTGGATCGGATTTTGAAATTTGTTAAAAGGGTTTGGATCAATGTCGATTCGCTCCAAACCCGACCCATTGCCAGGTCTAGGTGCAATGGCTTGGATGCTTCAGAATACGCTACTAGAGTGAGTTCACGACCCCTATTTCACTATTTTAAATGTTTTAGGGGGGGGGGGGGGGGGGGGGGAATACATGATTATCAAATGGTTTTATCAAAATATATTTATGTCCATGAATATTAAATCATTTTATAAAGCTTAAAGCTTTGGATAATATGACTATAGATACTATGCCTAGTTGTAAACTATGATATTATACCTAAGAGATATGATGCTCGATGGTATAAGAACATATAATGCCTAGATGTTATAATGGCCAAATCCATAGGATAACGTAGTGCCTAGAAGTTATGTTGGTCAAATGTATAGATATGCACCGGACCTACTTGTTACTCTGCCCAAATATCTTGTTTTCAAATAACCATAATTAGGGTATATATAATAATACTTATATATACAAAATAATTATGAGATCATAAGTTATAATTAGCAAATATAAGATAAAAGATTTATATTGTGATAGTTATAGGAAATCCCTAGCAAGGATAAATGATAAAAGATAAAAGATAAATACCTAAGGTTAATTTGTTAGTGAGTTGATAATATTCATCCAAAGGCCTTGATTAAATTCGGCATTGCCCAATACCTATAATCATTAATATTTGGAGAGCTAGATAGATATGTATAGATCTATATGGGGATTTACACCCCCACATGTGATTGTTAGCTACAATCCTGACATGATAACTTTCTTATTATTCACTATTCGACGTCCGATGAAGCATCGTGGCAGGGAAAATTATTAGTCACACATCGTCGATTATGGGGGCTCATGATAATACATTACAAAAACCTTAGAGAACCAACTACCATTAGGGACGCCTTAAAATGGTAGATAAAATACGTTAGGGTTGTTAGTTATCCTACAAAGATAGTTAATTAAGATTAATAAGATATCCTAAAAAGATAATAAGATAGGATCGTTAGATATCCTATAAAGATAGTAAGTTTGCATTAATAATACATCCTAAAAGTCAATAAGATAGGTTTAGTAGATAAAGATGTGATATAATAAGACATATGAAACTAGGAATCTAGTAAGGTAAAGATTACTAAAAAGTTTTCAAAAGAGTTTATTATACTTTTACCTCAAAACCTGTGAACTCGCCAACATCAAGTTGACATTTTGAAAAGCGCATGTGTTCCTAGGAAGGAATAGAAATCAAGTCAGGAAAGGATTATCGGCAGGAAGACTTGTAGATTCTTTTTTAGTTAAGGTAAATTATGATCGACGCTCTGTGATTTGGAAAATCTATGTACCATCACCACTCGACGTTTTCCGCCATCGGCCAGGGAGGGTGTGACAGACTGGTATTAGAGCTAGTTGCTATAGCAAATTATCATTTCTTTAGGAATTACGAATATAGCTTAGGACTCCAACTAGGTTTGTCCTCAAACCTATAAATAAAAATATTACTATTAATTACCTAACCGATAGACTACGTACTGGAGAGGTGCCTAGGCTGGAATTGTCGTCTTGGGTTGTTGGATTTCAGAACAGCTATACGCCAAAATGGTCCTGCCCACCGACTTTTACTACATGGGCAAACCTTACTTAGTCTAGAAGTACCAAACAATAGTAATCGCCAATCTCGAAAAATGTATACAAATCTAAAACATGATCCACAAAGACATGTAGCCAAGATTGTTTAGTGTGTAGAGGTTGAGTCACGCCTAAACGTATCTTGATCAAGTATGTTTAGTCTTGACTGAATCAATACATCGACTGAATTGGGGATAGATAAACGATAAAACAAAAGTCATATATACAAATACAAACAACATACATAAAATGCATCAAAATACATCCTAAGCATCAAAATACAATGTATCAAACCTAAAAACCTCAACCTACTCATCGCTGCTCTCATACTCAGCCTCCTCGTCCTCCGTGCCCTCATTGCTATCATCATCAGTGTCTCCAGGATGTGTGCCTGAAGTGCCCGCACCATCATGATCGATGCCCCGTGGCTGATAAAGGGGTGGAACAGTAGGACCCAACCTAGGAAAAGGTGGACGGTCAATCCCCAGATGCCGCATCACCTCAGTGATCGAAGCCATAATCCAATGACGCTCATCTTGTGCAGCAAGTAGACACTACATCACGTCACGTAGATTCAGCTCTAGCTGATCAGGCTTCTCGTATCTAGTGAATGCGATCAAATGCGAATGAGATGTGAATGCGATCCGATGTGAATGTGATTATGGAATACTGGATGTGAATGCTCTTTTGCAACGATAGTATGTTACTGTTTAATTGCGATCATTCACAACTAGTTGTAACACAACATTCTGGAACATTCGCATCGAGTTGGATGGTATTGTTCATTTTGCATCAGAATAATCATTGTTGGTTCGCATTTGTATGATTTATATAGGATCGCATCGCAACGATTCATTGGAACAATCGCAACGAACTTGTTTTCGCAACCATCAATCGCAACAAGCTTGCGTCGAAACACGTGTTGGTCAATATTATATCCAACGGTTAAAATGATTGTTCTGCGTCAGGATTGACTGATTGGTGGATATTCATCGGTTAAACTTATTGTCCAACGGTGAAAAGCCAATTTTGTGTCGGTTTTTTGAACGTTATGATTGTCTTGTGCCAGTTTTCAACATATTGACATATTTAAACAATTTTTTGTCAAACAATAGATGGTACACTTTACGTTGAAGAACTCAACGGACAAAACAAATACTTTTTATTTTCTTTTTTTGTTCTCAAACTTCTGTGTATTATCCAAATAAGGAATTGAGAGTACCATTCAAATACTTCGATTTGAAAGTGTTCAACACGATCTCAAAATTTCCAAGTGTCTTTAATCCCAAATCATTATCAGAAATCGAACCATATTTCTAACATCTCAGATTAAATCATTATCAGAAATCGAACCATATTTCTAACATCTCACATATGCAATTAACCTGCTAGACATTTATTTATGTTACCATTTTCTCTATTAAATTATTTCAAATCTATATGCGCAGCAAAGCGCGATAAACATATCTTAGTTCCCTTACGAAACACAATCACAAACACATGCACAGGTATGAACTGGATTTTTGTAAGACCATTGCCGCGTGCCCGCGTTTGTATCTAAAAAGAGAAACCAAAAAATCTGTAAAACAAAATTTATTATTTTTTAGGGAATTATTATTTAAATATCTACTTTACATTCTTTTTGAAGGAAATATAACATATAAACCAGCTTGATAACAATGACGCTATCAATAATTAATTCTACATCTAAGCAAATTATAATAAATTTAAGAGTTTTTTTTTTTTTTGGCTCGATCACTATTTCTATAACTTTTTAAGCTTTCATATACCTTTCTCCTATAAATCCCCACCTCAGTTTCTCTCAAACATTCACCAAAATCTCTCTTTCTCTCTTCCTCCCATCATCAATATCTTCACAATGTTGCCAAGAAGTAGAACCATGCCATCAAGAATCGTTCATGGAGTTGTAAGTTCAATATAAATATGTATACAATTCCATGGTATTTATTTCTTTTTACTTGAAATAATTTATTTACATTCTTAGGTCGAAGAGCGACACGATATCATGCACTATTGGAAAGTTGATGATCGAACTAACGCTAGCACCGAGACCCAAGCCATGAACATTGAAGACAATTATTCAAAGAGTTTCGATGATGATGGTCGTTTAAAGCGTACAGGTAAATATCATATACTATTAGTATTAATTAATTAATCTATAAGTAACCATGTCTAAAGTTCACTATATTTTCAAGGGCTTATGATGATTTTCTCGTGAATTATAAGGTACTTTTTGGACAGCATCATCACATATCATCACCGCAGTGATCGGGTCAGGAGTCTTATCCTTGGCATGGGCCGTTGGGCAACTCGGTTGGGTTGCTGGACCGATCATTATGATACTGTTTGCTTTAGTTATTCTTTATACTTCTAATTTGTTGTCGCAGTGTTATAGGTCCGGTGACCCGGTCACCGGACCTAGAAGCTATACCTACATGGAGGCTGTAAAGGCTCATCTAGGTATAAAACATTGTAGCATTATATTTACATAAATTTGAAAGCATGAATGATAAGAATTGAGAACTTAATCATATCTTGATTGTTTTTGTAGGAGGGCGTAAAGTGAAAGTATGTGGCATGATACAATACATCAATTTATTTGGGGTTGCAATTGGTTACACGATCGCAGCCTCGGTTAGCATGATGTAAGCCATTATTTAGTTAAGTTGATGACCTCCATTGCACTTAATATATATAAAAAGTATGTGAGCATTAGAAATCAAACTTGACCACTAATATATTTGTTTAAAAATCTTGGATTTTCTTGACTTAATGATTGGTTTTTACTGGAGATTAAGATAGATTATAAGGCTTTTATAGTAAAGTTATCGAAATTATATTAATTTCAGGGCGATAAAAAGATCAAATTGTTTTCACAAAAGCCATGGAAAGGACCCATGCCATATGTCAAGCAATGGATACATGATAACATTTGGGATTATAGAAATACTTTTTTCCCAGATTCCAGATTTCGATCAAGTATGGTGGCTTTCCATAGTTGCAGCTATTATGTCGTTCACTTACTCTTTTATCGGTCTTGCACTTGGGATTGCAGAAACGACAGGTATGTATGTATAGGATTTTAATTTATCGACGTTTATATATATTGAAAAAGAAGAACCTTTATCTTTTTCTCATTTTATCTTGTCCCCTAAAATACACACAAGCATATAAAGGGGCTTTATAAGATGATAAAAATGATCATGATATTTGTTGGTAGCTTGAAATATTGCGATTATGGTAGGATCAATGATTGATGTCCTAAGCCTAACTCAATGATAAAATATATAAAAATAAATAATAATAAAAAGTATATAGTGAGACCTGAATTAATTAATCATTAGTTCAAGATTCACTTAGATACTATTTAGAATGGTTTCTAGATATAAGAAATTAGAAATCATGAGGTGTTGTCCTTCATGTTCGAGGTTAAAGATTCAAGTATCATTTAGGATATAAGTGGAATTAAGAGTAGCTTACAAGTATATACAATTTGTCAGTTTTAAAAAATAAAAAATAATATTAAAAATAAGTTTCACAGCAATGAAAAAGGAAAAGAAAACTTTGGTTCTATGGAGAATTTCAAGTTATAATTTATTTGATAATTCACGCTTCATTCTTGTGATTGCCTACCATTTAAGAAGAAATGATAAAAAAAGCTTCAAGTTATAATTTATTTCAAATTAAAAGAGAGGATAGTGAATGATGACGAGAAGTTGAGAATCTTTCTTTTTCTAGAACATTTTAGTTGCAAATATCTTTATCTTATCTTTATATATTAATGAATTGTATCTGTATTACAAAGTGTATAAAGATGATGGTGATACTTATAATATAAATATTGTGTATGATTTTTTTTTTTTTTTTTTTGTAGAAAATAAAGAAATCAAAGGGAGTTTGACTGGGATAAGCATAGGAACATTAACTCATGCGGGTACAGTTACTGCAACCCAAAAGTTATGGAGGAGCTTTCAAGCATTAGGAGCTATTGCTTTCGCATATTCATATTCCATTATTCTCATTGAAATTCAGGTAAAAATCAGATAATTTTCTTTCTAAAAATATATTAATAAGACATATTGCAATAGAAATAATATACTTATTAATCTTTTTTAAAATTCTATAGGACACAATTAAAGCACCTCCGGCTGAATATAAGACGATGAAAAAGGCGACTTATTTGAGTATTTTTGTGACGACGGCATTTTATATGCTTTGTGGGTGTATGGGGTATGCTGCTTTTGGAGATGAGGCCCCAGGGAATCTCTTAACCGGGTTCGGGTTTTATGACCCGTATTGGCTACTTGACATAGCCAATATCGCCATTGTAGTGCATCTCGTTGGTGCTTATCAGGTACAAAATATTTAAATCTCTATTTCATGATTATATAAAGCAGTTTACCTTTTGAGTTATTGCGTATATACCATATTTATTGTAAAAACAAAAATACGACACTATTCAATGATAAATGATCAATTTAATTAAAGAAATTAAGATGTCTACGTACATATTTTACATTTGCATGTCTACAAAATTAATGCATGGTTTCTTTCTTAATCTTTCCTAAAAGATGATCATTTTTATGATAGTTTCAAGTGTGATGATGTTGTTATAACATGTTAAGATTATTGTTACTGACTTCGTAAAAAAATTTAGGTTTATTGCCAACCATTATTTGCATTCGTGGAGAAATGGAGTGCACAAAGATGGTCGAATAGTGATTTTGTGACAGCGGAATATGACCTCCCAATTCCCTTTTATGGGATTTTTCATGTCAATTTCTTTCGTGTTGTGTGGAGAACTATTTTTGTGATTGTAACCACTGTCATAGCAATGCTTATGCCTTTCTTTAACGATGTGGTTGGACTACTAGGAGCCTTAGGGTTTTGGCCATTGACAGTTTACTTCCCTATTGAAATGTATATGTCTCAAAAGAAGATCAAAAAATGGTCAAGCCAATGGATCGGGTTTCAGATACTCAGTTTCGGGTGCCTTTTGGTTTCTATAGCAGCGGCTGTTGGATCGGTTGCAGGAGTTGTGCTAGATTTGAAGACTTACAAGCCATTCAAGACCAGTTATTGATCAATAACATGTTTAATGATATATGCAATCTCTACGAGAGTTTTAATGGACAGCTTTTGATGTATTCTTATCTTATGTAGATCAATGAAGTGTTAATACTTTTTTTTTGAAATATTATGTATTATTAAATGGGGAAAATACTAATGTAGCCAAAAACACCAATTACTTATCCAAAATTAGCCAAAAAAACACATCAGTCAAAACTAGCCCACGAAACAGTAGATTGGTTAGGGTTGACTACGGTCAATGTGAGAAAACTATTATTTCATTGCAATGGACTACTGTTTCGTGGTTCGTCTACTGTTTTGTGGCCCATTGGCCGATAGTATATAATGTCTTTTTTCAGTAATTTTTTCTTCCATTGTCTACTATTTTCTCTCAATTGAGCACCCGAAGAACAACTAGATACGTCCATTTTGAATCAAAATTTTACGGTATTGTTGATTAGAAGTAGTTTTTGTATATAAGGATAACTTTTTTTTTGAAAAAAATTAAAAAAAAAACAAAAAAACAAAAGAAATATAAAACCGTAGGTTTCATACGAAACCTACGGTGTACAAGTCCACAATGCATAGATTGTGCAGTGTGGATTTGTACACTGTGGCTTTAAAGAAAACGTAGATTTTTTCAAAAACCGTAGTTTATAGAAAGAAAACCGTAGGTTTTAAAAAACCCTACAGTTTTATATCTTTAAAATGAAAAAACAATATTTTTTATACAAAACACGAAACAGTAAAAATTTTAGCGAAACATTAGCCAAAACTAAATACCTACGGTGGGCTATTTTGGGACAATTACTAATTTTTTGCAAAAAATGATTAATTACTTTTCTAATTTAGCTAGATTAGTAATTACCCCTTACTAAATCCATAATAATAACAGCGAATTAGGAACTAAATAACCCCAGGATCCCCATCTCCTCCTATCTTTCATAAATCCATCTCCCATCTTCAATCAATCTGTTTCTTTCGATAAAATTGGACTGCTTTTTTTCAGGTTGCACGTAATATCAACATTTTGTGGTGTTGTTATATATTCTTACTTTCGTTGTGTGTTAATTCTTCATGGTTTCTTTTCTTTTTAATTTCATACCCATTTCATTTTCTTTTTAATAAAAGGTTAGCTTATAAGGTAGTTTATAAATTATTTTAATATTACTCACAAAAAACTAAATAAGCTCGATAACATACTTGAATAGTTTGAGCCCTAAATTGACTTGAATCAAGTCAATTTCAAATATCTCAAGAACCAGCTCAACTCTTTTACAAACAAGACCTTTCAAAACTCATAACATCAAAAGCGAATCAAACCTAACCGATAAAATTACATATTGTAATCAAGATAATAACAAAATTTGATTTCCTTAATTAGGATAAACAAAAAGGAAATGACAAAAGAATGAATGAAAACACATTATCACATAAATATTAACACCAAGAAACTTTTATAACTTCTATGTATTCGACTTAGATTTTGATTTAGATGATTTCGACTGTAAGGCTGCAGCTTTCACAAGTGTTGTTGGCTTGATTGCACTTTTTGGGTTCAGTGCTTTTCGTAGTTTAAACACAGCCCAAGCTGTCCCTATCGCATGCCCTGCTGCACCCATCCCTTCATGTGTAACTTTTGCTGCATCTTCCCCATGCCTTCATCACCAATTACCATCAATTAGTTCAAGAAATTGCTATTGATTTCTTTATATTACAACAGAATTGTATTTTAATTATATGACAAAGTGTGTTACCTGTGTGAAACGTAGTCCGTTGTGACAGTTGATGTTGTGGACATCACATTTCTCCCTGCAACTTCAAGGGATTCACATACTTTATCTGCGAACAAAAACCCAGAAACAGAATTAAGAAATGATTCGACAATTGTTTATGGAAATATAAAAAAATGATTTAAGAAGGGAGACATACTGAAACCATCCAAAGACGCGAGAATTATTTCACCAGGGATGAAGTTGAAGAACTTCTTGCCGGGTTTGGAGTTCACGAGGGAGCCTGTGATGAATCCAGATACCTTCACAACACCAGAAAGAATCCCGGTTGCTACGCCTTCTGACATCTTTGTCAATCTCTTAACCCTGAAACAAAATGAAATTGAATAGATTAGGAATTAGAAGTGTTCGATGGATAAAAGTAATGTTGTAGAAGAAAACAAGATGATACCTCTTCACTCTCTTCAAAGCTTTTGGACTAACTTCAGATTTTGAACCAGGTTTCGTCCTCTTCTTCAAAAACTCGTTTCCCCATTTTAATCGATCCACAGTCACATCTCCACACCACAAAATCCCCTTGATTAACTGACCTGATCCCGCAGCAATCATCCTCGCAACAGACCCACTGTAATCCTCAACATTTGGCGCCAACGTCGTCCAATACGCCGCGGCTTTAGCCTCCGCAGAACCACCATTATCCACCGCCACCGCTGCTGCCACACTCCTCTTGACCTCTTTCACCGAAAACGCACTATACTCCTCTAAAACCCGATCGAACTCCTCTAACTCCTTCTCCAGACCTTTACCCGAAATCGTTAGCCCGTAATTTAACAAACTCTCAGACTCGAAATCCGAATCGTTTCCGGATTTTGTATCGGAAGGCACGCGAAGAGTGAAGAAATAGTGTGATCCGTCTAATTTCACGGCGGCTTCGTCTTTCGCAAGCGGCCATTGAATTACGTCGCCGACACGTGCTAGGACAGCGACAACGGTGTTCCCTTGACGGAGGCGGATTATTTCTAATTCCCCGGAAGCAAGTTCGACGCTCTGTTGCTCGTCGATTAAGTGGATGATTGAACCTGGGATTTTGATAACAACTTCTTCAGATGATTCGAATGGCGACAGTAGTTGTGGAGCGTAAGACTGATGGGCGTCAACCAACAGATCTTCGTGGATATCATTCATATCAATAGTTGGGTATAGAGACGGAGCAGAAGGAGAATAGGATGATGATGAATAAGAATATGTCGAGGCTGAATCTGGGTGTGATTGAATTACTTCTGGATACAGATTTCTAGGGTTTTTTAGGTTTTGCGATGCCATTTTTGATCAAATTACCAGGCGGATTAAGATTTGGGGGGTTTTTATGAGGATGGAGTCTTAGAAATTAAGAAACTGCAATCGCGTAGACGAGTGGAAAAACGAGTAAGGTGCGTGGCCCAACAGCACGACTTTCTCCCTCCTTTGAAACAATTAGTTTAATTATTTTACTATTAAAAATAACTACATAAATCGTGGATGTGGTTTGGTCAATTGGTCGTACCATCAGTTTTTGTCATTAATTATCTTGGCTAATTCAATCCTTCAATTTGTTTAATGTACCCTCTTATATTTATCGTACCATTAGTCCCTGTCATTAAGTATTTGTCTAGTTTAGTCTTTGTGTGCTGTATATTTGATTCTTTATGAGTGATGGTACATATAATAATATCTATTATTTTTCAATGACGGAAACGACATAACTGTTTTATAAAGTTTTTAGGATTAGTCGATTCAGTCTTTAAAGTTGTTGTCTGATTTCATGGGGGTATAAGATAGGTTAGCACCTGTTTTTTTAGTCTCTTTCAACCTATAATAACTGGTATACCATGCGATAGTGACTATTTAGACCAAAAAATTCACATTATACCCTTATAAAGCCAAAAAAATAAGTTCAGAGATCAAATACTTATGTCACTAGATCGAAGTGATTTGGGAGAAAAAAAAACCTAATAAATTGGATAACTTCATTTCACATGAGCATGAGCAGATCATCAAGAAATGGGGTGATGATTGACAACTTCACAACCCCATAAGCCACAAGAAACAATATGATCCAAAATGGAAGAATCCAGTTTCTTCTCTTTTTCTTGTTTTCCAGCTAGGATTGATGGCGACGGTAGGGGTGTCGCGGGGTTGATCCGACGAACTTGGGGTTTAGTATTTGGATTGGTTTTATAAGAAACGAAGGAGAGAATGAGTGGCGTGTTAATAGTGATGGAAGCTAAGCCTATCATCTCTCCCCTTTTGCTCTCCAACGACCAGATGAACAAGAATAACAGAACTTTTATTATCGTTAATTCCATTATCAGGTTTCTTCTTCACCCAAATCACTTCGATCTTGTGGCATAAGCATTTGATATTCGGACTTATTTTGTTGGCTTTATAGGGTCATAATTTTAGTTTTTTTGGTCTAAATGGTCATTGTCGCATGGTGTAATGGAAATTACAGGTTGAAAGGGCCTAAAAGGAATAAAAAAAAAGACTTTCTCTATGGCTTCCTCGTTTTGAGACATTATGGCTTTGGGTTCGACCCCGGTAACAAAGAAGGAATCCATAAAAACTTAGGATCCGACACCATGATAAAATACTACCCTCATGATTAGACCATGTCCCTGAGATTTGATAAAAGAAATGTGCATTTGCGGTTAATTCGTTGTCATTGGATAAGTTAGTAGGAATATGATGGAACGGAAGACCAAGGAAAGAAAGAAGAATGCACCAAAATGCAGGTGCGAGCAGGTCATAACCTACTTTATACCTCCATAAAGCCAGACAATAACTTTAGGGACTAAATCAACCAACCCTAGAAACTTTTTAGGGCATTTGTGTCATTTACCCTTTTCAATGAGAGTCGTTAGTCATCCTTCGATGAATATATGATTAGCGAGACTTATCTCTCAAACCCCATTTAATACGATTTTAGAGGTTTTGTTGTTGTTGTAGTTGTGTATTTATTATATTTTTCACATATAATACAATGTGATACAATGGCGACGCTAAGAACCGTAAAGAGATGACAGATCAACTAGCACCACTCCAATACCGTCAGGGAGCGGTGGTGTTCTTTTCCACCACATTGTGAATGGGTACTAAAACAATAGAGAGAGAGAGAGAGAGAGAGAGAGAGAGGATTTTTGCATGGTAAGTTGTTACTCTGCCAGGCCACATCACGTCAAACACTTTCCATGCTCCAATGGAAATACTTGCCATATCATTACTACATTATTAGCATGACAAGTATCATTAGCATGACGAGTATACCATAGAGTCTAACAGACAAAATGATTATATTGTCTTTGTCTGTTTCTTTTGAAATATATTTATTATTGGCTTATTTTCATAATTTTAACAAAAGAGACATGAAATTACTAATTTAGCCATTATTATATTTCTTTTATTAGTTTTCAATTTTTGAGTTTTAATTTAAATACATAAAAACCCAATTCTATATACCCATAATTTCATCTTCCCTAATCTCACCCTAACCATAATACCCACCACTTTCTTCCTCGTCCTCTCTAAAGAACCACTACCATCTCTTCTGGACATCGGCGTTGGCATCTTTCCAACCACTGTAGTCAGCTTTGGTGTCCTTTTCTAATGGTAGATCCAGACTGAAAGTTAACTAGGTCTGCTAGTGGGAGCATTTTTCTGACTACTTTGAGTAGTTTTTGGTAGTTACCAGAGACTAACAGTTTTTGACAGTTTCATGAGACTTTGAGTAGTTTTTGGCCATTATGAGTGGTTTGCGGCGACCGGGAACATTTTTCGGCGACCGGGTGGTTATTTTCGACTAGTTTTCTTAATACAGTCGTGCACACTAGGATAAAAAAAAAAAAGAAATTTGTTATTTATTGATGCAAGAAGTGCCGGTATCTTGTAAAGTGGGGCCAATTACGTATCTAATAACCATAAATGCAAAGAAGTTACATATATATAATAGGTGTAGCCATTCCAAACGGGGCTATACACCATACTACACAAAGGGTAGCTCCGTTATTGCCTCTTTTTATTTCCTATATTTCTCTCTCATAGAACCAACTATCTTTCTCTTTCATGGACACGATTTATAGCAGAGATGGTGGTAGCAGACAAGATCTATGACAAAGATAGTGGTGCTAATCTAGCGGAGATTGTGATGGTGGACCAGTTATTTGGCAGAAACAATAGTGCATAAGAGATCTTTGGCACAGATGATGGTGTAGAAGTGTAACACCCCATTATTGTCTTATAGTATAATCAACCACTTACATAAATATATGTTTTTGATAAAGGACTATTTAGGATAAATATTCTTGACGAAGGTCATAGTAAACGCAAAAATAAGAGTCCGCATATAAAGAACGTCAAAATCTAACTTCATAAGAACAAGTAATGATTTTTAGAAGTTGCGTGTAGCAGTAAGCGACACAAAAAATTAAATGAAGATCGGTCAATTGTTTGGAAAAACAATCTAAATGAGAATTGAAGGTCTCGTCGATATAAGACAGTCATGAATGGATATTGCATGAGAGAGTTATGATTTTATACGGGATTTAACAGTCTAATCCTATAAAAAATATAGCTTTAAAAATAAAGTGAGAACTAGTGAAAGATCTAGCTTTCATTACCAGATTTCCATATGGATTAATAAGTAATAACATTATAGGTTATTACTCCGTAGGCGCGTTACCTGCCAGTTGGATTGCCAGTAGAATCATCTAGATAACTATCGATCTTTTGAGAAACTATCCAGGTGAGTTATCTCACAATACTATATATGAAAATACATGTCCATGTATGTTAGGATAGAAAACTAATAGAGCAGAGCTCATAGAATAGTCTATATGTGCTTAAGTATAAACTCGTGTAGTAGAAAGTATAATTGTGCCTGTACTAGTAAAATCTAATTGCAGTTTCTATATGCATAATTATTGTAATTAAAGACTTAGTTAAGGGATGATGGTGGAACGGTTAAAGAGGTCGGGAGCATATATGCCTGAGTATTAACGAAATTACGCATAGGTCGTAAGTACACATAGACCCATGTTAACGAAATGGCACGTAGGTCATAAGTACACAGACTAGTGTTAACGAAATGGCACGTAGGCCATAAGTACATGTATTATTGGCAGATTGTGAGCAATTATATGTATGCATGTATATGCATTGTGGTATATGTTATTTTGGGAACTCACTAAGCATCATGCTTACCTAGTTGATTATAAATGTTTTTTAGGTACTTCATGATGGATTAAGGTGTTTAAGATCATAACTAAATTGGCATGACTTGTAATTAAAAGCAAAATCATTTTTTGGGTTGCCCTCAAACCTAGTAACTGAAAAGGATGACATTTGGAAAGAGAAGTTGATTTATTGATTTATTATATGATTAATAAATAACAATAAATGATCTATTAATATATTATGTTATTAATGTATTAATTTGAAATAGTATTGATTAATTAAGAAATAATCATAAATTAATTGGAATTAATTTTGGGATCAATTGGATTAATTAAAGGTGTAAGGACTGGACTGTAATTGTTCAATAGTTGAACAAGAAGAAATTCCATAACCTTCCATCTAGGATGGATGGTTTTCGGAAATGCCAAAGGCATATGGAATATTCCTTCTGGAGATAAGGAAACTGGATAACCACCCGAAATTAAATTGTATTATTTTATTCAGGATTAGAGTTTCCACGGTTATCTTATCAGGTATAAATAGGACCCCTTGGGTGCCCAATTTTCATCCATGTCATATACTATAAGGATAGCCGAAAATTTGTTTCCACTCTTCTCTCTCCTCTTGTGTTCTTGTTGCTAGGGTTTGGGTACAAACCATTATATGCATTAAACTTTTGGTGCTTACATCTCAAATCAACAAAGGAAGGAATCAAGTAAACTTGTTTGCTATAACAAGTTAAATATATGTAACACTAATTTCTAGTTTTCAAATTTGATAGGGTTTATGCTAGTTTTATTAATTAAAAGTATGTTGCCTAAATGTGAAGACATAGATCCTATTAGGTTGCATGTACACAGTTATAATTTTTATGTGATTTTTTGCTTGAGCATTTTTTTTTTGTAATCTAAGAAAACCATCAATGGTATCAGAGTTACTTACCGTATATTACATTAATCGTATATTTGTGAATTAAACAACAACTTTTTGTAAAATCTGTGTTCACAATGTGACAGTGTATCTGTTACAACGTGAACTCAGTACAGATCTAGATTTTCTACCTAATTTGATTTATGTGGATGTTATTTGGTAAGTATTTGTTTTAATATCTGCTAAATCTAATTTTTTTTCTTGTATTAACTAATTAATTAAAACTCTAAATGTTTAGAGATATCCTTAGACAAGATAATGATTAATTATAAGATTAATTAATATTATCCTTATGGATCTAATAATTAATTTAATTAAATTATTAGTTAAAAGATTAATATTAAATCCATAAATGGTTTAAATGATTAATTAATTATCTTATATGATGTATTACTATATCTATAAGAAAAGTAAGTTGGGTCGCTAGTAAGCATCATTCACGAAGTCATGTTACAAGAGGGTATAAGGAAACATCATATAAGATAACCGTTGAATGGGTGTCCTTTTCACCCACCGCTCTCATGTGTTGTGGAGGGTCGTTAGTTGAACGAGTTTTGATAGGACATAATATCATTAAAGTATAATGCTATAGAAGTACTAGAACCTTCTTTAAAATCTCACTCTAGTTACTTTAGGAAAAATATGAAAAGTATGTTAATCCATGAAAAAGCACATCATTCTTTATAAAGTTGTTAGTGGAGTGTGTGTGGATAACTGACACACTAATTTGGGACTATAAAGTAGAATGATGGTATAAATCGTAAATTATCATTATTAATGGAGCGTGTGTGGTTTATCGACACATTAATTTGAGATGATAAATGGCATCGAGGTTAGCGTGTTTGCATGGTTATTCACATCTTGTTTGTGATCCTCGGTATCCCAATCACAAATAGAAGAGCATAATGTAATATTAAACATGTCATTGATAATATTCAATGGATCTCAAAAGATCTAGGATTTTAATATTAGATTGAAATTGGTGAATTGTTTTACCTACCTTACGAATTCGCAATAAGACTACGACATCCCTCTTCTTGATTGTGAATTATATTTTGATCCTAGCATTAATCATTTATTTTGGGTTAAAACATTAAGGATTTTATGTCAACTAACTAAAACTATCTCTCTTAATATATGTCTATTCTAAATGATGCTTCTGCTACTCAATCCTCCACCAACAACTCGAACTTCACTCTTCTATAGATCTTATCGAAAGAAAAACTAGTTGGTCCAAACTACATGGACTAGATGCGAAATCTTAAAATGACTCTTCGATACAAGAATAAAGAATATGTTCTAAAAAATTCCCTAATCGAATTCGATGAGTCAACCGCTACTCCATAGGAGCTCGCCACCTACAAATAACACTATGACGATGCAACAAAGTTCGCTTGCATCATGGTTGCAACCATGATACCTGAGTTGAAAAAGTTCTATGAGGACTATTCTCCATATGAGATGTGCTTGGACCTTGCTGAAAATTTTCATAAGAAAGCACATTAAGAGAGGTATGATGTCGTCAAGGCGTTAATGGGACGCAAGCTAAAGGAAGGAGAATCAGATTGCAACCATGTGTAGAGAATACAGAGATACGTGGAGCAGTTGGAAAAGCTCAATGTATCTTTTGACAAGGAGTTGACCATTGACATGATCCTTAGCTCCTTTCCTCCTAGTTATGACCAGTTCATTCTAACTTATCATTTGAACAACACACTGACTACATTGACCCAACTCCACAACTTGTTGCAGACAGTTGAATCAGGGATGAAGAAAAATCAAATCTATTCTACGACAACTACTCTTGTCCTAACCATTGGGCAAAGCAGAGGAAAGAAGAGGAAAGATGATCCTTAATCGAACTGGAAGGCCAAGGCCCATTTTGGAGCTTCTAACAGTAGGTCCAAGTCAAAGCCCATTTCTAATATTCTTGTTGTTAGTGACCCCAAAGAGGCCACTTACTGCAACGAAAAGGAGATTGGAAACAAAGTTGCCCCAAATACTTGCAAGATTTAAAGGATAACAAGGCCAAATCATTGTCGACAGGTATGTACAATATTCTATTTGATAACTCACAACTTACTCGTTCTTGGGTCGTTGACATAGGATGTAGTTTCCACATTTGTTCTGATTTGCATTGGCTAAGAGAAAGTGAGGAGATGGAGCATGAAAGAATGAATCTGGTCATCGGGAATAAGCGATCTTCACCTATTACCAAGATTCGAACTTATAGTCTTAGTGCTCGGTAGAGATGTTAGAATATATTTTATTAATTGTTATTACTCGTCAGAAATGACACTAAATATTATTTCTTTTCATGCATTGTTCAAAAAAGGTTTTCGATATTCTTTTGATGGCGAGAATGGTTCGATTTTAGCTATAAGAATGGTGTTTTATGTTTAAAGATTAACCTTGTAATGGTCTGTATGAAACTGTGGTTTTCTGTTGATAACTCAGGAAATAGTGTATTTCATATTGATTCATCTAATTGTGTAGACAAAACTGATGGATTATGAGCATAACATCATTCCTATTGTGTTCATGCAACCCTAAATTATTTTGATCTAGGTTTTTCAAATTAAACATACAACATTGTGTACCAAAGCAATAAACCCTAATTGACTAGCATACAAATCTGAAATTAACATATGATTAGGGTTAGAATCATTACCTTGATTGTTATGTAGCAATAACAATCTCAAATCCTCCTTGTAACGACTTCAGAAAGCTTAAAGTCACAAGTGTCACTCCTCCAATCGCTCACAAACACCAAGAGCAAGAGGATGAAGAAGGAGAAGAGGAGAGGCACCCAAAAATGTCTAGAAACCCTAAGGAACCAGTTAGCCACGTTTTTGGTGCCCTAGGGGTCCTTAAATAGTGAGGTTATTAGGGTTATCTAACAAGGAAACCCTAATTTGACTGCTTAAGCCCTAAGCAGCCCATGGACTCCCTCCTTAGAGGCATTGGACGATTTCTAATGGGTTTCCCCATAGATTTCGTCCACTCCTCTAATATGGAGTCCATTAGCCCAATATCCAACTATCACACAATTGACAGTACTAGTCCCCTTTATTTAATTAATGTTATTTAGCCACAAAATTAATTCTTATTAATTCTTGACTAATATTAATTAAACAATATGATTTCTCCTTTAATATATTATTCACATAATATATTAAGAAATCATAATTAATCCTCTCTCTCCATAATTCATCCTATCAAGTTGCTTTGTTGAAGGTAACCCAAAAGGACCATGCTCACAATCGGGTCAAGTATATAACAAAATAGTTATGGACTTAGACACTAATCCAACAAAAACATGCTTGTGGAACTGTCGTCTTGGGCATATTAACAAGAAATGCATCGCCCAACTCCAAAAGGATGGACTGTTGGAATCATTTGACTTAAGATCAGATGATGAATGCGAGTCATGTCTTTTGGTCGAGATGAAAAAATCACCATTCAGTGGAAGATATGAAATAGGTGAAGGATTGTTGGACCTTATCCATATAGATGTGTTTGGTCCCTTTAGATCTACTACAAGGGATGCAAATAGATATAACGTGACGTTTATAGATGATTATAGCAAATATGTGTATATCTACTTAATCAAACATAAATTAGAAAGTTTTGAAAAGGTCAAAGAGTTTAGGCACGAGGTTGAGAATCAATTGGGTAGGAAGATAAAGATGTTTTGATCTGACAGAAGTGGATAGTATCTTATTATCGAGTTCCACGACTATCTTAAGGAATGTGGAATAGTTTCAAAACCGACTCCTCCTAGGACACCACAACTTAATGGTGTGGTTGAGAGGCATAATCGAACCTTACTTGAAATAGTTTGTTCCATGATGAGTCGAGCTTCTCTTCTAATTACTTTCTGTTTGTATGCTTTAGAAACAGCTACCCATATCCTAAACCTGTTCCCATTAAGAAGGTTACCAAAACACCTCATGAGATGTGGACATAGAGTACCCTCGCTCATACATACCAATGTCTGTAGTTATGAAGCTCTCATAAGAAGAGAAACTCACGAAAATATAGAACCCAGACCCGAGAAGTGTATTTTCATTGGCTACCCACATAAGTCTTTTGGATATTTATTCTAAAACCTTAGTGAGAATGTGGTCTTTGTAGCTCGAAAGGGAGTATTTTGCGAGAGAGAACTCATATTCAAAAAGGACAGTGGAAGTGCTATTGATTTGGAAGAAATTCCAAAGTCGTCCAATAAAGGAACCTTAGATGAACCTAGCTCTCAACCAGAGGATGAGACTCATATAGAGCCCATTGACAATTCAATGCCTTTTCGTCGGTCCAATAGAGTTAGCGAACCACCTGAGTTCTATGGTTTCCATTGTTGGATTAGGTGTCTAAGCCCATAACTATAATTGGTATGTACTTGACCTAATAGTAGCATGGTCCTTTTGGGTTGCCTTCACCGGAGTAATTTGATAGGATGGATATTTGATAAAGAGTTATTTGTGAATAATATATTAATTGAGAAATCATATTATTTAATTAGTATTGATCAAGAATTAATTTGGAATTAATTTAGTGATCAAAAGAGACTGATTAAATTCACATGGACTGATTAGGTAAATTAGTAATATTTATAGTTTGGGCTAATGATTCATGTCGATTAGGGATGGGTTAAATCTATGTGAGAGACCATGGAGAGTTAGTCCAAAGGGCCTATCATATGGATCATTAGAATACCTAAATGCTTAGGTAAATTAGGGTTTTATGTATGAAACCCTAGGGATTCCACACTATATATTTAACCCTTGCACTCCCAAAATCGGCACTTGTATTCCAAGGTGAAACCCTAGCTGATTTTAGTGCTTCATAACCTCTCTCTCATATTCCTCAATTTGCTTTTGGTGTTTGTAACTTATTAGAGGTATCACACTTGAGGTACTAAGCTCTTGAAAGGCCAAGAATTTCAAGCTATAACAAAGAGGTATTCATCTAACTAGTTTTTATGTTGTATATCTCCAGTTGCATGCTAGCCAGGGTATATGCTTTGGATAAAATGCAATTGCATGTATAACTTGAGAAAACTT
The DNA here is from genome assembly GCF_002870075.4 of Lactuca sativa. Taxonomy (NCBI): domain Eukaryota; kingdom Viridiplantae; phylum Streptophyta; class Magnoliopsida; order Asterales; family Asteraceae; genus Lactuca; species Lactuca sativa. The sequence continues at coordinate 63,165,466 of NC_056625.2, read as the reverse complement.
AGATCCAAAGCATCTAGGGTTGTATGTGCACCATATGATTGTTATAGTGCTCAAAACCCATCAGTGGTATCAGAGCCTAGGGTATTTTCTGTTATATTGATGCATTGGTAATTGTTCAAAGCAAGGAAATCGTTTTTTTTTGGAATCTGCCTGATGACCACGATGTGATCAAAGTTACCACGACGTGGTAACTGGTCAGTGGGCAGATTTCAGTTTTTTTTTGCCAAGTTTTGGATTAGGATCATTACTACAAAATGTTTTGACTGATAAAAATCGCTTTTTTATGATAAGGTAATGATTATCTTCATTCAATTGAAGGATAATTGTCATATTTTGAGATAATTAATTGTTTATGTGATAAATTGATTATTTGTGGAATTTGATGTGAATTACTTTTCTATATGAAATTATATTAGGTCAATTTTGTGATATAGTTAATTATATGATTATTTTAATTGTTGTCAATTTGATCCAAGAGTTTTGAAAAGTTTCAAAATTTGTTCTCAAGTTTCGGAATTTAAAAGGTTTCAGTTTTGAAATATTAAATTCTAAATCCCTAGTAATTTGAAAAGGTTCATAAGTGCACCTCTTGGTTTTGTAACTTAAAATTTAATTAAATAGCCTTAATTTTGAAGTCTTAAATTTAGAACCTTGATATTTTGAATAGTTCAAATTACACCTTTATGGTTTTATTAAATATATTAAGTGTTTAACTAAAAGAGAGAATTAATAAATCCACAATGACATAGTTTAAGTTTAATTAAATTAAAAGTCTAATTTATTAATAGATTAAACCACTTAGTATTTTAAATGTGTAAAATACACCCTTATACTATATAAATTTAAAAGTCTAATATATTATATATGTATAAGTTAAAAGTCAGTCTTACCGTTAGTAGGCCTCATTCACGAAGCTGGTCTATAATGGGTGTTTAAGGAAGTGGCTTGTAAAATGACCGCCATTGGGTATACACTCTTACCCACCGCACCCTTGACCAGTGGATGGTTGTTAGCCGAACGGGTAGGATAGGACACAAACTTTCATTAATAAGTATAATGAAATACAAGTAACTAAATGTTTTATAAATTTCCAATCTTAGTCACTTAGGAAAAATGTGAATTTGATGTTAACCCATGAAATTGCACATTGCACCTTATTGGTCGTTAGTGGAGCGTGTGTGGTTAACCGGCACACTAATATGGGACTAATGAAGGATAGAAATGGGTAGCTCGTAGGTTATCATAGATCAATAGAGTGTGTGTGGTTAAACGACACATTGATTAGGTGATAAATGACTTCGAGAGTACCAAGCTAATTTGCATGGTTATTCACACCTTGTTTGTGATCCTCGGTATCCCAGTCACAAACCTGAAAGGGCATAATCGAGATTAAACATGCCATCGAAAAGTTCAATGAATCTCAAAAGATCTAGGAGTTTCATTTAAAACCTAATTCATTTAAATTTCATTTTCGAGGTGGAATTGGTAAATCGTCATTTACCTACATTCAAATAATTTTCAATTGGATTACGACATCGCTCTTCCAAATTATGAATATTGTGTTGGATCCTAGCCTTAATATTTCATTTGGGTGTTATATTAAGGACTTAAATCAACTAACTTAAATTTCTCGCCATTTGTAGATGTCTAGTTTTGACAACTACGGTCTTCCTTATCCTTTTGGAAAAATCCTTCCTCATGAAGATGATATTCCACATGACGATCGAGGTGAAAGATCAATCCATTCTTCATGCATTGGTGGAACTTCTCTTCCTTCACATCCTCCAATTATTCTCCCTGACCAACATGTCCGTCGACTTGAAAAGTTCAAGGTCACTCAAGCCCTATTGGCAAGCAAACACGAAGATGGAAAGTCTGTATTTTCTCACATTTTGAAGATGAAGTTGCATATTGACAGGCTGGGAATGTTGGGTGTCATTTTCCCAACAAAGTTTACTGTTGACTTGGTTCTTCAATCACTTCCCGAGTTGGATAGTCAATTTGTTAAAGACTACTATATGACAGATCACGACGTGACCCTTATCGATCTTACATATTTGCTAATTGTTGTTGAATCAACAATGCTTTGGCGCATTGGTCAAGAAAATTTGAATGGAAGATCTGCATCCCAAATTTCCATGGACCCTAACAAAGACAAAGGTAATAGTCCAGAAACGGTTTCTTCTCGTAAGAGAGAGAACTCGACCACGGTTGAAAAGTTTGATCATAAGAGAAAAGTCGGTTCTGAGATAGTTCCATGTGTGAATGCCAAAGATTCCACTTGTTTCTACTCCATTTTAAGGGACATTGGAAGCGAAGCTACCCTGACTATCGGAGAGATCTAAGAGATGGTAAAATCAAATTGTATGGTTCTACTTCAGGTAAGTCCGCTATCTAACTCTATTAAGTTTATGTTTATAGATTCTTAATACATGATGTGATAAGATTGCATTATGATGTTTTGTAGGATCGAAGAAAAGAAAGGAAGCTTAAAGGAAGAGTGAGCCGAGTCTGATCATGAAGAGTTGGTTTTCGATCGCATGGTTCGATGATCAGATTTTTGAGTTGCTGCTTAGGAGTTATGATAGATTGCTTAGGAATGTTTAGGAACATAGTTTCATTTGAATTTGCGTTGTAAGGACAAGTTTTTCCACATTTTATAAATAAAGAAAATTTTGTTTTTATCTTATTTTATGTTTCCTTGCAATGACATTTGTGAAAATTGTTGTTTATATGTTTCTATTAATAGCAATGTTGAAAATGGTTGATTCTTAGTTATATCGATTGTGGTAGTGTCGTAATTTTCTAAGTAAGGAAAGATTCTAATCGCCCATATTTCAATTGGACAGAAACTTGGAATCATGTGATTTGAATTATATGATGTATGAAATCTTGGTACTTGAGAAAAGTGAGACTAATTCCTTGTTCGCATATGTATGTGAGTCAAGTGAAGGACTAAAGGATCTAGTACATATTGATGTGAAATGTTCAGGTAGACCACAAAGAATGATAAAGACTATTCGTCATAATTTACTAAAAGTTTAGTAAATATGGTTATACTTACAAGATTAAGTGTAATTCTAATACTTTGAAAAGTTTCAAAGTATAGGAGAACGAATAAGAAGAATCAATTAGGCGGAAAGATAAAAGTTTTCTCCTATCTGAAAGGAAAGGAGAATACTTTAGTATCGTGTTTTATGACCGTCCTTATGATTACGGAACCATGTCACAATTGATCCTCTAAGGATACCATAATGCATTTATATTACTAAGGAGAGGTATCGGGAACTGTTAAAATGGTTAAAATCAAAAGGATGAGTCATACTTCGTTCCAAAATCGAGTCCTAGAGTTATGAGTAACATATCCTAAGTAGGTTTATAACACATCATGAAATGTGGAGTAGAAAATGTTTTCTTACTCTTACACATTTGAGATTGGTAGTTGTGATGTTTTTGGATAAAACAAAGATCAACTAAGCATAATTATATGAAGTGTTTTTCTTGATAAGAACCTGCACTAGCTCTTGAATATTTGTTTGTCAAGGAATGTTTCTTGATAAGAGAATCTTATATTTCAAGAGGTTAGTGGGAGTCTTAATGATCTTGAATAGCTTCAAGAACTAATCAAGAATAAACCTATTGTTTGTCACTAGCACACAACTTAAGGTTTTTAAACTATCATGTTGACACATTCTTGTTTCTATGCCATTCCAGTTAAGTTGACTATGCATGTGAGTTTTATGAGTTCTCATTTGATCGCATAAGGCAAAACACTTTGATCAATGGAAAGTACATTAATCTGTAGTGGTGAGATGCATAATAACTTGGAAGCAATGGTAGGACCCTTGTGCTACCAGATGACAAGAAATTAAGATTGAAAAAATCCAGTCCATATAAGTTCGGATTTGTCATGAACCTTGTCTTGTGATTATGGTTATGACAAATTCACATGGATAGGAACACATACACCATAAAATCTAAGTGACATAAGGTTTCTCTCCGCTTCATGAATATGATTGTGAGGAAACGCTTTCGCTAAGTGGATTTTAAGGTATTAACAGTTGTGATTGCATTCTTAAATTCGAGTATGATTACAGAATCCCTATTCATAGTTCGAATTGTGAGAAATGGCAAATAGTTTGAACATTCGGAATTTATTGTTCTAAGTTCTGAAATAGTTTAGACACACATATGAGCTTTCTAATAGAAGGTGTATAAGCTTAGATAAAGACTTATCAAAGCATCTCGTATCAGAAATCTAAACTTTGGAAAGAAAGTCAATAAGTATCGAATTCTAGAAGTCCAGCTGATTTCTGGATACATGTCGAAGCTAGTGGGAGCATAAGTGTTATGCTGGAAAGAACATAATTATTGTGCTAGTGGGAGAATAATCATTATGATAGGTGTTGCGAGTTATCAATGTTATTTATAGGAGACAAAGTTTTAATTTGCGAAGTTGCAGAGTTTAAAAAGTTGTTTCGCTATAGTAGGATTTAAGGGAGAGGAACTTATACTTCATTTCAAATTTGAAAGCTTAGATTGAGATTTTAATAGAATCTAGTCATATACATGCATGAATGTTATGTTGAAATGTTTTAACATAAGGAAATTTTGTGTATGGAAATATTATAACAAGAGATTGGTAGAGTATCATATCTTTATTATGAATTGTATCTCATATGATTCGTGTATAGGATCGATTGCATATGTTATAATAATCGTCTGTTCGAATTTTCCAAATGCCTAGGGCATAAGAGGGAAAAAGGACCAGAACCGGATATGAATAAAATTGTTAAACAACTGTCAAGGACAATCTAAGGTTTACCGAAGATTGGTTGCTTGTGGATAGTTGGAAGTATAGTAATGGATGGATCATATTGATATAATTCTAAATAGATAGGATTCAATTAAGAATAGATATTCATATGGCAATATGGAAATGTTTCCATTATGGGAGTTGGATATTGAGAATCTATGTGTAGGATTAGAAACTTTTATGCAAAAAGGATGTTCAAAGGATTGTACTTTGAATTTGACACTTTGCTTCCATAGAATTGTTTAGTTATCAATCTCCAATGGAAAGTTTTGTAATTGGCAAAGTCTCCGTGACTTTGGTGCCTTAAAATTACAAAAGGATCATTGCATGATAGTTTAGAATCTAACACATTCTAATAGTGGCAAGAGTTTGGTATTCTTATACATATAATAAGGATTAGGGAATTGTGAAATGAGTATCATTGGAAATGTGCTCAATTGATCTATTTCACAAGGTAAGGACCATAGGCAAACATAGTGTGCATGCTTGGAGCATGGGATAACTGTTGTTTTAATTCAAGTATTGAGTTGATGAATCGAAATATTATACAATGAATAATGTGTAATCAATATGGTGATTATATAAATAAGTCTTTTATTTATATTCAAAAGTTTTGAGACCATATTAGATTAGATTATTCTTGTGTTTCACTTTCCATGTTTTGACTTCCCGAATAATAAGATTATTCAAACATCCACATTCAATCATATTTTGGAAGTAAGTAACGAGGCAAGACTATCATGAATCCGACCGTAGATTGTCTAAGTGTTTAGACATAGCACAAGTTTTGGCTAAAAACCGCTCGGTCTCAAATCGAGCATTCGGGCTGCATACCGCTAAGTCGAAACTTAGAAAAATCATAACTTCCTCATACGAAGTTAGATTTGGACGTTCTTTTTTTGCACGCTCACGGTTTAACGTATTCTACGATTTTCATTTAGATTGCTAAGGCTAAATATCGCTCTAACGTAAATTCACTTTCTTTACGTCGCGCTGTGTCGTGCCGGTTCTGTCGCGAAACTTCGACAGGTCATAACTTCTTCGTTATAACTCGGATTTCGGCGTTCTTTATATGTACGGAATCCTTGTAACATATACTACAACTTAGTTAAGATTATTCATTCTAAATAATCTTTCATCAAAAATTTATTTTTGACGCCTATCGTCTCTAAATTGACTAGCCCTGATCTACGGGCGTTACAATTATCTCCCCCTTAGGATGATTACGTTCCGGAATCATCAACGAAAATGGAACTTGGATAATGATTCCACACATTATTTATTCATCCTTGGTAATAACCTTAAATTCTATGTTTCCTCGAAAGAGTATTTAACCCTATGGCTTTCTTGACCGCAGACGATGCCCAATCTTGCATCTGCTTATCGTACTATGTTTTACTTTCAATCGTAATCCTCGAGTTACCAAATAAGTCGTTATTATGGACTCCTTCTTCTTCTCAGGATAAATACTTTCCTTTATCTATTGTAACAAACCGATGGGTCGTGCTCTACTGACCTCTCATCGAATGATGCAATGCTTAGACTCAGGTCTCTTAGAGTTAAATTCCAAAATGGAATATACCTTCCTTCATATTCTAATGTGATATAATCACATTTCAGCATGTAGCATTTCTACCTACAAACTTCTTTTAACAACGAGCGCGACACTATCAATCGCATTAACTTCAACCTTCTGACTTAAGTAAGATGTTACATCTAACTTGGTCCTCTAGACCACGTAACATACTCCTCGTAGTCGAACTCAAATTTAAATATGACCACTAGGGTCGGAACAAGAACCATCTTACTAGTTATTACCGAAACAATGGTAATGACATACTAGAATAAAATGGAATCAATCACTAGCTTCTTGGTAACCTTGTGACTTTCCCTGATCCAAGTGTGAGTCATGTGCTTCCGGTAGTATATGCATCTACTACCTTTCACACTTACTCATACTAGTCCCAAGTATTGTCCCGCAGTCGACCAAGTCACCATACAAGAAAATCACAAAACAATTTAACACATACGAATGTGTCCAAATAATCATAAACAATTTCCCTAGACTCTACTAGGACTTCTTCATTGCTCAATCTTCAATCATCAACTCTAATTCTACTCGATTGGTGATGGAAATACCAGACGATGAGACAACTTCAAGAATTTCATCAATTGTTCCATCATCCTGCTAATCGAAGGTGTACTTTAGACGTACCGTACTCCTGTAAACGTACTTTTATTTCATAAGACATACTCTAAAGGCAAGATACCACTCTTACGATATCTTCCTATAGGTGTCATTCACTATCATAAGCCTTCTTTATTTCCTCCATTTACTCAATTCTCTACAAGTCTTCACCATGACCTTTTGTACATCCAAGCAGACATTCGGTGTACCAACGAGAATTTAAGATAAGAAAGCTTCATTTACGATAAACGAATAAATCTCCTTATCCCTCCGAAACGTTTACATGCTAGTTCTAATATCGTAGTCATACGCTTAGAATCCTAAACACATAAGGTTTCCAGATCCGGTCGGCAACAGACCATAGATCCGAACAAATAATAGCATCAATATAGCTATCACACAAAACATTTAGCATATAAAAGCATTTTAGGCATCACTCCTAAAATAAACTAGTGCTTGTGTCAATTTAGGTGTACTACCTAAAATATAATGGACACACTCAACTCACAATCATTGCTTAGCATTCTAAGTTTAAGTCTAGAAATAAATCCATATTCCTAGTTCGCTTAAACTAATGCTCTGATACCAACTGTGACATCCCTAATTTCACGGCCAGAAAAGACCGATTTGTTTATGCTTTGTTTTATAAATCAGAGTGATCGTTTAAAGAAAACGGTTACGGAGTTTGTTCCCAAAATAAAATATGATAACCATTTATCAAAACATTTCTTGAAAAGAATGTATTTTCATTAAATAATAAAACCTCGGGATGTCATGTTCGTTACAGACCAAAAGCATAAACAATATAAAATAGATCTTACAATAGTTATTTATAACTACTGATCTATAATCCCAAAATCTCTCGTGAAGTCCACCAACTTATACCCTTGTGCCATTACCTATAATGAAAAGAAAACTGAGTGGGTCAGGCTTGGGAGCCTGGTGAGCAAATAGGGGTTTCAACCCACAATAATATAATTATTATATTTAATCAACAAACAATCAACCCAATTACCCATCCCCATTATCTTCTTAAGGTTTTACCCTAAGAACCAACTATCCTTCATTCACTTATTCGTAAGGAATTTGCACGAATTCCATTGCTGCCAAAGTTTATTTATCAAGTACTAAATCCATAGTTATCAGGCGCTAACTCCATAGTCACCAAGGTTTACTCAACAAGCGCTAACTCCATAGTCGCCAAGGTTTACTCAATAAGCGCTAACTCCATAGTCGCCAAGGTTTACTCAACAATAGGCACTAACTCCATAGTCACCAAGGTTCAATTAACAATAGGCGCTAAATCCATAGTCACCAAGGTTTACTCAACAAGCGCTAACTCCATAGTCGCCAAGGTTTACTCAACAATAGGCGCTAACTCCATAGTCGCCAAGGTTCATCAAATAGGCACGAAGTCACATCGTCGCCAAGTTTATACAATAGGCGCTAACTCCATAGTCACCAACTATTCCATCTACCTATGTTCTACCCAACAATTTTGTAGATATAAATACTTACACCGTTTAAATCATTTAACACATGTATAAAACTCCAATTTCCATGCCCATCTCAAATAGACAAATAACATATAAACACATAGCACGTATTTCATAGCAAATACTTCATATTTATGTGTTAGAAGAAAGTAACCACACGCTCACACATATAAACAACAATATACTTAATACACTCAACCCATACTTGTATTATTATCATGTTTATGAAAGGTAGTATACACTCACTTGATCAGAAGATGATCGGACAGCACTACGACTTGTAGAAGTAGTAATCTTCGGTAGATCTGGAAGATCTTCACAAAAATCGAACTTCTCGCGGGCAGAGCTTCAGCTCGGGAATCGCACTTCTCGGGATCTTCGGGGCCTTGGGACTTGCTTCGGGGCTCAGGAATGATACCGGGGCTTCAGGATAATTCTTGCACGAAAAACGATGCAAAAACGCTAGAGGAAGAAGAGAAATGAGCAATTGAATCGGCTGCACTCAACTCCCTTTTATAGGGTCTGGATCTGCAATTTACGCGGGGCGTACTCTTAGGTTACGCGGGGCGTAACCTGGATAAGTCCGGTGACTCCTCCCTTGGATAATATCGAAAATTTATATTTAAATTTAATTTCGAAAATATTTAATAAACTTAAAAAATTCATATCTTCCTCATACGAACTCCGTTTTCGACGTTCTTAATATCCACGCGTAGGTGAGACTACTATCTACAACTTTCGTTTAGACTCCGTCGGCTAATTTTGACTTTATTTTTATTATTTATTTTTAGTAGGCCGGGACAGGAAAACTCCGTTATAAAATCATAACTTCTTCATCCGACGTCCGTTTTCGCCTATCTTTTTATCGTTTTACTACAATTAATGAGATCTTCAATTCTCATTTAGATTGTTTTGGCTAAAAACCGCTAGGTCTCAAATCGAGCATTCGGGCTGCATACCGCTAAGTCGAAACTTAGAAAAATCATAACTTCCTCATACGAAGTCAGATTTGGACGTTCTTTTTTTGCACGCTCACGGTTTAACGTATTCTACGAATTTCATTTAGATTGCTAAGGCTAAATATCGCTCTAACGTAAATTCACTTTTTTTACGTCGCGCTGTGTCGTGCCGGTTCTGTCGCGAAACTTCGACAAGTCATAACTTCTTCGTTATAACTCGGATTTCGGCGTTCTTTATATGTACGGAATCCTTGTAACATATACTACAACTTAGTTAAGATTATTCATTCTAAATAATCTTTCATCAAAAATTCATTTTTGACGTCTATCGTCTCTAAATTGACTAGCCCTGATCTACGGGCGTTACAATTCATAACCTCTTTCTCATATTCCTCCATTTGCTTTTGGTGTTTGTAACTTATTAGAGGTATCACACTTGAGGTACTAAGCTCTTGAAAGGCCAAGAATTACAAGCTATAACAAAGAGGTATTCATCTAACTAGTTTTTATGTTGTATATCTCTAATTGCATGCTAGCTAGGGTATATGCTTTGGATAAAATGAAATTACATGTATAACTTGAGAAAACTTAGATCCAAAGCATCTAGGGTTGTATGTACACCATAGGATTGTTATAGTGCTCAAAACCCATCATCCATATTACTGCAAATGGGGACACATTTATCAATGATAGAACACTAGTAATTTAGAAGAACCCTATAACTATAAAGAAGCGATGGCAGGCCCTAAGGCTGCCAAATGGAGGAGGCAATGGACAATAAGATTCAATCCATGTATGATAACCAAGTATGGAACTTGGTTGATCATGAACATGTTCGAAAGATAGTAGATTGCAAATGGATCTTCAAGAAGAAGACATACATGGATGGGAAAGTACACACGTTCAAAGCTGAACTGGTTACAAAGGACTTTACTCAAACTCAGAGAGTTGACTATGATGAAACCTTTTTACCAATGGCTAAGATCAACTCAATCAGGAATATGATTTCCATAGCTACCTTTTATGATTATGAGGTATGGCAGATGGATGTTAAAACCGCTTTCCTAAATGGGAAGTTAAATGAGGATGTTTACATGAGTCAACTAGATGGTTTTGTACATACCAAGTATCTTGATAGAGTGTGTAAGCTTGAGAAATCCATTTATGGATTGAAACAAGCATCTCACAGCTAGAATCTTTCCTTCCATGAGATAGTCAAAGAGTTTGGACTCTCTACGAGTGAGGACGAGTCATGTGTGTATGTTAAAGCTAGTGGGAATATAATGACCTTTCTAATGTTGTATGTTGATGACATACTTCTTATAGGAAATGACATTTCAACCTTGAAAGAAGTAAAATCTTGGCTTGGGAAGTGTTTCTCTATGAAGGATCTAGGGGAAGCGACCTATATTCTTAGGATAAGGATTTTGGGGGATAGAAAGAGACAATTTGTTGGACTAAGTCATAGTACATACTTGGACAAAGCATTGAAGTGTTTCAATAAGGAGAACTTCAAGAAAGGGGATTTACCCATGCACTGTAATGTTAAGTTGATTAAGACTCAAGGTCCCAGTACTAAGGAAGAAAAAGATTACATGAGTCGAGTCCTATATGCTTTGGCTATAGGATTGATCATGTATGATATAACATGTACTCGCCCTGATGTGGCTTATGCTTTGAGCATGGTTATTTGATTTTAAGGAAACCCTAGCAGAGCTCATTGGACAACAATTAAGAAATATCTCAAATATTTGCAAAGAAAAAAAAAAGAAATGTTCCTAGTTCTTGGTGGCAATGATACATTAAGAGTGAGTGGTTACAGTGACGCCAACTTTCAAACAGATCATGACAACTTTGTTCTCAATCTGGCTAAGTTTTCTTACTGAATGGAGGAGCAGTGACTTGGAAGAGTTCCAAGCAGTCAACGGTGACTGACTCTACTTATGATTCAAAGTACATTGCAGTGAGTGATGCATCAGAGGAAGCGCCTTGGTTGAAGAATTTCATCGGCGTACTCAGAGTAGTCCCAACCATTCAAGAGCCAATGGAATTGTTATACGATAATGAAGGCATGGTTGCTTTAACTAAAGAACCAAAGGATCATGGGAGATCTAAGCATATCAACAGAAAGTACCACCACATTAGACATAGGGTTGAAAAAGGTCGTCTCCTAGTAAAGCGAGTATCATTAGAAGACAATCGTGTTGATCCTTTGACAAAGGCTCTGAACAGGGTTAAGCATAACCATCATGCTAGGAGCATTGGCTTAAGATATGATATTAGTTTTAGTAGTTAGTTAATAGGTTGAAACTTTGTAACAAGATAAATGTAATTGATTCTGGTGAATGAATAACAGAGAATTATTTATAAGTATTGCATTGCCTTCTTCATTTATTTATTTTTGTGTTTCATTTTGCATGTTTAACTACTTGGTAATTCGATTATTCTAAGCTCAACAGTCGCTCATACTTTTGGAAGTTAGTAATGATTTAAGAATGTCATGAATTGATTTTAGATTGTCTATGGAGATTAGACATTTCAATAGGATTGTTATAATTTTCATGAGTACTTAGAAAATGGTTGATTTGTCCTTCATTGGGAGGGATTGATTGATGGAGTTATGTTGGCAGATGGTCCATCACCTATACCTGATTAGTATTTGAGTCAGGAGCTGATTTTGTTCACGGTGAGGATTTTTTTTTTCGGTAAGGGGTCGGGGCGATATGTTTTGGGTATCTATAAATTTGTTCAGGACAGTTAGGTTTGTGCAGATTGGGATATGAAGTTGAGTCATTATGGAAATGGTTTAGAGTGATTTTGCCTTCCTAGGAGTCAGACACCAATCAGGGTTTCAGTTTCAGACATAGCGGTTGGGCACAAGTTGGTTGAGATCATTGTAGTTGTGATTTACATAAATACTTAAAGTTTTAAATGAAAATTTTGGGTTGAAATTTGAGTCGTTATATATATATATATATATATATATATATATATATATATATATATATATATATATATATATATATATATATATATATATATATATTGTAACAACTCAAATTTTTCAAACAAATTTTTCATTTTTAAAACATAATTAATTCCATTTAAAACGAGGCATAAGTAGTTAAGTATTCTGTCAAATACATTTATTCAAAATCCCAAGATCATAAAGACAATCTTCAGTGTGTATCGATCATGCCGGCGCCTTCCCACGGTCCTCGCTAGTACCTGAAATACATGCACAACAACTGTAAGCATAAATGCTTAGTGAGTTCCCCAATATACAACTTACGCACGTACGCCTTTCCAGGCCCGACCTTCCGGTCCATGTGTCTCAGGGGACTTCCGTCCCTGCTGGGTAAACCTTCCGGCCTTACCCACGCCGACCTTCCGGTCCATCACACATCATATCGCCTTCCGGCCCATAATATAATCGCCTTCCGGCCCATAACATACATAGCACACATAACAATTAACTTACCACATATAGCATACATATCACATTTCATATCCGACCTTCCGGTCACACAGTCAAACCCTTCCGGGTACAGTATAGTGAGAAGACTCACCTCGTAAAAGCTGAACGCTAACAAATCCTGAAATCACTCGTGCACAATCCAACGAGCTACAACCTTCCTATAACATCACATATCTCATTAGCACTCATATCTTCTAAGTGTGACTATCCCTAAGAAGTCAGACTTAGGTCAACTCTGGTCAACGGTCAACGGTCAGCTCGACCGGACTCGGCGAGTACCTTGGCGACTCGGCGAGTCTAGACGTCCTCCAACTTTCCGAGATTCCTTATCTACTCGTCGAGTACCCTCCTCGACCCGGTGAGTTACTCCTGGAAGAATCGCGGGGCCACCCCGACTCCACTCGCCGAGTCTGAAGAACAACTCGGCGAGTCCCAGTAAATCTTCAAGCTACTCGCCGAGTCTGAAGAACAACTCGGCGAGTCCATGCCATGCAGACGAGCAACTGCTTCCTGAATTACGTATGGTCCCAAGATATACAACCATGGGACTCTCTGGACTTCTAAACATCTCATTACTGTGGGTATAACATCTGGGTAATAACATAATAACCCATCTAATCACTAAATGGGTTTTTTCATAAACCCTAGGTTCATAAACACATTAACTAACAGAATTGATTCGAGTATTACCTGAGAACGTTCCCTCTGTGTCCCCCAAACCTCAGGACTCGATCCTCCTTAATATTCCTTTGGCCAATTTCTTCTTCTTCTTGTCTAACAAGTTCCTCCAAGTTCCAATAGCTTTCTCTCCTGCCCTAGACGTCCACAACGATTAGGGTTCCTTTCAATCGATCAAAAGACGGAAAATGACGGCCTAAGAGGCGTTATATACGATTCAAACTGAACGGTTAGGGTTTCTGCTGAACAGCGTCGACTCGCCGAGTCCATATCTGGACTCGTCGAGTCCAGTCGCGGACCCGCGACCAAGTCTGCGATCCTACTCGGCGAGTCTAGGCTCCAACTCGCCGAGTCCCCTCTTAAACCACCCAAAAACATAATTAAACAATACCTGAGATTTCGGGCTGTTACAACTCTCCCCCACTTGGATTAGACTTCGCCCTCGAAGTCTCACTCTGCAAATAGTTCCGGATGCTGCTCCCGCATCTCACGTTCCGGCTCCCAAGTCATTTCCGATCCCTTACGGTGTTGCCATTGAACCAACACCAGAGGTACTTCCTTGTTCCTCAGAACCTTGATCTTCCGATCCCTGATCGCCACTGGTCTCTCCGCGTAATTCAGGCTCGCATCCACCTGGATATCCTCCAATGGAACCATTGCCGACTCATCGGCTATGCACTTCCTCAACTGCGACACATGAAAAGTGTCATGGATCTGACCCAACTCCGCTGGTAACTCCAACCGATAGGCTACCCGGCCTATCCTTGCAATCACACGAAATGGTCCAATGTACCGGGGCCCCAATTTGCCCCTCCTCCTGAATCGAATCACTCCTTTCCAAGGAGAGACCTTCAGGAGAACGAAGTCGCCGACCTGAAATTCAAGCTCGGATCGGCGCCTGTCTGCATAACTCTTCTGTCGGCTTTGGGCAGTCAATAACCTCTGTCTCACTTGCTGAATCTGCTCTGACGTCCGGAGCACGATCTCCGTGCTGCCCATCACTCTTTGTCCCACCTCTCCCCAGCGAATGGGGGTCCGACACCTCCTACCATACAACAGCTCAAAAGGTGGCATACCAATGCTCGAATGATGGCTGTTGTTGTAGGAAAACTCTGCCAATGGTAAATACGCATCCCAAGTACCCCCGAAGTCTAACACACACGCTCGGAGCATGTCCTCCAGCGTCTGAATCGTCCGCTCGCTCTGACCATCTGTCTGGGGATGGTATGCGGTACTAAAATGCAATTTAGTACCCAGCTCCTCATGGAATTTCTTCCAGAATCTAGAAGTAAAGCGCACATCACGGTCTGACACAATCGAGATCGGCACCCCGTGCCGAGATACCACCTCTCTCACATATATTTCCGCCAACTTTTCCGCTGAAGAACTCTCACTGATGGCAAGGAAGTGTGCACTCTTCGTCAACCTATCCACAATCACCCAAATTGCGTCAACTCCCCTAGCAGTCCTTGGCAATTTGGTGATAAAATCCATAGTGATCTGTTCCCACTTCCACTCGGGGATCTCCAATGGCTGTAACTTGCCATGCGGTCTCTGGTGCTCAGCCTTAACCCTACGGCAGGTCAAGCACCTCTCAACGAACCATGCCACGTCCCTCTTCATACAGGGCCACCAATATTCTTTCCTCAAATCCAAATACATCTTTGTAGCACCGGGATGAATCGAGAATTTCGATCTATGAGCCTCTTCCATCAAAGTAGTACGCGTACCGCCCGCGAACGGTACCCAGACCCGACCCTGAAACGTCATAAGCCCTCGACTATCCTTAACAAACTCTGGGATTAACCCCACAACCCGCTCTTTCTTCTGCATTTCTGGTCGTACAGCCTCAGCCTGTGCCCTACGAATATCATCCAATACAGGAGTCATCACAGTCAGTCTCAAGCATACATCTCGCAATGGAGTGCTCTCCGCCCTGCGGCTCAATGCATTGGCTACCACATTAGCCTTACCTGGGTGGTACAGGATCTCACAATCATAATCCTTGACCACATCCAACCACCTCCTCTGACGCATATTTAGGTTGGGCTGATCCATCAAATACTTCAAACTCTTATGGTCCGTGTAAATCGTACATCGAACTCCATACAAGTAGTGACGCCAAATCTTGAGAGCGAACACTACTGCCCCCAACTCTAAATCATGCGTGGGATATCTCGCCTCATGAGGCTTCAGCTGCCTCGACGCATAAGCTATCACATGACCCCTCTGCATCAACACTGCACCAAATCCCGAAATCGATGCGTCGCAATATACCACGAAATCTTCCATCCCTTCTGGGAGAGCTAATACCGGGGCTTCGCACAATCTCTGGCGAAGTGTCTCAAAGGAGGTCTGCTGCTCGGGCCCCCATGAGAATGCCACACCCTTCCGGGTCAATCTGGTGAGTGGCACTGCGATCTTGGAGAAATCCTTGATAAATCTCCGATAATACCCTGCCAACCCAAGGAAACTTCTGATCTCAGAGGGTGACTTCGGCACCTCCCAACTCATCACCGCCTCAACCTTGGTTGGATCGACCAATATCCCTTTCTGATTAACCACATGTCCTAGAAACTGGACCTCCCGCAACCAGAAGTCACATTTGGAGAACTTTGCATAAAGCTTCTCCGTCCTCAATACCTCCAGGACCTCCCTCAAATGCTCCTCATGCTGCTCTCTAGATCTCGAATACACCAGAATGTCGTCGATAAATACGATCACTGACCGATCCAACATCGGCCTGCAAACCCTGTTCATGAGATCCATGAACACAGCCGGGGCATTGGTGAGTCCAAAAGGCATCACCACAAACTCATAATGCCCATATCGCGTCCTAAACGCTGTCTTCTGGACGTCTTCATCCCGTACTCTCACCTGATGGTATCCTGACCTCAGATCGATCTTGGAAAACCAAGATGCTCCCTGCAACTGATCGAATAAATCATCGATCCTCGGCAACGGGTAACGATTCTTGACCGTTAACTTGTTCAACTCCCGGTAATCAATGCACATCCGGTGTGAACCATCCTTCTTTTTGACGAACAGGATAGGTGCTCCCCATGGCGAGCTGCTCGGCCGAATGAATCCCTTCCCCAGCAACTCCTGGAGTTGCGAGGACAACTCTTGCATCTCTGGAGGTGCAAGACGATAGGGCACTTTAGCAATAGGCGCGGCCCCCGGAACCAGATCGATACTAAACTCTACTTGCCTCACAGGAGGTACTCCCGGCAACTCCTCGGGAAAAACATCTGAAAACTCGCACACCACAGGAACTTCCTCAACTGTTTTCGGTCTCTCGGCGATCTCCCGCGTATCCAACACATACGCCACAAAACCCTTACAGCCCTGCTGTAGACACTGCCTCGCCCTAGCGGCCGAACAAAAAGCTGATCCCGAACGGGTACCCTCGCCGTACACCGAAAGAACTCCCCCCCTAGGGTCTCGTATAGTCACCAACTGACGCTCACAGTCGATGACCGCGCTGAATCGGCTCAGCCAGTCCATGCCCACGATGACACAGACATCCCCCATCACGATAGGAATCAGATCAATTGGGAATCCAACCCCGAAAATCTCTAGTACACATCCCCGAAGAACCTCCGTAGCACAAATCACCTTCTCGTCAGCTATAGAAACTCTCAAAGGTCGACTCAACGACTCACGACTAACGCCGATATGCTGACTAAAGGCTAAGGACACAAAGGACCTACTCGCACCCGAGTCAAATAACACTAAGGCAGGCACAGAGTTCACAAGGAAAGTACCTACGCGCATAATAACATAAGCATAACATATCGACATTAAAATAATTACATGAATTACAACATACCTGCCACAACATCGGGCGCAGCGCGGACCTCTTCCGCAGTCAGCTGAAAAGCTCTTCCCCGAGCCCTCGGGGCCTCGGCCTTCACCGGTCGAGTCGCAGTAACTCCGGCAGCAGGTGCAGATCCCTGAAGAAGCTGAGGGCACTCGGCCTTCCTATGGCCAGTCTGGTTGCAATGAAAGCAAACTGTAAATCCCTTGGGACACTCCCTAGCAATGTGCCCCTCCTTGCCACACTTGTAGCAAGCACCTGATCGACATACTCCATCATGACTCTTGCCGCACTTCCCGCAAGTGCGACTCTTCGAACCTCCCGTCCTCGAATCAGCGGACTTGGTCCGCTTGGCTGCCGGCTGGAACTGAGCCGGTCGCCGGTCCACCCGCTGAATCTCAGCCTCCTCCCGAGCCTGGGTCTCCAACTCGATCTCACGCTTCCTGGCATTCGCCTGAAGCTCAGCAAAAGTATGGTAAGTGGAGTTTGACACAAACTCCCGGATCTCCCTCCTCAGAACACCCAAGTACCAGCTCATCCGAGCCTGCTCTGTGGCCACCAGCTCGGGGCAAAACATCGCCCTCTCATGGAACTTCCGCGTGATCGCCGCCACCGAATCAGTACCCTGCTTGAGGGTTAAGAACTCCTGAACCAATCGTTCCCGCTCCACCGGGGGAACGTACTCATCCCTGAACATGGTAGTGAACCCCTCCCATGTCACTGCCGCAGTCTCTGCCAAAGTGAAGTTCGCCGTCACGAACTTCCACCAGTCCTTCGCTCCCAGGCGGAGCTGGTTCAAAGCGAACCGTACCCTCAGGTGCTCCGGGCATGAACAAGTGTAGAAGCACCCCTCTATATCCGCGATCCACCTCATCGCAGCAATCGGATCCTGCGTCCCATCGAACTCCGGTGGCTTCGTGTTGCTGAACTCTCGAAACAGCAACGAATCACCTCCCTGTGGCCTAGCAGCGGCCACAGCTGCGGTAGCTGCAGCGGTTGCAGCCTCGGTCAACGCGGCGTACCGCTCGTCGAACGTCTCCATCAGGGTGGTCTTGATAGACCCAAACATCTCCGGGATCTCAGCCCGGATCGCCGCCGCCACCTCCTCGTGGATCATCTGACGAATATCCTCGTCACTCACACCGCTCGTACTTGCCCCGTGACGCGGTCTAACCATGATATCTCTGAAATACAACATAAAACTATCAGAGATTCTACCGAGTATAATCGTACTCGACACGCAACCCTACTCAGACCCAGATATCCAGGGATTCTTACTTGGGCCTCCCACTGACCCGGTGTCCTCGGTAGTACGGGCCCAATACTACCGACCACACCGCATCAATGTTCATCCCAAGTCCTCCTCCCCAAACTCCGGATAGTGAGTACTCTACTTCTGATACGCTCTATCTACCCGCATACTAGCAAAGCATCTCATATAGGCAACTTCCCTAGACTACGGCATCACAAATCAGGCCACTCTAGTCCTATCATGAATACCTAGTCTTCTAGCATGCATAACAATTCATATCATATAATATTGTAAGGTATTTTGGGGATCTTTACCGTTCGGGCGCTGACTGATCGTACACACTGCTTCTTTCTTGCTTACCACAAAACCATTTACAAAAGTTTATGCCTTTATTTGAAAAGCTTCCTCAAATCCTCGGTTTGAGTTCAGATACCCCCCCCCCCCTAAAGTGCACCCGAATCCCTCAAACCAAGGCTCTGATACCAATTGTAACAACTCAAATTTTTCAAACAAATTTTTCATTTTTAAAACATAATTAATTCCATTTAAAACGAGGCATAAGTAGTTAAGTATTCTGTCAAATACATTTATTCAAAATCCCAAGATCATAAAGACAATCTTCAGTGTGTATCGATCATGCCGGCGCCTTCCCACGGTCCTCGCTAGTACCTGAAATACATGCACAACAACTGTAAGCATAAATGCTTAGTGAGTTCCCCAATATACAACTTACGCACGTACGCCTTTCCAGGCCCGACCTTCCGGTCCATGTGTCTCAGGGGACTTCCGTCCCTGCTGGGTAAACCTTCCGGCCTTACCCACGCCGACCTTCCGGTCCATCACACATCATATCGCCTTCCGGCCCATAATATAATCGCCTTCCGGCCCATAACATACATAGCACACATAACAATTAACTTACCACATATAGCATACATATCACATTTCATATCCGACCTTCCGGTCACACAGTCAAACCCTTCCGGGTACAGTATAGTGAGAAGACTCACCTCGTAAAAGCTGAACGCTAACAAATCCTGAAATCACTCGTGCACAATCCAACGAGCTACAACCTTCCTATAACATCACATATCTCATTAGCACTCATATCTTCTAAGTGTGACTATCCCTAAGAAGTCAGACTTAGGTCAACTCTGGTCAACGGTCAACGGTCAGCTCGACCGGACTCGGCGAGTACCTTGGCGACTCGGCGAGTCTAGACGTCCTCCAACTTTCCGAGATTCCTTATCTACTCGTCGAGTACCCTCCTCGACCCGACGAGTTACTCCTGGAAGAATCGCGGGGCCACCCCGACTCCACTCGCCGAGTCTGAAGAACAACTCGGCGAGTCCCAGTAAATCTTCAAGCTACTCGCCGAGTCTGAAGAACAACTCGGCAAGTCCATGCCATGCAGACGAGCAACTGCTTCCTGAATTACGTATGGTCCCAAGATATACAACCATGGGACTCTCTGGACTTCTAAACATCTCATTACTGTGGGTATAACATCTGGGTAATAACATAATAACCCATCTAATCACTAAATGGGTTTTTCATAAACCCTAGGTTCATAAACACATTAACTAACAGAATTGATTCGAGTATTACCTGAGAACGTTCCCTCTGTGTCCCCCAAACCTCAGGACTCGATCCTCCTTGATATTCCTTTGGCCAATTTCTTCTTCTTCTTGTCTAACAAGTTCCTCCAAGTTCCAATAGCTTTCTCTCCTGCCCTAGACGTCCACAACGATTAGGGTTCCTTTCAATCGATCAAAAGACGGAAAATGACGGCCTAAGAGGCGTTATATACGATTCAAACTGAACGGTTAGGGTTTCTGCTGAACAGCGTCGACTCGCCGAGTCCATATCTGGACTCGTCGAGTCCAGTCGCGGACCCGCGACCAAGTCTGCGATCCTACTCGGCGAGTCTAGGCTCCAACTCGCCGAGTCCCCTCTTAAACCACCCAAGAGTAGTGGTATGTTGGTTAGAGTACTAGTAGGTTGGTTATCGTTTAGTGGAATGCCCTAGGGGATGTATGTAGTCATGTAAGATAGCCTACGAACTCTTGATCTAGGCTTTCTTGCTTGTTCCTTGTTTGGTTGTGGCTCCAGAGTAGGATCATTTATTCAGGTGGCTAGCTCACCTCTGGTTACTTATGGCTATGTGTTCTATGGAGATTAGTTGGTAACGGAACAATATGTTGTGAGGGGTCTAGTAGGCGGTAGTGAGCTGTATGATTGATCTCTTGTTTGTTTATATGTCGACATATGGTGACGGATGAGGTTGAAGCGGTCCTGATGTGTGTTGTATGCCAAGAGACAGGGTGTGGGTTGGTTGTAAGTTGTAGGCACGAAGGTTCGGGAAGAGCAGTTGGGTTGACGCGGTAGGCCAACATACCCGAGGCAATCCAGTCTGATGATTGTAGACCCAGTATGCATTTGTATATGTTTTGTTGTGTTCGGTATTTTGGGGAAACTCATTAAGCTTCACGCTTACCGAGCTGTTATTGTTTTCAGGTGTCATCGGTTATTGTGGGAAGGCAAAGACGTGACTATACACATTCATCCGAAACAATGAAGATTTCGCGTTTACTATAATACTTTGATTTTAAACAATGTACCTTGGAACAAATGGTTTTCTTAACTTGTATTCTAAAAATGAGCAATTTTACCTTAATTAAAAATCAAAAATTTTGATGTGAAAATGGGATGTTACACCATGTATGTTGGAATAGAAAGCTAATAGAGTACAGCTGATAGAATAGTCTCTATGTGCTTAAGTGTAAACTGGTAGATTAGAAAGTATAATTGTGCATGTACTAGTAGAATCTAACATGTAGTTTCTATGTGGGTAATTGTTGTAATTAAAGACTTAGTTAGGGGATGGCGGTGGAACGGTTAAAGAGGTTGGGAGCCTATAGTGTTGCGTGTTAACCATATGGCGCGTAGGCCGTAAGTACACATAGATACATGTTAACGAAATAACGCGTAGGTCGTAAGTACACATAGACATTTGTTAACGAAATGGTGTGTTGGTCGTGAGTACACATAGATACATTTTAACGAAATGGTGTAAGTACACATATTATTAGCAGATAGTGAGCTATTTATGTATCGTGGTATATGGTATTTTGGGAAACTCATTAAGCCTCGTGCTTATCCAGTTGATTATAATTATTTTTCAGATACTTCATTGATTTGTAAGAAGGGCAAGCTTCAATTACACACACATTCGCAACATGTTTCCGCATAATGTAATTATACACTAATATATATTTAATAAATAAAAATGAAAAACTTAAGTTGAAATTCGGGACGTTACAAGTAGAGATACGTAGATTGAGGTAGTGGGGTAGGTTGAAGGTAACGACAAGTTGTGGCGTTGAAGGTTGAAAGTGGTGGCAATGGTAGGATAAAGCTTGAAGGTTGTACAATATAGGAATCCATAATTATTTTTAGCAGCTTAGAAATGTCTTTTTGTAAAGCCTTTTTACAACTTAAAAATCTTTTGAACTTTCTAAGATTTTGTTCGATTCTTAAAAATCAATGCAAAATAATAGGTTAAATGTGAAAAAGAAAAAAATAAAGTAAAAAGTTTAAAACATTACAAAAAATTAAAAATAAACTTGAAAGAAAATAATCAAATAAGTATATAAACACTATTTTCTTATAGAATGGAAGAAAAAAACTATATACTTTATATTTAAAATATGGTTATAATAAAAACAAACCAAATATGATGTTAGAATGTAATTGTTGATTCCATAATTTTTTCTTTTATTTTATTATTTTTTCCTTTACATGCCTTCCTTGCTCGATTATATCCGATCAAACAAGCTTTTTGGTTCATTGGAATTTAAAGAATCAGAACTTCTGCTAAAAAAAAATTTTATTTTTTGAATCTTAAGACTGCAAGTTATGGTAAATATATTACCGTCGGTAATATGATTTGACAAGTTTTACCGCTGATAATACCGCCCGCATCTTTTTTTTTCGCCTGTGGTATTAAGTTATCGATACACTTCTGTCATAGGTAAATTGGAGTTTTATTTCCATTGTAGCCGTTGATTGGTCACTTGCAAATTTAAGTTTTTTTTTTTTTTTTTTTTTTAATTTAATAATTTTATAGGTAAAAAACTAACACACCCCTATCAAAAATATTATTAAGAAAGAGAAATGTTTACATGTCGTCTATCTAGTACACCTTTATCACTCTTTAGCCTAAATGAAAAAACAAAATCCTTCGAATCCACGGAAACTAAAGTTCATTTGTAACATTCGGATTTCCAGGTATTATGTTTGATCATTTACTTTAAGTAAAAGACAGGGACTCGACGAGTAGGACCGCGTTTGCTGACTGGATTAATGAACGGACTCGCCAAGTCGGCAAGGGTGGACTTGACGAGTCCGCGCTGTGGAGTGAAACCCTAATTCTCGGGGTCTGTGCCCTATTTAAAGGCGTTTATGGCCTCCATTTGCGACTACCAGTCCTGAGAGAGATACCCTAGAGAGCTTGAGCGAGTTGTGAGAGAGATTGAGTTATTTTGATCATTTTTGGTGTGGTTTAGCCAAGAAGAAAGTGTTTCCAGCAAGAGGAGGCCAAGGGGATTGCTATTCTGCGGGTTTCCAGCTTGGATCTGCAACTTTGAGGTAGAAAATCGATCCCTTTTTCTGTTTAGTATGAGATCCTTGAATTTTAGGGTTTTCTATACCCTTTATTGGCTTGATTTGATGCTTGTGTTGTCCCAATGAGTAATAGACTCTGGATCCGGACCTTTTGAGGTCCAGAGAGCCTTAGCCAACCTGCTTTATGTGCTTTCATGGAGGAAATGAACTTAGGTTGCCCTTTTAGTAGTTATTTCACCAAAGGAAGCTTTGGGGTTGTTACATGTGTACCAAGATTCGACCTTTACGTGATTATTATGCTTGGGAATGTCAGATCTATGGATTAGAGAAACATATATGACCTCAGAAGGTCATTTGAGTATGATCATGGAGGCAACTCGTCGAGTTCATAAGTGGACTCGACGAGTCGAGTCGGGGTTGCCCCGCGATTCGTAACAGGAGGAACCCGTCGAGTGGAAGGATGACTCGACGAGCCAAGAGAGGCTAGAAGGACTCAGAGGACCCACTTGTACTCTCTGAGTCACGCGAGTGCACTCATCGAGTCGGGTCAAAGGTTGACCGTTGACTTTTGTTGACTTTTAGGGTTTAGTCAGTGTTTGGACTTATGAGCCATTAGAGGGGTAGAATGGTCTTTTACCCTTCTTGGCGAACTTATAGAGAGGGGTTAGCCTAGCCTATAGAAGTTGTATTAATTAGAGTAATTATTTATGTGATTAGGCGGAGGCTAGTGCAGTATTTCAGAGTTCGAGGTTACCGAGTTACCCGAGGTGAGTCTTCTCACTATACATTACCTAGAGTGGTATATATGTGTAGACCGGAGGGTCTTGTGTGCTATGTGTATGTATGAGATTATGTGCAACTAGGTGAATGCCCGCGCGTTGCGCAGAAACACCTATATAGTTAAAGTCTTTACAAATATATGATTTTTTAAATATAACACTAACGTTGTTGTTAAATTTGATATAATAATTTGTATATACTAAATTGATATAATATATTGATTATTTTGAATTATATGATAATATATACATTTATTATAACTTCAGAATCTCAATCGTTTGAATGACGTCTACCCACGAGTTACAAATGAATAAAATTAAATATAATATATGATTTGATGTTATTTATAGTTGTTTTTATTGTTAATTAATTTTTTAAAACTTATTTGCTTAATGTTTTAATTTCTATCATTATAATTATTTAAAACGTCAAACATTGTTTTTTTATTTTAAAGCTAACAATATAATCATTTATATATAGTTGTCTTTAACTATTGTTATTGGAAGTTATTTTAAGCTACTTATTTGGAAACTTTTAACGATTATAAAAATATATTTAAGAAATACTTTAGTTAAAGTGAAATTACAATTTAGTTTTTGCTTTTATCACTACAATTTATCACTTTTAACTATTTACAAAATATTCTTTAGTTTTTTTAAATGAAACTGAAATTTATATTTGAGTTGACATTGTAATGCGCAGAAACACCTATATAGTTGAAGTCTTTACAAATATATATTTTTTTAAATATAACACTAACGTTGTTGTTAAATTTGATATAATAATTTGTATATCAATTTGATATAATATGTTGATTATTTTGAATTATATGATAATATATAAATCTATTATAACGTTATAATCTCAATCGTTTGAATGACTTCTACTCGCGAGTTACACATCAATAAAATTAAATATTATATATGGTTTAATATTATTTATAGCTGTTATTTTTAACTAATTTTTTAAAATTTATTTGTTTAATGTTTTAATTTCTATTATTATAATTATTTAAAACATCAAACATTATTTTTTGATTTTAAAGGTAACAATATAATCATTTATATAGAGTTATTTTTAACTATTGTTATTATAAGTTATTTTAAGCTACTTATTTGAAAAGTTTTAACGATTATATAAATATATTTAGGAAATATTTTAGCTAAACTAATATTACAATTTAGTTTTTGCATTTATCACTATAATTTATCACTTTTAACTATTTACAAAATATTATTTGGTTTTTTAGTGGAACTGAACATTATATTTAAGTTGACACTGTAATGTTATATTTAAATTAACAATTTAAGTATTTTGTCCAAATTGTTCAAAAATTGCAGCTTTAAACTAACAACGGTTTACATGCAACAACATTTTAAATCTAATAAATTAAATATAATATGTTCAAATATAAATACATAACTTTATAAATAGAAGTAAAGATATTATTTTAAAATTGAAATTTAGTCTATTTATGATTACACTTTAGGTTTGATATTTATTTAACATTATTAACCAACTTACAATCATTATTAGAAATACACTACAATTTAACACTTTTAACTATTTATAAAATAATCTTTGGGTTGTTTAAGTTAAATAAAATTTATATTTAAGTTGAGCCTATAATATTATACTTTAATTAATAATTTAAGTATTTTATACAAATTGTTCAAAAATTATACCTTTAAAATGATAATGATTTACATCCAACAATATATTAAAACTAATAAATTAAGTATAATATGTTAAAAGTTAAAAAGCATAATTTTATAAGTAGAATTAAAGATATTATTTTAATATTGAAATTTAGTTTATATATGAATACACTTTAGATTTGATATTTATTTAACCTAATTACCAAATTATTATTATTATTATAAAGAAATTGAAAAGTCATGGGAGTTTCAAATGAATGTGGTGAAAGGAAAAATGAATGGGGGTTTCAAATGCATGAGATTCAAGAAAAAATGTTAGGTTTATAAGTATGTATGATGTGATATATGTATGCTATGTGATTGTATAGACCAGACCGGAGGGTCCAACGATATAGACCAGACCGAAGGCTCCAACGAGCTATGACCGGACCAGAGGGTCCAATGAGCTACGAGACTGGAGGGTCCCGTTGAGACACATCGACCGAAGGGTCGTACTGTAGCTTCGAGTGGCATTATACTCACTAAGCATTTATGCTTACAGTTGTGGTGTTATGTATTTCAGGTACTAGCGAGGACCGTGGGAAGGCGTCGGCATAATACATACACACTGAGAGGATTTATGTATTTGAGATCTTGGGATTTGTTTGTTATGATGACATTGGATACCGTTATTGGATATTGTTTTTGGTGATTGAAATTATGATTTAAAAATGAAAAATCGTTTTTGAAAATTTACGTTGTTACATCATTCCATCAAAAGATGGACAAAATTAATTCCAATGAATGAGAGAAAATGCAACATTACCATATGTGACATCCCAAAATTCAATGGCATTTTAAAATTTATATTTATGCTTATTTGAAAATCAGGGTATTCATTTTAAAGAATAATATTGCGGAATTTGTTTCCAGAAAACATGATAAATATATTATCAAAGCATTTCAGTAGAAATGTATTTTGTTTATATTAAAACTTTGGGAAGTCATCGTCAATACATAAACATAAGTATAAACAAACCTTACATTCATTTTTTAATCTTACTGTAATGTAGCTTCGTATCGACATCTGTGATACAAGTAAACTGAATGGGTCAGGTTGGAAAACCTGGTGAATACATAAGGATTTCGATCTCACAATGTGTTATATATATATATATATATATATATATATATATATATATATATATATATATATATATTAGAACTCACAATATATACAATTTCTTCATATATAAGAAACTCTTACCCCACCTCGTCGATCCTTACAACGATACTATCCATACTCTGAGACCTTAAAATTTATTTCTTTACTTAATTCATACTCCCGGATCTAATCCATGCTCTCAGATCAATAATTGTGTCCATTCCATACTCTCGGACTAGGAACAATTGTCTATGTCTAAATCCAGACTTCCGGATTAATGACAAATAACTATGTCCTATCCATACTCTCGGACTAAAGACAATTGACTATGTCTTAATCCATGCTCCCAGATTAATAGTAAATGATTGTGCCTAATCTATACTCTCAGACTAGGGACGAATGACTATGTCTAATTCATGCTCCTGGATCAATGACATAATTTAAATTTTTATTCTCTGTGTATATCTCGCTCGTACTCATAAGAAGATACTACCCAATATTTCTCATAATTAATTTAGGTTTTTTTATTTATCCTAAATCATCATATATTATCAGATATGCTCTTTAACATGTATTTCAGGCAAAATCAAATATTTCACACATAAACATACATTTAATACTTCAATCAATACTTGTATTAAAATCATGTTCATGAAAGAGACTATGCACTCACACATAAACTCTTTAACAAATATTTAACTCTTTACAAATATTTAATACTTTAATTAATACTTTTATTAAAATAATATTCATGAAAGGGATTATGCACTCACTTGTTAAAGTGATGATTCCAAACTCGGCCAACGTTTCGCTTCAAACAATTCTATTTTCCTTCGACGAAACCTAATATCATTACCGCTAGATTTTAGTCTAATATTTATAGCGACTATTTACAAGCGACATTGTTTTATAAGTGTTAAACAATATTTTTCAACCACTATGTATAGACAGGGGTCAGATATGAAACACCGTACCGCGAGTAGTTAAAAGATATTATAATAACACTTTATATTTTATAATACTTAGCATATATATTGTTTATAGGTTCATAATAACAACTTATGACTATAAATATAAGTTACACTGAAGACAAAATAGTGTAGCTTAAGTTACCAGGTTTTTAACGAAAACCAGGAAATTACACAGGCAGAACTCCGACTTTAAAAACTTCTTTCGTCGGCATTTTTGACGACAAGGAGTTTCTCTATCGCACCCTAAAATTAGGAGAAATTGAACAAGAAAGAAAGAAGGATTCTCGAGAGAGTTTAGAGGAATAGTGTAAGAAAATATGAAGAATTCATCCTTTATTTATAGGGGTTTGATCATAGAGTAGGCCCTAAGTTTCGTCCATATCTTCCGCGTACGGGCTCCGTTTTCTACGTTCTTTATATCCACACATTGGTATTTACGAGTACTACAACTTTCATTTAGACTCTGTCGGCTAATTCTAATTCTATCTCAGATTTACAAATCTGTATCGAATTCGCCGCACTCGAAGAGTAGGAACTAAGTTTCATCCATATATTTCGTATACGAGCTCCGTTTTTTACTGACTTTTTATCGTTGAGCTCCTATTAATGAGATCTTTAATTCTCTTTTAGATTGTTTTGGCTAACAATCGACCGATCTAAAATTCGATTTTCGGGTTGTGCACTATTATGCTAAATCTTAGAAAAATCATAAATTCCTCATACGAAGTCAGATTTGGACGTTCTTTTTATTGCTGCTCTCGGTTTAACGTATATTATGACTAAGGCTAGAAAGTAATTTCTCAAAAATTTACATTTTACGATACACAAAGCTGTGCCGGTTTATCCGTAAAACTTCAACGAGTCATAACTTATTCGTTATAAGTCGGATTTCAACGTTCTTTATATGTAAGAAATTATTGTGACATATACTATAACTTTTGTTAAGATTATTTATCTTAAATAATCTTCTATCAAAAAATCATTTTTAACGTTTATTATCTCTAAATTGACTAGCTCGAATTTGTGTGCGTTACAACATATTACCCTCTACCACCACAAACACCTTCACCACCGCCATCGCCACCACCACCCACCTTCATCATCACTGCTTCCACCATCGTCACCACCTACCACAAACACCCACCACTGTCACCTCCCACCAACACCACCACCACCGTCACCACCCACCACCACCTCCACCTACCACAACCATCACTGTCACCGACACCATCATCACAATCGCCACTACCATCGCACCACTATGGCCACTGCTACCGCTGCCACCACCCACCCACCACAGCCATCACCACAATCAACACCATTGCCGCCACCACCACCTCCACCTACCACAACCATCGTTGTGACCGGCACCACCCACCACCAACACCATCATCACAATCGCCGCTACCATCGCACCATTATGGTCACCGCTACCGCCACCACCACCCACTACAACCGGCACCATCATCGCCGCCACCACCCACCACAACCATCAACACAACCGGCACCATCGTCGCCACCTCCACCATTACCATATAACTTATATAACAAAGTAAAATTAAGAAAAAAAAAAACAACAATTTTGTCATTTTGCATCATTTCAATTCCATTTTCTTCCACCCAAACATAATATGGAAATGGATTTCCCATTCCATTTGACAGATTCCATTTCCTTCATAAACATTTTACAAACCTTCGTAAAGATTTTACAAACCAAACGCAACCTAAGTAATTATAAAATTCAAAGGTGTTTCTCTTGCAAAACGATTACCATGAGATATTTAGTTATATCCTACCACAAAAAAGATACAACGACATCCAAAAATGTACAATATCCAACAAAATCCTCCTTAGTAAAGATCAACCACTAAACCAAAACTAATCCTCAAAGGAACAACGGTACAAAACAGTAACATACAAAAAAGAATCAAAGTTACACAAACACTTAACAAAATTTTCCAAAATCATACAAGAAGTGGAGTTGTAGCATTTAAATACGCCGGATTATGATTCCTATTAATCGGCAGATGAACATAAATCTCATGAACTTCCTGCTTACACACCTCCCCTTTATCTCTATCAATCGCATAGCATATATAAACCGTATCTATCACATTATCCAGCACATTCACCAAAAACCCAAGAACCACTATCAACACCAAAAACGCCATTGCAGCTATAAAGTACGAATCTACCCCTAGCCGACTTGCCGCATTTAATATCACACAAACCTACATACCCAGTACACGTTTAAAACCAAAAGAGGGGTAAATCTGTAAAACTGTAAAACTGTAAATAAAACTGTATTAAATGATAAAGATTTCAGATTACTAACCACAATTGCATAGATTGCTGACAGAACAAAGATGATTGCAGCCAACAAACGAGTGGAAATAGTCTGTACGATAACAGCTGAGAGAAGATTGCGTCTTAGAAGTTCATATGTTAACCTAGCAGATGAACAATAAGCTTCACCGGTTATGGCGGAAAAATTTATGGTGAATTTGTTGAGAAATTCGAAGGCTGAAAGTAAGGCGTTGACAAAGCATCGTAGAATTAGGTTAACCATGCCGCTCGCGTCTTCATTTGCTGCAGTATCAACAGCAGCTCGCACGATTCGAACAATACCGATTAATAATCCAGAGAAACATATTGTTCCGAATGATGGGCCAAATGCGTTTCTGAACAAGTATGTAAAGATATAATCAAGTTACGATCTTCACAGAAACTAAGAAAGTTGGAAAATTTTGGGGAAGAAATACCTCAGGGAGCTTCGTATGGGTTTTTTGGCCTTTGAATCGTCTTTTGTGAAGTACCACTGAGCGATGGTTCCGCTGATTACATAAACTTGTGCTTCCACCATTGCAGTTGCAGACCATAACATCGTAAGAATCGCCAATGCAAAGTAAGCTGGAACCCAACTATCTTGTTTCCACACGCAAAAAACCTTCCCTTGTTTTTCCCTAGGAACAATTTCGCCGTTTAACCTTGCAAAGACCAAGAACACTACGATTGGGACATAGTAAACGAGCAACCCAAGGATCAATGCGGGAAGAACGAGGAACAGCCCTAAGTTGTTGGACAAAGCGCCGGATGATACCCTGATTATGTTCACAGTCAACTCGATTCGACTCCAATTGATCACGAAGATCCACACAATCAACCCGATTATTAAAAGAACAAACACCAGCACTAGGATTCTGTAAGCTAAAGGGAAATCTTGGCTACAGGTGGGATTAATGGTACAGGTGATAAACCAATAGACGTCTAGGAACACAGGGACTATTACGAAAAAGGGAAGTGAAACGTACACCAACTGTTTGGCGTAATGTTTGAGTGAAAAGAGTACAAACAAAGAGATGGGTATGCTTAAGATCAAAGTAATTACAAGTGTGAGTATCAAATTCTTCAAGATATAATCAGAATCAGACCGGAATAAATTAAGAAACAAATCTCTATCCCCGATAACTGAGCTGCTACGGCGTTTTATGCAAGAATCGGAACTGATATCATAAGAAAAAGCAGAAACGGAGGAAGAATTAGGGTTTTTATTGATTGAAGCAAAGATACCGAAGGCGAAAGTGGAGATGACGAAAAGGAGGAAAAGGATGAGGAAAGTGATGTCTTTGATGGGGCGAGGGGATTGGTGGTTGTAAGTGATATTCGTCGGATAGTGAGATGACGACGATGGGTCCGATTCGGAAGGTGGTGGCGAATGGTGGAGCTGGTTGAATTCATCGATGTAGGAAGATAATAGAGGTTTAGATGGAGGGTCAGTGACTTCGGAGGACTTACCGGTGGCGGCGGAGTCGTCGGAGCTGGCCATGGCATCAATAAAATTAGAATATACAATTTCTCCTAACTGAAAGCTCTGTTGAAGTAGTCAATCTTGATGGACTGAATTCAAAAAGTTTCCAAAACCCAAAAAGCGAATCGAATGTTAATGAAACTGAAACTGATGTTGTTGATTAGGGTTTGTGATGAAGAAAGATATGCTTTGCATGTTGACCACATGGATCACATGTAGATGCGTCCGATTGGATCTTGTTTATATACTCTTGTCCTCTCAATTTCCACGTTGACCCACCAACATACAGATTTGTATCAAATATTTTAAATAATAAATATATTCGAAACCTGATCACATCTGTACGTTTGGTTTTAATTTTGTGGTACCATTTAAAATGTTTACTTAAATAGTTAAATAAAGTCTTTTTTATCAAGCACATGAAAATGGCAAAAACATGAAAAATTCAAAAACGCATGAAAAATAGAAACTAGAAAAATAAAAAATATCAAGCTTTTTCTCAAAGTAAAATACTTACAAATAAATGTATTATCAAACTAGCGAAAATCCCAAAGTATAATACTCAAACTGTAAAATCTAGCTAATTGTATCGATGCTATGATTCAGCTGTTGTGGTTTGTAATGCAACATCCCACTCGGTCTTTGGGATTTCGCCTGAATCCGCAATAACCACCTTTTTTCTTGGTTTCCCACTGTAAGTACCTGCTCCCCCTTCGATCGCATACACTGTATCCATCCCTTCGATAACTTTTCCAAACACCACATGTTCCCCATCCAACCTGTAAATTATAAATTCCACACAGGACATGACATAACATATCAGACTGTATTATGTTTGGGTACATGATGGGACAAATATTTGCATTTTTTGTCTTACTGTTACTATGACTGTGACTGACGTGAATAAGACAGAACTTACCAGTAGGCCTTAACGGTAGTGATGAAGAATTGTGCACCATTGGAATCTGGTCCAGAATTGACCATGGCAATCATACCTGCAAGAATCTTATAGTGTTAGAAGAAAATACTTTAGAAGAAAAACCAAATAATTATGTAATAAAAAACCTGGTTGAGAGTGCTTGATTTTAAAATTTTCATCACGAAAGACTCCACCATAGATAGATTCGTTTCCTCTCCCATTGCCATAAACAGTATCTCCACCTTGGATCATGAACCCGGGTATAATACGATGAAAAGGTATTCCTTTATAGTGGAGTGGTTTTCCACTTTTACCCTTGCCAAATTCCCCTAATTGCAAAAGATATTTGGATTCAGCAACATGTGAACTGAAATTTCTAGTTTAAATTTTAAACTACTGGGAGCATAAGTTACCTGTGCATAGAGCGCGGAAATTTTCTGCATAAAAGAAAATGAATTAATTATTTCTTTAATTAGATAAAGATCAAGTAATAAATACATTTAGTCCCCTGTTTAATAATAAAAAAAATATTGAAAGCTTACCAACAGTTTTTGGTACAACTTCACCATACAACCCTATGACAATTCTTCCTGTAGTTATGAGGTAAATTGGGTGAGTTGGTGATAAATTTTACATGAAAAAAATTAAATTCATAACATTTGTCAAGAACCTAATGTGCAGTTGACATTTGTATATTAATCACAATGGGAATTATTACCTAATCGTTGCTTATCAATATCAACATCCAAAAATGTTCTGTGGGTGATTTCATGGACCTCTTCCACTGTATCTTCCTCCTAAACACAAATCAGGTTATAACCAACAGATTAGAAGAAAATCAGGTGTTAATCACATTGGATTTTGATAGTATTCATAAACAAGGTAAACAGTTAATCATACTATCCACTAAAGAGTAACAAAACTAAGGACACATTTGTGCATTGCTGCCAAAACCATGATTATCAATCCTCTAAAGTTTAGCAAAAACAGACCTATGAACCCTTTGTTTTATCTACTAAAAAGAAATACAAGATTTACCAATTACCCTAATCACAAATCCCCCAACTCTGTTAATCTCTGCCCTAAATCCTAATTCATATAAGTGGCCAGCATCAATCACATTAGATAGTAAGAAGACCTCACGTATTTAGTTCATAGTTAATAGTTAACTCACAAACTGTATCATTACAACTGCACCTAATTGTTTTCTAAGATGCCTATCACAAAATGCTGCTTCATCTAAGTCGAGATGTCAGAATAAACCCTTTGAATCCATTTTAAATTTATTAATAGATCCAAATCCAAGTCAATTCTAACAAATGTCAGTGAGCATTACCTGTTGAGAGAACGATGAGAACGCGAGGAAGACGAAAATTAAACCGATCAATAAGATAACAAAGGACCGCGGCCGAAGTAGATTCGAGATCTCTCCACCCATCCCTGATTCAGATTCTTCTTCTTTCTCATACATTCAACCAATCCCCAAAATAAAACGAAATACTAATTAGCGATGTCTAAAAGACTTTTTCGAGAATCACAAAATCCCCCACCAACAAACTTCAAAGAAATCAGAAACTACCACCACTGTCAGTGGTATCGACTCGTGTTCGGCTATTGAATTGAAGCGATGTGTTGATTCTTCGGTCCTTAAATCCTCCGATTCATTCGCTGATTACCAGATCTAAGGAATTTGATGTATCTGTTGTCCCTTTCGTGAATTAATTGGTAATAATATTGATCGTATACACAGGAAATTTCACACGCCAGGTGTTTGACGAATTGTCCTAGTTGACTATTTGACACCAAGTCAATCGCGTTATATGGTCATGGGCTTAATCAGAAAATCCAAGAGCAAAATATATTGAGTTATTATTATTATTATTATTATTACTACTGGTTTATTCTTGAGTTACAAAATTAATTAAATTTTTATAGTAAAAACTTAAAATTATAAGTAAGTTATTTTAAATAAATTATTAATTAAAAGATTTTTTTAGTTATATAAAATTATAATCATTGATTTGAATAAATATGTGAAATTATATCACTTTATAATTTGTATTAATTTTATTTTAATTTTTATTCTAATGTTATTAATTTAATATAATCAGAGTGAGAAATTTAAATTTTAAAATATAGAATCAGTAGGTTAACAAGTAACATACATTAATTAGGAGACATAATATGGTGACATATGACAATAGAAGAATAAAATAATCATTAATTATGAGGCTTAATAGTATGATACATGTCCAAAGAAGAATAAAATTATTTTTTTATTAAAATACAGAGATTATTATTATTATTATGAGAAAGTGACTTTAAATATCTTTTTACTTTTTTTATAATTACTTTTTTTCTATTTGAAATGATGACAAATGTCCTAAAATATTATTATTATTATTATTATTATTATTATTATTATTATTATTATTATTATTATATTCTATTAATGAAATTTAATTAAAAAAATACTACTAACCCGAGACCCGTAATGAGCCAACCATACTTCTCCTAAAAATGACAACAAATTATTAAGAAATGAGTAATAAGGACACAAAATATGTGATGCAATTACTACTAAAAACTCACGAAGGATTGATTGTCAATGGATCTTCTCCTATGATATGAGAATAAAATGCACATTATCATTTGAATGTAATATAGAACATAAGTCATAGAAATAAGAACAAATTATTGAAATCGTTTCTATGGTTTGATCAAAATTACGAGTTTGATCTCTAACTTTTTTTATGCACCCGGACCGTCCTCAAAGTTTGATTTTATTGCGTTTTTTATTCCTATCCGACATGAAAAGACTATATTGTCATCTCTAATTTATTTTTTACTTATTTTTTATTATTAATTTTATATTTTTCAATAAAAAATATAATGGGCCCATACCTACCCCTTTGTCTTCTTAAGTTCAAACCTCTTTCAATTTACTGCCATTCACCACCACTACTATGCCTTTATTCACCTCCTAAATCATCACCATCTTCGGCGAGACAGAATTCCGGCGAAACTAGAACACCGACGCACACCACACACCACAACCCCCACCATCATCTTTTCCCCCTAAACCGGTAAACCCTCATCGGTAACCTAACACTCACCCTCACTGTGCTTTTTTTCCCTCTCATCCCTCCATTGGATTGTCGACGGAGATCTTAAATCGAAAATCGAAGATTTGCAATATAAGATGTTGAACTCAAATCGAAGATTTGCAATGTAATATAAGCTTTGGAACTGAAATTGAATATCTTCACTCAACATGTATCTCAAATCTCCCACCACCATCATCGTCTTACTGAAATTAGAACCATCACCACCATCGGTTACTGAAACAAGTGTTTTCTAAAATAGGAGACACCACCACCATCGTCTTACGTGAGTCAATCCACCACCCTCACCGCTTCTGAAAATCTTCAGTTCTTTGACCAAAGTCATTACACATTTTCATCGCTTCTGAACTGTTGATGAACTCAAACTACACAGATCGATGAATCAGAGGACGAGGTTAGTGTTTTCAGA
This sequence comes from Lactuca sativa, assembly GCF_002870075.4. Classification (NCBI taxonomy): domain Eukaryota; kingdom Viridiplantae; phylum Streptophyta; class Magnoliopsida; order Asterales; family Asteraceae; genus Lactuca; species Lactuca sativa. The sequence goes on along the minus strand of NC_056625.2, from coordinate 63,129,339 downwards.
TGTAGGATTACCTTTTCATTGATGGATTAAGCAGTTAGTTGCTCTTGATTTCTGGAACCTCCGACGGCACTTTCGTTCAACCTTTTTCTTGTTTGATTTTGATTTTAGTTACAGGTTACAAGTTTTTTTTGTTGGATTTCAGGTTTTGGTTGTGATTACATGCAGGGCCGGTCCAAACATATATGGGGCCCGGGGCGAAAAGAAAAAAAAAGGCCCCTCAAATACAAATATAATAAAGATTCAGAAAAATATCATTACTCTTCAATATAGACGTTTTCAATTAGAAATAAAAAGCAAACTAAATTGTTTATATTTTGAGCTAAATTGAGTTTCAACCAACTTTAGGCCCTAAAAATCATTTAGGTAAGAGTTTTTATATATAAAAACTGCATAGCCCGTAAATTTTGGGCCCCTAGAGTCGTGGGCCCTGGGAGGTCGCCCGGGTTGCCCACCGTCTGGACCGGCTCTGATTACATGAAGTTTGTTTGTTTGTTTTTTGGGTTCAAATTCAATTAATTTGGTGTGGTGATTGGTGGTGGTTTTCGGATGTGAATGGTGGTGATAATGGGAGGTTAACGGAGGTGCTGCCGGAGGTTACACGATCAGAGGTTGACGAAGGGGAAGTGTGGAGGGGAAGGGGAGGGAAGAGTGTGTTGGTGGGACCATATATTTTTTAATTTGTTTTTTTAATTAATAAATAATAAATAAATAATATAAAAACTGAAAAAGAAAAGAAAAAAGCTAATATAGTCTTTTCAAGTGTGTGATGGACGAAAAACGCAACAAAATTATACTATAAGGATGGTCCGAATGCAAAAAAAAAGTTATGGACCAAATTCGTAATTTTAATCAAACCATATGGACGATTTCAATAATTTGTTCTTAAAGAACTTTATGGTATGAGAGTAAAATCCAAAACATCATCTTAACGTAATAAATAGCCTAAGTCATAGAAATTATAAATACATTTAAATTTAAAAAAAAAAAAAAAAAAAAAAAAAAAAAAAAAAAAAAAAAAAAAAAGACTTAAGAATCTAAATTGCAGCTTCTCAAGTTCTCATAACTCCATTACTTAAACTTGCTTTGGTTAGTAAGTAATGGATACACAGTTGTTGCCCGTGTATAATTTCTTATGGAGTACAATTAATAGCATATTGAAAATTGACATGTATCGATACTTAGTTAAAGGTAATCATTTGGTACCATAATTGGGTTTTTTTTATAACACATGCTCCTTAGTACCTTTCTAAATACATGTTCCAAATTCAAATTGGTCATCTGATTGGGGGTGATAGAAAACGGAACTTTTTTTAATGAACAACGAGCAATATTATTAGCACAAAACAAAAAGACTCAAGCAAGAAGTTAAGCCAAATACAAAGAGTCAAACCGAATATAAGAGAACGTTTGTAACAGGAGATATACACCAAATCGACCAATTAAGATAACCTAACTTGGATCTAAATTTAATCCAATTAAATGTGCTAATGCAAATATCATCCGCCAAAAGCATCGAAGCTCGCCAAACATTCCTATAAACAATATCATTATGTGTTTTCCAAATGACCCATAAGGTGGAATAAATGATCGCCAACTTAAGTTTTTGAATTCTTTTGTCAGAAGCCATAGAATTCAACATCTCCAGAAGATCCTCACACGAGTGAGGATGGTTCTTGATAACCGCAGTTCACCCCACAAGCCAACTTCATAAAGCCTTCGACACATCATAGCTAAAGAAGACATGATCTAGAGTCTCAACGTTGATATGACAGAAAGGGCACATGGAGGATTGAACATTAACACCATGATTCAACAGGTTTGAAAGAGATGGGTCCTATTTTTAAATAATCTCCAAACGACTCAGTTAAACTTTAAAGGAATCGAGTTCAACCACTTGAAAAAATTCTCCTCAACACTCTCATGTTTATCAATCAAGGCACGAAGCGCTTTAACAGAGAAATCACTAGCACCATCACCAAATCCAATGCCACCTGTCCATTGCACCAAACTAAAAGTTGTCAAGCAAAACAATTAAATCTGAAAATTGGATAGCCTTTCATCCTCTCTTAAAATAGTCAACTTATATTGTATGTCTTGAAGAACAATCAAATCTTAACATCCACCTTTGTTGAAAACGGAATGGAGATCCTATTGTTTAACAACTATCACAAACTCTACTAGTTTGTTTGAAGTTTAAACTACAAAATCTATATGGTACTGGCGCCATATTTGAACGGTTACTAAAAGGGATTAAATGGTGTGGATGGCATGTGAAGATAGAAATAGAAAAGATGAATATACCCTCTCGTGGAGTGAACGTGAAAGTGCTAAACGACTGAATTCAACTCTTAAATTAGAGATAAAACCCGTTAAAACATTTTAAAATTTACATCAAAATTGCAATAATAAGCTAAATAGGAACAAAGTCGTAATTTTTGGATCAAAATCCCTTATGTTTAAGTGTTTTTCGAATAAAGTCCATTTTTTTTAAAGTTGCGGTCATTATCGAGGACTTTTACAGGGCCTCTATCTTGCATTAAATATTTAAATGGCTATTTTATCCCCTACTTAATTTACAATTTACAGAAATGAAATGGTTATGTGGCGTAATGAAAATGACAAGTCTCGTCCAATTTTGTATTTTGTTACATGGACAATCCCTTTGATTTCATTTTGATGCATGATAATCACATGCCGTTAAAACTGGATATTAAGTCATCATAAAATGACAAAAATAGCATTTTTCATCTTAGTATTATTTTGTTTCTTATTATGTTATCATTTGTTACATGATTACTATTGTCATTATTCATTTAAAGGGGTAGTTGAGATTGTCTATTTGAAAGGTTTATCAGCTTGTTGTAGTTTTACATTTAGATGATGTAAAATAAAACGTTATTATTAATAGTTTTTGATTAGTGGTTTACTTTTAATTAATTTTAAACTTCTATTACTTTTTTTATCCCCCTCTTTATATATCCTTTTTTTTCTTCTCATCCTAAAAGATGCAGACCAGGTACCATTTTTATATGTTTTTCATCTTCAAAGCCGATTTATAAAAGGCCCTTGCGTAACGTCCCCAAATTTCAATCCATATATATTTTTTTTCTATTTTAAATAGATTAACAATTAAAAACATTTTACTTGAATGTGTGGTATAACATCATTTTGTTTGAAAACCATAAGATTAAGAGAGTTGAATTACAAAACAACGGAAAACAATATTTTCGATTATAGTGTACAGTCTCGTCGAGCTCTTCCCAAGAACATCTTACAAAAACATTTAATCCAAAATTGTAAGCATAAAGTTTAGTGAGTTCTCCAGCATACCACATATTCCACCATACATACGCAAAGTCATCAGCCTTAGCGTCGATCTACCAACTCTCCTGTTAACATACACACAATAATCATACATATCATCCACTAGCACTCTACCTCCATACTGCTACTGCCTCTCAACCAACTATTGCTACCAACTCTGTCGTTAACCGCTATCGGCTCTTAGCCGCCATGCAATCATCGACTTATATTCATACCGTATCCATATCGGGGTCAATGCTAATAATGACGATCGACTTGTGAATACATAGTCATATATAGACAGGAATAAGATAGACAGTCACTACTAGAAAAACAACATTTTACGACGCACAATGTGAGTCGTAAAACGCTCAGACGATGCGCAAATACGTGTCAAGGAAGACCCTGTCATAACGAGAGACGACACGCTTTTGCGCGTCGTCTATTTACGATGCGCATTTACGACGCACATTTACGACACACATTTACGATGCGCAGTCACGACACGTAATGTGTATCAAGGAAGGCCTTGTGATAACAGAAGAACTCATCCCGAGAACTTCGTCCCGAGAACTCCTCACGGGCATCGACTAATGGGCATTTCTCTCTTTTGCACTGTGATAACAGGAGAAGATACTCATACAGATCCCCCCAACAGCTCCGACTCCATCATCTCCAGCATATCACAACACCAATATGTTTATATATTTATATTTAACTTTTATAAGTGACATTAACCATATAACAAAGTGATGGATTCAAGTGACGATTCATCTTTTTCAAGAAAAAAAAAAGCTAAAAGTTTTGTCCCTAATGTTTTACCCATCAATCTTTCGCCATATTAGATGAATGTAATTATCTATGGTTCTGAAGGTACTCATAAGTGACGACAAATATTGTTCAACTAATAAAACAAAAAATATTGTCTACAAAGAGGTCCTTCAAGGATTATAGATATTTATCGATTTTGATGTATCTTCTACACATTTCAATAATACTAATAACTATAAGTTTTTTTTTAATAGTTATTATGCAGTATCTGTAGACATTTATATGTTTTTTATGTGTTTTCCACGTTTAACGCGGGTTATAATCTAGTTAATTTTAAACTTCAATTACTTTTTTTTATCCCCTCCTTATATATCCTTTTTTTTCTTCTCATCCTTAAATATGCAAACCACAGGTACCATCTTTATCTATTTTTCCATCTTTAGAGCTGAACTATACCAATATGAGGCTCGTGAAAAAATAAAAAAAATAAGGCCCTTGTGTAGTGCCCCCAAATTTCAAACCATAATTTTTTTTTCCATTTAAAATAGGTTAACAATTAAAAGCATTTTACTTGAATATGTGGTATAACATCTATTTGTTTAAAACCCATACGATTAACAAAGTTGAGATACAAAACAACGAAAAACAATATCTTCGATGAGAGTGTACAATACCGTCGAGCTCTTTCCAAGAACATTCTGTTAAACATTTAATCCAAAACTGTAAGTATAAAGTTTAGTGAGTTCCCCGGTATACTACATATTCTACCATGCATACAATGCATACAAACTAAGTTATCGGCCTTAGCGTCGATCTACCAACTTTCCTGTAACAACCCAAATTTTCCCATAAAAATTTTCATTTTTAATTAACAAAACTGTTACCAATGAACATAAAATACCAATTACAATTGTTTTCAAAATCCACAGTATCAAACATTTTATTTATATATCAGAGTGTCCCCAAATAAAATCGCCAGAGAGTGCATGTTGCGCAATCAAGCCGGGCCCTTGCCCTTTGGCTCTGAAGTACCTGAAACAACCAACAAACTGTAAGCTAATGCTTAGTGAGATCCCCAGATCATACCCCACACATTCCATATAATCACATAATCCATATTAGCTCTATAAGCTACACATATCTTATAAGTCATGCATACAAACATATAAGGATGCCATGGAAACCCTCCAATATCCTATACCGAGTGCCACTGGAACTCCCAAGTGGTCTTAACTGATGGGTTTTAGCCATAAGAACTATCCTATGTGCGCATGCAAAACCCTAATGCTTGGATCTAGGCTTTCTAATTAAACATGCTTTGAATCCAAGACTTCTAATGACTATTTAGGAATAAGAACCATGTTAAAACAGATCTAGAATCATACCTTTGAATTCCTTGTTAATCTTGTTGTCTTGGAGCTTCTAGAGTCACAATTGTCACTCCTCTAATGGCTTACAAACACCAAAAAACAAGGAGGATGATTTGGGAGAGAGGAGAGGGGATGAAATCGGCCAGGGTTTCTATGCTTTAGATGAAGTTCCGATTTCCCTTAGCCATAGCGTCTATTTATACTTGTAGACTCCTTAAGGGTTACAACCTAAACCCTAATTGGATAATCTTCTCTTAAGGCCATCCAAATCCATTCCTTAGATAACTCATGGACGATTTGAGCTATCCTTTAGCTTCTAGAATCCGTCCAATCCATATCTATATGGATTTACAGTCTAAAGTTTAACTATCAAACAATTGACAGTTTATACCCTTTTATTTAATTAATCTCTTTAAGTCACCAAATTAATTCCAATTAATTCTATGACTTATATTAATCAAATAACAATAATATTATTCTTTATATTATTCTCATAATATATTAATAATATTTATTCTCTCTTAATAAATCATCCTATCAAGTTGCTATGGTGAAGGCAACCCAAAAGGACCATGCACAACCGGGTCAAATACTTGCCTAATATAGTTGCAACCTTAGACACTATTCCAACAGTCTCCCACTTGGATAAGTCTAGTAACTATATGCACAAGTACAATTCGGTTTGCAATCATAGCTCTCAAAGACGCTGTCAAACTCTGATCTAATCAATCTTGTCCTTTAGATAAGGGATCGTACAGTCCTCTGTTAGATACCATGCTGACAATCCTATGGAATGGTTAGTCAAGCATTTAGGTTTCTCGATCTCTGATTTATTTGACATAGAACTTAATCGAACACGTCAATTCAGTTCTGACCGGGCCCGGCACATAAGTCAAATCAAATCATCGAGCGGCCGAGATATCGCTTTTACCTTCTTAGATAAAAGTTACAGATAAACTTCGACTTATATGCATTTACTTATTCATTAATCAACTATACACAACAATGCGTTTTATAACATCGAGTTACTGATGCGTTTTCGCATTATCAATGTACAATTAATTAACAAATAACAAACCATATATCTAGGTTTTAAGACTATATGATATTATTGTCTTGCGATCACCCTTTTATATCATATTCCATAAGGTGATTCCAGCAAGCGCGGGTTTGTTCCAATGCTCAAAACTAGTTCATAAGCACTCATGAACATTGCAGCAATCCTTTGCTATGTCTAACACCATTTAGACAATCTACACACCAATTCATGACAATCTTCATTCATATCTACTTCCAACATATGAACGATTGTGGACAATTTGAACAATTCGATTATTCCTAATAAACTCAATTATTCTGGAAGTCAAAACATGCAAAGTGAAACAATAGTTAAACAATTAACATAAGATAGTAACATTACTCATAAATAAAACTCATTTATTTAATCATCAAATGTTAATTACATTTATCTATTACACGTTTCTAATACTATCTAATCTATGCTAATATCATCCTTCAGCCCAATACTCCTAGCATGCTGCAAGTGCTTAACCCTACTCAGTCCCTTCGTAAGCGGATCTGCTGGGTTATGTTCTGATGATATCCTCTTCACTACGAGTTGTCCTTATTATACACGATGTCTTATGATGTGATATTTTCTGTCGATATGTCTTGATCTACCATGATCCCTCGGTTCCTTGGTCAAGGCAACCGCTCCTTCGTTATCACATAAAATCTCCATGGGCTCCTTTATGGCAGGTACAACTCCAAGATCACCGTAGAAGTTCTTCAGCCATATTGCCTCCTTCGACGCTTCGCTCGCTGCAATGTACTCTGGTTCGCACGTTGAATCAGCTACGGTTTCCTGCTTGGAACTCTTCCATGTCACTGCTCCTCCATTCAGGGTAAAGACCCAGCCCGACAGCGAACGGTAGTTGTCCCTGTCGGTCTGAAAACTGGCGTCACTATACCCTCGCACCTTCAAGTCATCACTCCCTCCGAGGACTAAGAACCATTCCTTCGTCCTCCAAAGGTACTTAAGGATATTCTTCACCGCAATCCAATGTGCTCTGCCAGGATTCCCTTGATATCTGCTAACCATGCTCAAAGCGAAGGCTACATCAGGGCGAGTACAAGTCATAGCGTACATGATTGAGCCAACTGTGGAAGCGTATGGTACTCGGCTCATTTCTGCTATCTCAGCTTCGGTACTCGGACTTTGAGTCTTACTCAACTTGGCATTACTTTGTATCGGTAATTCTCCCTTCTTCGAGCTTTCCATACTAAAACGTTTTAGTACCTTCTCTAAGTAAGTATTCTGACTAAGTCCAATTAGTCTCTTACTTCTTTCTCTTACTATCCTTATTCCCAAAATGTAAGAAGCCTCTCCGAGGTCTTTCATAGCGAAGCACTTCCCGAGCCAGGACTTAACCTCCTGCAGAGTCGGGATGTCGTTTCCTATGAGTAATATGTCATCGACATATAGAACGAGGAAGCTTACTATACTCCCACTGGCTTTGACATATACACATGATTCATCTTCGCTTCGTACAAATCCAAACTCCTTGACTTTCTCATCGAAGCAAAGATTCCATCTGCGAGACGCTTGCTTAAGTCCATAAATGGACTTCTCAAGCTTACACACTCTATTCGGATGCTTCGGATCCACAAACCCCTCTGGCTGAGCCATGTAAACATCCTCAGCCAACTTTCCGTTAAGGAAAGCGGTCTTGACATCCATTTGCCAAATCTCATAATGATGAAATGTGGCAATAGCTAGCATCACTCTAATAGATTTAATCTTCGCAAATGGTGAGAAGGTCTCATCATAGTCAAGTCCGGGAGTTTGAGTAAAGCCCTTCGCAACCAATCGCGCTTTATATGTGTGTACGTTTCCATCCACGTCGGTCTTCTTCTTGAAGATCCATTTGCACCCAACGGTCTTACGTCCGGGCACATAATCAACCAAATTCCAAACTTGGTTATCATACATGGATTGGATCTCGCTATCCATTGCCTCTTTCCATTTCGCAGACTTCGGGCCTGCCATGGCTTCCTTATAGCTGTTAGGTTCATCAAGATTTATTAGTGTACCATCACTAATATACGTGTCCCCTTCGGTAGTAATATGAAAACCATAAAACTGGGGATGAACTCTAACTCTATCGGAACGTCTAAGAGGTAAGGATTCGTCAATCGGTTCAACCGGAGTTTCCTCCTTAGGTTGAGTGCCACCGGTAGAGGTTCCTTCATCTATCGACTCTTGAATCTCTTCAAGCTCGATTTGCCTCCCACTGTCTCCTTGGCCTATGAGTTCTCGCTCTCGGAAAACTCCTCTCCTCGCAACAAAGACAACATTGTCCTTCGGTCTATAGAAGAGATATCCAAAGGATGTCTGCAGGTAGCCGATGAAAATACATCGCTCACTTTGAGGTTCGAGCTTGTTGTGAGTATCTCGTCTTACGAAAGCCTCGCAACCCCAAACCTTGATATGTGCCAACGAGGGAGCTTTCCCTGTCCACATCTCGTGAGGTGTTTTGGCAACCTTCTTAGTAGGGACTCGATTAAGGATATGGGCGGCAGTCTCTAAGGCATACCCCCAAAAAGAGATAGGTAGTGAAGCACGACTCATCATAGAGCGAACCATATCCAATAAGGTTCGATTACGCCTTTCTGCCACACCATTCAGCTGCGGTGTCCTAGGAGGCGTCAATTGCGAAACTATTCCACACTCCTTGAGATAATCATGGAATTCAAGACTTAGGTACTCTCCTCCTCGATCGGATCGAAGCATCTTGATTTTCCTGCCTAATTGATTCTTCACTTCATTCTTGAACTCTTTGAACTTTTCAAAGGTTTCCGACTTTTGCTTGATTAAATAGATATACCCATATCTACTATAATCATCGGTAAAAGTCATGTAGAAGCGGTTCCCATCCTTCGTGGTTGATCTAAACGGTCCACATACATCGGTATGTATTAAGTCCAATAGACCCTCACCCCTTTCACACGTACTCGTGAAGGGTGACTTAGTCATCTTTCCAAGTAAACAAGACTCGCACGTGTCATCTTCCCTAAGGTCGAATGACTCCAACACTCCATCCTTTTGGAGTTGGGCTATGCGTTTCTTGTTGACATGTCCAAGACGACAATGCCACAAGGATGCTTTATCCATACTAGTGGAAGAATCTATATTCAAAACATCATTTCCTAAGTCAACAGTTTCATAAATTCCATTACATGGTATAGCTTCAAAGTAAAAGACACCATTTAGATAAGCCAAAATAGAACCATTCTCATTATTAAAAGAAAATCTAAAACCTTGTCTATATAAACCATGAAATGAAATGATGTTTCTAGCCATTTCTGGTGAATAGCAACAATTGTTCAAATCTAAACATAAATTATTCCTAAGCACTAAAGAATACACTCCAATCTTGGTCACAGGCGACGATCTTCTGTTCCCCATGATTAGATTGATCCTTCCTTGCTCCACATCCCTACTTCTTCTTAGTCCCTACACATTAGAACAAATGTGGTAACCACAACCGGTATCAAGAACCCAAGAAATAGCATAATTAAAATCGTTAGATTTAATTGTGTATATACCTGTAAAAGATGGCTTGATCTTTCCTTCCTTGATGGCTTGCAAGTACTCTGGGCAGCTTCTCTTCCAATGTCCTATCTTGTGGCAGTGGTGGCACTCTGCCTCCTTAGGGTTAGGGCAGGGCTTAGCGGGATCAACTTTGGTCCCACTAGAAGAGGCACCATCTCGGGGTTTAACCTTGTGATAGTTCTTAGACGAGGCCTTCCTCTTATTTCCCTTTCCTTGACCAATAGCCAAGACAGGAGCAGCGGGTGGATTGGGAGTTGGTGCAACAGACTTGTCTTTGAAGTTGATCTCAGCGACCCTCAAGAGACCTTGGAGTTTGCTTAGGGTGACCTCCTCTTTGTTCATGTGGTAGGTCATCCTAAATTGATTGTACATCGGAGGCAAAGAGTGAAGCACCATGTCGATCGCCAAGTCTTCCCCAAAGTCAACATTTAACTTGCGAAGGCAGTCGACATACCTTTGCATCTTTTGCAGGTGCACGGTAAGAGATTCTCCATGACCCATCTTAGCGGAAATCATGTTAGTGAAAATCTCATAACGCTCTTGTCTCGCGTTCTGGTGGTATCTCTCCAATAAGTCTTGATGCATCTCGTACGGGTACATGTCCTCATAGGACTTTTGGAATTCGGAGTTCATGGTGGCTATCATGATGCAATGTACCTTCGTTGCATCTCGCTCATGAGTTTCAAAAGCAGTGATTTCAGCCGGAGTAGTGATTTCAGGGTTGATCTTCTCGAGCTTCTCATCTAGGACATACTCCTTATCCTCATAGCGAGCAATGGTGCGAATGTATCTTATCCATTCGCTAAAGTTCGTTCCATCGAAGGTGACCTTTTGGCAAAGGCTCATCAACGTGAAAGAACTAGCAGCAGCGTTGTTTGCGTTCGACATCTACAAATAGAAAGGACAAAGATAGATTAGAATAAGAATCCCTAATTATCACCCAATAAGAAAAATTAGGGCTAGGATCCAACAACAACATTTACATATTAGAAAAGGGATGCCGTAATCCAACACGCAAATAAATTGAAGGTAAGCGAATGACGATTCACTAATTCTCCACCATAAAAAACTAACTATAAGTCCTAAATGTATTGAGAATTCCTAGGTTCGGATGAGATTCATTGAAACTATTCAATGACATGTTTAAATCTCGATATGCCCCTCTTGTTTTTGACTGGGATACCGAGGATCACAAAGCGGGTGTGAATTACTGTGTAAATTCACATGGTGCCTTCATTGTAACGATCACCTATTCGATGTGCCGGTAAACAACACACGCTCCATCGAACTATGATAAACAATGAATCACCCTTTGCCACCTTTGCTTAGAACCAATTAGTGTGCCGGTAAACCACACACGTTCCACTAACTTCTTAGCAAGGGTGCAAAGTGTAATTTCATGGGATTGCATCAATTCACTTTTCCTAAAGTAACTAAGATTGGGAGATTTTAAAAAATGTATAGTTACTTTGTATTACTTATTATACTTTGAATGAGAGGATGAGGTTGCCCTATCCTACCCGTTCGGCTAACGACCCTCCACCGATCAAGCAAGAGGTGGGTGTGAGTGTACACCCATTAAGCGTCATTTTATAGGCCGCAACCTTATACCCACCTTATAAATCGACTTCGTGAATGAGGCCTACTAACGGTAAGACTAGCATTTTAGTTATATATATATATATATATATATATATATATATATATATATATATATATATATATTATTCTTCTAATATTATATTAGTATAGGGTTGTATTTTAAACATTTTAAAAACTAGGGTTTGAAATTTAAATTGTCTAAATTAAAACATTTAATCACAAAATATAAATTTCAAACTTGAGGACAAGTTTTAAACATTTAAAACATGGAGGATCAAATAACAAATAATTTTAATTAACAATTAATTTCCTAATTATCTATATTTGATTTATTCAAAATTTCTTTCAAGATAATTACCAAAATAATCAAAATAATTAATTAATTATCATATAAGGAAATTAAATATTTTATTAGTTGATAAATATCTTTAATTAGATCAAGATTATAGTCATATATATCAAAAAATCGGATTAGGGTTGATCTAATATGATTAAGGTAAGTTTCCATAAGATAATTATGAAGAAATCTCGAATCTGGCCATTCCTGACGCTTGGACTCGCCGAGTGCACAAAGGGACTCGCCGAGTCAAGACAACTCGCCGAGTCCACTTTGGAACTCGCCGAGTCCATGACTCAGAAACACAAAAATCGAATTTTGCAGTTTAGTTTCAGACAATTAAGCAACAATTTAATGAAAACCAAGCTAGGCTCTGATACCACTGATGGGTTTTAGCCATAAGAACTATCCTATGTGCGCATGCAAAACCCTAATGCTTGGATCTAGGCTTTCTAATTAAACATGCTTTGAATCCAAGACTTCTAATGACTATTTAGGAATAAGAACAATGTTAAAACAGATCTAGAATCATACCTTTGAATTCCTTGTTAATCTTGTTGTCTTGGAGCTTCTAGAGTCACAATTGTCACTCCTCTAATGGCTTACAAACACCAAAAAACAAGGAGGATGATTTGGGAGAGAGGAGAGGGGAGGAAATCGGCCAGGGTTTCTATGCTTTAGATGAAGTTTCGATTTCCCTTAGCCATAGGGTCTATTTATACTTGTAGACTCCTTAAGGGTTACAACCTAAACTCTAATTAGATAATCTTCTCTTAAGGCTATCCAAACCCATTCCTTAGATAACTCTTGGACGATTTGAGCTATCCTTTAGCTTCTAGAATCTGTCCAATCCATATCTATATGGATTTACAGTCTAAAGTTTAACTATCAAACAATTGACAGTTTATACCCTTTAATTTAATTAATCTCTTTAAGTCACCAAATTAATTCCAATTAATTCTATGACTTATATTAATCAAATAACAATAATATTATTCTTTATATTATTCTCATAATATATTAATAATATTTATTCTCTCTTAATAAATCATCCTATCAAGTTGCTATGGTGAAGGCAACCCAAAAGGACCATGCACAACCGGGTCAAATACTTGCCTAATATAGTTGCAGCCTTAGACATTATTCCAACATTAACTACCTGCCATGGGAACCCCCACATGGTCTTTACTAACTGCCACTAGAACCTCCACATGGTCTTGACTACCTACCATGGGAACCCCGCATGGTCTTCACTTAACCAAATAACTATCATACGAGCTAAACATGTAAACATACTAGGATGCCTTGGAAACCCTTCTATGACTTATACCAAATGCCATGGGAACCCCCACATGGTCTCAATCTACTGCCAAGGGACCCCCCCCCCCCCCCCCGGCGCGGTCTTCCATTTAATTGTCATACCGACATATCACATAATCGACTAATCAATTCACATACCATGTAATAGGCCGAACTTGGTACCTTCGACCCGTTGGTATGGTGAGAAGACTCACCTCTTAAGAAATGTTGAACCGATAAGATAAGTCCCAACTTGCAGCTCCAACCCAACTGCCTACAAACATCATGTGACTAACTTTGTCAAAATCCTGAAATACCAAAAATACCCTTAAAGTCAAACTTGGTCAACCATGGTCAAAGTTAAGGTCAATAGTAAAGGTCAACAGTCCAGGTTAATCCCAACTCATCGAGTGCATTTAGCAACTCGTCGATTTCCTTCACAGTCCAAAAAACAAGGAAAAAATCTAGCCAACTCGTCGAGTTTACTCAGCATCTAGAAGACGGGGAAACCCGATCTAACTCGTCGAGTTCCTTCGGCCCTTTTCTCATTCAGACACTTTTAAGCGAAACCAAGGCTCCAAACTATAGATCTAACCTCCTAGGGTGTAGTTACCACGTAAAGTTTCCAACTTTACGTGCATGCAAGGCCTCAAGAGGCTAAAACACCAAAAACTAAGCTTAGGAAGAGGTTTAGAGCATGGAGAAGGGCCAAGACTAGATAAAGTCGACAACTTTATGTCCATGGGGCCTAGAAGAGTCCAGATCTGAGACCATGTCCTCATGACAAGCTCAAACCCGAGAGTGACTCCATCTTGCACTAGAAATGACCATATTCTTGCATAAGGGAAGATCTTAGAAATGGAAAGCTAAGGTAAAGACTTTTTACCTCCAAATGGTTGCTAACATAGAGTAGATGTCGGATCTACTACTTCTCCCTTTGCTCCAACCTCTTCAAGCTCCAAGTTCCTTCACAACTACACCAAAATCACTATTTAAGGCTCTCACACACACTCAAGAAGATGTAAAGCTCGAACTAGGGTTTCTCAGGGCTGTAAATATGATGAGGGAGGCCACAAATGAACCATAAGTTCTTTATATATGGAGCAAAACCCGGAAAATTAGGGTTTTCCTTTCTAGCGCCTACTCGTCGAGTTGGGCCTTCCAACTCGTCGAGTAGACCCTTCATCTCGCGTCCATAATGATTCATACTCGATGAGTTGGAGCTCCCTAACTCATCGAGCCCCAGCCTAAAACCCTAAATGTTAGAGAAATAAATGATACCTTAACCAAGCGTTACATTTCCTATTAACATACATACAATAATCATACATATCATCCACTAGCACTCTGCCTCTATACTGCTACTGTCTCTTAGCCAACTATTGCTACCAACTCTCAGTCGTTAACCACTATCAGATCTCAGGTGCCATGCAATCATTGGCTTATAGTCATCTCATATCCATATCACGGTTAATGTTAATAATGACGATCGACTTGTGAATACATAGTCATATATAGTCAGGAATAAGATAGACGGTTGAACAAATGATCCCAGCCAAAAGCAATAAATCAAACAAGAACCATGTAATAAGGCTTTAAACCAAGAGTTCTCAGGCTATCTAACCCAAACTACATACAACCCTAGGGTAACCGCTCAACAATCAATCAATACTATCATTGCCCTAGCCAAATATGACACCTAATAGTATCATACAATCCACATGCAAGACCTTACCGGTATAGCATACCATGACACCAAGTGTCCTACACTACACATACATACTAAGGAAATATCCTAGTCAACTAGCATACGTGTACTCTATCAGTACATATATCCTACCAGACAAAGGATATACAATGTTACATGTGGTATAGTGAGAAGACTCACATGAATCGCAATACAAGAGAAGCACAACTACACTCTCAACTCTTTGCACCGATCAGACCCATGGACTGACTATCATTAATTAAAGTTTAAACCTCAATCTACAACCTGACACCTTCCACTTTGGCCCAAGGTCAAATTGCAAAAAGTCAACGGTCAACAAAGTCAACAACTATCGTGTCGTGGCAAGTCCTTGGGTGCGTCGTGGCCAAGTCCAAATAAAACAAAACAAATCTTCTCGTTGCGTCGTGGCAAACCACCCACCACATGGTGGTGGTTGTCAAAATCAACTTAATGAGTTAAGCTCTTAACCCTTATTCTCCAGAGCAGCAGAGCTCAAAGCTTAGATTTGATGACTCTAATGGTCTTAATGGATAAAGTTTCCAACTTTATCCATTATCATGTCTCACTTGCACCCAAACTCTAACCCTAACTTCAAAGTGAACCAATACACATGCTTAACCTCAAGAGAAAGTGTAATGCCTGTAAATTCGGGCTAAACATTTGAAGCATAATAATAATTATACATTTTATTGAACAATTAAAATCATTGAATAGAGTAATTATTCTTTGCATGCATTACGAGCTAATATATGTTTATCATATACACGTTATGTGGACAAATATTAAGAGTAAATAATATTTGTAGAAAAACTTAATATAAAATTATCGTTAAGTGATAAAATAACATTAAAAATAAAAGATTATTTAAGATAAATAATCTTAACAAAAGTTGTAGTAGTCGTGATCACGAGCCCGTGGATATAAAGAATGCTTAAATTTGACTTCGTTTGAGAAAGTTATGGTTTTCGAAGTTTCGTGTTCTACTATGCACAACAACGTGTGTCACAAAATATGAATCAGAGATAAGTTTCTTATTAGACTAAGTGATCTAAATGAAAGTTGTAGTAATCGTAATTACGAAAGTTTGCATATAAAAAACGCCTAAACCTGACTTCATATGAGGAAGTTATGATATTTTCGAAGTTTCGAGTGAGACATAGTACACTATTGTGCCACACAAAAATTGAAATAAAATCGGTTGATTGTTAGCCGAAAAAATCTAAACTAAAGTTGTAGTACTCTTCAATACAAAACTGACGATATAAAGAACGTCGAAAATGGAGCTCGTATGAAGAAGTTATGAATTTCGCAACATCGTTTACAGTATAAGCATTGTCGTACTGTAAAACAAAAATAAAGTGTGAATTAGCCGATGAAGTCTAAATGAAAGTTGTAGTAATTGTCGATACGAAAGTGAGGATATAAAATCCATCAAAAAAGGCCTTCGTATGCGAAAGCTACGATTTTTAAAAGATTTGGAAATCTGAACCAATAGGAGCTCACCATGTGTCACAATCAGATGTGACCCTTAGTCTCCAAGCTTCGTCGACCTGGACCACTCAGGAGCCTCCACATGGCCAGGGTGCGACATGCCTCCTGATATTTGCTATATATATATATGTCTGATTTTTATCACATTTCTTCACAAATCTTCTTCCTTTCTCTCTCAAATTTTCCTAAGGCCCACCTTTAGGAGTCTTAGGTGTTACTAGTTATGCTACGAAGCGTCAAAGATCCCGGTATCTTACGAGAGTGATGTCTAGGCTATACATGTGAGGTGTTTAAAGTGGATTTTCCAAAAAGTGTATCTTTTTTTTCACATCCTCATGCAAAGATCCCTTAACAACACTTGCATAGGAAAACAAAGTCTCGTTATTGAAAATCTTGGATTTGATGTGAGAATTAGGATCCTAAATCACACGATCACCATTCTTTAGGAATCTCAAAACTGTGGCAAACATCTTATAATTGCCAAACCAAACATCATTAAGTTCGACAACAATCCTATTGATATCTTTCACATCAATGAAATGAACCAAACTAAATCGTTTCCCCAATCTCGATAACTTAGAAATAATAAACACATCCACGACATGGCCAATTCCTGCACACACACCTTCCAAATATCCTTTGGACCAATGGAATCCGGAAAATTCGAAACATAGAATGAATGTGATACCTTATTTAATTTGTCAGAAGAAACATTTGTAACCCTCTGGTGAACCCTATTGGAGAACGCTGAGTTTCTACTCCTAGCCCTAGTCCACTCCCTTTCGGAATGTTGAACAATCCCCATTGTCACATCCCGGGCCAAAGCGGCTATACATGCCAGACTATGCGACTTTTTTCATGGATCACATGCAATTGGATAAATAGCACAAGTACAACAATATCAAAAAATTAGTTGTATTCCATCTTGAAGTTTGAATACTAGATTCTTACAGATAATAATAAAGCACATGAATTTCTTTAAGCAACTAGGCAGATATAACAAAAAATAGAAAAACTAGGTCGCCCAAAATCTATGACTATTCTGTCGTCTAAAATGCTTGTTTAGTGATTTCCTGATACACATGTAATTTTGAGGGTCAACACAAGGTTGGTGAGAGATACAAGTTTTTTGCTAGTGCAACAATGATACCTTTATAATGGCCAAAGAGTATTGCTATTATATGTAAAACCATGCTTAAAATGTTTTGTAAAGAAAGAAACCAAATCTGTGGTTTTGAGAGAGAGAGAGAGAGAGAGAGGGAGATTCGGTTAATGTTTATAGTGAGTCCTATAACCGAGCTATGTGACTAGATGTACCCCTTACAAAGCTTCATTGGATGCTGTGGGATCAACCTAAGATAATTATCACCCACTTCAATTGATTCGTTGAGGTTGTAGCTAGCAACCGCAGGTGAGGGTGTCAACTTGTATAGATCTATATATATGTATCTCGCGTCGAGGATTAATGTTTATACTCATGTGGGTGTGCTAAGTGTTTATACTTAGGTTATGAATAACGTCTCACTACAAAATCCATTAACTAATGTATGTGAATAAATTTTCACTATAGAAGCCGAGTATGTTTGATAAGTAAAGGTGCATGATACTCGCTTAAATAGGTGGTAAATCTCACAAGTACATGAATAAATTTTAATTTATAATATTTATAACTTTATGTGTATATATATATATATATATATATATATATATATATATATACACACACACACACACACATGTATGATATAAGTTGAATACTACAAAGGTGATAAACTTTTATAATATTTGATTTCTGACATGCAATTATCACATAACATCATAGCATTTTTTTGTATTAAGTAGCATATGTTCTTTTTGACTAGTTATTTCATTTTAAACAACATAACATATGCATCTCTGAAGGGTTTTGAGTAAAACAACATTCATATGGTGTTCATGTAAAACCCTAATGCTTGGATTGAGTTTTTCTAATTGTACATGAATAATTGTCCAATACTTGCATAAACTCTAATCTAGCATATCATAAAACGAAATCAATAACTAAATAAGTTCAGATTATTACCTTTATATTATTGCAAGAATCTTCAAGCTTTAAGAGCCTAGTATCACAAATGTAATACCTTTAATCGATCACAAACACCAAGGCGACAATAATGATATTAAAGAGAGGTTGGTGGCTCAAAATCAGCTCTAAGGACTCTAGGGTTCTTCTGGTAGTCGATTTTGGATGCCCTAGGGTCCTTATATAGCTGAGCTGATAGGGTTTCAGTCAAAACTCTAATTGGATAGCTTAGGCCTTAAGCAACCCCAATAATCTTCTGGAATAAGGCCTTAGACGATTTCAAGGTGGGCCTCCACCCTAATTTCGTCCATCCCAAAATCCAAGTGATCCACATCCCAAAATTCAATTATCTTATAATTGCAATTCCAGTCCCCTAAGTTTAATTAATATCTTTTGATCACAAAATTAATTTCTTAATTAATTTTTGACCAATATAATTAAGTAATATGATTTCTCTTTTAATATATTATTCTTATAATATATTAATAAACCATAATAGCCTCTTTCTCCATATGTCATCCAGTCAAGTTGCTTTGGTGAAGGCAACCCAAATGAACCATGCTACAACCGGGTCAACTACATACCAAATATAGTTATGGACTTAAACACTAATCCAACAGTCTCCCACTTGGATAAGTCTAATAACTATAAATGCAAGTACGACTTCAAGATTCGATTAGCAATCGTATCTCTCGCTGTCGAACTCTGACTCGTCCTTTAGATAAGGGATCGTATAGTCCTCCGTTCTTAAGATATCATGCGTACAAATACATGGAACATAGTCATACTTATTCTCCAGCAGTTTGTTTCTCGATCTCTGATTTGTCTGACATAGAACTTAATTGAACACATCAACTCAGTTCTGACCGGGCCTAACACATAAGTCAAATCAAATCATCGAGGGGCCCAAATATCGCTTTTAGCCTCTTAGGATCTTCGACTTATATGTATTTATTATTCACCCATCAAATCATACACAACAATGTGTTTTATAACATCAAGTTACTGATGCGTTTACGCATTATCAATGTACAACCAATTTGCAAACAATAAATCATATATCTAGGTTTAAAGACTATATGATATTATCGTCTCACAATCACTCGTGATTAATTCCATGAAGTGATTCAAGTGAGCGCGGTTTTATTCCAAGACTCAAATCTTATTTCATAAGTACTCATGAACATTGCAGCATACTTTTGCTATGTTTAATACACTTTAGACAATCTACAAGCCAATTCATGACAATCTTCTTTCATACCTACTTCCAAAGTATGAGCGATTGTGGACTGTTCGAATAATCTTGTCATTCTGGAAGTCAAAACATGAAAAGTGAAACAATAGGTAAATAATTAACACAAGACAATAACTTTACTTATAAATAATACTCCGTTATTTAATCATCAAATGTTAATTACAGTTTATCTATTACACGTTTCTAAGCTATCTAATCTAAACTAATATCATCCTTCAGCCCAATACTCCTAGCGTGCTGCAAGTGCTTAACCCTACTCAGTCCCTTCGTAAGGGAATCTGTTGGGTTATCCTCTAATTATACCCTCTTTACTACGATGAGTCCCTCTTCTACCCGATGTCTAATAAAATGAGAGTTGTTGTCGATATGTCAAGATCTGCCATGATCCCTCGGTTCCTTGGTCATGGCAACCGCTCATTCATTATCACAGAAAATATCCATGGGCTCCTTTATGGCTCGTACAACTCCAAGGTCTCCGATGAAGTTCTTCAACCATATTGCCTCCTTTGACACTTCGCTCGCCGCTATGTACTCTGATTCACACATTGAATCAGCTACAGTGTCCTGCTTGGAACTTTTCCAAGTCACTGCTCCTCCATTCAGGGTAAAGACACATCCCGACTGAGAGTGGTAATTGTCTCGGTCGGTCTGAAAACTGACATCACTATATCCTCACACCCTTAAGTCATCATTCCCACAGAGGACAAGAAACCCTTCCTTGGTCCTTCGAAGGTACTTAAGAATATTCTTAACTGCGATCCAAACTCTTTGACTTCCTGCGAAGCGAGGATTACTCCTGTGTATATGTCAAACTCTTTGACTTACACACTCTATTAGGGTGCTTCGTATTGAAAAAACCCCCTGGCTGACTCATGAAAACATCCTTAGCCAACTTCCCATTAAGGAAAGTGGTTTTGACATCCATCTGTCATATTTCATAATCATGAAATGCATCTATGGCTAGGATAACCCTAATAGACTTTATCTTTGCAACTGGCGAGAAGGTGTCATCATAGTCAACTCCGGGAGTTTGAGTAAAGCCCTTCGCAACCAATCACACCATATAAGTGTTTATTGCTGTTGAAATTGGTGATCAAATGAGGAGGTCATGGTCTCTATTTATAGCCTAATCAAGCCTCACAATACCATGCAATCCCCATGACTCTTTGGATAGTCAAACACACTAAAGCACCATATTTGTACCTTGAAAGTGAAAGGATAAGGTGCTGATTGGGGGTGGGGGGGTTCATGGACATGGGAAAGAAGAAAGAAAGAGAATATGGCTGATTTTCTTCATACATGCAAGGTAACAAAAGTGGGTGATGTCATCAACCTGAAAAAGTCCCTAGAACTCTTTTAGATTTGTATACCAAGATCCCGACGTCTAGTACTTTTTTACGAAAATGGGGAATGGTTGAGCCGAGTACACTAATTCCCGAAGCTAGAACAGATTAATTATTTGAGTTGTAGAACTTCAGGAAATTGCGTTTAAAGATTCGTGTTTGATTGATCCGAAACGTCTGATTTTTCGACTGTTACAAATATTTTTACTAAAAATATTTCGATTATGGAATCAAATAATAGACCATTGTCTGAGTCCAAAACATTCTCGTAATATCCATCTGAGGTGCGTAGGTGCCTTAACGGATCGAAACGATTTATGCAATTTAAAAAAATTCAGTATCATATTGGTTTGTTTTCTTATAACAGTTGTATCTTTTGCATAGGAACTCCGTTTTGGATGTTCTTTATATTTTCGGACTTTGGTGAACATGTACTACGAGAATAGAGTGTTTGCTTTGCTCACAACGGCTTAATATGAAATTTCAGTTTTTCTGACGTTTTAACTAGGGTTATAGTTGGTGCTTCATGATTCATTTGAGATTTTCCAGAATTGAAACTAAGATGTCGTCTCATATCTTATTTTAATGACACTATTTATTTTTCAAAATATGCACTAAAGCTCATTAAGTCAGGTTAAAAAGAGGTTCAATGTGAATTGACTGTCTACAGTTTTAGACCTACATTCTCGGATGTCACACGCATGCAAGAGAATGGCGATGAAACAGTACCTCCAAACGAATCCCTGACTTGACACCAGACAAAAAAAAGGAGAGAGACCATGCAAACGTTTGATCCCGCTGGATAAGAAGGGATCGACGTCAGACCATGTCGCAATTCGAAACTTCGAAAGCGTGAGTGAAACTTGTTGCATTAGTGTCTAAGTCCATAACTATATTTGGTATGTACCTGACCCACTTGTAGCATGGTCCTTTTGGGTTTCCTTCACCAAAACAACTTGACTGGATGAATTATAGAGAAAGAGGTTATTATGGTTTATTAATATATTATATGAATACTATATTAACAGAGAAATCATATTGTTTAATTAAGTTTGATCAAGAATTAATTAAGAAATTAATTATGTGGTCAAAAGATATTAATTGAACTTAGGGGACTGGAATTACAATTATGAGATAATTGGAATATGGGTTGTGGGTCCCTTAAGAAGGGAGGGGCGAAATCAATGTGCAAGCCCACATTGAAATCGTCCATGGCTTGTTTCTAGAAGGATCGAATGGGTTGCTTGGTGGCTAAGCAACCAGATTAGGTTTTGACTAAAACCCTAATTCCACACCTATATAAAGGGACCCTAGACATCACATTTTCGGCTACCCTAACCCTAGAACGATTGCTAGAGCCAAAAATCACCTCCCTCCTCTCTCTCTCTCTTACATTCTTCCAATTGCCTTGGTGTTTGTGATCGATTAGAGATATTACATTTGTGATACTAAGCTCTCAAAGTCAAGGACCTTCAAGCTTCAATTGAAAGGTAATCATCTAAAATTATATTAGTTATTAATTTCGATTTTTGTATGCTAGATCTAAGGTTTACAAGCTTTGGATGATTTGCATGTACAATTAGAGAAACCTAGATCCAAAGCTTTAGGGTTTGCATGTGCACCATAGGATTGATGTAATGCTCAAAACCCATCAGTGGCATCAGAGCCTAGGCTATTTTCTATTGTATTTGATGCGTTGTTTGATCATTCATTGCTTGCAAAATCAAAAATTCTGCCCTCTGACAGCTCAACTCGTCGAGTCACCTGATGAACTCGACAAGTCAGATGAACTCGGCGAGTCCAGTTAGTGACGCGGCGAGTTGGAGAATCAGGGAGTAGAACTTTCGGGATTTTGGCCTATTTTTGATTGGGATAATTACCAAAAACGTTTTTGATTAATAAAATCCGATTTTTATTAAATAGATATGATTATCCTTATCAAAATAGAAGATAATTACAAACTAATTAGATAATTATTGCCTTATATGATAATCTTTATTATTTGAATTATTTGATTGCATTATCTTACCATGAAATTGGATTAGGTCAAATTTAGATAATCACTAATTAATTTTTTAATTAAATTATTTATAATTTGATCTAGAAAGTTTTGAAAAGTTTCAAAACTTGCCCTCAAGTTTTGGAATTTAAACTTTTGATTAAAAGGTTTAATTTTGAAATATTTAAATTCTAAACCCTAGAATTTTACAAGTTTAAAATTCAACCCTTATACTATTATAATATTATAAGGTTAATATATATATATATATATATATATATATATATATATATATATATATATATTAAGCTAGTCTTACCGTTAGTAGGCCTCATTTACGAAGCCAATCTATAAGAGGGTATAAGGTTGTTGCCTATAAAATGACAGTTTAATGGGTGCCCACTCTTACCCACCGCTTCCTTGCCTATAAAAGGATAGGGAAACTAATTCCTCATTAAAAGTATAATGATTAAATATAGTAATTAAATGTTTTTATAAAATTCTCAATCTTAGTTACTTTAGGAAAAACGTGAAATGATGTTATTTCATGAAATTACACTTTGCACCCTGCCAAGTCGTTAGTGGAGCGTGCGTGGATAACCGGCACACTAATATGGACTAGCAATGGTGGCAAAGGGTGACTCGATGTTTATCATAGATAAATGGAGCTTGTGTGGTTAATCGTCACATTGATTAGGTGGTAAATGACATCGAGGGTACCAAGTATATTTGCATGGTTATTCACACCTTGTTTGTGATCCTCGGTATCCCAGTCACAAACTTGAAGGGCATATCGAGATTTAAACATGCCATTGAAAAGTTCAATGAATCTCAAAAGGTCTAGGAGTTTCAATACATTTAAAACTTAATTTCCTTTTCGTTTTTCATGGTGGAAATTA
Organism: Lactuca sativa; assembly: GCF_002870075.4. Classification (NCBI taxonomy): domain Eukaryota; kingdom Viridiplantae; phylum Streptophyta; class Magnoliopsida; order Asterales; family Asteraceae; genus Lactuca; species Lactuca sativa. The sequence goes on along the minus strand of NC_056625.2, from coordinate 63,105,264 downwards.
GTGAATCGTCATTCACTTACCTTCAAATTATTTGTAGTTTAGATTACGGCATCCCTCTTCTAAATTGTAAATAATGTTGTTGGATCCTAGCCCTAATTTCTCATTTGGGTGTTTAATTGGGGATTGTTATCTAATCAACCTTTGTCTCTTTTCTATTTCAGATGTCTACTTCGAACAACAACGCTTCAGGCTCGACCCCATCCGACTCATTCTCAATTATGAACTTGTGTGGGAGGGTGATATTTGATGGGACCAATTTCAATGATTGGATCTACAACATCCGCATGGTCACCCGCTACGAGGACAAGGAGTATGTTCTAGATAAGGAGCTGAAAGAGGTAAATGCCAAATGATATGATTCTTGGGATTTGGACGTCCCACGTGGAGAACACTTCAGATCTAGGGCATTAAGGGGGTGTTATGGCATAAAGTTGCCAACTTTATGGCCATGGAAGTCCCATGCAACCTTTAGACCATCATTTTGGTCTTTTGATACTTCTAGGGCCATGCATGTGGATAATGTTTAAGACTTTACGTGATTATTTAGTCCCTATAGTCCAGATCTATAACCTCATGGTCTATCTTGTAGTTTTGTGGTCTTTGGATGAAGACTTTGGCCTTTTTGGGTTAGGGTTTGAGCTTAATCTCATTCGGAAGGGTATTGATGGGTAAAGTTGGAAACTTTACCCTTCTAGAGGCATTTCCAGTCTAGGTCTGAAATATGAGACTTGGATTTGAAGAATAAGGGCTTAATGCAATAAGAAGGGTTGACAGACAAATAAACTTGACGAGTCCATAAGGGAAGTCAGCGAGTTGGTGTGGAATGTTCTCGATTCGGTTGAAGGAACTCGGCGAGCCTACATGGGAACTCAACGAGTTGAACTGGGAAAGTCTTGTTTCTGTTGAAAAGGAGGAACTCGGCGAGTTGGAGGAAAACTCGACGAGTTGGACCGCGATTTCACGATACTATGATTCATGGGAACTCGGCGAGTTGAATGGTAAACTCGACGAGTTAAGTCAAATTGGAGCATTGAATTTGACTTTGACTTGAAAATAGTTGACACTTAAGGCGTATGAGTAAGAATGGTATCCAAAGGTTGTTTTGATTCAGGGAGTGTGTAGAGCTGATTCCGGGACAGAGACAATTCAGCTGTAACGCCCGCAAATCTGGGCTAGTCAAATTAGAGGCAATAGGGGTCGAAAACGACTTTTCGACAAAAGATTATTTAGAATAAATAATCTTAACCAAGTTGTAGAGTATTTTAAAAGGTTTTCGTACATATAAAGAACGCCGAAAACCGAGTTATAACGAAGAAGTTATGACCCGTTGAAGTTTCGCGACGGAACTGGCACGATACCGGGAAGCGTAAATAGTGAATTTACGGTAGAGCGAGATTTAGCCTTAGCGATCTAAACGAAAGTCGTAGAATATGTTAAACTAAGAACATCGATAAAAAGAACGCCCAAATCTGACTTCGTATGAGGAAGTTATGATTTTTCTAAGATTTAGCATAGCAGTGCACAGCCCGAAATCTGAATTTTAGATCGGTCGATTTTTAGCCGACGGGATCTAAATGAAAGTTGTAGTACTCATAAATACCAACGCATGGATATAAAGAACGTCGATAATAGAGCTCGTATGCAAAAGTTATGGACGAAGCTTAGTCCCTACTTTTCGAGCGCGGCGAATTTGATACAGTTTTGTAAATCCGAGATAGAATGAGAATTAGCCAACGAGGTCTAAATGAGAGTTGAAGATCTCATTAATAGGAACTCAACGGTAAAAAGACAGACAAAAATGGAGCTCGTATGCAAAAGTTATGGACGAAGCTTAGTCCCTACTTTTCGAGCGCGGCGAATTTGATACAGTTTTGTAAATCCGAGATAGAATGAGAATTAGCCAACGAGGTCTAAATGAAAGTTGAAGATCTCATTAATAGGAACTCAATAGTAAAAAGATAGACAAAAACGGAGCTCGTATGCAAAAGTTACGGACGAAGCTTGGAGACTACTTTACTATACACTTCCTATAAATACAAGGGTGAACTCCTCATATTTTCTTCACACCATAAGCCTTTCTTTCTCTCTCTAACTTCTCTCTAGCCTCCCTAAACCCCTCCCAAGTCTACGGAACCTCCCTAGCACAAGAAGAGAGCCCCGGAGCGCCCGACGGCTCCGAGAAGAAAAGCTTTCGGCTCGGAAACGCTGCTCCAGCGAAGCCCGGTTTTTAATAAAAACCCGTTGTAAGTGAGCTACGCCTATAGTGTATTTAATATAGATTTTATTTAATTATAGTAACATTGTTAGGACCTTAAAATAATTATTTAGGCTATTATTATGAGTTATATTGAGTGTTATTTAACGCTTATATAATAGTAATAATAGCTAGACTATTAAATTAGTCTCGTCAAGCGTTAGACTAAACTCTAGTGGTAATGATACTAGGTTTCGTCAAGGGATAATTGTTTTAAGAGTAACAAAGTGTTGTCTGAGTGCCGACTCACCACCTTTCAGGTGAGTGCATAGTCTCTTTCATCTTACACATAGATATGAAGTATTTTATATAAACTACGTGCTATGTGTGCATATTATCTGAATACTTGCTGTCTATGCTGGTTGAACGTTTTATACATGTTTTAAAGGACTTAAACTGTATACGTATCTTATATATACGAAAATGTTGGGTATGAGATGGGTAGATGAATGATGAGAGATAGAAGATAACGTGAGTATACATTGGCAGCTATAGACTTAGTGCCTATGGGACAAACACCGGTAGCTATGGACTTAGTACCTTTTAGACGTTGGTAGCTATGGATTTAGTGCCTGTTGGGAATTGGTAGCTATGGACTTAGTAACTATTAGTTAGACGCTGGTAGCTAAGGATTTAGTACCTGTTGAACATTGGTAGCTATGGACTTAGTACCTATTAGATAAAGACTGGTAGCTATGGATTTAGTACCCGATGAATAGACTATAGCAGCTATGGAATTAGTGCTTTATGAACGAACATTGGCAGCTATGGATTTAGTGCCAGTCCTATAACCCTGGAAGTAAGGGACTTCGGAATAAACGAATGCAGGATAGACGACTCTTAGGTTAAATCCTTAAGAGTAAAGAAGATAACGGGGATGGGTAATGGGGTTAGTTGTTTGATGATTAAACATAACAATTATATTATCGTGGGTTGAAAACCTTATGTACTCACCAGGTTTCCCAACCTGACCCACTCAGTTTATGTATATCACAGGTGACGAAGTGAAGTGACATTACACTGAGAGATTTAAAGAGATGTAGATCACTAGTGTAAATCATTGTAAGTTCTGTTTATGCTTATGTTTCGGTATTAACGATGACATCCCAAACGTTTTAAAATGAAATAAATACGTTTCCTCGAAAATGTTTTAATAACGTATTTACCATGTTTTTCTGGGAACACATTCCGCAACCTTTTTATAAAACGAAGTACTCTGATTTTCATAAAGCATAAACAAAATCGGTCTTTTCTGGCCGTGATTTTGGGGATGTCACAGTTGGTATCAGAGCATTAGTTTAAGCGAACTAGGAATATGGATTTATTTCTAGACTTAAACTTAGAATGCTAAGCGATGATTGTGAGGTGTGAGCACTAGCTTATTTTAGGAATTGTGCCTAAAATGCTTTTATGTGCTAAATGCTTTGTGCATGATATGTTGTTAATTGTTCGGATCTATGGTCTGTTGCCGACCGGATCTAGAAACCTTATGTGTTTAGGATTCTAAACGTACGACTACGGTATTAGAACTAGCATGTAAACGTTTCGGAGTGATAAGGATGATTTAAACGTCAAGTAAAGGTCTAAATTCACCTTATTCGGTGTATAGATCGAGATGGTAAGGACCCGTAGCGGAAACGTAAACGCAAATGGGAACAGGAACCAACCCCCAGTGGTTCAGCAAATACCTGTTGTAGAAGAAGTTGCACCTGAGCCAGTCACCATGGCTGGAGTTCAAGCCATGATTCGGGCTATATTGGCTGAACAAAGGGAAGAAATGAGACGGATGTTGAATAGGGACGGACCTACTATGCCCATTGAGCAACCCGAACTGATTCCCGAGCAATCTGAGGAAGGGCACTACAGCCGCCAAGTGAGTCAAGTTGGGACTCAAGGTGAGCAAAGGGATGGCCCAGAAGGGAGAAACAACAAGGATGGGTGGATGTACAAGAATTTCTTGGGTGCGAAACCCCCAAGTCTCTCAGGAAGCCCGAAGCCGGTTGAGATTATGGATTGGATCTCTGAGATGGAGATGGTGTTTGAGAGCTGCAGCTGTAACGAGAAACAGAAGACTGTCTTCGCTGTAAGACAACTGAAAACTGGAGTCTTGAGCTGGTGGAAGCTATTGGCAGATACGATGCCACGAGGAGAAGCCTTAAGGATGTCGTGGGAAGAGTTTTTGGAACAGTTGAAAATGCAGTACTGCTCAGAGGTAGATCTGATAGACCTAAACAACGAGTTTCAGAACCTGAAGAAAGGGAAGATGAGTGTTGATGAGTATGCCACCGCATTCACCGAGAGGATGAAGCTATTCCCCTACTTGGTGCCTACTGAACTCTCCAAGATTGATAGGTTTGCTAACGGGCTGCCCACTGACTTTGGCCCAATGGTCAAAATGGCAACTACCTTGAAAGCAGCTGTTAGGGCAGCTAAGAACGTAGAGGCCCAGATAAGAGAAAAGGTTCTAGAAAAAGATAAGGCAGGAGAGAAGCGAAAGTTTGAGGGATCTTCGAGGTCGAACAAGGAAAGAAAATTCTCAAAACTTGGAGGAGCAGATGGAGGTGAAGCAAGATGGTGTGCTAGATGCAAGAAGAAGCATGGTGGGAAGTGCAATGAAGAAGTGACTTGTTACAAGTGTGGGAGGACTGGCCACTATTCCAAAGACTGCACACATGATGATAAAGTATGCTACGGATGTGGAGGCAAGGGGCATATGTCCAGAGACTGCCCAAAGAAAAATAAAGCAGTAAGACCAGAAACGCCACCAAGGCCAAGGGCATTTCACATGATCCTCGACGAAGCAGAAAACCGTGCGAGGAATCACGGATGAGGACTTCATATCAGAAGAGCAAGTTATGTAGTAGCCATAGTATTTTATGATGTAGCCTAGTAGAGGCATAGTCTAGGGTGAACTTGAACACCTATGTAATCGTTTCAAGAATTAATATAAAACCTTCATTTTGTTATCTGATGTGTCGAATGATTGTGTGATTTGCTGCATGGTGACTTGGGAAACTGCGAGACAATACTTGGGACGAGTATGAGTAGGTGTGAATGGTAGTAGAGGCCTATACTACCGGAAGCACAGGACTCACACTTGGATCAGGGAAAGTCACAAGGTTACCAAGAAGCTAGTAATTGATTTCGTTCTATTCAAGTGTGTTGTTACCATCGTTTCGGTAATGACTAAGAAGATTGTTGATATTCCGACCCTAGTGGTCATATCGAATCGAGTCTGACTACGATGAGTATGTTGAGTGGTTCAGAGAACCAAGTTTGATGTAGCGTCCGACTTAAACCAAACAATTGAAATCAAAGCGATCAATAGGAGTATCGCACTCGTTGTTAAAGAAGTTGGTAGCTGGAAATGCCAAATGTTAAAATGTGATTATATCACATTAAAACATAAAGGAAGGCATAGCTTGTTTTAGAATTTAACTCTAAGAGACCTAAGTCTAAGTGTTGCAACATACGATGATAGGTCATTAGAATATGACACATCGATCTATAGTAGTAATAAAAGAACTTATCTCAAGTCCATATCCAGCAAGGATCGAGATTGTGACTTGAAGGTCATAATTTGGAGTCTAACCTGAGGTAGAGAGCAGGTGCACGATCGAGTACTCTTACAGTCAATGAGTTTAAGAGATAGAATTGAAGGAATGTAGAAGTTATAAATATTACCTAGGATGAAGAGATGACGTATGGAGTCATTATACGATCATGTTTCGTTGATGATTCCGGGACGTAATCATCCTAAGGGGGAGATAATTGTAACGCCCGCAAATCTGGGCTAGTCAAATTAGAGGCAATAGGGGTCGAAAACGACTTTTCGACAAAAGATTATTTAGAATAAATAATCTTAACCAAGTTGTAGAGTATTTTAAAAGGTTTTCGTACATATAAAGAACGCCGAAAACCGAGTTATAACGAAGAAGTTATGACCCGTTGAAGTTTCGCGACGGAACTGGCACGATACCGGGAAGCGTAAATAGTGAATTTACGGTAGAGCGAGATTTAGCCTTAGCGATCTAAACGAAAGTCGTAGAATATGTTAAACTAAGAACATCGATAAAAAGAACGCCCAAATCTGACTTCGTATGAGGAAGTTATGATTTTTCTAAGATTTAGCATAGCAGTGCACAGCCCGAAATCTGAATTTTAGATCGGTCGATTTTTAGCCGACGGGATCTAAATGAAAGTTGTAGTACTCATAAATACCAACGCATGGATATAAAGAACGTCGATAATAGAGCTCGTATGCAAAAGTTATGGACGAAGCTTAGTCCCTACTTTTCGAGCGCGGCGAATTTGATACAGTTTTGTAAATCCGAGATAGAATGAGAATTAGCCAACGAGGTCTAAATGAGAGTTGAAGATCTCATTAATAGGAACTCAACGGTAAAAAGACAGACAAAAATGGAGCTCGTATGCAAAAGTTATGGACGAAGCTTAGTCCCTACTTTTCGAGCGCGGCGAATTTGATACAGTTTTGTAAATCCGAGATAGAATGAGAATTAGCCAACGAGGTCTAAATGAAAGTTGAAGATCTCATTAATAGGAACTCAATAGTAAAAAGATAGACAAAAACGGAGCTCGTATGCAAAAGTTACGGACGAAGCTTGGAGACTACTTTACTATACACTTCCTATAAATACAAGGGTGAACTCCTCATATTTTCTTCACACCATAAGCCTTTCTTTCTCTCTCTAACTTCTCTCTAGCCTCCCTAAACCCCTCCCAAGTCTACGGAACCTCCCTAGCACAAGAAGAGAGCCCCGGAGCGCCCGACGGCTCCGAGAAGAAAAGCTTTCGGCTCGGAAACGCTGCTCCAGCGAAGCCCGGTTTTTAATAAAAACCCGTTGTAAGTGAGCTACGCCTATAGTGTATTTAATATAGATTTTATTTAATTATAGTAACATTGTTAGGACCTTAAAATAATTATTTAGGCTATTATTATGAGTTATATTGAGTGTTATTTAACGCTTATATAATAGTAATAATAGCTAGACTATTAAATTAGTCTCGTCAAGCGTTAGACTAAACTCTAGTGGTAATGATACTAGGTTTCGTCAAGGGATAATTGTTTTAAGAGTAACAAAGTGTTGTCTGAGTGCCGACTCACCACCTTTCAGGTGAGTGCATAGTCTCTTTCATCTTACACATAGATATGAAGTATTTTATATAAACTACGTGCTATGTGTGCATATTATCTGAATACTTGCTGTCTATGCTGGTTGAACGTTTTATACATGTTTTAAAGGACTTAAACTGTATACGTATCTTATATATACGAAAATGTTGGGTATGAGATGGGTAGATGAATGATGAGAGATAGAAGATAACGTGAGTATACATTGGCAGCTATAGACTTAGTGCCTATGGGACAAACACCGGTAGCTATGGACTTAGTACCTTTTAGACGTTGGTAGCTATGGATTTAGTGCCTGTTGGGAATTGGTAGCTATGGACTTAGTAACTATTAGTTAGACGCTGGTAGCTAAGGATTTAGTACCTGTTGAACATTGGTAGCTATGGACTTAGTACCTATTAGATAAAGACTGGTAGCTATGGATTTAGTACCCGATGAATAGACTATAGCAGCTATGGAATTAGTGCTTTATGAACGAACATTGGCAGCTATGGATTTAGTGCCAGTCCTATAACCCTGGAAGTAAGGGACTTCGGAATAAACGAATGCAGGATAGACGACTCTTAGGTTAAATCCTTAAGAGTAAAGAAGATAACGGGGATGGGTAATGGGGTTAGTTGTTTGATGATTAAACATAACAATTATATTATCGTGGGTTGAAAACCTTATGTACTCACCAGGTTTCCCAACCTGACCCACTCAGTTTATGTATATCACAGGTGACGAAGTGAAGTGACATTACACTGAGAGATTTAAAGAGATGTAGATCACTAGTGTAAATCATTGTAAGTTCTGTTTATGCTTATGTTTCGGTATTAACGATGACATCCCAAACGTTTTAAAATGAAATAAATACGTTTCCTCGAAAATGTTTTAATAACGTATTTACCATGTTTTTCTGGGAACACATTCCGCAACCTTTTTATAAAACGAAGTACTCTGATTTTCATAAAGCATAAACAAAATCGGTCTTTTCTGGCCGTGATTTTGGGGATGTCACATCAGCTATCATTCGACATTTGAGGTGATTCTCCTCTTGGATTGAACAGGTCGAAGGCACCAATGTCGGCCCGTATATGTTATGTGTGTTGATTAGTAGATAGTGTGGGTAGGGCCCGTATCTTAGCATTGCTTGAGTATGAATAGTGAATAGATTGGTAGATTTGTGTTATACTTGTTGTCTGTGTGATACTTGTATGTGTGCTTGGTTAGCTGAGTATGGGCAAGGCCCGTATCTCATTATTACCTGAGTGTGTCTCATTATTAGTCGAGTGTGGGCGAGGCCCGTATCTCATAGATGGCTGAGTGTGGGCGAGGCCCATATCTCATATATAGTTAAGTATGGGCGAGGCCCGTATCTCCTAGTTAGCCGAGTGTGGGTGGGGCCCTTATCTCCTTGAGTTTGGGTGGGCCCCGTATCTCCTAGTAGCATGATTATGTGTATGGTATGTGGTAGTTTGGCGGAAATTCACCAAGCTTCGTGCTTACGGTTTACAGTTTGGTTTCAGGTAATTCCGGTAGCAAAGGGAAGAGCTCGAGATGACTGCATTGCACACACCATGATGCTTAGCATGGGATGTTTACTCTGATATGTTTGACAGATGTATTGATATGAGATACTATTACTTATGTTTTGATGAGATGATTTTGATAACTATGGTTTTATTTATGATTTAAAAATGAAATTTTTGGTCGTGATTTTTGAGATGTTTCAAGTTGGTATCAGAGCCTTGGTTTGAGGGATTCGAGCACACTCTCGGGTGTGTCTGAACTCAAAATGAGGACTTGGTATAAAAAATTTCAAAGGAAATCCATTTTTATAAAAAGGATTTTTAAAAGAGAAAAGTGTGTGGTGTATGAAATCAATTGAGATCAAGTAAGTTCTCTCAAATTACCCATACATGTTTTGTAGCACCTGGTTTCCGGTATGTGAATTTTATTTGAGCATTGACCTAATTTAGCCTTTGACTCGGCGAGTCATAGGGTCCGACTCGCCGAGTAGGGGCGGGACTCAGGACGCGTTTTAAGTAGGCGACTCGACGAGTCCATATCCTGGACTCGGCGAGTCACCGCTGCGGGATGAAACCCTAAGTTTCAAGGGTTTGCACCCTATTTAAACCCTCATTCCGCCCCAACTCGTCCCCATTCACCCCAGAACTCCCCCTACATCGTTTTCCCCTTGTTTTCTTGAGAGTTTGAGGTGCTCTTAGTGTATTCTTGAAGGTTTTGAAGTGTAAAAGGAGGAGATCAAGAAGAGGAGAAGGAGATCAGCCATCCTTGTGTTATTTCAACATTTCCTTTGAGGTATAACCCGTTTTCCCCTTGATTCTATGCTTAAAACTTCATTTGGGTCCTTCTTGGTCATTTTCCCAAGTTTGCATGTTCATTATATGTTGTAATAAGGCGTTTGGACTTTGGATCTATGTAAGATTGAGCTCCAGGAGCTCAGATCTGTTAGCTTTTTGGTCCCATAAGGCTTGTTAGCCCTAGATCTACCATTTTGAGACATTTTGAGCTTTATAATCCTTATTGGTGGATATCCACACGTAAAGTTGGAAACTTTACGTGTGATTCGTGTCCTAGAAGTCCAGATCTATGAATGGCATGGTCTGGAACCGAGCAAATCGGTATATTTAAGGAGTGCATGGCGACGACTCGGCGAGTCACATAGGTGACTCGGCGAGTCTGGTCGCGAGTCACAGAATTGGTCCCTTCTTCATGTGTCGAGTTGAGCCTTGAGTCACAGGGGGTGACTCGGTGAGTTGGGAGCTGAACTCACCCATGTTAGGACTCGGCGAGTCAATGCCCTGACTCGGCGAGTCCAAGGCAATCTTCATAGCTCAAGAACAGACTCGACGAGTTGTTTATACAACTCAGCGAGTCTTAGCATAAAGTGTTCTTCGGATGAAGATGGACTCGACGAGTTGTTCATACAACTCGGCGAGTAGGATGAAGGACTTGGATATTGGTTAAGAAGGTGAACCCGTCGAGTCGTCGCCTAACTCGACGGGTAGGATCGGGATTCAGGGCAGTCGTTTGGACAGGGACTCGGCGAGTTGGAAAGCCAACTCGGCGAGTCGGGTCAACTGAAAGTTGACTCTGACTTGGACGTAGGGCATGGTCATGGGTAAAATGGTCATTTTACCCAAAGGTCAGTGAGCAATGTTTGATTGGGTTTATTGTGGAAATTGCAGCCGGAGGATTTCCGGAGCAGCCGTAGGCAGTCAGTTTCCGATCAGTTCAGCAGCTACTTTGAGGTGAGTTACCTTCCAGTAGCGGTGGGTCTAAGGCCACAATGCCGACCCACCAGTAGGAGATGTATGGTAGATGATTGTCTTTGTGATATCATCTAAGTTTGCTATTACCTGATACGTTATATGCTAGCATGATATGTTGTCTGTGATAGTAGCAAGGTTCGGTCGCTAGGACCGAAGGGTAGTCAGACACCCCAGATACGTCTGACAGTATGTGATGATATGTTTGCATGCTGGCTTGTTATGTTATATGTGATCATAATAGTAGGGGTGAAATAGTCCCCGAGGATCGGTTGTCAGGACCGATGGGTAGTCAGCACCCCAGAATGGCTTGACACGGGTAAGACGGCACCCCAGAATGACCGTATGGGTAGGTCAGCACCCCAGAATGGCTTGACACGGGTAGGTCGGCACCCCAGAATGGCCGTACCGGGTAGTCAGGCACCCCAGAATAGCCTGGCAATATATATGTTATGTGTTCGTATGGTATGCGGTACGTTGGGGGAACTCACTAAGCTTTGTGCTTACGTTTACAGTTTTGTTTTCAGGTACCTCTGCATCGAAGGGGAAGGAGTCGGCGCGGTAGCGGCACGTCATACACACACTCTTCGGTTTCCGCATTTATGAGATTTACTGGGACTGAACTCTGATATTTTGATGGGATGTATGGTGTGGCTTTTAGAACATGGTTGCAATGTGTTATGGTGTGAACAAACAATGTTTCTTTTTATTTAGACAATGTTTTTATTTATTAATGTTTTCTAAAGTCACATTTTAAAAATGAAATTTTCGGACGTAAAAATTGGGCCGTTACAAGTTGGTATCAAAGCCCTGGTTTGAGGGATTCGGACACACCCTCGGGAGTGTTTGAACTCAAATCGAGGGATTAAAAGATTTTCTAAAAGAAAATGTTTTCTAAAATTGAGAAAAGAGTTTTCGAGAAAGAGTAAAGTGTGTGACGTGCGCGACCGGCCGAGCTCAAGTAAGTATTCCCCATAGTACCCATACAAGTTTATGTTATGTTTATCAGCTTTATGAATAATGCATGCTAGAATAGGACTAAGGATCTAAGAGTGATGCCTTATGTGCCTGCTTTATGTGTTTCAGTTGTATGAGAATTGCATGCTAGATATTGAGTAGACAGTAAGTAGGATAGCCTGACTAGGTTATGCCTGGTAGTATGAGCTTAGCACTAAATGCTAGCTCAATTCCTGAAAGTAGATAGAGTTAATTGAGATTGTTACCCTTATCTGAATGCTGCTTGCTTCGTGCTACGTGGGACTCTGAATAATGGGTGTTAGCCATTAGGCGAATGCGTCACGTCACATGTGATCAGGGTTGAATAATCTTAGGGTGCCGGATTTGATCCTACTGCGCAGCTCTTGTCTGAGTCCAACCGTTGTAGGGACGAGTCGGGTACACGAAGGATTATCTGAGCCTAGTCACATGTGATGGTATTCGGGTAATGGCTAATTGACATTTCAAGGAGGCCTGCAGCAGCTGAGGATTGGTTAGAGTGGAATTAGAGATTTCCCTAGGGCAAGCCTAGGATGAGTATAGCAGTGATCAGCAGTAGTGAAAGGGATCTGGTGAAGTCGAGGCATTCCTTGAAGAAGGTATGGATAGATGTGGAAGGTAGTATGGGCCCGTACTACTGAAAGCAGAGGATCCGTACCCGAACCAAGGAAGGCCAAGATAAGACCAGGGAACTTGTAAGTAGTTGTGATCCCTCAGGAAGTAGCAGTACCACTAATGATTATTATTGATGTTTTGCAGAATGGTGGTACTTCGATCGAGACCGACAGATGGCGGGTCAGGAGAGGGGTCAGGTTCGGGATCTGGCACCGAGCCGATTGAGGAGAGGCTACGTGAGTTCATCACGTCAGAGATCACTAGGGGCATCCTTGAGTCGACCCCCATCATCTTTGGGTCGATCAAGGAAGGGATCATGGAGATGATGGAGGATCGTCTACGGGCATTCAGGAGCGACTTGGCCTCTAGCCAGTCAGGATCTCGCACACTGTCCTTCAAGGACTTCAGGAGCAGTGGTGCGCCGGATTTCCATGGGGTGAAGGACCCCATTGTCGCCAGGCGGTGGATTGCGGATATCGAGTCCGCCCAGTTGATCAGCTTCTGCCCCGAGGGGTCGAAGGTGAGGTACGCAGCAGGGTGTTTACGGGACCGGGCCCGAGATTGGTGGGAGTCAGTGGGTGACTCGATGGGAGCCTCGGCTGTCGAGGCAATGACCTGGTCGGACTTCGTGACTAGGTTCAGGGCAGAGTTTGCACCAGCGGTCGAGCTTCAGCAGCTGGCCAGGGAGTTCTTAGACATGAGGCAGACGACAGAGACCGTGGCGGAGATCACCGCCAAGTTTCGGGAGAGGGCTTTATTGGTGCCCCAGTATGCAGGTGACGAGGATATGAGGAGGACTCGTTACCACGACATGCTACGAGCTGACATTCGGGAGCATGTTAGCTTTTCGGCTTGCCCTACCCTGGACTCCATGATTGCCAGGGCTAGGGAGAGAGAGATAGATTTGGAGCACATCCGGAAACGGAAACTAGAGGATGGTCAGGCATCAGGGGCTTCGGGGAAGAAGCCCAAGGGATCAGATGGGAGGCCGAAAGGCCAGTCGGGACCGAGCCGCTGCAGGAGGTGCGGCAGGCCGCACGAGGGGGCGTGCAGGATGGGATCGTCAGGCTGCTACAAGTGTGGCAAGTTTGGGCATATCAGCAGAGATTGCACTGCTCCTGCGACCGTTATTCAGACATCGGAGTTGCTGTGTTTCCACTGCAACCAGAGGGGCCACAAGAAGACCAATTGCCCCATGTTGACAGCTTCAGCGCCAGTGAAGGCGCCAGCTCCAGCGACCCTGCGGATTACGGATGGCCGTCAGGGCAAGGCGGAGGCTCCAGTGGTGAGGAGTCGGGCATTTCAGTTGACTGCCGAGGAGGCACGCGCCGCGCCCGATGTGGTGACGGGTATGATTTCTTCCTTCTATCTTTTATTTTTTCGTTGTTATGATATTGATATGTGCTCTGTGTGTATGCATGTGTATTAGGATCGTTCCATGTGAACGGCATCCCGGTTCAGGTATTGTTCGACTCGGGTGCATCCCGATCGTTCGTTTCTCTTGCTCTTAGCAAGAGATTTCATGAGACTTCAGGCGAGTTAGATTGCCCGTTAGAGGTAGAGATTGCCGATGATCGATCGGTGCGAGCATCGAGGGTGTTTCAAGATTGTGTCCTGCGACTGTTTGAGGAGTGTTACCTGGTAGACTTGGTTCCCATTCCATTGCGTGGGAACAAGGTGATTATTGGTATGGACTGGTTGAGCCCTAATGGGGCAGTGATAGATTGCGCATAGCAGCTAGTGCGAGTCAAGACCCCAAGTGGGGGAGAGTTGGTGATTCATGGAGAGCGGCCGCAGTGTGGACCCACTGTATGTTCAGCAGCGAGGGCTAGGCGCTACCTTCAGCAGGGATGCGCGGGTTATGTCGCGTACGTGATGGACACCCGGGAGGCGGGTAAGGCGACCGTGAGCGAGGTCCCGGTGGTTCGAGATTTTGCTGATGTTTTTCCGGAGGAACTACCTGGGATACCTCCGGAGCGACAGGTGGAGTTCAAGATTGACCTCGTTCCCGGTGCGGCTCCGATAGCCAAGGCACCGTATCGGTTGGCTCCTCCCGAGATGCAGGAGCTGTCCACGCAGCTGCAGGAGCTGCTGGACAAGGGATTTATCCGGCCGAGCAGTTCGCCCTGGGGAGCCCCGATTCTGTTTGTGAAGAAGAAGGATGGGTCGCATCGGATGTGTATAGATTATCGGGAGCTGAACAAGGTAACGGTGAAGAACCGTTACCCGCTTCCGAGGATTGATGACCTCTTTGACCAGCTTCAGGGCGCATCTTGGTTTTCCAAGATTGATTTGCGTTCGGGTTATCATCAGATGAGGGTCAGGGAGGAGGATATGCAGAAGACCGCGTTTCGGACGCGCTATGGCCATTACGAGTTTGTGGTGATGCCGTTTGGGCTCACCAATGCCCCTGCCGCGTTCATGGACCTCATGAACCGTGTATGCAGACCGATGCTGGATCGGTCTGTGATAGTCTTTATCGATGATATCTTGGTTTATTCCAAGACCCGGGAGGATCATGAGGAGCATTTGAGAGAGGTGTTAGAGACCCTGAGGAGGGAGAGCTTGTATGCCAAGTTCTCCAAGTGTGAGTTTTGGTTGCGCGAGGTGCAATTTCTGGGGCACCTCGTCAACCAGAACGGGATTCTGGTCGATCCGGCCAAGGTCGAGGCCGTGATGAGGTGGGAGGTTCCGAAGTCCCCATCTGAGATTCGGAGCTTCCTAGGATTGGCAGGCTACTATCGGAGATTTATCCAGGATTTCTCCAAGATAGCCGTGCCCCTGACGCGGCTGACGAAGAAAGCCGTGGTCTTTCGGTGGGGACCCGAGCAGCAGGCTGCATTTGAGACGCTGAGGCAGAGATTGTGTGAGGCGCCGATCTTAGCCCTGCCAGAGGGCGTAGAGGATTTCGTGGTTTATTGCGATGCGTCCATTTCTGGGTTGGGCGCGGTGTTGATGCAAAGGGGGCATGTCATTGCTTACGCTTCGAGGCAGCTCAAGCCTCACGAGGCGAACTACCCGACGCACGATTTGGAGTTGGGGGCGGTGGTATTTGCCCTCAAGATTTGGCGACATTACCTCTATGGGGTTCGGTGTACCATCTACACGGACCACAAGAGCTTGAGGTACCTCATGGACCAGCCGAATCTGAACATGAGGCAGCGTCGGTGGTTGGATGTGGTGAAGGATTATGATTGCGAGATCCTTTACCACCCGGGAAAGGCCAATGTGGTGGCCGATGCGCTTAGCCGCAAGGCGGCGCCGATCAGGGACGCCTGTTTGAGGATGACGGTGGTGACTCCCCTGTTGGAGCAGATTCGGGAAGCTCAGCAGGAGGCTATCAAGGAGGAGCATCGGAAGAGCGAGCGCGTAGTAGGTCAGGTTTCCTCCTTCGATTATGATAGCCGAGGGTTATTGACACTACACCGTAGAGTGTGGGTGCCGTATCACGGGGGCGTGCGCCAGATTTTGATGGAGGAGGCGCACAAGTCCCGATTCTCCATTCATCCCGGGGCAACGAAGATGTATAGGGATCTTCGTCTAGACTATTGGTGGCCCTGCATGAAGCGGGATGTGGCGTGGTACGTCGAGCGGTGCTTGACCTGCAGGAAGGTCAAGGCCGAACATCAGAGGCCGCATGGCAAGATGCAGCCGTTGGACATTCCACTGTGGAAGTGGGAAGATATCACGATGGATTTTATCACAAAGCTTCCCAGGACCGCACGTGGAGTGGATTCGATTTGGGTCATCGTGGATAGGTTGACCAAGAGTGCTCACTTCATTCCGATTCCGGAGAGCATATCGGCCGAGAAATTGGCCGACATTTATATCAGGGAGGTTGTGGCACGACATGGGGTGCCAGTATCGGTGATCTCAGACAGGGATGTGCGTTTTACTTCCAGGTTTTGGAAGAGATTCCATGACGAGTTGGGCACCCGTCTGCATTTCAGCACCGCCTTTCACCCGCAGACAGATGGACAGAGTGAGCGGACCATCCAGACGTTGGAGGACA
The DNA here is from genome assembly GCF_002870075.4 of Lactuca sativa. Lineage (NCBI taxonomy): Eukaryota > Viridiplantae > Streptophyta > Magnoliopsida > Asterales > Asteraceae > Lactuca > Lactuca sativa. The sequence continues at coordinate 63,088,960 of NC_056625.2, read as the reverse complement.
TGTTGCGGGCGTGTGTTCTGGATTTCGGTGGTAGCTGGGATACCTATCTTCCTTTGGCTGAGTTCTCCTACAACAACAGCTATCACGCGAGTATCGACCGCCCTCCCTTCGAGATGTTGTACGGGCGGAGGTGTAGGACCCCGATATGCTGGGGTGAGGTTGGCCAGAGAGTTATGGGGAGCACCGAAGTGGTGCTCAAGACGACTGAGAGGATACAGCAGGTCCGGAGCAGGCTTCAGACTGCTCAGAGTCGACAGAAAAGTTATGCCGACAAGCGTCGATCCGATTTAGAGTTCCAGGTCGGGGATATGGTCCTCCTGAAGGTGTCGCCGTGGAAGGGCGTCATCCGATTCAGGAAGCGGGGCAAGTTGGGCCCGCGATTCATCGGACCGTTCAGGGTCTTAGCCCGGGTGGGCAAGGTAGCATATAGGCTGGATCTGCCAGCCGAGCTTAGCCAGATCCACAGCACTTTCCATGTTTCGCAGTTGCGGAAGTGCCTAGTGGACGATTCTGCAGTAGTACCTTTGGAGGATATTCAGGTTGATGACAGCCTGAACTACATCGAGCGCCCAGTCGCAATCCTCGACAGGAAGTCGAAGGATTTAAGGAACAAGAAGGTGGAGCTAGTGAAGGTGCAATGGCAGCACCGCAAGGGTTCAGAGTGGACTTGGGAGCCAGTAGACGAGATGATGGAGCACTACCCCGAGCTGTTTCAGGATCAGGCAGCAGACTTCGAGGACGAAGTCTAAAATAAGTGGGGGAGATTTGTAGCACCTGGTTTCCGGTATGTGAATTTTATTTGAGCATTGACCTAATTTAGCCTTTGACTCGGCGAGTCATAGGGTCCGACTCGCCGAGTAGGGGCGGGACTCAGGACGCGTTTTAAGTAGGCGACTCGACGAGTCCATATCCTGGACTCGGCGAGTCACCGCTGCGGGATGAAACCCTAAGTTTCAAGGGTTTGCACCCTATTTAAACCCTCATTCCGCCCCAACTCGTCCCCATTCACCCCAGAACTCCCCCTACATCGTTTTCCCCTTGTTTTCTTGAGAGTTTGAGGTGCTCTTAGTGTATTCTTGAAGGTTTTGAAGTGTAAAAGGAGGAGATCAAGAAGAGGAGAAGGAGATCAGCCATCCTTGTGTTATTTCAACATTTCCTTTGAGGTATAACCCGTTTTCCCCTTGATTCTATGCTTAAAACTTCATTTGGGTCCTTCTTGGTCATTTTCCCAAGTTTGCATGCTCATTATATGTTGTAATAAGGCGTTTGGCCTTTGGATCTATGTAAGATTGAGCTCCAGGAGCTCAGATCTGTTAGCTTTTTGGTCCCATAAGGCTTGTTAGCCCTAGATCTACCATTTTGAGACATTTTGAGCTTTATAATCCTTATTGGTGGATATCCACACGTAAAGTTGGAAACTTTACGTGTGATTCGTGTCCTAGAAGTCCAGATCTATGAATGGCATGGTCCGGAACCGAGCAAATCGGTATATTTAAGGAGTGCATGGCGACGACTCGGCGAGTCGCATAGGTGACTCGGCGAGTCTGGTCGCGAGTCACAGAATTGGTCCCTTCTTCATGTGTCGAGTTGAGCCTTGAGTCACAGGGGGTGACTCGGTGAGTTGGGAGCTGAACTCACCCATGTTAGGACTCGGCGAGTCAATGCCCTGACTCGGCGAGTCCAAGGCAATCTTCATAGCTCAAGAACAGACTCGACGAGTTGTTTATACAACTCGGCGAGTCTTAGCATAAAGTGTTCTTCGGATGAAGATGGACTCGACGAGTTGTTCATACAACTCGGCGAGTAGGATGAAGGACTTGGATATTGGTTAAGAAGGTGAACCCGTCGAGTCGTCGCCTAACTCGACGGGTAGGATCGGGATTCAGGGCAGTCGTTTGGACAGGGACTCGGCGAGTTGGAAAGCCAACTCGGCGAGTCGGGTCAACTGAAAGTTGACTCTGACTTGGACGTAGGGCATGGTCATGGGTAAAATGGTCATTTTACCCAAAGGTCAGTGAGCAATGTTTGATTGGGTTTATTGTGGAAATTGCAGCCGGAGGATTTCCGGAGCAGCCGTAGGCAGTCAGTTTCCGATCAGTTCAGCAGCTACTTTGAGGTGAGTTACCTTCCAGTAGCGGTGGGTCTAAGGCCATAATGCCGACCCACCAGTAGGAGATGTATGGTAGATGATTGTCTTTGTGATATCATCTAAGTTTGCTATTACCTGATACGTTATATGCTAGCATGATATGTTGTCTGTGATAGTAGCAAGGTTCGGTCGCTAGGACCGAAGGGTAGTCAGACACCCCATATATGTCTGACAGTATGTGATGATATGTTTGCATGCTGGCTTGTTATGTTATATGTGATCATAATAGTAGGGGTGAAATAGTCCCCGAGGATCGGTTGTCAGGACCGATGGGTAGTCAGCACCCCAGAATGGCTTGACACGGGTAAGACGGCACCCCAGAATGACCGTATGGGTAGGTCAGCACCCCAGAATGGCTTGACACGGGTAGGTCGGCACCCCAGAATGGCCGTACCGGGTAGTCAGGCACCCCAGAATAGCCTGGCAATATATATGTTATGTGTTCGTATGGTATGCGGTACGTTGGGGGAACTCACTAAGCTTTGTGCTTACGTTTACAGTTTTGTTTTCAGGTACCTCTGCATCGAAGGGGAAGGAGCCGGCGCGGTAGCGGCACGTCATACACACACTCTTCGGTTTCCGCATTTATGAGATTTACTGGGACTGAACTCTGATATTTTGATGGGATGTATGGTGTGGCTTTTAGAACATGGTTGCAATGTGTTATGGTGTGAACAAACAATGTTTCTTTTTATTTAGACAATGTTTTTATTTATTAATGTTTTCTAAAGTCACATTTTAAAAATGAAATTTTCGGACGTAAAAATTGGGCCGTTACATGTTTGTTATGATATGATATGATATGATTATGAGAACTGCATGCTAGATTAAGGCTAAGGATCTAGGAATGATGCCTTGTATGTCGATTGTATGAGCTTTTTGAACTGCATGCTAGTACTGATTAGTCAGTGATATGATGGCCTGATTAGGATATGCTTGATTATGATTACTCAATGCTCGAATGCTGCTTGCTTTGAACTTTTAGGAGTTCTAACTACCTTTAACTAACTAGTGAATGAATATGCTAAGTTACATATTACGAGGACTAACTAATTTCAGAAGGTTAGTTTTAGCCTTATTTTGCAGCTCTTGTTTGAGTCCAACCATTGTAGGGAGAGACCTCTCATTCGAAGAGTTATCTGGTTTTAGTAATATGTAATGGTATTCGCGAGCTAGTTAGGGAAAGGTAACAAGGACTTCTTATGTAGCTAATGGTGGAGAGTGGGATGGAGATTACCCTAGGGCAAGCCTAGGATGAGACTAGCATTGAGATCAGTAGTAGTGAAAGGGACTTGGTGAAGTCAAGGCAACTTTTGAGGAAAGTACGAATATATGTGGAAGGTAGCATGGGCCCGTACTACTGAAAGTAGAGGATCCGTACTCGAGTCAAGGAGAGCTGAGATGAAACCAAGGAACTTGTAGCATGTATGATCCCTCGAGTTGTGATGAGCATTATGATGATTGTTATGGTGTATTTTGAATATGGTGAAGCTACGCACTAGGCCAGTTGGTAGCTCTAGCGGATGTGAGGGATCAGGCTCGGGCTATGGAGTCGGGCAGCTCGATGACTAGATGAGGGAGTTTATCTCATCTGAGATCACGTTCAATATCATTGACCAGACTCCTGTGATCTTCGGTAGGGTCAAGGAGGGCATTTTGGAGATTTTGGATGAGAGACTGGGTACATTCCGCACTGAGATGGCGGCCATGGTAGGGGCGCGCACGATGACATTTAGAGAGTTCCGAGCTTGTGGGGCTCTAGACTACCATGGGGATAGGGACCCCTCGCTAGTAGCAGGTGGTTGGCGGATTTCGCCAATGCCTTTCGCACCAACAGATGTCCCGAGGGGGACAAGTTTCACCTTGCTTCCTATCTCCTGAAGGACAGGGCACGCGACTGGTGGGAGGAGGTTGGGCATGCGGTTAGTGATGATGCCCTTGATACTATGACTTGGAGCGACTTTTTGACCAGGTTCAAGCCCGTGTTCGCACCTATGATCAAGGTGCAGCAGCTTGCGCGAGAGTTCTAGGATCTCTGGAAAATGACTGAGACGGTGACGGAGATCACCACTACGTTTAGGGATAGGTCCCTTCTCATTTCGCAATATGTGGCAGGAGAGGAGATGAAAAGGTCTGGTACCATGAGATGTTGAGCAGTGACATTCGGCGGTTTGTGAGCCGATCCAACTGCAAGACGCTGGAGGACATTATAGGGAGGGTTCGAGAAAAGGAGATTGATTTAGAGATGGAGAGGAATAGGAAGCTAGATTCGATGTCCGGTGTGGAGGGCTCAGTCAAGAAGCCCAAGGTAGACTTCCAAGGGAAGGGTCAGCAGGGCCGAGGCTATTGTGGAAAGTATGGGAGGACGCATGAGGGGACGTGCAGGGTGGGTAGTTCGGGCTGCTTTAAGTGCGGCCAAACTGGACATGTCAGTAGGGATTGTACTGCTACCACCACCACCACCACATTATCTAATATGATTTGCTTCTAGTGCAATCAGAGGGGCCACAAGAGGTCCCAATGCCCGAGTTTAGCAGCAGCAGGACAAGTGGTGACACCCACTCCTACTACATTGAGAATTACAGATGGCCGTCTAGACCGGAAAGAGGCGCCTGTGGCGAAGAGCAAAGCTTTCAAGCTGATAGTAGTGGAGGCATGTGCAGCTCCCGATGTTGTGACGGGATCGTTCTTAGTGAAAAAAATATATGCTCTGGTATTATTCGATTCGGGGCTTCCCAGTCTTTTGTATCGTCGCTCTTAGCAAGCGATTTGTTGGAGCTCCAGAGGAGCTGGACTATCCCGTTGATGTGGAGATTACGGATGATAGTACCATTCGGGTCGTGAGGGTTCATCGAGGATGTACACTGCAGTTGTTTGATGAGAGGTTTTCTGTGGATTTAGTCCCCATTCCCCCTGCGAGGGAATAAGGTTATCATTGGTATGGACTGGTTGAGCCCTAATGGGGTAGTGATTGACTGCGAGCAGCAGCTTGTATGAGTTGGGAACCCAAGCGGGGAGGGTTAGTGATTCATGGTAAGAGGTCGCGGTGTGGACTGACTTTGTGTTTGGCGGCGAGGGCGAGACGCTATTTTCAGCAGGGTACGTCGCCTATGTTATGGATACCCAAGATAAGGGTAAGGCGACTGTGCATGATGTATCGATTGTACGGGAGTACCCAAACGTGTTCCCAAAGGATTTTCTTGGGATACCTCCGGAGAGACAGGTAGAGTTCAGGACTGACCTAGGTCTTGGTGCGGCTCCGGTAGCCAAGGAACCATATCAGTTGGCTCCTCCCGAGATGCAGGAGTTGTCTACACAGCTGCAGGAGCTGTTAGACAAGAGATTTATCAAGCCGAGCAGTTCGCCATGGGGAGCCCCAATCCTATCAGGGTACGTCGCCTATGTTATGGATACCCAAGATAAGGGTAAGGCGACTGTGCATGATGTATCGATCGTACAGGAGTACCCGAACATGTTCCCAAAGGATTTTCTTGGGATACCTCCGGAGAGACAGGTAGAGTTCAGGACTGACCTAGGTCCTGGTGCGGCTCCGGTAGCCAAGGAACCATATCAGTTGGCTCCTCCCGAGATGCAGGAGATGTCTACACAGCTGCAGGAGCTGTTAGACAAGAGATTTATCAAGCCGAGCAGTTCGCCATGGGGAGCCCCGATCCTGTTTGTGAAGAAGAAGGACGGGTCATATCGGATGTGTATAGATTATTGGGAGTTGAATAAGGTAACAGTGAAGAACCGTTATCCCCTCCCGAGGATTGATGACTTATTTGACCAGCTTCAGGGTGTATCTTGGTTCTCCAAGATTGACCTGCGATTGGGTTATCACCAGATGCGAGTCAGTGATGACGATGTGCAGAAGACAACCTTTAGGACTCGCTATAGTTACTATGAGTTTGTGGTGATGTCGTTTGAGCTCACCAATGCTCCTGCCATGTTCATGGATCTCATGAACCACATGTGCAGACTGATGCTAGACCGTTCTATGATGGTCTTCATCGATGATATCTTGCTTTATTCCAAGACTCAGGAGCAGCATGAGGAGCACCTAAGGGAGGTGTTGGAGACACTGAGGAGGGAGAGACTTTTCGCAAAGTTCTCCAAAGGCGAGTTCTGGTTGTTCGAGGTGTAGTTTATGGGGCACCTTTTCAACCAGAAGGGTTTTTTTTTTCGATCCGACCAAGGTAGAGGTCGTGTGCAGTGGGAGGTTCCGAGGTCTCCATCTCATATTCGTATTTTTCTTGGTCTGGCGGGTTATTATCGGAGATTCATCTAGGATTTCTCCAAGATTTTTGTTCCCTTGACTCGACTGACCAAGAAGTCGATGACATTTCGTTAGGGGCCTAAGCACCAGGTAGCATTCGAGACTCTCTAACAGCGGTTGTGCGAGGCACCAATTCTGACTTTGCCGAAGGGCATTGACAATTTCGTGGTTTACTGTGACGCATCGATCACGAGTATGGGATCAAGGTTGATGTAGGAGGGTCACGTGATAGCGTACGCTTCGAGGCAGTTGAAGCCTCATGAGGCGAATTACCCGACGCACGATTTGTAGCTAGGAGCCGTGGTTTTTGCCCTCAAGATTTAGCGACATTACCTCTATGGGGTTCGTTGTACCATTTACACGGACCACAAGAGTATGAGGTATCTAATGGACCAACCAAATCTGAATATGAGGCACCATCGGTGGTTAAACGTAGTGAAGGACTATGACTGTGAGATCCTTTATCACCTGGGGAAGGCTAATGTGGTGGCCGATGCTCACAGCTGCAAGGCGGTGGCGGCTCGGATCCGAGACATATGCTTGTGGATGATAGTGATTACTCTATTTCTGGAAAGGATTCAGGAGGCGTAGGTCGAGGGAATGATGGAGGAGCGCCGAAAGTGTGAGCGGATCATAGGCCTGGTGGCCTCATTCGGTTATGACAGTCGTGGGTTGTTGACCCTGCATAGGAGGGTCTAGGTTCCTTACTGGGGCAGGGTGCACCAAGTTCTGATAGATCAGACCCACAAGTCTAGGTTCTCTATTCATCCCGGGGCGACGAAGATGTATCATGATCTTCGCCCTGATTATTGGTGGCCCTGCATTAAGCAGGACATAGCATGGTATGTGGAGCGGTGCTTGACTTGCATGAAAGTTAAGACCGAGCACCAGTAACCTCACGGAAAGATACATCCGTTGGATATTATCGTGTGGAAATGGGAAGATATCACTATGGATTTCATCACGAAGCTTCATAGGACCGCACGTGGAGTGGATTCAATTTGGGTCATTATGGATCGGTTGACCAAGAGTGCTCATTTCATCCCGATCCAGGAGAGTATATCGGCTAAAAAGCTAGCCGAGATTTATGTACGCAAGGTGGTGGCTCGTCATGGAGTGTCGATGTCGTTTGTGTCAGACCGAGATGTTCGCTTCAATAAAACAACATTTATAAAGAAAATAAAACTTGCTTATAAAAAACCTTTATAAGAAAAAATATTATCAAAAGTAGAATGTTATGTTGCTTATGAAATAAATAAAGAAAAATTGAGTTATACCTCTTATTTGAAGCAAAAGACACCTTAAATAAACTAGTTGATAAATGTTTCCCTGTAACTTTTATTATAGGATGAGATTAGCAGTTACTTAGCAGAAGGTGCACTCTAGAAAAACTCATATTTGTAGCATGTTGAATTTTCTTAAACCAAAGTAGAAAGGTCTTAACACGACTTTCACTTGGGCATTATATCAAACAGTTAGGGTGTAAACTAGAAGTGGAAAGAAATAGTATATTACCAGCACTTCATCTCCAAGCGCAAGACCATTATGCTCACCATTTCACAATGGATCATCTCTCCTCAAACCCAGTTAATCAAACACCAATAAAAGAAAAAGAAAATAAACTTCTATAAACCAAGAACAATACAGAATGATATAGAGGGATAGTCGAATTTCATTTCAAAAGTTTGTACAAAGAAAACACTTGCAACATAAAAGAATGATATAGAGGGATAGTCGAATTTCATTTCAGCTGATGGTTTTAAAATTAGTGGATATTTTGGTAATAGTTATAGCTACAATATGCTTCGAACGGCTAAAAATACACCATAAATTACTCCATTTTTGAAATGATGGTCTAATAAGAAGAGCGTTTTCCTCAATTAAAATGATGAGGAGTCATAGAGATTGTGTATACTCATTAAAACTTTACATGCAACAAAGTTGTAAGATGAGAAATGGTTTTGGGAAGCACAATGCGATAAAGGATGCTCAAGCACAAATGTGTTAATAACATTTTGTAAATGTTATAAAGTATAATGAATTCCGAAATCCAGAGCAAATAAACGAAGACGAACCAAGAACTTGTTTTCTTTGTTACAAGTTATAAAAAAAACCCATATCAAAACATTGAATCATCAAAATAGGTAGCAAGTTAAGTTTTTTGTGTACAAGAGAAATTAGCTCATCATTTTTCCCAAAAATTAGGTCGCAATTCAACTAAAGCCCTAGTATACCGGATTCAATTATGTAGATTGATTTGCTTGCAGATATCTTGCGACTTTATGCAGTTGATTTTATAAAGTTGTCTTATCAAACAAAAATATGAATGAGTAGAAACCATATATGTAAGGAATATAAGGGCAAAAAGGAATAGAAATCATTGGGCGGGAAAAACATTTTAACAAGAGCTATGGCGATGACACATGTACAAAAAAGTAGTATTTTATTATAATAGGATTTTGATTTCTTTGTTTATTTGATTTTCAACTTATATATTTTGATAATTTAAGTCCCTCTACTAATTTTCTATTGCTACGGTTCTTATACTTTGTAAAATTTACAAATGGCATATTTCAACCTTCTGCATTTTAAAATACCATTTTCATCATGTGTTTGAACTTTGAAAAATATCAATTTCATCGTTTTATTTTTTAATTTTTTGTTTTATACATCATAATATATATACAATCTGAATTTCCTACGGTTACCATTCCTCCGACTTTCTAAATTTTCATATGTGTCCGTATAAATTAAAGGTGGTCAATGTTTTGGTATAAATTTAGAACTTTCGTTTGTTGATTTAAAAAAAATTATTTGCTTTTTAACGTACGTGTTAGTATATATTCAAATCCGTCTCTATTTATACTTTGTAAAATAACATTGTCAACCCTCTACATTTTAAAATATCATTTTCATCATCTGTTTGAACTTTGAAAATTTTCAATTTTACCCATTTAATTTTCTAAGCTTTTGTTTTTTTATCTCCACTAATATATACAATCTGAATTTCTACCGTTACCACACCTCCAACTTTCTAAACTTCCATATGCGTCGGTATAAATTAAAGAATGTTAACGTTTCAGTGTAAATTGTTTCGGTGTAAATTCAGAACTTTCATTCGTTGATTTTTAAAAATGGGAAAATGTCACTGTAACCCAACCATCTATCATTTTTTGTTTTAAAAGGTCACTCATGTTTTTTTTTTTTTTGCATTCTAGGGACATAAAACTTGTATTTTACCTGCTAAATCAGGGAATGACTATATTTGATGCCGGTTTTACCAGTTACAATAAACTTATTTGTTTTTTTTATATTTCTTAGGAACTAAAATTAAAAGAAAAATTCATGTGACATTTTTTGAAATGCTTCTATTACAAAAAAATAAATAAATAAATAAATAAATAAAAATTAAAAAAAAAAAAACTATTGTTGCTTTCAATTATTTCTTTCTTTTAATTTCTTTGACCTTCTTCTCTATTGACTTGCATCCATAAACAAAAATTGGATTTGAGATTGTTCTCGATGAAAGGTAAAGAAGCAAATCTTTTATACACAAATATACAATCCTAAATTTCAAAACAAAATTTTTAGTTTAACTTTCTATTTTGTTTAATTTTGTTAGGAATCTGGGGAAAAGGGAATACTCGAGCTCGACTGGTGATTGGAACCACCATAGAATGTCGTTGATATCCATAAGCAAGCCACCATCTCCAAACAACAGTCACCTGTTGTAAATCCAACGTTCATCTCCACCTTCACTTCGATTTTGTATTTGGGTTTTTTTTAATCTTCATCTCCAGTGGTAGATCGAAGATGGTTTATGTGTTTCTGTTTTCTAGGATTCTAAAGAGGAAGATGGTGGATTGATGATGATAGATCGAATCTTCACCTCTATCTTCAGATTTCATCTATACACCAAATCTTTATCATCAAATCTAGGGTTTTTGGAAAATTAGGATTTTGCTGCATTTTTTTTTCAAATCAAGATCAAAGAGGAGATTCATCTATGCTTTCGTGTTCCGTTTATACAAATTGGAGCTACCAATTGGACATGTTCGATACTATGCGATTCAAGCTTTTTCTGGTTAAAAAAAGAACTGTCTTGAAACTTTTTTGTTGTTGAAGATGATTTGAATGTTTTTCCTTTAGTAAATCTGGGTTTAGACATCATTTTATCGGATCCCAAATTTTAGATTGATTTGAAAACACCTTATTATTAATTTACTTTTATATTTTTGAATCTTGTTCTTGTTTAGATTAGAAATGAACAAGATATGTTATGGGATTTTTTTTATAACAAATATGATGGTTTGAATGTTTTTTTTTCATCTTCTTTGTTTAAATTTTCATAAATTTTCATTTTCGGTTTATTAAAAATTTGCAGAAGATGGTTTGAATGTTTTTTGAAGATGATCATGATTTGAATGTTCATGCTCATTAATTTTAGTCCTTATTTAATATTAAAACATTTAAAAGGTTGTGGGTGTGTAATGGAGAGTGCAAACATTTTGCTGTTCTTCATTTGAAATAAAAAACATAATATAAGTATCCGTGTGGATGTTACTTAGTGCCACATCGACACCTCAACTTCCTACGTTACACTTCATTTAATGACAAGGCAAAGGGTAACCGAATTACCCCTTCACATTTCGAAAAAAAGACCAATCTAACCCAAAAAAATCGACTTTATGCCCTTAAAAACCCAAAAAAAAAAAATGAGTGATCATTTAAACTAAAAGTTAATAGTTGGTTGGGCTACAGTGAAATTTTCCCTTTAAAAAAACATTTGTTTTTTTTATGTCCGTGCATGTATAAATTTGAGTTCGTTTATGTTTCGATGTAATTTTCTTTTACGTTTTTATGTTTATTTTTATGTACATTTCCTACATATGAGCCGAGTCACATATAATATATTTTTAATTATTTGAATTTTCGTTCGGCAACTTAAGAAAAAAATCTTACTTATTTTTATGTTTGTGTCACATATAATACAATTTTTACTATTTTTGTTTGGCATAGCTTTGGCCCAGGACTTTTGTCGTTTGTCAATTTAAGTTTTCCTAACTTCTATTCAACACGTAATAACTTATTTTCTACTACTTTTGAAATACATTACTGTCGTTGCAGGACACGACCCGTAAAATCCTAGTTTCAAATAAAAAACTTCATTATTTAAAAATCCAAATTAAAATCCCATATAAAATTATACATTTCGTTAAACATCTCATGAACACGGATTTGTTAATTTGTTTATACATCTCAAATATCTCTTTGGAAATCCTACTTGGGGAAATCAAGCTGAAAGGATAATTTTTTGCTACGTATATAATCTTTTTTAACATATATGATGTATTTATCAGAGTTCAAAAGAATAAAGAATCGACTATAGAATAAATCTTAAAGAAGTTGGATTCAATCGACATAATAAATCTTGTTTTAGAATCAAACTTAATGTTATCACTTATCAGTATCTTCGATGTAAGATCTTTACCGACAAAATCCAAATTTATATAAATAACTCTATTTATATAATTAAATGTACAGCATTACCACCTTTCAACCCACATAAAACTTTCATGTCGACTTCATGATTTTCGAGAAACACGTGTCCAGTGTCCATTTCTTTAAACTTGAATTATGCATGAGTAACCCCGTAATTAAATATTAAATTAGGCCTGGCAATCGTGTCGTGTTCGGGTTGGCGTGTCGCGGGTTGGCGGGTTGGCAGGTCAAAATATGCCAACCCAAACACGACCCATTTAAATATACAGGTCACGGGTTGGCGGGTCACGGGTTGACGGGTTTGGAACTTAAACCCATATATGACCCACCAACCCGTTTATTTATACGGGTTCACAAGTTGGCGGGTTCGTGGGTCAGATTTGGGTTCGTGGGTCTACGTTTCAGATATTTAAGTCTTAAACATCTAAATGAAAATTAAAAACATTCATAGAAACATGTTACAGACTTAGTCTTATAGGTTACGACTTATGACCTTAGACCATCCACCACGAGTAATAATGTCAAAACAATCAACTAGTCTATGAATAAATTGTATATATTATATAATACTTATTAAATATTAATACTTGATACATAAATACATTTAAAAATATAATATTTTTTTATTAAGAATATAAACGGGTTGGCGGGTCAACCCGTTTATTTTTTGAGAAACCCATATATGACCCGTTTAATAAACGGGTTGGCGAGTTGACGGGTTAGCGGGTTGGCGGGTTGAAAAACTCAACCCAAACCCATTTATTTCGTGTCGTGTCGCGGGTCGTATCGCGTGTCGTGTCGAGAATTGACAGCCCTATATTAAATTCTAATCAAATCATAGTTATATGAACCCTAATTAATGTGTTATTTTAAAATTTTATTAAGAAAACTCCACACACATAAAACATAGTATCAATTTGAAAGTTGAATGATCCCCTGTTGTTTAATCTTATCGACATCATGTGAATATAAAATTAAAATCAAAATGGTTGCTGATGGAAAAGAACACACCACAGTATATTAAAGAAGAAGCAAACCCCACGGATTCTTTTTCCATTTCTTTTCCTTATAAAAGCAAGGTAGATGAACTAAACCTTAAAGCCCATTAGAATCAAACACACAATTGATCAACAATGATACCAATCAGCAACTTCTTGTTCATCTTCATCACCTCATTTAATTCCATTTATCGATTTGCTCGTCAACACCCTGTCCATGTTAGTTTCAGTCCGCATGGTAACATTTATCTTGAATTTGATGTTACACGTGTACCTCCTCTTTGAAATCCGTTTATTCAGTTTATACCCAAACACCTCGACACCATTCGATCGTCTCGGAGAATTTGTCAATCGGAAGTCCTCCTGCGATGGCGTTTGTTTGTTCTTCCGTTGTGGGTGAGATAGAGAGAAAGAGTTAGAGGGAGAAAGTGAGTGAGATCGAAGCAAGTTCTTCCCCTGTAAATCTTCGATATCACCAAAGATGCCCAAACCCTGATTGATGGCGAAATCTGGTGATCAAAGTCCAAAGCTCCCACCATCTGTGACATTCATCAAGAAAACCCCATCACTGGATCCACCAATTTCGGAGATCTAGCCGTGGATATAGTTACAGTTGTCGATGGTATGGGTTCGGCTGCAACCGTTGACCGGTTCCTTTGTTTACGTTCGCCGGTGTCTCTTTTTTATTGATCTTGCCGATAGTACTGTCGGTGTTGATTTGTAGCGAATAGAATTATAGATAATCAATCGCAAATTGATGTTGCTAACTATTCATCGTAAATGTTAGTTAATGGTGAGATAAATCTTAATGGTTTTTTTTTACAGGATATAAAATTCTGGGGTTCAGTTCAAATATTTTCTTGCACGAGGACCTTAAGGGGGATTTGGGAGGTAGTCTTATCAAGATTTCAACCACCAACTCTTCACATAAATAACCGATAACTTGACATTGTGTGATTCTGTGTTTTCCCAAGATAAAATTAGTTGTAGCAATGAGATGTGTCAAAACATTTTTTATTGCTTTTCAAGATTTCGGAAAGAATCTTTATTTGATCAAAGTGTACATTCTTTTTTAATGAAATCAACCAGGTTAAGATTTTGCTTATTTTATATTGATTACTAATAATCACAAAACTTCAAATCGAATATGTTGCCTTTTTCATAACAGTAGACAGAAAATTCTATTCCGTTACTGATTGTGAGAGTCAAAATGGATTATATTAGTGATAAAAGTTGATATAATTTTGTTTAAAATCAATACATATCTTATTTTTACTATGTGGTTTTGTATAAGTATTATGAATCTCTAATTTGATCCCGAATTTAGTTAATTGATTTGTCTGGATACCCCATTTATAAAGCTATTTAGATAGGAAATATCGATTTCGATTATCTTGTTACATGTATATTTGGGTACTTTTCGGGAGTTTCATTGTTGCCCGAATGGTATTGTAGGAAGTAAATGGATTTCTCGTATGATATCTCATCTAAAGAGCTTACACATCCCTATAGATGAACGCAAAGTCGTGTTACAGGAGGCTATTAGTTCTGACCATGGATTGTTTATGTCTGTGGCAGCAACATTGAAGGGGTTTGGTCAATGGATAGGTGGGAATTACATGAGTCTTCATGTCCTGAGTCGTTCGTGTCACCACCCGGGTGGTCTGCTTAGGTTTGTTGATGGGGCTGATGACATGAGTGGGCATATTGTTGGCATTCCAAAGCTGCCACCCAATGAACCGGAAGCCGGCCTCAATAATGGGTTGGTGTTGGATGCTCAGCTACTTGATCGTGTTTTTAAACTACTTATAACCATCGTCAAAAGCATCCCTCATACGTAACACCCTATTTCAAATTGTTTCCTAATTTGGAGCTGTGACCCGAATATCAGTTATCATAAGGCTATGATCCTTGGGGAAGGACAGATTCAAACCCCTTGGATGTGGATAATGTAGATTAGGTGATTCGAGAGTTCAGTTGTGTTTTGGAGCCCAAGGGTATAACCGTAAAGTGGTAGTTTGGGCCTTTTATGAATTTTAGAATTGAGCTTGGGAAGTTTTAAGGCAAATGAGAGTTGATAGAATTGTAGAACTTCTCATTACCTTTCCATGGATATAAAGAACGTCGAAATCGGACTTAGAATGAAGAAGTTAAGGCTTTTGGAAGATTGGTGGTTTTAGTCCCTAGTCGAGTATGTTGGGCGTACTCTATGAGTACGTTGAGCGTATTGGCTCACAAGTTGGTTGCGAAGGCGCCCACGTATGCAGGGCCGACGTACGTGGGACTATGCGGGGCGTACGCATGGCTGAGACAAACCCTAATTTTTAGGGTTTGTGCCCTATTTAAACACCTAAAGTTGTCTTGGGAGTTTCTTATGACCAACCTCCACCTCTCCAAACCCTAAGAACGAAACCCTAAGTTCCCTTTGAGTGTTTTGAGCTTAGAAGTGAACTTTGAGGGTGTTTTTGGTGATTTTGAAAGAAGAGGAACTCGTGGAAGTTGCATTGGTGTGGCTAGAGCTTGTGATCCAGAATCATCAGCGACTTGGAAAGCTCTTTGAGGTATAAAGCTCTTAACATGATGGTCCATTTTGTTAGATCTAAATAGGGCTTGTTTTTGTGCTTTTTATGGTCTTTTAAGTCATACATGGGAGTATAAGCTACTCCAGAAGATAAGAATGATAGATCTTAGCATTTTTTAGTTCCTTTATTCATAAAAATGCAACCTTGATGATTTATATTGGGCCATGCATGAGTTTGGGTGCTTATTATGGATTTTATTGAGTATTGGGTCTCTTTAAGACATGAAAAGGAGTAAAGTTGCCAACTTTACGTGTTAAGACATCATTTAGGATCAGATCTGAGAATTTGGCGTAATGGCTTAACTGATTAAGCACTTAATAGGGATATGGGTTGGTTGTGGAGTACGTTGGGCGTACCCAAACCGTACATCGCGCGTACTGGCCACAGGAGGTGTACGCTGAGCATAATTCTGAGTACGTCGGGCGTACTCAACTGCCATTGACTTTTGTTGACGTTTGGGTTTTGGGTCATATTTGGACTACTAGGGTTTTGCGCGTTGTTGGGCCATTAGTCCTTTTGACTTTGGGTCATTGTTAGGCTTTGGGCCTTTTGGATTTGCGCCCATGATTGGCTTCGGGTATCATTTTGGAATTTGGGTCATATTGGGCTTTTGGAGCCATTGCGTTGGGCCATGATTATTGGGCCAAGTGAGGAAATGGTAAGATGGTCTTTTAAACTGGGAGTTGAATAAATGAATCAGATTCCTAGTTATGGTTTATGGCCCAACTATTAATCGGGGTTTTATGTGATTGATAAGCGCAAGGATTTTCCGGATCAGCAGTCCGAGCTTTTATCTAGTGGTTTCAGCAGTTGAGGTGAGTTTCCTTCACTGTATCCGTGGGTCGAAGGCACCAATGTTGGACCACTAGTTTATGATGTAGTATGATGATTGTCTTTGTGACAACTGTCAGTTATGCATGTATTTGCTTGATGACTTTATGATTCTTTTGTTATGATATTTTGTGATAGCGGTAGGGGTGAAATAGACCTGGTATCTGGTTGAAATAGACCAAAGGGGATTGCAAGCACCCAAATATGTTTAACTGCATCCGGTTGAAATAGACCGAAGGGGATTGCAAGCACCCAGATATGCTTGGTTGTATCCGGTTGAAATATACCGAAGGGGATTACAAGCACCCAAATATGTTGGACTGTCCGGTTGAAATAGATCTTATGGGATTGCAAGCACCCAGATATGCTTGATTGTATGTTTGTATGGTATGCAGTATTTTAGGGAAATCACTAAGTTTCATGCTTACGGTTTATGTTTAAAATGTTTTTCATGTATTCCTGGTTCGCGAAGGAAGGTTCTGGCTTAATCGCAGCACATCCACCCATGTTTCCGCACTTTATGAATTTGAAATTGTACTCTAATAACTATTTTTACTCTGATCTACTTTGATATGATTAAATGGTGTTTATGGTTGATTTTTAAAAATGAAACTTTTACCTCGCTTTCTTTTCTTTTTAAAAATACTAAAATAAATAGTTTTAATACTTATTAGAAGTAGCTAAACTCGCTTTCTCCTTTTTACATGCAAGAAAAGTCTCTTTTTTTCGGCAAGAAAAGACGGTTTACCTCGCAAGCAGTCCCCATGTGAAGCAACTAAAGGGTTTGAACATATGTATCCAGGTCAAATAAGAAAGAAGTATCATTGATGCCCACTAGTCTTGATCGTACCCGTGCCTTAGGATTATAAACTTGGAACCCAAGCAACAAATCACCATTGTTGGTCAGTTCCAAAGCTTTAGTTAGATCTCCTTCAAATTGATTTGTTTTTTTATTGAAAAACCAAAGACCAAGAAGCATCTACATCTGTCCTCACCCAAATCTAAGTATCATCGATAACCCTAGAAATCACAGCTAGAGAACCTTGGATGGTTACTAGTTTTCGGGTTTCCCAACTGGGTCTTCGCAAAGCAATCATACCAAAAACATGAGTCCTCAAATCCAATGACATTATATAACGAAGTTGTACTTCTTGTGAATAAGGAAAACAACGTCCTACCACCCAATGCAATACCCCATTGAGATAACACGCCTCTGATAACACTTTATTATACAAAGGCATTGGGGAAGCAATCGGACACCACGCACGTGTCTTCATGGCATAAACAAATGTACTTTCTACAATTCCCCTAAATATGGGTATACTCACAATCTTGTTATCATCAATCAGTCGAAACCAAGCCCGATCCCTATCCCATAAATGCATCTCTGAGGACAATCAGGGTTAGTTGGCAAGGGTTCCATAAACTAATTATAACTTTTACAAACTTAATCAAATAGATAATTATGTTACATGAACCAACAACATTGACATTTCCGAATGGAAACTTGAATGTTGTTATACCAATGTATCCACACAATGGCAATTGGTCTTATGCATGTAACGCACAAAAGAAGTCAACGCCATATTCTTCTATGTGTTTATGTTTAAGTCTATGTGTGAACAGGACCCTTTGTAGGGATCGAGAAGTGTGCATCCGGATGAAACCGGGGTTATCAATACAAGAACGTAATGATTTGGAGACTGATCTAAACCGTAGAAGGGATTTGGGAGGTAGCCTTGTCAAGATTTCAACCATCAAGTCTTCACATAGATAACCTGACATTGTGTAATTTTGTGTTTTCCAGCACGATAAAATTAGTAGTAGTAATGAGATGTCAAAACATCTTTTGTTTTTTTTATAAGCTTTCAAAAAGAATATTTGTTTAATCAAATTGTACATTCTTTTTGAACGAAATCAAGTATATTACAATTTTGCTTGCTTTTCAAGATTTCCTAAAAAAAAATTCCAAAGATTACAATGCTGGCAAGTATACTTTTGTAAGAGTCTATGTATTTCTTAGAGATGTTTTTCATTGCTTTTTTTGTTCTTGTTTTGATATATATTTCAGTTACCAAGCAACATGCAAAATCACAAGTTAACCATAGGCTCAACGCTCAATGCGTACTAAAGTTTTTTTTTAAAATCGTCATAGTTTTCTACTGCTAACTGAAGATCGTAATTAGTAATACTCATATCGATAACTCAAAATTTTGAATTTTGAAAACCCAAACAAAGTTTTTTTTAAAATCGTCATAGTTTTCTACTGCTAAGTGAAGATCGTAATTAGTAATACTCATATCGATAACTCAAAATTTTGAATTTTGAAAACCCAAACAAAGTTTTTTTTAAAATCGTCATAGTTTTCTACTGCTAAGTGAAGATCGTAATTAGTAATACTCATATCGATAACTCAAAATTTTGAATTTTGAAAACCCAAACAAAGTATTATCATCACAAATTTAACAAGCCAAGAAAATCTAAATTTAAAAGGGCATAGCAATTAATCATCGGATCAAGAAGAAAGAGTGTCTTATGAAAAATCGTCGAAGTATATTGCGACTTGCGACTTGCGAGGAGGGAAAAGATACAGGTCGGTGGGTGCAGGGCTTTAATGGGCTTAGATGGTTCACAATTCACACAGGTTTTCACTATAAATTAATTAATTAAAAAAAAAAAAAAAAAAGGAATTTTTCCAATATACTTTCTTAATGCTTATTTACCCAAGATTTGCCAATATACTTTCTTAAGATAATAAATATTGAAATCGGTTACCATATTGATCCAAGGATATATATATACTCTTGTAGTCTTGTTATTAAGTCCATGTTGTGCAGGAGATAATAGTAGAGAATATGAGAGATGGAGAGAGATAATGTTTAGAAATACGAGTAGTGTTCAAACCAGTTCGTCTCTGGCATGTATTTTAAGTTGTTTTTTTTTTTCGAACTTCGAACAACTATTAGGGTTCGTAAATTATCCAACTAGGTGTAATCTTCATTTGTTTTATTTATGTTTTGACACATAGAAAGGGTCATTCCGATATCAACCCCAACCCATCTATTTCACAATCTCACATTTTTAGCTAAACAGGCTTGGATTGAATTGCAATTTTCAACCCATTTAATTAAAAAGTCAATACAAACCCAACCCACATATGAGATCCTCTTATATGTGAAACTTGAATTAAATGAATGGTTCATCATTTTCCCAACTGATGGTTTTCTTTAACATTCAAATTAACCGTTCACCAAGCTACAATTTTGCTCCTAACATGACAAAACCGATTAAAAGGAATCAATTTAGCAACACACCATTGATCTTGATGCCTAAAGCTCAAAACAAACATAAAAACCCTTCAGTTTTTGCTTAGCATCCGACATTTAACTCGATTTCATTTCTCATCTTCATTTGCAAGTCTCAGTTTTCTAAAACAACAAATAGAGATATGAACCACAAATATAAGATCTAAACAAACCAAACTCTAACCAATGTACAACAACTAGGAAACACATATTTCCTCCATCTCACCAAATCAACAACTCACAAAACACATTGTACGCCTGTTAGCCTGAAAACAAAAAACAAACATACACAAAGTTATATCGCCTACATGTTCAAAAACCTTAAACCAATAAGTGTAATACACTATCAGTTATAGTGAAAGTTATTTCAGACCTGAAACACCACCACCATGATGCCGACCAATGTACATCATGGTTTTATTTACGAGTGGCAAATCCGCCTTCTCATTCCTAGCTTCTAGAAGCTTTTCACTGTTCGATTTCCATCAAAATCACACGATTGGAAGAGTAATAAACTACAATTAATCATTAGAAAAATCAAATTTAATGTATGGATTGATGATTTTAGCGTACCTGGTGTAGGGTAATGGACAGAATATGATAACATAATTAGCTCCGGCACATGTGAAAGTGCTGGTTTTATCATCATAAGCATAGCTGTATGAACGTGGGCAAACGTGCTTAAAATACTGTGAGAATTCCGTCGGCGGGCAAGTCTCCGGCGTGTTATAACCTTCACTACAACAAAACCTCGGATCCCCAAACGCCTCACACGCGCTCTTACATGCCACTACAGTCCGACTCCTACTCGAACGCGCCACCCTAAGCGCGGTGGGGCAACCGGCGTTTAAGTCAACTAAACAACCGGTGGAACTGCATCCTCCGCTCGTAGCGTCTCTGGGAATCACAAGCATCGGGAGGTTATACCCGTCGACCAAACTGACGTCATAGAAATCAAGGCCTTGGTCACCGTTGAGTGTGAATTCCACTAGCGTGGCGGGAGGTTCGGCGCCGCGGCCTTCGCACTCGACTTTGCCGGAGCCGCAATCGGCGGTGACGCAAGAGAATCTTCCGGTTGAATCTGTCCGACAATCAGTACGACCCCATAACCGACCCGACCAAGCTACGGGTATTCGTAGGGTTCTTGATTTACCGGGGTTTAGAGCAAAACCGGTGGGATTTAACACGGTTCTATCAGCGCCGGTGAGTATCCCCGGCCATATAGTGTGCCGACATCTGTTCACGACCTTAAACGTCGTCGATTCGACCACTGCAGCCATTAAACAAAAGCAAAAATATCATCAAGAAATTGAAGAAATTATTCGGGATTAGAGGGGAAAAGAGAAGCATACCTGAAAGTAATGAAAATGTGAAGATTAGAATGAGAAGGATTGGAGGGATATGAAGACGATTCATTTTGGAAGAGGATTCAATTAGGGATTGGGATTGGGATTGGGATTGAGATCGGAATGGGGTTTGAAAAGGGAAAGGCGACAGAGTAGTAAAGCAGAAACTTTGCCGATTTCGATTGGACTTGATCTTATTCTTCCCACCAAAAAATAGTTTTTGTACATTTTGTGTGATTCAGTTCATTATTAGGACTTTATGTCAATATCCAATAAATACTATCAATATCATGTTTAGTTGTTTACTAACTAAAATATCACTCATGTTCGAACTACATGGAAATGATGTCGTTACATGTGTATCCTTCGTACAAAATAATTCTATTTTGCACATAAAATTCATTTTAGTCCAACCAATAACAATGATACCGGTAGTATCATCTTTTTAGATATCAAAGTAGTTTAGGTCTGACAAGATATAGATCCGGTGAAAAGAAATTTTTGACAAGAAATGTAAGAAGTTTTTTTTTCTACGTATCTTTTTATGAATTAAAAAAATAAATAAAAAATATCATGATTAATAAAAAATAATAATAATAAATAAAATATAATTAGAAGGCTTAAACATCCACCATTCCACGTCTCTCATTACTAGTCCACCATTGATGGTAATTATCAAAATCAAATCATATTTAAACAATAAAATATATGGTTATGCATTGATAATCTACTTAAAACAATAACTATCAAATTTGACATTAAATTAGGAATTGCTTACTTAAAACAATAACCACCAAATTTGACATTAAATTAGGAATTGTTTTTTTAAAATGATCTATTGTTTCGTCCTAAAAATTACGTTTTCGAGGGGTTTTTTTTGGTATTTGACTACTATTTGTAACAAAAATAACAACATTGCATTTATATTACACATATTACAAGCTACAAACAAAAAAACAAAAGAACGGAAAAAAAATTACGAAAACCATAGGTACGTAAGAAACCTACTATTACTTGAAATGCGCTTTGATAACATTCTTTTTCGCTTGGGTATGGCTCTTATTCCGGGAGCTCGCCAATTAGTTAACCATAGACATATTTTAGTCAATAGTCGTATAGTGGATATATCAAGTTATCGTTGCAAACCAAAGATACTATTGCGGCGAGGGATGAATATAAGTCTAAAGCTCTAATTCAATATTCTCTCGATTCATCCCCCCCCCCCCCCCCCCCCCCCATGAGGAATTGTCAAACCATTTGACTCTTCAACCATTCAAATATAAAGGATTAGTCAATCTTACAAGCAACTAATGCATATTTCGTGCATTGAACACTTGTACACCGTAAGTTTCTTACTAACTTACTGTTTTATTTTATTTTTTTCGTTTTTTTCAAAAAAAAAAGCATCTATTAAATCTCCTACCAAACAATAAAAGCAAAAAAGAAGTTTCAAGATTCAGAGACACATCTAGTTGTTTTTTGAAGGGTCCATTAAGAAAGAATTTCAAACTTCAAACGCACACAAAATTAGCAAAACTAAAAATTACAACTTTATATATTGTGAGCCAACATGCCCTGAAAGAGCAGAGCAGATGGCCCACCCCATAGTAGACGATCCACCAAACAATAGCTCATTGCCCCCAAATAGTAATCAACCGAGCGTTTGACCGTAGAATAACTTAATGAGCTACGGTTTTAAAAGCTAGTTTGGAATAAATACAAATTTTTGACTAAAAATTAATAAATAATTAAGGATTTTGGCTAGTTTTGTAATTATCTCTTTGTATTTTTCGAGGGCAAAAGAAGTTGATTAAATTAAAGATTATCATCATTATTGTTTGTTTTCTTTTGTTAGTCTAACTTTAACCAAACTAATGTACTTTTTTTTTTGCCGAACAAACCAAATATATACTGGTTTGTTTCTGAATTTTTTTCAAACTAATAGGAAATTAGGATAATTATTATTTATGGTTGGATCTTGGAAGTTGATGAATATAGTTTTTTGGTTATGTTCTTGAAGCTGTAATGAAGATGTTGCTCGTGATGAAATTGGAGAATGGTGTATTTGTATTAGCTATATTTTAATCAAGCATCATGTTTTGGAGATATTGTTAAAAGTAGTCACTAACTTTTATTTTAAAGATATCTAGTAATAGACATTTGATATATATTTGATAACAATGTGTCTAACAAAGTGTTTCTAATAAGGAGATTCTTAGTTCAATCTCAAACATATACTAACTTGTCGTTCTAAAAAATTGATATATATTTGTCTTTTCTAAAAATAATAAAGATATCTATATATTTATATTAATGATTTTATTAAGTCCAGTTTAATTACAATAATTGTTATATACATAGTTCTATTTTTTTTTA
Organism: Lactuca sativa; assembly: GCF_002870075.4. Classification (NCBI taxonomy): domain Eukaryota; kingdom Viridiplantae; phylum Streptophyta; class Magnoliopsida; order Asterales; family Asteraceae; genus Lactuca; species Lactuca sativa. Next base: position 63,065,595 of record NC_056625.2, on the reverse strand, counting down.
TTTTTTGAACTTTAAAACCGATGAGATTTTATTTAAACCAACACACTTCAAGCAAATGGCTAGATAGGAAAACATGGCAAAAAACATTAAAGAAAAGGGTGTTAGTTATAGTTAGTTAATTGTTATTTAGTTAGCTTGAGTTAGTTGCTTGTTAGTTAGATCACATGTCTCTCACGTGATTGTTGTTAGTCAGTTATATTAGAGGTTTCTCTTTCTTTTGTATATATTTTGTAACAGTTCCATTGTTGTAGTCAATTGATCCAATACATAAATAAAGATCAAAACATTTTTCTCATTTTTCTTGTTCAATTCTTTACTTGCAAACATGGTATCAGAGCTGTCTGATTGATTTTCAATCAATTTTTCATCATTTTTTCATACTTTGTTCTTCATTCGTGATTTCTTTCATCTTCATTTTAATCAATGGCTTCACAAACATTTCAATCAACTCAAAATTTTGTTCAAAATTCCTCAGATCCACTTTATCTTCATCCGTTGATCATCCAGGCATGTTGCTTGTTTCTAAGCAATTCGATGGATCAAAATTTGGCTCATGGAAGAAAGAAATCACGATTGCTTTATCTGCCAAGAACAAATTGGGATTCGTGAATGGAAAGATCATCAAACCATCTTTTGATCATAATACCTTCGATCTATGGCAGTGATGCAATGATATGGTCATGTCGTGGATATTGAATGTTTTATCTAGCGACATTGTTGAATCTGTGTTATATTCATCCACATTCATCCACAACTGAAGATATTTGGAAAGATCTGGATGATAGATTCGGTCAATCAAATGGTGCAAAGCTATATCAACTCAACAAAGAAATATCTGATTTGTCTCAAGGATCTAATGATCTTGCCGCTTATTTCACTAAATTGAAGAAGAATTGGGATGAATTAAATGTTTTGCCAACAGTTCCAAATTACGCGTGTAATGTTGCTCAACAGATGCAAGAAATTCAACAAAATCAAAGGCTCATCAAGTTTCTTATGGGACTGAATGGAGATTATAACTTTGTTAGAAGTAATATTCTCATGATGAAGCCACTCCCCACTGTTGCTCAAGCTTATGCTCTTCTCATACAAGATGAAAAACAAAGAGAGGTGCAAACACCTTCTAACTTCATATCTGAATCAGTTTCCTTGAATGTTTCTGTAAAATCTGGATTTGGAGGAAACAATAATAGAGGAAATTATGAAAACAAAAAGAATCAATATTATTCTTTCTGCAAGAAATATGGACATACTGCAAACAAATGTTACAGATTAGTTAGATTCCTAAAAGACTTCAAATTCACCAAGAACAGATCTACCAATGCAAATGTTTTAACTGCTTCTGTTTTTCAAAACAATAATGAAGATGGATCAAAGGAAGATATCTCTCCAACTTTGAGTCTAGACAAATCTCATTCTGTGAATGACTTGACCAAAGATCAATATCATCAATTGTGTTCTTTGTTGAGCAAACTTAATGACAATAATGGCAGTAACAATCATCAACAACAAATGAATCAAAATTATAATAATCAAGCCTCTGTCAATTTTGTTGGTAACACTTTCTTGTCTCAACAAGATTCTAGTTATCCTCATAATTGTCATTGTCTTGAAACAGCCTCAATGACATGGATAATTGATTCTGGTGTAAGTGACCATATGTGTTACAACAAATTTTTGTTGTTCAATATTCACAAACTTCATTCTCCCTATCATATAACTCTTTTAAATGGAAAACAAAACAAAGCATATGAAGTTAGAAGTATCAATCTAATTGATAACGTTGTTTTACATAATGTTTTACATGTTCCTTTGTTTAAATCCAATCTATTATCCATAGCAAAACTTTGTAAACAATAAAAATCTTTAGTTGTTTTCTCTGAAAGTTTTTGCTTCCTATTGCAGGGCCTTTCTCAGAAGAGGCCATTGGTTCTTGGTAAACATCGAGTCGGTCTATACTTCATTCATTCAAATCCAAGAACAACTCAAGGAATTGTTCTTTCTGTTACTTCAAACAATGCTTTTGATTCCTCTGTATTGTTTTCAAATTCCATTTGTAAATCATTCTCTTGTAATACTTATGTTTCTATATGGCATAATAGACTTGGACATCTTCCAATGTACAAGTTAAAAACTCTTGGTTTGTTGAATAAAGAGAATGATATTTTTGATAAATCTTGTGATGTTTGTTCTAAATCTAGACAACACAAACTTCCTTTCAGTCATAGTATCATTCATTCCTCATCTTCTTTTGAACTCATACATATTGACACATGGGGTCCTTACAATACCAAAACTTATAATAATCAATCATTTTTCTTGACAATTGTTGATGATTTCCCAAGAGCCACATGGACTCATTTGTTAAGCACAAAGAGTGATGTTTTTGGTGTTCTAAAAGGCTTTATTCAAATGGTTGAAACTCAATACAGGACAAAATTGAAGACGATCAGATGTGATAATGCCTTTGAGTTAGGATCAAGTAATGAAGCAAAACTATTTCTTCAAGAAAAAGGAATCATCCATCAAACCAGCTGCAGTTTTACACCTCAACAAAATGGGGTGGTTGAAAGAAAACACAAACATATATCAGAAACTTCACAAGCTCTTTTGTTTAAATCAAAGCTTCCTCAGAAACTTTGGGGAGATTGTGTTCTCACTGCTACTTATCTCATTAATAGATTTCCTTCAAAGATTCTCAATTGAAAAACTCCTTTCTTTCTTCTTACTGGAAAACAACCTTCATACAATCAACTGAAGACATTTGGTTGTTTATGTTATGCTAGTACTCCACAACACAACAGAGGTAAGTTCCAACCAAGATCTGTCCCTTTTATTTTCACTGGGTACCCTTTTGGAAAGAAAGCATACAAACTTTATAATCTTGATACACACAAGGTTTTCATATCAAGGGATGTTATTTTTCATGAAGAAATATTTCCTTATCAACTCAAAAACAAAATTTCACCACCATTATTTCCAAATAACGAAAATACCCTTCATGCTGAAGAATCACATTCACCAAGTATACAACCCAATTCTTCAACTCTAAATGATACTTCTATTGCCTCAAACATTCCATCTTCACAATCATTACGAAGAACAACAAGAACCATCATAACTGCATCATATTTGCAAGATTATATATGTAACATTGCTTCATGTGAAAATTATTTTTCATGTTCTTCTTTTGCTACATGTATGCACACTGTAACTCAAACCATGTCACCCAAACATGTTTGTTTTAGCAATCTCTCTACAGCTAGCAAACAACTCATGTGCAACATGGACAGAATCATCGAACCTTCCACTTATGATGATGTTGCATCTTTACCTGAATGGCAAGAGGCAATGGCAAAAGAATTTGAAGCTTTAGAGGCTAATAACACTTGTAAAATTGTGGATCTTCCCAAAGGCAATAAACTCATTAGCTGTAAATGGGTTTATAAAGTAAAATATAAAGCCAATGGGGATGAAGAAAGACGCAAAGGAAGATTGGTTGTTAAAGGGTTTATTCAAAAGGAAGGCCTTGATTATACTAAAACCTTTTTCATGTTGTCAACATGACAACAATTCGAGTTCTTATTGCTACAACTATCAAGAAATCATGGCCAATGTTTCAACTAGATGTCAAAAATGCATTTCTACATGGTGACTTGGATGAAGAAATTTACATGAAGCCACCTCCAGAACTTCAATTATCCAACCCAAATCAAGTGTGCGAACTTCAAAAATCATTGTACAGATTGAAACAAGCATCTAGGCAGTGGTATGCAAAACTATCTTCTGCCTTGAAGGAAAGAGGTTATCAACACTCAAAAATGATTACTCTCTTTTTCACAAAACAATGGGTTCATTTAAAACTTTTGTGGCAGTCTATGTTGATGATTTGATGATCACAAGAAACAATGAAGAGGAAATATCAAATCCTAAACAATTTCTTGATACCACTTTCAAAATTAAAGATCTTGGATCTTTAAATTTCTTTTTGGGAATAGAAATTCTATATACCACCTTTGGAGTTATTTTAACACAAAGGAAATATGCAAATGACATGATCAAGAAATTTGAGTGCAATTCCACTGCTATTTGTCCTTTGCCTTATAATGGCAAACTTCTAATTGGTCAAGGAAAAATGCTAGATTCTCCAGAGTTATATCGCAAATTAGTGGGCAAGCTAAACTTCTGGGTTCACACTAGACCTGATTTGGCTTTTGCTATTCAACATTTGAGCCAATTCATGGCAGAACCCAGAGTTCCACATTATGAAGCTACTAAACATGTTCTTCGTTATATCAACAAAGACTCATGTCAAGGATTATTCATGAACAATTCTGATGATTTCAATTTACAAGCCTACTATGATTCTGATTGGGCCTCATGTCCTCAATCAAGAAGAAGTGTTACTGGTTTTGTTATTCTTCTTGGAAACAGCCCAATTGCATGGAAGTCAAAGAAACAAATAATGGTTTCTTTATCATCCGCTGAAGCAGAATATAGAAGTATGTAAAGACTCACAACTGAACTTGCTTGGTTAACTCGATTACTTCATGAATTGGAGTTCCTAATGCCACTCATGTTCCAGTTCATTGTGACAGTCAAGCTGCCATATATATTGCCAAAAACCCTGTATTTCACGAAAGGACTAAACATGTGGAATTAGACTATCACTTTCTCTAATTTTTCTTGTTCAATTCTTTACTTGCAAACAAAGGGAACACTAATTTACCCAATTACATGCTCTTTTTGACCTCTTATATTTAAACCACATGAAAACCAAATATATAATATTTTCAGCAGTCTTAGTAGGAGAGGTGATAATCTTGTTAAACGGCTTGTTATTTTTCGCTTCACATAAACACCTTAACATATAGCCATTAACAAAAGTTGAAGGCGACTTGCTTTTCCCTTGATTTGGGAAACGCATCTTCAGCTTGCTTGTCCCAAGCAAGTCATCCTTCCAAAACAAGGTACCAAAACTTGAAGTCGCATGGAAGCATCTAAGTATACGGGCCATATTTTTCACATTGTTTCAAAACTTGAAGTCACATTGGATTTGTGTAAAATACGCATTTCTATTCATTCAAATGTTTTATTGTGACCAAAAAAAGAAATAATTTTTGTACATACAACACTTATTATTGTAGACCAAAACCATTTATACACTCAACATTTTAACCATAAAACACTTTAAACAATAGGTGAAAAAAAACTCATAAATGGATTTTCAGGCAATCTAATTGGCGTTGATCATATTTTATAATTCACTAAAGGATTTATTACTTATTTAAGTATTACTGATCCATTTTCCACAAAATTTTGCAATAATGTTGTATTTATACAAAATATATAATGATATTCTGGACTATGACCAAAAAATACAACATATGATTTGGTGATCTTCTTAACCAGATAACTATTTCATGTACTTAGAACATAATCATAATAGAGGTTTCCAACTTTCCCTTCAAGTTCAGAAACATTAACAGACTGGTCAAAATCTCAAGATCTATAGCCAACGAGTTCAATTTCATTGTTGCTACTAGAAAAACTAATCATCCAAATCAAAATCTACACCTTGCTAAATAATACACTCCATTTTCAGTTAAGAAACTTCAAGCAACAAAAAATCCATTCGACTGATAAATCTGGAGTCTCTGAAAAAGAACAAGTGCACACAAAGCTCTTCAACACTTTTCGTAACATGTTTTTCCATATTTGCAAAATGTTTTTGTCAGCAATGGTTCAAGAACTGAATAAGTCATTTTGAGCTATGTTTTCAACACTTGCAGATTGGATAATTAAGAATCAAGCAACAAGCAACAAGCAACAAGAAAAACTTATAAACTCAAAACACGAAATGTAACTAAATTTCAGGGAGAACATGATAAACGTACACAATTTCTCATCGGAATCTTCAAAATTGCCTGCCAGCAGCATCACCAACCAACGGCAATTTCGGTGTTCTTCCCAAAATCGAAAACACCAAGCTATAAACAAAGCAAATAACAACAAACACAAAAATCACATTGTGGCTTATCATCAAAATCTTTCCCCCGATTCCATGTGGCCCTGGATTGAATATTCTCTGAACCAACATCGGTAGAACCAACAGAACATCGAGCACCACCGCCTGCATCGCATTGAAACGAGCGTAACGGCTGGCATTCGTGTTACGGACAACGCCGATGTACAGCAACAAGAAAGCGAGGTAGCTTGCGTAAGGAATTGAACGGTAGAATGAGAGTAAAGGTAGCAAGGGCTCGAGAGCGAGGCCTAGGGTTCTAGGGTATTGGGCGAAGAGGAATCGGCCGTATTGGAGACCGTTGAAGAAGGGGAAAAAGTATGCTGCGGCTGAGATTAATCTGTCGCTGACCGGAGTTGAGTTGTTTGACGCTGAGATTATTGTGCGTCGGCGTGATTGAGCGGTGGAATTTGAGCGGAGTGATAGCGATTGTGGTGGTGAAAGTGAAAGGATGTTTGATCTAAGAGGGTGAATCGAGATAGTTGACCGAGGGGGTTTTTGTGGTGGTGGTGATAAGGATAGGCGGAGGAGGGGTATGGCTGCCATCGATAGCGGTGGCGTTCTCTTCGGTTTCGACGGAGAAAGGGGGGAATCAAGAGAAATGGAACAACCGTGCAAGGGTTTTAGAGATGCAAAAGGATAACAAAAAATGTTTGAAGGGGGTGTTTTTGGTTATAGCTTATTTGTGTTTATTTGTGTGTGGGAATAAGCAATAAGCAATAAGTATGGGGAGGGATGCTTATTTACCTTAATAAGTTGGATTTTATCCAAACACTCAAATTAGCTTATTGTTCGAATAAGCAATAAGCACCTCTTTTTTTCCTATCCAAACACCCCCGAAGATATAAACAGAATCAATTACAAATATGTCCTTTCTCTCGGTACGCCTTTACAATACCGTCAAATGTTATGCAATCACGTTAAGCTCTTCTTTTTTAAACTGGAAGTACCTTATACATAAACATGAAATCATAAGCATAAAGGTTAGTGAGTTCTCCAAAATCAGGCATAACCCATATAATCGGGCCCATCCCATAACATACATAATCAGGCCCTACCCATAACATAAATAATTGGGTCCAACCCATATAAAACATACAAACACATGCAAGAGTCACAAAGACAACTAGCATCCTACAAACATAATCTAGTGAGTTGGCATTGGTGCCTTCGACCCACGAGGTAAAGTGGAGAGACTCACCTCTGTGACGATAATCAACAGTTACAGCTTTCACAGCCAAAATACAGATGTTATACACCACCTATATAGTCACACAAGGTAAACCCTTAACCTTCCATCCAAAACTAGGAGTTTGACTAAAAATCAACTCAAGTCAAAAGTCAGCGGTCAAAGTTTAAAAATCAACTCAAGTCAAAAATCAACGTAAAAGTTTGACTAAAAAACATCCATGACTATGTTGGAATAGTGTCTAAGGCTGCAACTATATTAGGCAAGTATTTGACCCGGTTGTGCATAGTCCTTTTGGGTTGCCTTCACCATAGCAACTTGATAGGATGATTTATTAAGAGAGAATAAATATTATTAATATATTATGAGAATAATATGAAGAATAATAATATTGTTATTTGATTAATATAAGTCAAAGAATTAATTAGACTTAATTTGGTGACTTAAAGAGATTAATTAAATAAGAGGGTATAAACTGTCAATTGTTTGATAGTTAAACTTTAGACTGTAAATCCATATTGGATAGGGGTGGACGGATTCTAGAAGCTAGAGATAGCTTAAAATCGTCCAATTCTATCTAAGGAATGGATTTGGATTGCTTTAAGAGAAGATTATCCAATTAGGGTTTAAGTTGTAACCCTTAAGGAGTCTACAAGTATAAATAGACCCTATGGCAAAGGGAAATCGGCACTTGATCAAAAGTAGAGAACCCCTGGCCGAATTCCTCCTCTCTCTCAAATCATCCTCCTTGTTATTTGGTGTTTGTAAGCCATTAGAGGAGTTACAATTGTGACTCTAGAGCTCCAAGACAACAAGATCAAACAAGAGATTCAAAGGTATGATTCTAGATCTGATTTAGTATTGTTCTTATTCCTAATTAGTCATTAGAAGTCTTGGATTCAAAGCATGTTTAATTAGAAAGCCTAGATCCAAGCATTAGGGTTTTGCATGCGCACATAGGAAAGTTCTTATGGCTAAAACTCATCAGTGGTATCAGAGCCAGGTTGGTTTTCATTAAATTGTTGCTTATTTGTTTGAAACTTAACTGCAAAATTCGATTTTTGTGTTTCTGAGTCATGGACTCGGCGAGTTGGCCTGACTCGGCGAGTCACTTGGTGCACTCGGCGAGTCTAAGCGTCAGGAATGGCCAGATTCGGGATTTCTTCATGATTATCTTAAGGAAACTTACCTTAATCATATTAGATCAACCCTAATCCGATTTTTTGATATATATGACTATAATCTTGATCTAATTAAAGATATTTATCAACTGATAAAATATTTAATTTCCTTATATGATAATTGATTAATTATTTTGATTAATTTGGTAATTATCTTACAAGAAATCTTGAATAAATCAAATAAAGATAATTAGGAAATTAATTGTTAATTAAAATTATTTGTTATTTGATCCTCCATGTTTTAAATGTTTAAAACTTGTCCTAAAGTTTTGAAATTTGTATTTTGTGATTAAAAGTTTTAATTTAGACAATTTAAATTTCAAACCTTAGATTTTAAAATGTTTAAAATACAACCCTATACTAATATAATATTACAAGAATAATATATATATATATATATATATATATATATATATATATATATATATATATATATATATGTATAACTAAAATGCTAGTCTTACCGTTAGTAGGCCTCATTCACGAAGCCGATCTATAAGGTGGGTATAAGATTGCGGCCTATAAAATGGCGCTTAATGGGTGTCCACTCACACCCACCGCTTGCTTGATCGGTGGAGGGTCGTTAGCCGAACGGGTAGGATATGGCAACCTTATCCTCTCATTAAAAGTATAATAGGAAATACAAAGTAACTACACATATTTTTAAATTTCCCAATCTTAGTTACTTTAGGAAAAGTGAATTGATGCAGTCCCATGAAATTACACTTTGCACCCTTGCTAAGAAGTTAGTGGAGCGTGTGTGGTTTACCGGCACACTAATTGGTTCTAAGCAAAGGTGGCAAAGGGTGATTCATTGTTTATCATAGTTCGATGGAGCGTGTGTGGTTTACCAGCACGTCGAATAGGTGATCGTTACAATGAAGGCACCATGTGAATTTGCATAGTAATTCACACCCGCTTTGTGATCCTCGGTATCCCAGTCACAAACAAGAGGGGCATATCGAGATTTAAACATGCCATTGAATAGTTTCAATGAATCTCATCCGAACCTAGGAATTCTCAATACATTTAGGACTTAAAGTTAGGTTTTATGGTGGAGAATTAGTGAATCGTCATTCACTTACCTTCAATTTATTTGCATGTTAGATTACGGCATCCCTTTTCTAATATGTAAATGTTGTTGTTGGATCCTAACCCTAATTTTCTTATTGGGTGATAATTAGGGATTCATATTCTAATCTATCTTGGTCCTTTCTAATTGTAGATGTCGAACGCAAACAACGCTGTTGCTAGTTCTTTCACATTGATGAGCCTTTGCCAAAAGGTCACCTTCGATAGAACGAACTTTAGCGAATGGATAAGATACATTCGCACCATTGCTCGCTATGAGGATAAGGAGTATGTCCTCGATGAGAAGCTCGAGAAGATCAACCCTGAAATCGCTACTCCGGCTGAAATTGTCGCTTTTGAAACTCATGAGCGCGATGCAATGAAGGTACATTGCATCATGATAGCCACCATGAACTCCGAATTCCAAAAGTCCTATGAGGACATGTACCCGTACGAGATGCATCAAGACTTATTGGAGAGATACCACCAAAACGCGAGACAAGAGCATTATGAGATTTTCACTAACATGATTTCCGCTAAGATGGGTCATGGAGAGTCTCTTACCGTGCACCTGCAAAAGATGCAAAGGTATGTCGACCTCCTTCGCAAGTTAAATTTTGACTTTGGGGAAGACTTGGCGATCGACATGGTGCTTCACTCTTTGCCTCCGATGTACAATCAATTTAGGATGACCTACCACATGAACAAAGAGGAGGTCACCCTAAGTAAACTCCAAGGTCTCTTGAGGGTCGCTGAGAGCAACTTCAAAGACAAGTCTGTTGCACCAACTCTCAATCCACCCGCTGCTCCTGTCTTGGCTATTGGTCAAGGAAAGGGAAAGAAGAGGAAGGCTTCGTCTAAGAACTATTGCAAGGTTAAAGCCCGAGATGGTGCCTCTTCTAGTGGGACCAAAGTTGATCCCGCTAAGCCCTACCCTAACCCTAAGGAGGCAGAGTGCCACCACTGCCACAAGATAGGACATTGGAAGAGAAGCTGCCTAGAGTACCTGCAAGCCATCAAGGAAGGAAAGATCAATCCATCTTTCGCAGGTATATATACAATTAAATCTAACGATTCTAATCATGTTATTTCTTGGGTTCTTGATACCGGTTGTGGTTACCACATTTGTTCTAATGTGCAGGGACTAAGAAGAAGTAAGGATGTGGAGCAAGGAAGGATCAATCTAATCATGGGGAACAGAAGACTGTCGCCTGTGACCAAGATTGGAGTGTATTCTTTAGTGCTTAGGAATAATTTAGTTTAGATTTGAACAATGGTTGCTATTCGCCAGAAATGGCTAGAAACATCATTTCATTTCATAGTTTGTTTAGACAAGGTTTTAGATTTTCTTTTAATAATGAGAATGGTTCTATTTTGGCTTATCTAAATGGTGTCTTTTACTTTGAAGCTATACCATGTAATGGAATTTATGAAACTGTTATGATTGTTGATAACTTAGGAAATGATGTTTTGAACATAGATTCTTCCACTAGTATGGATAAAGCATCCTTGTGGCATTGTCGTCTTGGACATGTCAACAAGAAACGCATAGCCCAACTCCAAAAGGATAGAGTGTTGGAGTCATTCGACCTTAGGGAAGATGAAACGTGCGAGTCTTGTTTACTTGGAAAGATGACTAAATCACCCTTCACAAGCACGTGTGAAAGGAGTGAGGGTCTATTGGACCTAATACATACCGATGTATGTGGACCGTTTAGATCAAACACGAAGGATGGGAACCGCTTCTACGTGACTTTTACCGATGATTATAGTAGATATGGGTATATCTATTTAATCAAGCAAAAGTCAGAAACCTTTGAAAAGTTCAAAGAATTCAAGAATGAAGTGGAGAATCAATTGGACAGGAAAATCAAGATGCTTCGATCCGATCGAGGAGGAGAGTACCTAAGTCTTGAATTCCACGATTATCTCAAGGAGTGTGGAATAGTTTCGCAATTGACGCCTCCTAGGACACCGCAGTTGAATGGTGTGGCAGAAAGGCGTAATCGAACCTTATTGGACATGGTTCGCACTATGATGAGTCGTGCTTCACTATCAATCTCTTTTTGGGGGTATGCCTTAGAGACTGCCGCCCATATCCTTAACCGAGTACCTATTAAGAAGGTTGCCAAAACACCTCACGAGATATGGACAAGGAAAGCTCCCTCATTGGCACATATCAAGATTTGGGGTTGCGAGGCTTTCGTAAGACGAGATACTCACGACAAGCTCGAACCTCGAAGTGAGCGATGTATTTTCATCGGCTACCCGCATAAATCCTTTGGGTATCTCTTCTATAGACCGAAGGACAATGTTGTCTTTGTTGCGAGGAGATGAGTTTTCCGAGAGCGAGAACTCATAGGCCAAGGAGACAGTGGGAGGCAAATCGAGCTTGAAGAGATTCAAGAGTCGATAGATGAAGGAACCTCTACCGCTGGCACTCAACCCGAGGAGGAAACTCCGGTTGAACCGATTGACGAGTCCTTACCTCTTAGACGTTCCGATAGAGTTAGAGTTCTACCCCATTTTTATGGTTTTCATATTACTACCGAAGGGGACACGTATATTAGTGACGGTACACTAATAAACCTTGATGAACCTAATAACTATAAGGAAGCCATGGCAGGACCGAAGTCTGCGAAATGGAACGAGGCAATGGATAGCGAGATCCAATCCATGTATGATAACCAAGTTTGGAATTTGGTTGATTATGTGCCCGGACGTAAGACCGTTGGGTGCAAATGGATCTTCAAGAAGAAGACCGACGTGGATGGAAACGTACATGCATATAAGGCGCGATTAGTTGCAAAGGGCTTTACTCAAACTCCCGGAGTTGACTATGATGAGACCTTCTCACCAGTTGCGAAGATAAAATCTATTAGAGTGATGCTAGCGATTGCCGCATTTCATGATTATGAGATTTGGCAAATGGATGTCAAGACCGCTTTCCTTAATGGAAAGTTGGCTGAGGATGTTTACATGGCTCAGCCAGAGGGGTTTGTGGATCCGAAGCATCCGAATAGAGTGTGTAAGCTTGATAAGTCCATTTATGGACTTAAGCAAGCGTCTCGCAGATGGAATCTTTGCTTCGATGAGAAAGTCAAAGAGTTTGGATTTGTACGAAGCGAAGATGAATCATGTGTATATGTCAAAGCCGGTGGGAGTATAGTAAGCTTCCTTGTTCTATATGTCGATGACATATTACTCATAGGAAATGACATCCCGACTCTGCAGGAAGTTAAGTCCTGGCTCGGGAAGTGCTTCGCTATGAAGGACCTCGGAGAGGCTTCTTACATTTTGGGAATAAGGATAGTAAGAGAAAGAAGTAAGAGACTAATAGGACTTAGTCAGAACACTTACTTAGAGAAGGTACTAAAACGTTTTAGTATGGAAAACTCAAAGAAGGGAGAATTACCGATACAAAGTAATGCCAAGTTGAGTAAGACTCAATGTCCGAGTACCGAAGCTGAAATAGCAGAAATGAGCTGAGTACCATACGCTTCCGCAGTTGACTCAACCACGTACGCTATGACTTGTACTCGCCCTGATGTAGCCTTCTCTTTGAGCATGGTTAGCAGATATCAAGGGAATCCTGGCAGAGCCCATTGGATTGCGGTGAAGAATATCCTTAAGTACCTTCGGAGGACGAAGAAATGGTTCTTAGTCCTCGGAGGGAGTGATGAATTGAAGGTGCGAGGGTATAGTGACGCCAGCTTTCAGACCGACAGGGACAACTACCGTTCGCAGTCAGGCTGGGTCTTTACCCTGAATGGAGGAGCAGTGACTTGGAAAAGTTCCAAGCAGGAAACCGTAGCTGATTCAACGTGCGAATCAGAGTACATTGCAGCAAGCGAAGCGTCGAAGGAGGCAATATGGCTGAAGAACTTCATCGGTGATCTTGGAATTGTACCTGCCATAAAGGATCCCATGGAGATTTTCTGTGATAATGAAGGAGCGGTTGCCTTGACCAAGGAGCCAAGAGATCATGGTAGATCAAGACATATCGACAGAAAATATCACTTTATTAGACATCGTGTAGAAGAAGGACAACTCGTAGTGAAGAGGATATCATCAGAAGATAACCCAGCAGATCCGCTTACGAAGGGACTGAGTAGGGTTAAGCACTTGCAGCATGCTAGGAGTATTGGGCTGAAGGATGATAATAGCATAGATTAGACAGTATAAGAAACGTGTAATAGATAAATGTAATTAACATTTGATGATTAAATAAAGGAGTTTTATTTATGAGTAATGTTACTGTCTTATGTTAATTGTTTAACTATTGTTTCATTTTGCATGTTTTGACTTCCAGAATAATTGAGTTTATTAAGAATAATCGAATTATTCAAATTGTCCACAATCGTTCATATGTTGGAAGTAGATATGAATGAAGATTGTCGTGAATTGGTGCGTAGATTGTCTAAATGGTATTAGACATGGCAAAATATTGCTGCGACATTCATGAGTGCTTATGAACTGGTTTTGAGCATTGGAACAAACCCGCGCTTGCTGGAATCACCTTATGGAATATGATATAAAAAGGGTGATTGCAGGACGATAATATCATATAGTCTTAAAACATAGATATATGGTTTGTTATTTGTAAATTGATTGTACATTGATAATGCGAAAACGCATGAGTAACTCGGTGTTATAAAACGCATTGTTATGTATAGTTGGTTGATGAATAAGTAAATGCATATAAGTCGAAGTTTATCTGTAACTTTTATCTAAGAAGGTAAAAGTGATATCTCGGCCGCTCGATGATTTGATTTGACTTATGTGTCGGGCCCGGTCAGAACTGAATTGATGTGTTCGATTAAGTTCTATGTCGAATAAATCAGAGATCGAGAAACCTAAATGCTAGACTAATCATTCCATAGAATTGTCAGCATGATATCTAACAGAGGACTATACGATCCCTTATCTAAAGGACAAAATTCATTAGATCAGAGTTTGACAGCGTCTTTGAGAGCTACGATTGCAAATCGAATTGTACTTGTGCATATAGTTACTAGACTTATCCAAGTGGGAGACTGTTGGAATAGTGTCTAAGGCTGCAACTATATTAGGCAAATATTTGACCTGGTTGTGCATAGTCCTTTTAGGTTGCCTTCACCATAGCAACTTGATAGGATGATTTATTAAGAGAGAATAAATATTATTAATATATTATGAGAATAATATAAAGAATAATAATATTGTTATTTTATTAATATAAGTCATAGAATTAATTAGAATTAATTTGGTGACTTAAAGAGATTAATTAAATAAGAGGGTATAAACTGTCAATTGTTTGATAGTTAAACTTTAGACTGTAAATCCATATTGGATAGGGGTGGACGGATTCTAGAAGCTAGAGATAGCTTAAAATCGTCCAATTCTATCTAAGGAATGGATTTGGATTGCTTTAAGAGAAGATTATCCAATTAGGGTTTAAGTTGTAACCCTTAAGGAGTCTACAAGTATAAATAGACCCTATGGCAAAGGGAAATCGACACTTGATCAAAAGTAGAGAACCCCTGGCCGAATTCCTCCTCTCTCTCAAATCATCCTCCTTGCTATTTGGTGTTTATAAGCCATTAGAGGAGTTACAATTGTGACTCTAGAGCTCCAAGACAACAAGATCAAACAAGAGATTCAAAGGTATGATTCTAGATCTGATTTAGTATTGTTCTTATTCCTAATTAGTCATTAGAAGTCTTGGATTCAAAGCATGTTTAATTAGAAAGCCTAGATCCAAGCATTAGGGTTTTGCATGCGCACATAGGAAAGTTCTTATGGCTAAACCCATCAGACTACGTCATTAAAAAGGGTTTATTTCTAAAGTCCCAATTCCAATTATGGTAATTCTTGAGCATGGTATGCTCTTGACCAAATAAGTCGTCCTTTTAGACCCAATGAGGGCTCTTAAGTCATAAAAATGAGACCTTGATGCTTAGTTCTTCCCCCCATGCATGCTATGGAAGGTCATTAGGTGTTAAGAAGTTAAGTTTGTCGGTATTAAGCACTCAATGAGCATGCAAAATCATAAAGTTGGAAACTTTATGACTCTTAGTGTTATTTTGGCCTTGGATCTGCAATTGAGACGTGAGAGCTTAATGCATTAAGCTCTTATTGAGGAAAAAGGATTTTGGTGCGTATGTCATGTGTAAGTGTAACCTAGCGACGCCGCACGTAAGGGGTCAACCGTCCGATTTCGGCCAAAGCTTGAGTACATCCAGCATAGAAGCTGAGTATGCCCCGTGTACTCAGCTGAGTTGTCACAACTAGCATTTTTGCTAGAAAACTCTATTCTCATGTAATCATTCAACTATATTAAAACATATACTCTAAGTAAATATCACTCAGTGCTCATTTAAATTCACCTCTCATGTTCAACAAAGAGTCTGAAAACCCTAAGAATCCTGGTTTAAGTCCATATTGGACTAGGATTTCCTTCTTGGGCCTAATGGACCAATGAGCTTCCAATTTAACTATTTTGGGCTTAGGACCCTTAAATGGGCGCTAACTAGACCCACATCCATGAAACTTAGCATTTTGGGCCATTTTGGGTCCAAAATTAAATTGGTTTATTCTGAATGGGCCTTATTGGGCCATTAATGAATTAATTTGCCCTAATGGGCCATAAACACCCTTTCTTCTTTCAAAATGGGTCGTGAACACACCAAAAGGCCTAATGGGCCGAAAGCCTCTTTCTATGGGCCTCATAAACTCGAACCAAATCAAAAAGAGGCCAAAGCCCCTCCATTATTTCCCTTTCTCGGCCCACTAGATGTGTACATTCATATACATGTAAAAAAAGGAAAATAATAGAATTACCATGCATTGACATATCACAATTACATGGTGGTTCTCCAAGTTAATTACCCATTTAGCAAATACAAAGCTCATACTCCTAAGTATCCATCACATCTTCTCCCACCCCCCTTCTTCTTCTACTCCCGGCCAAGAGGCAAACCACACACACACACTCTCTCTTTCAAATCCTCTCCAAACACTCTTAAATATCATCCTCCTTCCTCCAAGGAACTCGAAATTTTGCTTGAGTTTTAAGGATCTTCATCAAGTATTTTCAATCTTTGGTAAGTTGTTATCAAACACAAACATCTCCTTTCATTTTAACATGAAAAACTCCTTCTTACATAGCTTTATTCCATGATTACACTCTTGGAAACTTCTTAAGCTCGAAATCTACTCAAGGAGCTTGCTAGAGCCAAAAATCACATTAACTTCTTCCATTTCTTCTTTAAAAAACGAAACATGAAAGCAAAGGTGAGTTCATACCCCCTTGTTTTTGGTTTTCGTATGATTTTTGGGGGAGAATACAAGTAAAATGTGTAGATCTATGTGTTATATGCATGTCTTGTGTGATTTCTTAGTCTATTTTGTAAAAATATGTTAGCTCTTAACATATCTTGACATCTTAAGCAACATTGAGTAAAAACCCATGAACTAAGACACTTATACATCATATTATCAAGTTAAAAGTGTTTATATGTTTAAGATACAAAAATTTAAAGCAAAAACCTTGTTAAAGGTCAAAATTGTCAAGAAAACAAAAGATAAGGGCAAAAAGTGACATTTACGGTTTTTAAAGGACCAAACAGGTCCTATTTGTATAAAAAGGATTTTTATGATAAACATGCTTTCAAAAGGTCCAAAAATGTAAATTTTAGCTTAATGGGAGTAATATTTGGGCCTCACGGTTTTGGGCCCAAATTTACGAAAAAATGGAAGTTTTTGGATTAAAAATGTTATTTAACCAAAGTTTGAGTCATAAATGTAAATAAACCAATTTTAGGGGTAAAAATAACATTTATTTCTAAATTGGACCTAAAATGTAACTTTTATAAAAATTGGGCCGAAAGTGTCATTTTTACAAACAAGGGGCTGAAAATGTAATTTTCTACGAAACTGGGCCATAATTGTCAAAATATAAATTTTTGGACTAGATCCGTAAATTTCTAAACATTCGGGGCGAAATTACAATTTTTTATAAATTATGGACTAAAGTGTTATTTTTACAAAAACGTTGGGCCTTAATTGAAATTTTGAGGCTTATTTGCCAAGAACGTCGTTTTTACAAAAAGAGGACTTTTTATATTCAATTCGGTAAACATCGAGCTAAAGCAAACCACGAAATAATAACGAATAGACGAAATACATTGATAACAATTTTATTGGGCCTAATATTCACGTTACATGCCCAATGGGCCTTAAGGGCCCATTCAAGAGTATATTGAGCCCAATATTTTCCATGACCGGTTTATTGGGCCTTGCGACCCATTTACATGTTATTTTGGGCCTGAGCTATGGGTCACATGTTTGTTGGGCCTTGGTGGTCCACTTACATGCCTATTGGGTCTAAATTACTCTCTTACATGTCACTGGACCTTTGTGGTCCATTTACATGCTAATTGGGCTTGGACTGAAATTCACATGCTTAGTAGATTGTAACTATACCTTTACATAATTCTTGAATTGTGTATACTTATATACATACCTTTGGATTTGAAAACATACAACATTCACGTAAACATTAAACATGGTATGAAAAGTTGAGAATTTGTTAAGTTTGTCGCGAATTTTGGCTCATATGTTGGGTGTACGTGGAGGTACGCATGGCATACTCGTGTGGGGTTCAAACCCTAATTTCTAGGGTTTGGACCCTATTTAAAGGACTTTATGGCCTCAAACCCTTCCTTACCTCCAGCTTCCATCTCTCCTAGCTCCTATCTCGAAAGCCTAATTCTTGTGTGTGAATTTTGAAGCCTTTGTTGACATCTTGTTGCTCTTGGTTGTGAAGGAAGACCTTTGGAGTTGTGGTGTTGCACTCAAGCTCTTGGATCCAACATCTACTCATCTTTATGCATCGTCAGTAGGTATAAAGCTCAAGTCCTGATGCTTTCCTTGATAGATCTTGTTAGGTTGTAAGTTATGACCTTTTTTCTCCCAAAACCTTGCTCTCATGAGTATTATATACTCCAGACCATTTGAGTTATCTTGTCAATTATTTTAAAGTGTTTAGTGTCATAAAAATGTAAGCTTGGTCCTTTGTTTTCATCCGTGTAAGAGTTATGGAGTTTTAGATGGTAATATAAGTTAGGGTTTTGGTTTTGAGCTTCCTTTTGCCATGAAAAGGCATAAAGGTTACAACTTTATGACTTTAGACGTTCAATAGGTATAGATATGAAGTTTGGACGTTAATTCTTAAGGTATTCAGACCTTAATAGAGAATTTGGACGTATGAAGGGTATGTTGGGTGTAACCCTGAGTACGTTGGGCGTACTGAGTTGCATCCCCATAAGTCCTCCTAGTCGAAGTTATATGCAGGGCGTACTCCCAGAAAACCCACTTGGGCCATTTTTGGGCTTTGGGCCGTTAGGGGTTTTCAGCCTTGCTTTTTAGGTCATGCATGGGAAGGGCAAAATGGTTTTTCCCCTTAGTAAGATTAAATAGGTTTTGGACCATTGATTATGGGTTAAAACCCTGATTATTATCTAGGGTTGTCTTTGGTTTTTGAGTAGTGTGAGGAGTCGTGTTAGTAGTAGCTCGAGTGTGACTCAGTCATCTTTAGTTAGAGATGAGACTTCTCACTATGCTTGTAAGTGGAAGGGACAAATTTCGTGTAACATCCATAAAATCCGAGCCAATTTAAAACTTTTAAGTCATTTAAAATCATTCAATTATTACAATTTGTTTTCAAAATAGTTTAAACATCAAAGTTCCCAGAAATCATAATCATCAATCGAGGAAGTGTACAGTCACGTCTTCGCCTTCCCGCGTCCATCCGTTGAACCTAAAACAACAAACTAAAACTGTAAGCCCGAAAGCTTAGTGAGTTAACCCCAAAATACCAATACTATACAAATAACTACATCATATACATAATCAACAGAACAACCATGCATCACGAGTCTACAGTGTGACTGGTCCGCCCGCACGGGGCCTTAAGTCCACCTGGTCCACTATCTGAGTCTACAGTATGACTGGACCGCCCGCACCGGACCTTCAGTCTATCTGGCCCACTCTCCGAGCCTCGGCACGTCTGGACCGCCCTCCCGGGGCCTTCAGCTTATCCGGACTGCTCGCCGGGCCTTCGGCCTGACTAGGTGCCTTCCTGGGCCTACAGTCTATTCGGTCCGCCCTGGGTATGATAGCCTACAGCATAAAGGAGGACCCGCCTCAACCCAACCCCAGAAGCAAACAACCATGTGCACATACAACAGATAATCACATAACAGTCCATAAACAAACAACCCGATCTAGTAGATCATATAGCACAGTAACATCCTAACCAGGATATCGACCTAACCAGTCACTAACATAACATCATACTATATACCAGGATACCGACCTAAACCAGGTCACTAACACAGCATCATCCTATATACCTGGATACCGACCTAAACCAAGTCACTAACATAATACCATCCTATCTACCAGGATGCAAATCTAGTAGATCAATAAACATATCAAACAAAACCAGTATACAATCCGAGAAAGGGTCGGCCTTGGTGCCTTAGACCCTGTTGATATAGTGAGGATAACTCACCTCGCAAGTAGCTCGGAAGGTAGCGTCAAACTCTTCCAGATGTTGCTCCAACTCCAACACCTATATTCACCAATGCCCTTTTTCTATCAAAATCTAATTTACCAAAATACCCTCAGAAGTCCAATAGTCAACCCTTGGTCAAAGTCAAAGTCAACTGCCAAAGTCAACAGTCCATGTTGACCTCAACTCGTCGAGTACAACCATCCACTCGCCGAGTTCCTTGCATAACTCGCCAACTCGCCGAGTCACAAGAGCGACTCGTCGAGCTCCTAGTGTCAGTGGTCGCAAACCCCTTGGTCAATTCGTCGGTTTCCCTATACAACTCGACGGGTTCATAAGTGTCTAAAGGTTGGGAAAACCCTAGCCGACTCGCCGAGTCACTTGACTGACTCGCCGAGCCCAAGGCATTCTTCATCAGACTCGTCGAGTCATTCATCCGACTCGTCGAGCCTATAACTATCTTCATCGGACTCGTCGAGTTATCCTGATACTAACCGAGTCCATTCGGTCCTTCATCCAAACAGAGGCTTTTTAAGCCATGCTAAGATTCCATATTGTAGATCCAGTCCCCCAAGGCATGTTTATCATGCAAAGTTGCAAACTTTAAGTGCATGGAAGGTGCTAATGACCTAAATCAAGCTAAAGAAGAGGTTCTAGGCAAAGGAGCTTCACCAACATGATAAGGACTGAGACTTTATGATAATAAGAGCCCAGACGAGCCTAGATCTGAAGTTGCAACTTCAGATCTTTGTTCATCACTCGGAATGCAACACCAAATGCCCAAGATGGCCCCAAAACTCAAATATAAAAGGGGTTTAGCTAGAAGAAGCTCAAGGTGGTGACTTGATACCTCCAAATGTTGATAGACTGAGGTAGACTTCAAATCCTCAACTTTTCCTTGCTCAAAGCTTCTTGATCTTCAAGCCTTTCCTCACCAAGATCCACCTTTCAAGCTCAAACACACAAGTATGGAGAGGAAATGGAGATTTAGAGTTTCTGGACTCACACGGGCTGCAAGGGAAGCTAGGGGGAGGCAAAGGATCCTTTAAATAGGGTGCAAAACCCCAGAATTTAGGGTTTCATCTGCCAGTTCCTACTCTTCAAGTCTCTTCTTGGACTTGTCGAGTATGTCACTTAAACACGCGGATCGGCCCGCTGCTACTCGGCGAGTCAGGCAACCGACTCGTCGAGTAGACCTTGAAATCATGAGAAATTATCACCACAAATTGATACACGGGAATCGGGGCGTTACATTCCGACCCACTAAATTGTTTATGTAGAATGCTAGTTGGTATATATATATATATATATATATATATATATATATATATATATATATATATATATATATATATATATTTATGTGTTTTTATAAATGATTTGTACAAAAATGGTCAAAATGTGATTTTTATATAAAAAGAGCTATGATTTTTATATAAAAATGAGTTTTATACAAAGAAATGTCCAAAAATGTTTTATTTTGATTAGTATATAAAATAACGAAAAATTTTGTTCATAAAACTTTTATATAGAAACAGAACATTAGACGTGTCTAACATTTTTATAATGATATATATGTTTAAATCCACATTTTGTCAAATTGTGTATTATATCAATTACCTATATGTGAGACCCTTTTCTGTAAGATTAGAGTATCTACGTCGACAACCAAATTCCCCACCAACCATTCGTGATGTCTCCCTCATTTGGTGGTAAGCTGCTTGCTTGCTTAAACTCCTCTTAGCCCTACATCAGCTTGACGTGATACTGGGATTACAAAAACAACGTTGTTTGGCTGTTGATGAAAGCATCCTACTTGTTTTCTTATGTTCATTCTGACCTCATGATGAGGCAGAAGACTTGGCGGTGGGTTTTTCTTCTCCATTGCATTGTTTCCCCCAAAGTTGATTTCCACTCTTGGATCTCCTTTTACCGCGACCTCTCCTTGATTGTTGCTGAGTCACTATCTTGACTTGCTCTTCAAGCCGACTTCATTTGACTTCCTCTTCCGGTCGACTTCATCTTCATTTTGTATTTAAGGTCCATATTATTTTGTAGGATTTAAGATAATGTCTAATTGGGTATCGGTCTAATTTCTCCATCGACTGCCAAGAGCCATAAATCAGGAACCCACGTAATTTCTTCTCCAAGTGGGTTTTAAATTGTTAAATGTCTTGCTTGCTTCCAGGGTTTGTCGTATGTTATTTCAACTGGTAAGTTTCTTTTCATAAATTTTAGTTTCTTTCTCCCCTTTAATTTGTTTTTGGGCTTCACTTCAAGTTGAATATGCATATATTAAAGCGTTTAGAAAATTTCATCATAAAATAAAGCTTATACATGAAACGATGATTTAACCACATACTAATAACACTATTAGTATGTGTTTTAACAAGTTGCCAAATCATATATATATATATATATATATATATATATATATATATATATATATATATATATATATATATATATATATATATATATATATATATATATATTCCTGTTGTCAAAACAATATAGTATCTATATAAATGAATTAAAGACATCTTTTTTGTGAACAGATCTTATTTAACGTCAGTTGAACAAAATATAGCGAAAGTGAGTGTATTATGTTTTTGGTTTAATAGTTGTTTCGCTTGCATTATTTATGTTTCAGAGTCTGTATTTATTGGTTGATGTCACATTGGTTAAAATCTGAAATTTGGTCAAAACACAGTTGTTACGTTGTCTAGTTTTTGTTTGAAAACTTATACTACAATTTAAAGTCTAAGTTTAAGGACTTAAGCACAAAGCATCTTTAGGAACTTAGGAGCTGTAAGACATATCCTGTGTGTCATGTAATAGTACATTTCTTTGGTTGGCCAATCTGTTAGGCCTTTTTGTTGCATTTTGATTTATGTTTGGAGAACATGTTTTAGTATTTATCGTTTGTTAGATTGACGATAATGAAATTATTTGTACTTGATTTATGTAAGAATGCAATTTTTGTATTATTCAATATATGTCGTGAAGTGTGATCCAATGTTTACGTCACAACCCCGACATTTTTGTTATTAGTCAGGGGTGACACTTTTACATTACAAAGAGACATAGTCATTGTTTGTGTCGTGGTCCATAATTTTACAAGGAAATACAATATTGAAGATGAGTTGTTTAAAATTTTTGAAAAGAACATTGTGGTTAGTCCTGACGTGTAAGGTGGAGGAATTGATAGTGAAAACATAAAAGGCATAGAATGAGGTTCAAAAGTCGTTCAATATATGCATATTTTGCGTTACCATATTGCAAATCAATTACTTTCACATACTTTACATTAAATTAGTATGTTATTTTGAATTTCAATATGTTTTTATTTGGATATTAAATTATTTATGTTTAATTACATTTTGTATGTCGATTTTTATTTGGATTTTTAAATGATTTGTTTGTAATTTATATTTTGTTTAACAATTTATATGTTTTTATAATTATTCAGCAACTTCATCAATCACTATATATAGCAGCAGAATAAAATTGTCAGTTTTTATTAGTCGACAGATTCAATTAGATGTATAATCAAACAATACAGTTTCTTACTCAGTCAGAATTTATTACCCAGACAGATTTTTTCCAAATAACACTTTCTCTAGTCAATAACTATCAAACGAAACCTAATAAATAATGTCAATTGTTCTCTTTGTTAAATTTCTATAAAATTACTATTTTTAGCTTCTTTCTTTTTTGTCTTTTTCTATTTTAGTTTTTATTATATAATTGATTATTATTTGTTTTAATAAACATGTTATCTCTATTTCTTTTTTTTTTTTAATTATTTATACAAGTAATTTTATATATCAACATTTGGTATTAATGTATCTAGTCGAAAATATGTGATGAATGAACTTACATCAACATAAGTTGTCATCAACGTATGTTTCATAGATACAATTACTAATCTACCAAAATTTCTAAAGACTTTTCTATTTTTAGCCAAAATTTAAGACTTAACATACAATAATCATCAAAACCATTGGCCAATAAAATCGTGTACTCTTTCGCCTAAGTGGTCTATGGTTTCGAGTTATATATTTAAGTAATTTTTTTTCATTTTTATAAAACAAAACCATAGAATAGTCTACTGTTTCGACCATAAATAGTCTACTGTTTCGACCAAAAGGCTATGGTGTACAAGTATTTTTAATGCATATTTTATGCATTGAACGCTTGTATATCGTAGGTTTCATTGGAACCAACAAGTTTTTTTTTCCGTTTTTTTCCAAGAAAAATTTATCTACTAATTTCATACTAAACAAGAAAAACAAAAAAAAAAAGGTTCAAGATTCACACATCTTATTGTTCTTCAAATATTTCATTAAGAGAGAATTTCAAATCTCAAACACATACAAAATAAACAAAGCTAAAAATTACAACTTTATATATTATAGGTCAACGGATCCTGAAAGAATAAATAGCTACAAAACAATAGTTCAATGCCTCCAAAGAGTAGTCAATTGACCGTTGACAGCAATCAACACGGTTTTTACCGTAGACCACTTAATTGTTTACGGTTTTAAATGCTAACTTTTAGCTAAAAAATAAAAATAATTAATGATTTTGACTAGTCTTACAACACGCTCAATTTTATATCATTTCACTTAGTATACAAAAGGAGCTGATAGCCAAAAAATCTTTATTTGAGTTTAAATATATATTCATATGATCAACTTTTCATTCTATCATATAATAATTATCATGGATTTGATACATTACTTTTTATAACACGAGAAAACTTTTTTATGACAAAAAGTATGCAGGTTTTAGGCCGTAATTTCGTGAATATGTTAAGCTCGTGAAATTCTTTTAATATTTGTTTTTTTAATATAACTTTTGCGAGGTTGAAAAGTAAACAAAAAATAGCTAAAATAAATATATTTTTGAAATTTAAGTAAAATAAGATGTGGTATAAATTGTTAAGATGTATTGTTTCTAATTTTTGATTATGTGTTCAAAATTAGAATTATTTGTTCCGGAACAAAAAAAAAACTTGAATACCCAATCGAACTGAAAGCGATCTCAGACGAACCATATTTAAATTCGGTTTTTGGTTTGGTCCGAGACCAAACCGAATTGTGAATTTGGTTTTTGGTTCAAGTTTCGGTCTCATGAAATTTAAACCAAACCAAATCGAAAAACTCGAATTTCATAAATAAATTAATTAAAAAATACACTTTGTATTTTATATTAAATAAAAATATTAATTATACAGTAAAAATCATTTTAATCCATTTACTCTTTGGATCTTTTTGCATGAGCTTTTAGATCGTTTTATTTGCAACGTTAGGTTTCTATGTTAAACACATTTTAATTTATGTTTGAAAAATTACAATACTAATTTTTTGTTTTAAGTTAATATTTGGTTTCCTCGGTTTTCAAACCGAATTATAATTCAGTTTTTGGTTTGGTCCAGACAATTTGAATTCGATCTGATTTAGTTTTTGAATTGGACCAAAGAAAATTTCAAACCGACAAAACCGACCGAAAACCACGTAAATAGAATCGATTCTTACCCTATTCGAAAGTCATGAAAAACATGAAAGTTAAAGAGTAGAAGAAAATAATAAGTCGTAGTTTTTTGAACATGCAACATGTGTCGTAAAAAACCAAAAAGAAACCATTTTCGTTTTAATTAATTTTATTTATATTTTCCGAAAAAATCATAGTTACCGATTTATGAGATTTTTTTAACTCACAAAAATTAAATTAACATAACCAAAATCTGTATCCCTATCTACAACATAAAACTCGAGGGTTTTAGATTGCGTTTGGTGCGCTAGCTGAAAAGCTAGTTGGTAGTCGAAAAGTTAGTTGATGGTTAAAAAAACTACTTGCTAGCTGAAAAGTTAGCCGATAAAAAATAGTGTTTGGTAAAAACCAACTGATAAGCTAGCTAGAAGATATAAAATTACATAAAATAGCATTTTCCAAAATAAGTTTATTGTAATTAATTAAATGTATATTTGGAAAGTTCGTAAAAAAAACTACTCTAAGTAGCTTTTTAAAAGTTAACTTTTTGGCTTACCAAACACGACAACCCAAAAAAAACTCGAAAAATAAGCTAGTTGTGATGCGTCAAACGTTGCCTTAGAAAACATACGGTTAACCATTTATACTCGATCTTATTTTATACTGTATATTTCTTTAAGAAAATTTTACATTTACCGATTTATTAGATTCTTTAAACTCACAAAAATTATTAAAATGTTTAATATATGGGTAAATAGCAACACTAAGTTTAAATTAAAATTCTAGTTTGAGATTATGTTTTTTGTTTTTCTTTTGTTTCAAACTTGACACACTCTGTATTCTAATTTGTTACAATCCTGACCAGTTGACCGGTCAATCTGATTACTTACTGACATGGCATGATAACGTGGTATGATGACATGACATGTTGATGAATCAAAATCGATTTTTTCCCACAAAAGACATTATATTTTTACTTTTTAAATTTTCACACTAAGTTTATTTATTTTTATTTTTTCAGTTTTGACATTCTATTTTTTTGTTTCAAATCGACTATTTTTTCCAATTTTGTTTAATGTTGATCATTTTCCATTTGAAACTATATAAATATTTTTTTAATATATTTTAAACTGTATAAATATATTTTTTCATTTAAAAATCATATTTTTATATAAATTCAATTTTTTAATTCAAACCATAATGTTATGTATAAATATATATTGGTTATTTAAAAAACCATGTTTTATATTAAATACACAACTTTAAAATGAGTTTTGAGGTTTGGAGACATATAGTCCATCAAGGCCCAGAGGTCAGGTTTGCAACTAATGAAATTTTTACATCTCATCTCATATTCATAATATTATTAGGAATGTGTTGAATCTCATGGTGTGACCCCCGAATGCTATAATGACTTAATCTCGAATGACTATTTAAATATTAAATGAGAATTTAATTATTCTGGGGTATGTAATCACTATGTCCATTAACAATATTGAAAATCATATTTTTCAACTTAATATTTTCAAAAATATCTATGAATGATAAATATCATCATTATAACATCTATTTTAGTATTGTCATTAAATATTTGTATTTTGTTCTATATTTCTCATCCCTTCTTCAATGCTTCAAATGAATGTTAGATGCAAAATCAATATAAACTAAGGGAAAACTGCAATAAAGTCCCTAAATATTGGCCTCATAATCGATTTACTCCATATATATATATATATATATATATATATATATATATATATATATATATATATATATATATATTATTCAATTAAATCCTAAATACCGGTAATCGTATTCAATTTAACTCTTTGACCCGGTCAACAAGTCATCTAACTTTCAAAAATTACATTTTTGGTCCGGATGTCAAAATTTACTACAAATTTGGTACTAAATTTACACTTTTGGCCCATATTTTACATTTGGTTACAAATTTGGTCCAAACTTTACCCTTTTTACCCAAATTTTAGAATTTTATTATGAATTCATCATAACTTTAGTTTTTGTACAACTTTTTTTCTCAAAGAATTGTTTCTAATATGTTTTTTCTTTTTAAAATCATATTTATACAAAAAAACGTATTTTCACTTAAAAATCTTATATTTTCTATATAAAAACTTTTTTTTAAAATGTTTTTTTATATGAAATATCTAGTTATAAAAATAAATATTTATTAAGTATATAAATGTATACAAATCCGTTTTTATAAAAAAAACGTATACAAAAACATATTTTACAACAAAAATGTATACACACACCTATTTTATCTATATTTTTTTTTTATAAAATCGTGTTTGTTTACATTTTTTTTATAAAAACTTGTTTGAATAATTTTTTATACAATACGTGTTGGTATACATTTTATCAAATGTATACAAACACGATTTATAAAATATATATAAACACGTATTATATAAAAAAATTATTTAAACACATTTTTATAAAAGTATACAAACACGATTTTATAAAAAAAAAATATATAAATACACACCTATTTGTGTGGATATATATATATATATATATATATATATATATATATATATATATATATATATATATATATATATATATATATATATATATATATATATATAAAGGTGATATGTGTTTGTATACATTTTTTTTGTAAAATATGTTTTTGTATACATTTTTTATAAAAATGGATTTGTATATATTTATGTACTTAATAAATATATATTTTTATAACTAGATATTTCATATACAAAAAACTTTTAAATAAAAGCTTTTATATAGAAAATATAAGATTTTTATGTGAAAATACGTTTTTTTTTGTATAAATATGATTTTATAAAGAAAAAACATATTAGAAAATTTTTTTTGAGAAAAAAAGTTGTAAAAAAAAACTAAAGTTAGGATGCATTCTTAATAAAATTCTAAAATTTGGGTAAAAAGGGTAATGTTTTGACCAAATTTGTAACAAAATTTAAAATCTGGGCTAAAAGTGTAAATTTTGGACCAAATTTATAACAAATTTTGAAATCTGGGCCAAAAATGTAATTTTTGAAAGTTGGATAACCTGTTGACCGGGTCAAAGGGTTAAATTGAATACGATTACCGGTATTTGGAACTTAATTGAATAAAAAATAAATATTGGGACTAAATCGATTATGAGACAAATATGTGGGGACTTTATTGCAGTTTTCCCTATAACTAATACATATTTATACATAACATTTATGTTTTGAAAAATTAAAAAAAAAATTAAAAAAAAAACTTTTATTTATGTAAAATGTGGTTTTTAAATGAAAAAAATATATTTATATAGTTTAATATGTAATAAAAAATATTTATATTGTTTCAAATGGGAAATGATCAACATTGATTTAAAATAAAAAATAAAGTGTCAAAATTGGAAAAAAAATAAACTTAGTGTCATAATCGAAAAAAATAAAAACTTAGTGTTTTTTGTGGAAAAAAATTGATTTTTTTTTGGAACGGCGGAAAGAAAAAAAAATCGATTTTGACACATCAGCATGTCATCAGAACGAACACGTTATCATGTCACGTTAAAAAATAACCAGGTTGATCGGTCAAATTGTTACAATTATAATAAATTGGAAAACACAGTATCAAATTTGAAAAAAAAAACACAATATCAAATTAGAATTTTTGTGTAAACTTAATGTCTTTTATGCTATTTATCCTAAAAATATTGAGAAAATCACAAGCTTGAGTATATTCGTGAAATTCGCAACAATGAACTCGTGAGTTATTTTTTAAAAAGAAAATTAAATATTATCTTACATTTTGTTTCTATCTATCTTCTTACTTAATAAATAAAAACGATTGTCAAAGTCTAGATATATGATTAAGAGAAGGAATTAGTGGATTCTACATGTTACGAAAAAAATTATAGAAAAACCTCAATATTTTGGATCAGTTTATGAAATAGTCTCTAGTTTTTTTTTTTTTTTTTACAAAATGGCCTAAAAACCAACAAATTGTTGCAATCCATTTTCTTCTAGTTACCTTCTAATCAGCAAGTAACAAATTAATTTTAGACTATTTCATAAATTGATCTAAAATATTGAGATTTTTCTAAAAAACTATGTATTATTATTATTATTATTATTATTATTATTATTAAAACATAAATAAATATATTATTTTTAAAATCGTTGTTATTTGTATTACTAATTAAATACATCTACAAATAAATTTTAAATACGTATTTATATGGCAACAAAAAATACTTTTGAAAACACAATTTTTAAATTAATCAAAATGAAATTTTGAATGGTACAAAAAAACATTTTTGAAAAGTGCCTCATAACTTGTCAAACAAAGTAACTCAACTCGAAAAAAAAACGAAGAGACTCGAATGGTGATTTTGAATAGAGAAGTATTTGGAATAGGGATTACAATGTATCAATTGAAAATAGTTAACTAATACAAGAATCATTTTGTTCCTACATGTGGATGTAGGTCACATCGACCGATCCACGTTATTTTTATATGTCGCTTTTTATCGTTTTCTTTGTCACCTAGATCCACGTTAATCCTTTTGTTAATTCTATACATCCGGTTGTTTTGGTGGGAAGATATGGCAACGAAATTTTCCTTTTATTTATAGTATAGTATTTAAAATTAATAGTAGACAACTGTATAAAAATGATTTTAAGAATTCACTAAATATATTTTGGGCAACTTAAAAAATGTGAGTAAGAAAGATGTTGATTGCTGATCCCAATAATTCAGTAAGTGGGGAGGCGATTTCAAGTCATATGGAGGAAAAACGATTTTAAAAAGAAGAGGTCTAGGTGACAAAGGATTACAAGATAATGAGGCAAGTGATTAAGAGATTGAAGGCTACATTAAGCCAAACAGATATTTATTTGGTCTTGGGGTTTGGGTTTAGTGTTGCAACTTCAACCCGTTTCTCTTCTGTTCTTCAACTATCTTGAAATCATTTTACATAAATCGAACAAGACTTATTTTTTGGTTCAATTGAAATACATAAATGCGCCACAAGTCTAAAATCAACAAGATATTGTAATAAAATACCTTAATCGATACATGCATAATATGCAACAATCTACTTATCTACTATACCACACCATTGTTCATCTATACTATGAATGCTTAAAATATAAAAAAGTAACCATTTACTCTAAACCCCAACTTTTCAACCTTAAAATCAAGATTAATATTATTGTAAAAGATGCTCTCTCTACTATGTAATTCATCTTTAGATCTCAAGTCATAACTCAATGATATTGTATTAAATAATGTTTTATAAAATTTGGCACAAAAAATATAAGAGTATATTATAAATACTAGGTTACAACCGTGAAAACCACGGATATATATTTATTAAATTTTATTAAATAAAAAAGATTTAAGATTTTTTTAGACTTTTATATTGATTATTTAATATATATATATATATATATATATATATATATATATATATATATATATTGATATTTGAATATCTGATATACGTTACGTATGTGAAAACATTTAATATAGTTATAATTTATAAAACATAATATAATTTTGAATGGAGTGTAAAAAATCATAATCAATCGTGTAAATAACATTGGTATGCCAAAAATTAAATATAGCAAAAATATCTTAAAAGTAAATAAAAACAACACAATAAATTGCAAATTAAAAACTAAAAATTATTTATAAATTTCAAAAAACTTCTTTATACACACCATTATTAGAAGTTTCATTTGTAAGTATTGTCTTCATTATTTAAAATTAACAATTTTAATTTTTCTCTGTTTTGTTTCCTAATTAATTACAAATTAATTATTATTGAAAATGACAAGTTCCATGTCTATTTTTTTAAGGTAAATAATTGTATATACCCAAATAAAGTATCATATGATTGACAAAGTCAATGGTCTGATGCAATTCAATATAAAAAGTAAAATAAATCAAAAAAAAATCCATTACAAAACCTTAAATGTTGAGTTCGAAGCAAAATCGGTTAACATTTGATAGAGCGAAGGAAAACAAACACACTTGAAGCTTTGGGTCCGAAGCAAACTCACTTACACTAACATATTTCGACGGATTCTTCCTTGTGATTTGCACTTTATTTCAATAAGAATAAATAATCAAGCAAAACATCAAAGAAGATAAAATGAAAGAAGGAATCGCAAAGCCATATGGACAAATAATGGCTCACCTAAAAACTTTCAAAAATCAATAAAAAGATTATAACTAATTTATATAGGGAGGGTTTACAAAAATAGACTCATATGTCTAAATCTGGAGCAATATAGAAATAATGTTAAACCTGAAACTTTTGGAAATCACTCAGTTTGTGAGCAAGGTTTTGAAAACCGGACCGAAGACCGAACCGGTCGTCTTACTTGTTCGATGGTTCAAGTGGTCCAACCGGTAGGACCAGTCTCAAAAACCGGAAAAACCGGAGGATGTCATAATGATATTTAATTAAATAAAAAAAATACAAAAAATAAAAAATAAAATATATTTTTTAAAATTTCCGGTTTTGACTGGTTTTTTACCTGTTCAACTGGATCAGTTTTTACCGATTCACACGAATACCAGTTTTTTGGCTTTTAAGAACTGGATCCGGGACCAAATCCCGGTAGAACCGGTCGAACCGGCCGGTCCGGTCCGATTTTCAAAACATGGGTTGTGAGCGTGTTTAAGGTCTTGGTCGTTTGTGGTGTTTGATTATTGCAAGAATTATTGATATTATCTGCAAAATACTTAGAAACTCGTTACATAATTCCAAATCACAATCAAGATATCACAATCCAAAACGTCTTCAAAAAACACCTTCATCCATGGACATTTTAGTAATCTTTTTAATTAGATAATGATTACATCTCTAGAAATAATTTACATATTCAAGACGATTTGAAAAATAAAACTGATTACTTAAAGCATAAGAATCCATCATAGAACCCAATAAGGGTATAGAAACCCAAAAAGATGGTAAAAGAGGGAAATTGCACCAATAAGATCCCCAAACTGGATCGTGAATTTTGTTCCAATGAACTCTTTATTGTACCCAACATCATAGAACCTAAAAAGTAAACTCAAAGAAAAATCACCAAAATTAACAATTTAACCCCTTCAAAGCTACCAAATTTCTATTGACTGCATAGAGTTAAATATCAAAGATCAGGTCATTCCTTTGTCTAACCCAAAAGTGAAAACTTAATTTTCCAAACCATTGTGCAACTTCCTTCACTTGTGGGCCAACAGCCATCAAACTTATACACAAAAGCTTCACTAAAAAAATTAAAGAACCTATAACTGCCTCTACATTGTCGTATTTTGCCTTTCTACATAAATGAGATTACCTGAGAAGAAGATTATGTGAGTAAAATAGTACATATGAGAAAGAAGATTACTTACAAATGTATGAGAGGAGTATCTAACTGGCCCAATGAGATTAACATCGACAGAGACAAGAGCAGTGGAAATGAGAGATCGCCAAAAATGACGAATGAAAATATGTCAAATAAAAACCCTTAGTAATTGGCGAGTACATGGGAGAGGGGCTGATAATAAGGGATTTCAAAAATCATATCTAAATTTCACATCTCTAATTTAGGGGGGGTGAAGAAAAAGCTAGACATTTAGAAATCGACGAGATTTAAGGATATCAACAATATCAATTAGATTAGAAAGAATCAATTCCAAATTTGAAACAGAAAATAAAAGTGACCAAATAACTGTAATTTAAACTTATTAATAATGGTGGAGGGCATAAAAGTAAATTAACTTTTGTGAAGAATGGTAGGAGGAAGTGATACGTGGCAATTAAGGGATTCTTTTATTAGGATAGACTAGGTGTGAGACACATGTATTACATGGGTTTATTTAAAAAAAATTAAATATAAAATTTTAACAATTTGAAAAGTTTAAATTTATAAGAAAAATAAGAAATTTTTTGAATTATTAAAATTAATGAGACTTTAATGCATTGGATACATTACATATATAAACCATTTTCTAATAAATACATAACATATATATTACCTTATATATTAAATGTGTAATTTTAATTTAATAAAATCAAAAATACAATAAAATGACAAGTGGAAAATAGAAAATTTAAAATTTTTAGAAAATGTCATGTGTCCAAATGAATGAGAAGAGAACATGTGACAAAAAAACTTTCATTTATTATAGTAAGATTTTTCATATTATATAAACACTTCAACGATCATTATTGTAATAAATCTTTATTTATAAATTTGTCTAAATTGTCATATTTGTGTCGTCGAACCTTTTTTTTAAATATTATAACTTTTTTTTTCAAATCATTTATTATTAATAAAGTTGAAATAAATATAAATTAAAAAAACTTGAAAAATAAAGATATATGTGTTTGTTTAAATTAGTAGATGTCTAAAAATGTTAGAAGTCTTTGGTCCACATCTGCGTCAAAAAAGACTAAAAGAGAACACGCAAACATTTTTAGGTCTGCAGTATTTAAAAAAAAAAAAAACAAACAGTCTGTAAAGTTTAATATCTACGCGTGGTCTAAACAGGGCAAACAGAAGGGACCAAAAAAAACCTTCATACAAAAAACAAACATCGCCTTTTTCTCACAGAACACAAATTTCTCTATCAAACACCCAAGCAAAGTCACTTCGCGTTTTGTGGATACATGTGGACCTCCAAAAACATAACATTTATGTTGTCGGTGTACACAATTATGAAATCTAATGCGCATCTTCCTTGTTTTGTGGATATTGACAAATCGTACAGATATTCATGGAGCAAGAATCATGAATAGTCTCTAACGTGCACATGATAAGTTCTATCTTTTTCACGCCAAAATCTAAATTTCAACTCAACAAAATCCAACTAGATTTGATTTCATCAAATGAATCCAAACTTAATAATGCCCATAACTACATTTTTCAAAGATAATGATAGTAATATAAAAGTTAAGAAAACTTGAAACTTTTTTTTACACATAACATATGATATAAAGTTAGGTTGTTGTTTGTCTATAAAGTTAGTACCTTCTCCCATAATGCCAACTTCACCGTTGCCATTTCTAAGCTAGAAAGCCTAGTTGGTCCATTAACCATTTAAGCCAACTTTAGAGATGGGATTTCAATTGAAATATTTGAGGTTAATATTAACTTTTTAAATATGTACAAAATAAAATGAAATTTTAATCATTTTAACCTCATAAGATTTAAAATAACATATAACACTAACATGTACAAAATTAGTATACAAAGCAACTGTGACAATATTCGATACCCACCAATGGTTGAAAATTTAGCACACTTTAGTACAAACAATCCATATTCATCCAACAAGATGCCATTGTTATCTTTACTCCAAAAACTGCCAACTATTCACACTTTATAAATAAAGATTCTACCCCAACACTCTTTTTACAAACATCCATTTTGTTCACAAACACATAATTAAATCAATACACGATCACAAACCTTTATGACATTGTACACGAACTTATTGAGCCCATGATAAATTCTGAGCTTCTGACAATAATCAAATGACTTTAGACTAAAGAGTAAGCCAAAACAAGAAAAGTATAATTTCTGTGGACATGGGCAAAAAGGCAGAAGCAAAAGTATAAAGCTTTTGAGTCCCCACTTTGACCAAATGACAGATGCTAACACAATAACCAAAGAAACAGAACAAATTCAAGGACCAACTTGAAACATTCAATGCACCAACTCTATAAAATATCTAAACAAGAATATATATATAATTTATCAAGAAACTAAATATCCACACAACAATGAGATAATTAGGGTAACCCTTGTTTTCTTTTTCATTCATAAATGGCTTCCATTAAACCTCCAGCATGTATACATCCAGATTTCTCATAAAGACCATAGTTAAGTAGTACTTGAAAACCCTAATCTTTTTTTTCTAGTAAAGGACTTGAAAAATTAAAATAAATAGGTGCCATATCCGAAACCCTAATTAACAGACTTGAAGTAGCAAACCAAACCAAAAACTCATATCAAAAGCAAGCATATTAAACTATGGTTCACCCATTGATTCATCAACACAGAAAAAGCAAAAAAGTAAATAGAATGATGTATGGATGCAAAGCAAATGTGAAGAAACACATTTACCCTTTATCCTCCATCATCCATGGTAGCAGATCAACGGTTGTTAGATGTAGGGCATTCTCTGGCGAAGTGTCCATCTTCACCACAGTTGTAGCAGCCGCCGCCGCCACCGCCACCACCTCCGCGACCTCCGCCACCTCCATAACCTCCACCTCCACGTCCTCCACCACCATATCCTCCGCCTCCACCACCGTTCTGAGTACATTCCCTAGCCATGTGTCCACTTTCACCACACTTGAAACAAGCGTTTCCACCACCGCCACCTCCTCCATAACCACCGCCTCCACCATAACCACCGCCTCCTCCACCGTATCCACCACCGCCACGTCCTCCACGGCTACCACCGTTGTACCCACCACCACCGCCTCCATAACGATCACCACCGCCGCCTCCATAACGATCACCACCGCCGCCTCCACGGCCTCCACCACCACCACCACGGGTACTCCCCTGGACAGGACCTTCATTGGGACCAGTAACATCAGCAGCTTTAGTACGGCCATCAGATCCGTTCTCAATCACGTACTCCACGGTCTCACCGTCACCAAGGCTGCGGAATCCCTCAGTTCTGATGGACGACTGGTGAACAAAAAGCTCCTCGCCGCCATCTTCAGGAGTGATGAACCCAAATCCCTTAGTATCGTTGAACCATTTGACGGTTCCTGATTTCCTAGCGCCGTCAACGTCCATTTTTGAATTGAAGAGAAACTCACAAACCCTAGAAATCGAAAACCCCCAAAATCAAGAGAGCAAACCCTAGTCTCTCTCTAGAAACTTGGGATAAGTTTGTTTCCACGCTCACGCGCGTATATATAGAGTAACAGTTTTTGCGATAGGGGTAAAACTGGAAATACGGAATCCGATTTTATCGATTGCAAAGTTTTTTTTTTTTCGAAAAGATGACCGTGAGGGGAATCTGACCACGACGCCTCTACTTCTCAATGAAATCCAACGGCCAGGATGAATTCATGAAGTGATTTAATATTTTTTTTAGGGATAATTACAAAAATAATAAAAATATATTGATAACGGTAAAAAAAATCTACAAAATACATGCTTAACGTTTTTTCAATTTTTTGTTCCAAATTGTAACCTTTTTTTTTCACTAGTCATGCTTATAAGTCAAAACTCATTACAACGACTGATCATATGAAAGCTTACGTGGGCAATTGAATTATAATATTTTAGTAAATATCTGTATATATAATTCTTTCAAAAGTTTGAGCATTTAAATCAATAAAAATAATTTTTTAATCATAAAATCGCATCGAATTATAAATATCAAAAGTTGCATTATACATAGATGTTTATATGATAATTGATTAATTAATAATGTCAAAAATCTCAAATAAAATTCAAATCATCAAACACTTAAATAAATATGAAATTTAATTATAAAATATACATAAAACATAATTAAATAGAATAATGTGGGCATTATTTGTTGTGTTGTGTTGGATGTGATATTTTTTAGAACTCGTTAAGTTTTGTGCTTATAGTTATGGATTAAATGTTTTTCAGGTACATTATTAGTTCATGAGGATGCGAAAGCGTGACTATACACAAAAATCAGTAGTATTACGGTTGGAGATTACGCGATACTTTCGTTATAACTTTGATTTATGGATTTCAATTTATGAAAAAATGGTTTTGCTTTGCATGTACCCTTATAAAAATGAATTTTTATGACAATTTAAAATTGAAAAAAATTATTCTGAAAATTAGTACTTTACAAGTTGGTATAAGAGTCATTGTTTGAGGGATTTGGATGAATATTCATGTGATTCTAAACTCAAAACTAAAGATCTAAGAATATTTATAAACCTTTTTGAAAAAGAATTAACTTAAAAGAAGAAAAGAAGATGTGATGTGTACAGTCAGTCGGAGCTCAAGTAAGCGATTCCCAAAATATTCATACATGTTTGATATGTTATTGATGTTATAATATGAATTTCATGTTAAAAGTAGGCTAAGAATTTGCGCATGGTTGCATGTTAGAATGTTTGCTTATAAGAGATACTTTTTTGTGCCTGATATGTGAAGTGTTATAGATGCATGATAGCATGTAGGCTAATGATCTTCAGGAATTGTGTGTTAGAATGTTGTTTGCTTTTTTCTACATGAAACCTATATTGATATTAATTAACTATTGAGTGAATACGTTAGCTTTCATACCACTTATATTAAATAGTTTTAGAATGCTTGATTTGGCACTATATTGCGGAAGACTCCCTTTCGAGCTACAAATACCACGCTCTCACTAGGTCTGTAGAACAAGTATTCAAAATACTTCTATGGGTAACCAATGAAAATACATCTCTCACTTTTAGGTTCTAGCTTTTCATGAGTTTCTCATCTAACAAAAGCTTCACAACCCCAAACCTTGATATGTGCTAACAAGGGAACTTTCCTTGTCCACGTCTCGTGAGGTGTTTTGGCAACCTTCTTAGTATGGACAAAATTAAGAATATGGGCATTTGTCTCTAAGACATATCCCCATAAAGAAATATGAAGGGAAGCTCGACTTGTCATAGAACGAACCATGTCTAACAAGGTTCGATTTTTCCTTTCAGCCACACCATTAAATTATGGTGTACTAGGATGAGACATTTGTGAAACTATTCCACATTCCTTGAGATAGTCATGGAACTTGATACTGAGATACTCTCTACCTCTATCAGATCGGAGCATCTTTATCTTCCTTCCCAGTTGATTCTCGACCTCGTGTCTAAACTCTTTGAACTTTTCAAAGGTTTTTTTATCTATATTTGATTAAGTAGACATAACCATATCTAATATAATCATCTGTCAATGTTACGTAGTATCAATTTGCATCTCTTATTGCAGATCTGAAGGGACCACACACATCTGTGTGTATGAGATCCAACAAAATCTCACATATATCACAAGACCCATTGAAAGGTGACTTTGTCATCTTACCCAAAAGACAAGACTCATATTCATCATCTGACCTTAATCAAATGACTCCAACACCCCACCCTTTTGGAGTTGGTCGATGCATTTCTTGTTAATGTATCCAAGATGACAATGCCACAAGCATGCTTTGTCTACACCATTAGATGAATCAATATGGAATACACTATTGCCCAAGCTATCAACACAAAACATAGTTTCATACACACCATTACAAGGTAAAGCTTCAAACATAAAAACATCACTCTTATAAGCTAAAATTGAACCATTCATATCACTAAACGAATATCGAAAACCATGTATAAATAGTGCATGAAAAGAAGTAATGTTTTGTGTCGTTTCTGAAGAATAGCGACAATAAATCAAATCTATCCTAACATTACCACCGAACACAAAACCAGAAGTTCCCAATCTTGGTAACAGGAGAAAACCTCTTATTTCCCATAACCAAGTTTATTCTTTCATGCTCCATCTCCTCACATTCTCTTAACCCCTACAAACCAGAACAAATGTGAAATCCACATCCTGTATCAAGGACCAAAGAACGAGTAAGTTGTGAGTTATTGAATTAAATAGTATATATACTTGTCGACAATATCTTGACCTTACCATCTGTTGGGCGTGTCAAACCCAAAAAATAAAGGGTACAAATGACTACTTAAACACTACTACTATGCACTAATAATGTAGTACAAGGTAAGTAGGGTCGATCCATAAAGACACGAGACAAGTGTTTATACCTTTTTGCGTAAGGTACAAAAATGGTCACATAATGGGGGGAATTTACAAGCAATGATTTAAACTATAAAATAAAGCAATAAGTAAATGATTGATTTAATGAAGTAGATTCAAGATTTGCAAGGACTCCAACTCCATGCAAGACAAATTAGCAATGTGATTCCAAGGATGAAATGATATTTGTTCAATTCTATCTAAATTGGTACATGGAAATGCTAACAAGATCTAGCACCTCCCATTCACCACATTGATTAACCAAAATAAGCTCTTTGATTAATCCTAACCTTACCAATCTAATATAAACAAGCTCTTAGAATTAGGTTTAAAGATTGCATTAAACTTTATGTGAATGTTCCCAACAACACTCAATACTCCTCATAAGCTCAGGAGCATAAGAATGTGTGAATGAGATTTAAACTAAATTCATTCAATAGAAATGAGTTTAGTGCTTGTTACCTAGTCCAATTTACAAAACAATTACGGATTTTGCAATTAGATAACTTGAATGATCTAACCCTAATTCAAACGGTCAATAAGAATAACAATTAGAATCAAACA
This sequence comes from Lactuca sativa, assembly GCF_002870075.4. Lineage (NCBI taxonomy): Eukaryota > Viridiplantae > Streptophyta > Magnoliopsida > Asterales > Asteraceae > Lactuca > Lactuca sativa. Next base: position 63,025,739 of record NC_056625.2, on the reverse strand, counting down.
TGCAATCGAAACAAAATCAAATTCACTAGGTATGAATTAGAAGCAAATATCAAATCACATGATTGAAATCACAACTATAAAGTCAAGACATAAAGTTGGAGAAACTAGGGTTCTAGACACTCATGGCTAGAACAAGATCACAAATCTAGAAAATGAAATTAAATTTCTTACAAAATGAAATCAAATGCTCCCAAGTGTTAATAAACTTCAAAATCCTCAAGAAAATCGCCTTCTCTACTCCAAAAGTTGCCCCCCTAAGTAAAAAGTCGGTTCCCCCCCTTTAAGAATTTTGAAAAACTGCTTTAAAACTCACGTTTACGTTTACACGGCCCCCATAAATTAACATTGTCATTTAAACGGCCCGCGTAAACGCAAAAATATACTGCACAGAAATCTACGTTTACACGGCCCGCGTAAACGCAAGGATTCCATTTACACGGCCGTGTAAACGTCTGTAAGACCAAAATCCTCATTTCTTTGATATCTTGCTCCTCGGTGCTCCGCAAGTCCTGAAATTTTATTTGCAACTTTTATTTACCTCCTCCAACAATATCCTACCTCCAAAAGTCCCTGAAATATCAAAAAGTATTTGAATGAAATTGCCTCATGAAAAATCCCGTAAAACATGCAAAATGCATGAGTTTAAGCCTATATGCAATGTACTTTTATGAAATAAAGCTACAAAATGGCCATGAAATGCACCTAACACCATCGTTGATGTATATCAAGTATTTAGGGAAAATTATTTTCCAATGGCCGTTTTTATTGTTGTAGTAGCAAGCAACCTCTTTTGGGTCACTAACATCAAGAATATCTAAAATGGGCTTTGTCTTCGAACCATTGCTAGGCGATATGGCATGGGCCTTGCCCTTCGAGTTTGAATGAACATTAAACTTCCTCTTATTTTCCTCTATTTTGCCTAATGGTAAGGACACGAGTACTTGTAGCAGAAGGGACTTAATTATTTTTCATCCCTGATTCAACTGTCTGCAACAAGTTGTGGAGTTAGGCCAATATGGTATCTATGTTGTTCAAATGATAAGCCAGGATGAACTGATCATCACAAAATGGCAATGAGTTAAGGACTATGTCAATGGTTAATTCTTCGTCAAAATTCACATTGAGCCTTTCAAGACGCTCCATGTATCTCTGCATTCTCTGCACACGCTTGCATACAGACTTTCCCTCCTTCAACTTGCAGGCCATTAATGCTTTGACGACCTCATACTTTTCTTGACGTGCTCTCTTATGGAACTTTTCCGCAAGATCTAAGCCGATCTCATACGGCCAATATTCCTCATAGAACTTTTGCAACTCAGGTACCATGGTTGCAACCATGATGCAAGCGACCTTTGCGTCGTCGTAGTGTTTTTTGTAGGTGACACTCTATTCTGGAGTAATAGTTGACTCATCGACTTCGACACGAGGTTTTTCGAGGACATATTCTTTACCCTCATATCGAAGAGTCATCTTGAGATTTCGCATCCAGTCCATGTAGTTTGGACCAACTAGTTTCTCTTTGGAGAGGATTAATAGTAGAGTGAAGTTGTTGTTGGTGGTTAACGGAGCAGCAGTAGCATCTCCTGGAGTAAACATCTATATTAAAGAAATATTTTTAGTTAGTTGATGTAAATCCTTAATATTTTAACCCAAAATAAATATTCAAGGCTAGGATCCAATATAACACTTCACAACTAAGAAGAGGGATGTCGTGATATTATTGTGAATTTATGAAGATAGGCAAAACGATTCACCAATTTCAATCTATGAAATTCCTTGATCTTTTGAGATTCATTGAATCTTATTAATGGAATGTTTAATCTCAGATTATGCTCATCTATTTGTGACTGGGATGTTGATGATCACAAACAAGATGTGAATAACCATGCAAACACACTTGACAACCTCAATGTCGTTTATCATGTTTAATTAGCGTGTCGGTTAACCACACGTGCTCCATTAACAATGATAATTTTTGAGATGTTCATCATTTATCTTTAAAGTTCCTAGTAATGTGTCGGTTAACCACATACGCTCCACTAACGACATATTAAAGTATGATGTGTGTTTTCATAGGTTAGCTTACTATTCACATTTTCCTAAAGGAACTAGAGTGGGGTTTTATAAAGAAAGTTATAGTACTTTTATATCATTATACTTTTAATGAGATTATGTTCTACCAAATCCGTTCGACTAATGACCTTCCACCATACAGGGGAGCGGTGGGTGGGAATGAACACCCATTCAACGACCATTTTATAAGTTACTTCCTTATACCCTATTTATAGCATGGTTTCGTAAATGAGACGTACTAGAGATTTGACTGACTTGTCTTATACATATGATATATTAAACTTTTAATAATATATATAAGGTGTATTTTAAATCTTTTCAAAATATAAGCTTTAAATATTAATTATTTAAATTAAATCTTTTAATTAATTAATATTATGATTTATCTTTTAAGTAAACAATCAATTAAATTAATGAAATCAAATAGGGATTAAATAATTATTTTAATTAAACAATTAACAAAATAATTCAAATTTAATCATAATCCAAACCCTCCTAATTGTCGAAAAGAGGGTTGTGTTTATTAGGTTTTCATTATTCAAATTTTAATGCTTTTAAAATATTAATTAGGGAAAGTAGATAAACCCTATCTAACCCTAGCAATTTTCGAAATCTAAGGGTGGATGCTAGGGTTTCAAGAAACCTACCTATTTTGAAAAATTCCCCCTTAGGGTTTAATTTCTATAAACTTTATTTTTGATCAATTCAATTATGCCATATCAACTGAAAACTATGGGCTCTGATACCTCCGATATGTTTATAGGTTACAAAAATTATATGTGACAGAAAATGATAGCCCTTAAGTTCACATGCAGCCTATTAGATCTAATTTTTCTCTATTGATAGCAAAAAACAAAAAAACAAAAAAAAAACAAAAAAACAATTGAACATCAACTACCCTAGTGAGGCCTTACTATAATAAAAAATTACAAATGTTTTTAGGGTTTACACACCTTTTGATTATTGTAGTAAATAAGCAAACAACTCCTTCTTCAACAAGCTTCATAAAGCAAGCACCATAAATCTCGTGCCTCTAATGGTCTGTACCCAAACCCTAGCAATAGAAGACCTGCGAGGAGAGAGGAGGGACTGAGGGTGGACGAGAAATTTAATTATCCTTCTAGGATTATGATTGGCTAAAAATATGATGCCAAAGGACCATATTTATAGTTGATAGGAAAACCCTATATACCATAATTTGAAATAAAATAATATTATTTTCAAATCCGGGATTATCTAGTTTTCTAATTATCCATATGGAATAATCTAGAAAGTAGAAACCCTAAGGAGCCTCCAAATTTCGGCCAACCCTAGGATCTTTCTAGAATTCCTCTCTTGTTCAACTATTGAAAATTTATAGGTTTAGTCCTTGCACTTTTAATTAATCCAATTAAATTCAAAATTAATTCCAATTAATTTTGATTAATTATTAATTAAATAATACTATTTTTAATTAATTTATTAATCTCATAATATATTAATAAATTATTTATTGCTATTTATTAATCTTATAATAACCCAATAAATCAACATCTCTCTCAAAAAGTCATTATATCAATTACTAGTTTTGAGGGCAACCCCAAAAGGACTTTGCTTTTAATTCAAATATATACCAATTTAGTTATTGGATTAGACACCCAATCCAACATGTTGTTCACAGTATGTTGCCTTCAAAGTGTTATGTCATAGATCCTTATAAGTTGTATGTACCCTCTTAATTGTTAAGTGTTTCTCCGTATTATACATATATTCATAACTTATAAAAGTATAAAACTCATCAGCTTCTAATGATAAAGCAAGTGGGAGGCACAAGGAACTTAAACCAATTCAAGAACCATAGCATGATGTAGTAGAATTTAGCACTAGTTTCAACAAAGAATAGTTAAACATGAATAACAACTATTCATATACACAAATTGTTCACACGAATGGTAGGAATCATCTATAACATGAGAAATATCAAGTCTATTATTCATTAGTTCTTCTTGATGGTTTCTAGTAAATCCATCACCTACCAAAATACTATATCAAATATTGATTATTTATTTTAGGTTATTTTAAACTAAAACCCAACAAAAACCATGACCGTAACTACAAACAGAACCTACTAAACATGAAAAAAGAACTTTGAAGAACCTTGTGGGGAGGGTAATACCACAACTTGACAGCATGATGACCTTATGATTAGTTTTTCTTCCTGAACCTCTTTATTGTAGGCAAACTACCCTTTAAATATGTAGAAATTGAAGCATTTATTGAGTATATATGTAACACCCGGAATATTCGGGAGCAAAATATCATGATTTATCTTGACACGGCGTGGCGATATGACTTTGGCCCGCGAAGTTTAAAGGGCCTACACAGCGTGTTTGTGCCTTTACACGGTGTGTTGGCGGCTGGTAGAGAAACCCTAACTTTTAGGGTGTTGCACCCTATATAAAGACCTTAAGTCCTCATAGATGGCCTCCTTACCAACCTCCATTACCACTAAAACCCTAAAATCGATCCCTAAGTCTCTTTGTGGTGTTCTTAAGCTTGTAAAAAGTTATTGGTGCTCATTTTTGGCCTTTGTGAATGAAGAGGAAATCTTGAAGCTGTCTTGCTTGGCGGAAAGGCTTTGGATCCAAAATTATTTTCTTTTGTGCAAACTTTCTAAGGTATCGAGTTTAAACCTTGACTTATAGATGTCTAGATCTCCTCATATTGTGCTTTGTTGTGCTTTTGGTCCCTTTTTGGGTTGATGAGTGAGTGAAGTTGTTTTAAGGGCCTGTTATTCCAGATATGAGTTGGTATTAGATTCCTTCAGCATAAAGGTGCAAGCTTTATGAGATAATGGGTTTCATGCATGCGTCAAGTCGCTTATTGAGTCCCTTTTTAAGCTTAAGAGCTTCATTTAGTCATGTATAAACGTAAAGTTGGCAACTTTACGTGGTTTTCCAGCTCAATGAAGTCAGATGTACGTTTCAGGGTTATGTCTTCAAGGATTAAGTGCTTATTGGTTAAGCCCTTACATAATCAAGCTTTGTGGTTTGGGTTTTTGGACCTTTTGGTGGTCCTAATCGGTGAAGTTGGAAAGTTTACCCTTCTGAGTCTCATTTTGGTCTAGATATGAGCTTGGGGAGCTCTTGGAGTTGAAGAAAACATTTTAATGTATTAAGATGTTGGAACTCGGGAAAACACAACATGTTTATAAGGCAACATGGCGTGTAAGATGGGGTTTTCCTGCCTATGGGGATAATGGAGAAACACGGCGTGTCTGGTCAACATGGTCTATTGACTTTGACTTTGCCAACAGTTTGATTAGGCTTGACCATGGGATATTTTTAAGCCATGTTTGGGCCTTTTAGATTATAGGTTTGAGCCTTGGTCTTGGGCCATGCTAGATTAGGGGGTAAAATAGTCATTACATCCTGAGTATGGACTAAAGGACATATATTCGACTCTAATTGTTATTTGGGTGTTATTTGATATTGATACATTCAGGGAATTATCGAACCAGCTGTCAAATATTATTAGTATGATTCAGCAGTACGATGTGAGTCTCCTCACGTGACTATGGGTCGAAGGAACCAATGACGGCCCATTTGGTTTATGTAGTATAGGAAGACCAGGGGTGACCCTTGACATTTATATGAAAGACCAGGAGGTGGCTCCTGGAAAATATGTATGCAAGACCAAAGTTTGGGATCTGACAGTTAAGTAGATAAGTAGTTGTAGATTGTATGCTAGTTGTCTTTTGATGCTTGCATGGAAGACCAGGAGGTGGCTTCTGGAACTTGTCCGTAAAACCCAGGGTTTTGGTTCCCGGTATGGAAAGGAAAGACCATGATATGGATCACGACATAATGGCAAGACTATGGTTGACACATTGCACCCTTTATTATATGTATGATATGCACGATATGTATGGTATGTGGTGTTTTAGGGAACTCACTAAGCTTTGTGCTTACAATTGTGGTTTATGGTTTTCAGGTACTTCCGGTTCGAAAGGGAAGGGTCCGACTTGATCGCAGAGCATACACCCGTGTTTTCCGCAACCGGTGAGTACATAGGGTTTTCAACCCACAATAATATAATTATTAAGTTTAAACAATCAAACAATCAACCCAATTTCCCATCCTCATTATCTTCTTTAGTATTAAGGATCTACCCTAAGAATCAACTATTCCTCGTTCATTCATTCCTAAGGATCATCCTATGGAATCGGCACAAAGTCCATCGTTGCCAAGGTTTATAGATTACAACAGGTGAACACGTAGTCCAAAACATCTGGTAAACACTTAGTTCAAAAATAACTAGTGAACACACTTAGTTCAAAATACCTAGTTAACACACTCAGTTCAAATACCTAGTGAACACAATTGGTTCAAAAATATATAATGAACACACTTAGTTCAAAAATACCTAGTGAACACACTCAGTTCAAAAATACCTAATGAGCACCTAGTTCAAAAACACCTACATATTACGAGCTTGCTAGCGTTCCACTGGACTGTCTGGTATCGTCCGTGGTCGTCATCTATACTCCATTATATGACTGGATCACTGTCAACATTGATGTCTTTCATTGTGTTAACACACAACAACTATTTCATCTACCCATGTTTTATCCTACACATTTTGTAGATATAAAATACATATACAATTTAAATCATTTAAAACATGTATAAAAATATTTCACCCAACATAGACAACTAGTATTCAGACAATATGTACACATAGCACGTAATTTATATTAAAATAATTCATATCTATGTGTAATATGAAAGGGACTATGCACTCACCTGATTAGGTGGTGCCGCGGCACTCGGACAACGCTTCGTTACTCTTAAAACAATTTTCCCTTGACAAAACTTAGTATAAAAACAACTAGGGTTTAGTCTGACGTTAACCACGACTAATTAATAGTCTAACTATTATTATTATTATTATTATTATTATTATTATTATTATTATTATTATTGTATAAGCGCGACACAATACTTTTCACCCACTATATACAGACGAGGCCAGACATGGAACACCGGAGGGCAGGATCATTTCAGCATAAAAGCACTTCTGAATCCAGCAACCCAAGCGACCCTCCAAACCGGAACCGCCGTACCATGAGTGGTTAAAAAGATATTATAATGACGCTTAAAAAACCCATAATAATAGACTAAATAATTATTATAAGTTCCTAATAACGATACTATATTAAAACATAAGCTATACTAGAGGTAGGGTAGGTATAACTCACTTACAGCCGGTTTTGCCGAAAAACTTCGACGGGCCATAATTTCTTTGTTATAACTCGGATTTTGGCGTTCTTTATATGTACGGAACCGTTGAGACATATTCTAAAACTTGGTTAAGATTATTTACTATAAATTATCTTTTGTCGAAAAGTCGTTTTCGACCCCTATTATCTCTAAATTGACTAGCCCGGATCTACGGGCGTTACAATCTTCTAGCACTGTTTAGAGTCAATTTGAGTGTTCAAAGCCTAGTATAATCAAGGTATGGGGCTAGGGATGGGTGTATTTGAGTTCAACACCTTTTAATTGAGCCAAACACCCCTTTATGAGGTGTGTGCGGCCACACACATGGGTGTACAGCCGTACACCCATCCTAACTGTACACTCTCATGTATAAATGAGAGTCTTAGCCTCCATTTACCTATTTTCAAACTCCTAAGCCAACAAATCAACTTCTCTCTCAAGTATCATCCGATTTTTTCTTCTAGATCTTCAAGTTGTAAGTATTTCTTCCTTTGATTTGTTGATTCATTACACTATCTAGTAGGGATCTATGATTTCATCCATGAAATTACTCCTTTTGTTTAGATCTTCGAGTGTTCTTCAGGAACACAAAGAACACCTAAGTTTTTGGACCTCAAACACCCCTAAAGGCTTCTATATTATAATTACTCCTCCTTATGCTTGTTACTTACTAGACATGATCCTTAGAAATCGTCCAAAACATGATCATCAAGGGTGTACGACCGTACACTCCTTATGTGGCCGTACACACCCCTTTTAAGGTCCAAAATGGTAACAAACTTCCATTAAGGCTAAGCATGTTGGATTAGTGTCTAAGTCCATAGCTAGTTTGGTATGTACTTGACCCGATGGTGCATGGTCCTTTTGGGTTGCCTTCACCAAAGAAACTTGATAGGATGAATTATGAAGAGAAAGGATTAATTACGATTTATTAATATATTATGAGAATAATATATTAAAGGAGAAATCATATTGTTTAATTAATATTAGTCGAGAATTAATTGATAATTAATTTTGTGGCTAAAAGAGATTAATTAAACTTAAGGGACTAGAACTGTAATTATAAGATAATTGCATTTGGGCTATGGATTACCTTGGAATAATAGGTTGGACGAATTCTATGGGGAAACCCATTAGAAATCGTCCAAGGGATATTCTAAAAGGGTCCATGGGCTGCTTAGGGCTTAAGCAGTCAGATTAGGGTTTCCTAGTTGAAAACCCTAATAGCCTACATGTATATATAGTACCCTTAAGCCTCAAAAACGTGGATAAGAGTTCCTCTAGGGTTTTGGACGTTCTTGGGCAGCCTCCTCTCTCCTTATTCTTCATCCTATTGCTCTTGGTGTTTGTGAGCCATTAGAGGAGTGACACTTGTGACTCTATGTCACACCCCCAAAACCGATGAACGGCAGAAACGTTCTGGGGTGGAGGACGTCATGTACAGTATCACAACAATGCAAAGTAGTAAACAAGCAACAACATCATCCATTGCATTAATAGTATAATTTCATACAAGTGTGTTATGTCAAGTTATATAGACACCAAAAATTATATACATCAAAATAAAAGAGGAGTCTTGAACGAGCTCCTTCTTCTCAAAACTTGGCACCTGTACCTGTCTATTGGCGACCTGAGAATACAAGTTATTTTGAAAGCGAGTATCAGCTTTAAAGCTGGTGAGATCATAAGTATATTAGTGTCTGTGTTTGTATGAAAGCATTTGTAAGATGTTTTGTAAGATGCAGTGTGTATGTTTGTAAAAGTGTTGTATCTGATTGAACTCTCCTAGAAAACCCTATGTTTTCTACTAAAAGTAGCCTTCTACCAAGGCATCTAGTATTTGTGTGTGTGTCTCTTGTAAAAGTGTGTATTTTCCCAAATCCGACTACTATTAACCAAAAATATAGTTTTTACATAATTACTTGTTGTGTGAATATCACAAAGTAAAAAGTAAAGGGAAAATGTTATAGTACTGTAATGTAGTAATTAGTAACTACTACTGTACTAACTACCTTATACGTAATGTAAATTTTAAAGTAACATGTGATCGGCCTGTATCTTGCTACTGACTTAGCTGAAATACGACAATGTAAGATGCCGTGAAAATGACGTTTGGCACACATAGACTTGCTAGTCCCACTGTAGCAAGCAGCAAGGTGTAGGATAGTCAATCAAGTATAGATCTATACGCAAACTCAATACGCTCCCCAATGAAGGAGATTCTGATACAAAAATAGTCATGGAAGGTAGTGCCATGCCCTGCTTAATGGCTCACATAAATGTGGTTAATGTATATGAAATGTGATTTGTGTACTAGCTGTATTGTGTGCTCTTTCTCTGTCTAGCATGTATGTTTGTTTCTCATCATAGTGTCTATAGTTTGTTTCTCATCACTTTGTTTCATGTTTGATTCTCATCATAGTATGTATTGACTCATGTATGAAGTGACTCATTGTATGTTTCATTGTTCTAGTAATAGTATCTTCCTAAACTACCCCTATGGTAGCTTAATAGTTAAGTATGGACATGTTTGTATACCCTTGCTACCCAAGGGCATGGAATTGAATGGAATAAATAACCTTTTTATATCCATATACATATACATAATATATAACTAGGATTCAAAAGACCTTCGGACAACTAACCTTAATACCCTAAGACCACATCAAACAATAACAGGAAGCACGGTAGACTAGCAGTCCTAAGTCCTTTCAATCCTACTTATATAACTATATTTATACAGATACACAGAATATAAGTTTAAAAGAGTTTAAGTAAAAGTATTTGACAATTAAAGGAGTTTGTAAGACAGTTTGAAGTAAAACAGTTTGATAAATCGTTTGGAAAGTAAGAAAACCATTTGCTTGGTAGTCATTAATCACATGTGATTGATATAATAACTATAATTGTTCAACTTGTATTCCCCCCCCCCCCCCCCCCCATAAAAGCATTTAAAAACATTTCAAAGGTTAATTTAGGGGTATGAACTCACCTGTAGTGAGTGGTTCTGATGAAAATGTTGGATCTGTTGCTAAGTGCCAAGTGGTGACTTGAGTACACACGCGAATCCTATTTAGCATATATTGGCACATATATGAATATAATTAGTGTTATGAACAATTAATTAATGAATTGGGACCACCTTAGGGACTAGTAAACACTTATATTGAAGTGTTACAACCATATATGATTGTATGAAGGGTTATAAGGATATACAAGAGAGTGTATGGCCAAAATACACATTATATGTGTGTGTGCGGCCAGGTTTGCTGCCAGCACGTGTGTGCGGCCCTGTGTGCAGCCAGGTGTGCTGCCAGAGGCGTGTGCTGCCAGAAAACATGGTGTTCTTGGTGTTCTTGGTGAAAGATGTTACCTTTCCGGATGATACTTGAGAGGATTTTCGGGTCCTTGCTTTGTAGAAGTGTAAGAAATGAATAAAATGACTAAGGATAGTATATATAGGGGAGTGAGTGCGGCTGGAGGTGTGTGTGGTTGGCCTGTGTGCGGCTGGCTGGCCGCACAACACCTGATTTGGTGTGTTTGGCCCGTTTTTCCAATGCTACACCCAATCTAACTCATCCTCCGACACATAACTCAATTATACTAAGCTTTAAACACTCTTTTAGACCCAAAACTTCATTATAAAATAGAAAACAAAGCTAACTTTAATAACAATGAAGAATGAAAGCTAGAAATTTCGGGTTGTCACACTCTAAGCTTTCTAAAGTCATTACAAGGAGGATTTGAGATTGTTATTACTACATAACAATCAAGGTAAGATCTAAAAACCCTTTCACATGTTAATATGATTAATTGTATGTTAGAACTAGGGTTTAAAGTCTTGTAGATGTAAAATTGTAAAAGTCGAATATTGTGTTTTGTATAGTTTCGCATTTTATGTTATTTTACTAAGTCATCTTTATGCGAAGTTAAATGTCTAGACTTAGTATATTTTTTGTACACTCATGTTCCCTATAAATAGGGACCGATGTTAGAAGTAGAAAGGGACTTTCGTAACAAATATCTCTTTTCTGCTTATGTTGTAATCAGTCTTTATCAATATGAGATCTGATTAATATTTACTCTTCGTGTTCTAAATCTTCAATTACTCAAATCAAACTTTGCTTTCTCAAATCTCGGTAACAATTCTCATCAATTAGTATCAGAGCAGGATTCAAACTGCTTCGATCTGATTTTCGTGTTAGAATCATTTGCTTTTTGAGTTGCAACTTTACTCAAAATTTTCCGCGCATTTTGGTTTTGAAAATCACATTTGATCTTCAGATTTGAATTAATTCTGTCTTTGAATTGTTAAGTCGAGTGATCGATTAGTGATTTTTTATCAATTCAATTGATCAAATTCTCTATTTCATCAAGTTTTTCAAGCTTTCTGAAAATTTCTGTGTTCATCAATGGCAAACTTCAACATGAATACAATGACTTCCTTCTCTCACTTGCTTGGTTCTTCAACCAAAATTCCGATGTTAATTCCAGAATACTATGATCAGTGGGCTGATAGAATGGAAGATTACTTAAATGGAATTGATGAAGAACTTTGGAATTGTATTGATGGAACAGTGCAAGCTCCTGTTAATGTTCAACCAATTGGTCCATCTACTACTTCTACTGAAGTTGCTGATCAAGAAAAACGGTTGAAGAATAATGAAAAGAGGTGCATGAGGGAACTAAGAGGTGCTCTACCTCCTGTGGTTTAAAATTACATCCGTAGTTGTAAAACCGCCAAGGAGATCTGGAACACTCTAAAAGAGAAGTATCAAGGTAGCGAAAAGACGAAGATCAACTCTGTGAAGCAATGTCTAGTTGAACTGAAGGAATTCAGACAAAAGGATGCAGAAACTCTTGAAAATTACTATGATCATCTGAATGAGCTTATGTTTCGCTGCAATAGGTATGGAATCACTAGGTCTCCCATGGAGTTCAATTTAACTTTCATTATGGGTCTTCGCAAGGAATGGCGAAGTGTGAGCACGATGATTAAGAATCAACAGAGTTTTGATTCAACTAAATTGAATGATCTCTACAATCAACTGAAAACACATGAATGTGAGGTTTCAGAAATGTATGAAGAATCAAAACAAAGTATTGGAGGTCCTTTGGCTCTTGTTTCAAAGGTATCAGAAACTGATGTTAATGAGAAAGATGGTTCAGATGAAGAAGGATTTTTGATTAACTCTGATGATGAAGTTGTGGCATTCTATTCAAACAAAAGAGTTAAAAAGTTTTTCAAAAAGCCTTTTAATCCAAAAGGAAAGGCTAGTGATGTGAAAAATGCAGTCACAAGAACTGGAGGGGAGGAGAGGAAGAAATTGGAGAAAGCTGATGAGAAACAAAAAGATGCGAAAGAAGTGAAGAAGTTGAAAGGTGATTCAGGAATTTACTGTCACTACTGCAACGATGCGAATCATTTTGCGGCTGATTGCATGTTGCGAAAGAAAGAAGAGAAGAAGGAAAAAGTTAAAGATGAAGCATACTACTCTGAAAAGATTGAAGAGATACGTGCTAAGACCAAAGGAGTGTATTTGGTTGTGAAAGGTGAAACTGATAATGAAGAAAGTGGTACGTATCAGATCTGGTCTTCAGGATCTGATGACGAGGAAATGAGGCATCCCACACATGGAGCAATGTTCGCAAGTTTTGAAGATTGCGAAGAGGAAATTTCAGGAAGGTGCTTCGTATCCAAATCCACGAACAAATCACCCATGACAACCAAGGTACGTGCAATACTTGAATCTTTTAATATTCCTTTATCTCCTTATGATGCTGAAATTGTTTCATTTGATGAAACTGTGGCTTATTTTGATTCTGTTATTGTGTCTGCTAGTACTGAAGCTCAAAAATTAAGTATGCAACTAGGTGAGACACGAAGAGAATTAGAAATAAAAAGGAGTAGAGTAGAAAAACTTGAAATGCAGATCAAAAATATAGATTGTGATAGGAATAATCTTACAAATGATGTTAGGTTGTTGCTAGCACAAAGGAACATATATTGTAATTCTGCCAAACGGTTTTATGCAAAATTAACTGCTTTACATCATTCTTTTGACATTAGCAAAGATGAACATAGGAAACTGTTACCTTTTCTTGAATATGAACGTGAAAAAGTTGATGTTGTTTCTTATGATTGTGAAAGTACAATTGCTCAATTTGACAAAATACCTGATGATAGATATACATATGGTATTGTCAAAATTGATGAATTTCTAAATGCTGATGAGTTAGTTAACATTGTCAATGAAAGTTTGAAAAAGAGTGAATAAGTGAAAATCTTAAAGAAAACGGAAAATTCAACTCTTGCCTCACAATTCAATTATGCTGATATTGATGAAAATTCAAATAATGTGAGTGAAATCAGTGAGATAGAAGAGGAAGAAGAGGTAGATTGTTCTCAATTGTCAATTGTTAATATCACATCTAAGATTAAAGGTAAAGAAATTATTGTTGATTCGATAGTAGAGGATGAAATTGATAAACCTTTAACTTCACAACATTGTAAGTTTGATAATGTGGAAGTTGAAAGCTGGAAATCTGATGATAATGAAGAAAACAGAGAAGAAAAGAAATATTCAAATGAAACACCTCAACGAGTTGTGGTTGATCAAGTGTTTGAAAATACTGAAGAATTTGACAAAATTTTAAATGACAAAGGCGCACATTATTTGGAAACCAACACAGTGGTATATCCAAATTTTGTATGTACTGATAAAACCATTTTTCCAAATCAAGTTTTTGTCACTACTGGAAATGCTGAGAAAGTTCATCCTGAATTCAACAAAATGATTGAAAAAGATAATCTAAAGTCAACCACAGAAGGTTTTTTCGCAAATCAAAACACAGAAGAAAACAATTTAACTCAAAATTCTTATGTGTTTCAAAAACAAAAATCATTACAAAAATGGGTGGTTAAAGGTGAAAAACCAAACAAAATTTTTGAAAAAGTTGAAAAGTCAAAGGCTGAAGTGAAATTAAATTCTCATGAATTCAAATTGATAGTTGGAAATTATTCAACAGAAAATAATGTTTCAAAAAGAAAAGCAAGAAAAACAGTTTTCTGGCAAGTTGTGTCAAATGACAAACCAAGAGATGAAAAAGAACAAATTTCAAAAACAAAATCATCTAAATTTCAGAGCAATAATAAACAAACAAATTTTGTTGATAAAAGTTCATATGTTCGCAAATATGACAACAATCGAAAATTTGAGAATTCGCAAAAATTTGCAAATAATCAAAAGTTTCAAAATGTTGGCAAATTCACGAAAACTTCATCAAGTTTGACAGATTCAACTCAAGCAAAAATAAAATTTTCACCAAAACTACCAAAATTTCCGAATCCTTCAGTTTCAAAACAGACCAAAGTTTCATATACAAAAGGAAAATCTGATGTAACTACAATCAATCGATGGTTTGAAGGGAAAGGAAGAAAATATCTAAGTGGGAAGTTTTTAGAGCAACAAATCAAGAATGCATTTGACAAGTTCGCAAATAACTCTTCCACTGCTAGTTCATCATCTCATCATTCGCAAGTTCCAGTTCAAAAATGGAAACCAGTTATCAAAAATGTGAATGTTGTGAAGGATAAGATTATAATCAATGGAAATCCAAAACTATTGAATGAATATATCTCAATATCTAGATCTGATGATGTTGATATAATGGATTCTGTCACAAACAAAGTGAAAACATGGTTTTTAAATTCCAAGAATTTGTTTCATTCTACTAATGATGGACCCAACAAGTCTTGGGTTCCTAAATTCTTTCAATAAATGCAGGTGATGTGTGACGAGCAATATGATTCTAAATGGTATATTGATAGTGGTTGCTCTCGTCATATGACTGGAAGAAAGGAAAACTTGCGAGATTATAGAAGTTTGGAAAATGCTGGAGTAGTCAAATTTGGGAATAATCACAAGTGTCAAGTGAAAGGCTATGGGAAAGTCACAAATGGAAAATTTACTGTGAACAGAGTTGCTTATGTTGAAGGACTTCAACATAATTTGATAAGCGTGTCACAACTTGTTGTTGGTACTAGAAATCAAGTTGTATTTAATGAAGAAGGAAGTATCATTTCAAATGCGAAGTCAAATGAAATACTTCTCAAATCCAAAAGATATGGTGATATGTTTACACTGGACATCAAACAATTGTGGGAAAACCTGTTGTGTGTTTAATATCAAAAGCATCTAATGATCTCAGCTGGCTTTGGCATAGAAGATTGTCACACTTGAACTTTCAAAATATTAATAAACTTGTCACTGAAGATTTAGTTCGAGGGTTACCAGTACTAAAATTTGACAATGATTCTTTGTGTGCAGCTTGCGAAGAAGGAAACCAACATCGAAAAGGTCATCCGATTGTGATAGATTCAAAAATCGTAGAACCATTAGAACTTCTTCACATTGACTTATGTGGACCGTTGATTGTTGCAACAATCAATAAAAAGCGGTATATGTTAGTTGTTGTAGATGATTTCTCTCGATTCACATGGGTGTTTTTTCTCAGGTTGAAATCTGAAGTTGCTCAGACGATGATTGATTTTATCAAAAAGATTGAACTTAGTCTGAAGAAGAATGTACGAAGAATTAAAAGTGATAATGGTTCTGAGTTTAAAAA
Source organism: Lactuca sativa (assembly GCF_002870075.4). Taxonomy (NCBI): domain Eukaryota; kingdom Viridiplantae; phylum Streptophyta; class Magnoliopsida; order Asterales; family Asteraceae; genus Lactuca; species Lactuca sativa. The sequence goes on along the minus strand of NC_056625.2, from coordinate 63,009,777 downwards.
TCAAACTCTTGATATTTTTCTCACAAGCAAAGGCATTTCGCATAATTTCTCATCACCATATACTCCACAACAAAATGGTGTTGTTGAAAGAAGAAATCGATCTCTATGCGAAGCAGCCAGAACCATGTTAACATATGCGAATCTACCTCAATATCTTTGGGCAGAAGCAGTGATCACTGCATGTTTTACTCAGAATCGATCATTCATTCATCGAAGATTCAATGTTACTCCATATGAAATAATCAATAATCGGAAACCTAATGTAAAATTCTTTCATGTTTTTGGTTGCAGGTGCTTTATCATGAATCTCAAAGATAATTTGTCCAAGTTCCAAGCTAAAGCTGATGAAGGCATATTCTTAGGATATTTACATAATTCAGTTGCATACAGAGTGCTTAATAAAAGAACTAGAAAAGTTGAAGAAACTTTCAATTTAACGTTTGATGATTACTATCTTAAACAAATGGATAGTAAATTTGAAAATAAATCAACACTTGTGGATTCAAATACTCAAATTGATAATTCTGAAATCAACGATTTTGATTATGACTTAATTTTCAGAATTCCTGACAGGGCAATTGACGTAGAAAATAAAGCTCCTGTTAATCAAACATCAGAATCCTCAAAACATACTGATGATTCAACAATAAATACAACATCGATAACTTGTGAAAGTACGACTGATATTTGTATGGAGGAGGAACATACGAGTATTCATGAAGATAGTCAGCCAACTTTCGAGGGGGAGAATGAAATTATGAATCATCAAGTTGAGGGGGAGCATTCGTAGAATCAACAGGAACATCAAGTTGAGGGGGAGCATTCGCAGAATCAACAGGAACATCAAGTTGAGGGGGAGCATTCGCAGAATCAACAGGAACATCATTTTGAGGGGGAGCATCAAGATGAGGATCATGTTGAGGGGGAGCATGATGAAACAGAGACAATTAATCTTGATGAAAATGATGAGTTTCATGAACTAAATGATAACTTTTCTGTTGCAGGATCTGAAAATGAAGATATGTATGAAGATGCACCATTAGAGTTTGATCATAATTTTCCACTACTTGAGAAATGGATAAGAAATCATCCAAAAGAACAGGTAATTGGTAATCCACAAGATGGTGTGTTGACTAGAGCTCAAATTCGTGCGAAAAATGAGGTACTTAATGCGAACCAAGAACTATGTATGTTTAATGTTTTTATTTCGAAAATAGAGCCAAAAACAGTAAAGGATGCTATGGAACACTCAGATTGGGTTGTTGCTATGCAATCTGAACTGGTTGAATTTGAACGAAACAAGGTTTGGAGATTAGTATCTAAACCTTCTGATGTTTCAATTGTCGGATTAAAATGGATTTTTAAAAACAAAACCGACAAAGATGGCAATATTATTCGAAATAAAGCTAGACTAGTGGTTAAAGGTTATTTGCAACAAGAAGGGATAGACTATGAAGAAACATTTGCACCTGTTGCAAGACTTGAAGCAGTTCGCATATTTTTAGCCTATGCAGCTCATAAAGACTTTGATGTTTATCAAATGGATGTTAAATGTGCATTCTTAAATGAAGAACTAGAAGAAACAGTGTATGTTGAACAACCACCAGGATTTATAAGCAATGAAAATCCTAATCATGTTTACATCCTAGATAAAGTTGTATACGGATTAAAACAAACACCAAGAGCCTGGTACGCAACACTTACAAATTTCTTGAAACAATCTAAATATAAATAAGGATCAGTTGACCCCACATTATTTCGCAAGAAAGTTGGGTGTCATCTAATGCTTGTTCAAATTTATGTTGATGATATTATCTTTGGCTCGACTGATCCAACATTTTCAATTGAATTTGACAATCTAATGAAAAGTCAGTTTGAAATGAGCATGATGGGAAAAATTAATAATTTTCTTGGCTTAAACATAAGACATACAGAGATGGAATCTTAATCAATTAAGAAAAATATACGAAGAATTTGCTTGAAAAGTTTGGAATGTCTAATAGCACGAAACTCAGAGTACCAATGGCAGTAGGAACAAGACTAACTCCTTCGTTAGATGCTCCTGCTGTTGATTTAACACTTTATCGAAGCATGATAGGGTCTTTATTGTACTTAACTACAAGTAGACCTGATATTATGTTTTCGGTTTGCAATTATGCTAGATATCAAGCTAATCCCAGAGAACCTCATTTGACTGGAGTGAACAATTTCTTTAGGACTTTGGTATCCTACGAAAACGGGGTTTTTCATTCAAGATTTTTCAGATTCTGATCTAGGAGGATGTACTTTGGATAGGAAAAGTACGAGTAGTGGATGTCAACTATTGGATGGGAAGTTGGTGAGTTGGCAATCAAAGAAACAAACTTGTGTGGCTATATCAACCGCTGAGGCAGAATACATTGCTGTTGCTGCTTGCACTTCGCAAATTATTTGGATTCAGAGTCAACTTCGTGACTATACAATAAACATGAAAAAGATTCCTTTGTATTGTGATTCGCAAAGTGCAATTCGCATTTATCATAATCTAGTACAACATTCAAAGACAAAACACATTGCGCTTCGATATCATTTTATCAACGATCATGTGGAAGATGGGAATATTGAAATTCATTTTGTTAAAACAACTGAACAACTTGCTGATATTTTTACAAAACCTCTTGATGAAAAATCATTTGTTAGAATTTTAGCAGGTTTAGGGATGATTAATGCGAATTCAATTTCAAAAACTCATGCCTAAAAGTCTGGTTCAGCAGTTATGAGTCAAATTTGTTCAGAGGTTACTGTTCATTCAGAGGCTTCGCATGGCTTCGCATCCACATCTTTTCGCATCTAAGATCATAACAACTAAGGTAAGGTTTACGACTAATTTTGAATTTTTTTTAACTTTTGAAAAATCAAAAATCCAAAAAGATTTTATTTTGTTATGTTCTTAATTTTGAAAAATTATAAATCCAAAAAGATTTTATTTTGTTATGTTTTTAATTTTGAAAAATTCAAAAATCACAAAAATATGTCTGTTTTCTTTGTTCTTTAAACTTTGTGTGCTGAGAATTTAATACAGAGCTAAAATGCGAAGAAGTCATACTTATGTGTTTCTACGGGAAGGTATTAATTTTCTTTTAAAAACTAGTTAGGATGTCCCTAGAAGCATGCTGATGTATGTAGACCAAAAGCCTCAACAAGACTCTATGTGTGAAAAGAAAGCCTTAATGAAATTATCACATGAAAATTTCTTCCCAAAAAGGCTTATATTCGCATAAGTCAACAGAGCTACCTTACTCTTCTCAAATGAGTTAAGAGTTTTCTGTTTTGTCCATTATAACAGAGGTATACTTTGATTCTTATCCAATCTTTTTATACCAAACAATTCTTACACTCCAAATATTTGAAGAGATTTATCCTTGAGGTCTTTGATCAAACCAATCAAAACCTAGACAAATCACAAGTCTGTGTTTATGATCTAACATCATGAGTCCGTGATGGAAGTGAAACCCAAAAATCATAAACCTTAAGGAATTGACGGGGAACTTTGTTCCAGATTTTTACGAAACCTTTGTTTCAGTATCAAAAATTTCGAAACTTCAAATCATATTCAATTCGCATGTGTGGTCTTGATCAAATATTCACAACCAACAATGTTTGTTACCCAACAAGATCCAGAACAAATTTTTTTTGAATATGATTTCTGTGTAAGTTTCATTCGCAAATCCTAGTCATGATAAATATTTTCACAAGCCAACTTGTCACTAACTACACTGGTCAAACAAGTAATTTCATTTACAATTTCTCACCTTATGTTAAGGCTGATATGTAATAAAATTTAAAACTAATCCAAAATGTCTTTTAAAAGAAGCCCTTCGATACTTCTCTACAAGTATTCGATTGTAATTCACGGGAAACTACACAAGCTGTTGATTATCTCTCTTGATGATTAACGAAGCAACCTTTGCCTGGGGTTTCACTGCATTCATGTCAAATTAAAATTTTGACATCACAAAATTCCAAATTTTTTGTTTCTCATCTTATTCTGTTGACACAATGCACACACGAAATCCTTGAGGTTCTGAGTAAAACCAACTCAGACTGATGATTTCGCAAATCTGACATATGACTTCACTTTGTATCCCAAAAGTGAACGAGCCTTGACTCCATGCGAAGGGTTTTAACGGTTCAGATTCTATAACGGGAAACTTGACAGGCTGTGTACTCAAGATGGTTGGTATTCTATCCGGTTTTCAAGGAGATGTGACAGTTACTTTTTGAAGCATGGTTATCTTTTGCAGTCATGATCCGATTTTCAAGGTGCCACATCGGATAACATTAAATGCATCCCGCTTTAATTTCAAATCAATTTGAGTAAACTATAAAAGGGGGATCAAGAACACTATCTACGGTTACGCAAACAGAACTTTCACAAACATCCAAAGTTTCAACCTTGATCAAACTTCATCTTTTTCAAACCCGAAAAATGGCAGCCACTCAATCCAACACTGATGAAGTTCTTTCTCAATCCCTGATGAAAATCCAAAGCACAAACTATCAAGTTGATCCAAATGTATCTTCTTATCCTGAAGGCTTGAAGATGCTTATCGTTGCCCTGAAACGATCACCTCTGTCAACTGCCATGTTTAGTTCCTTCTCTGTTCTGATGACATGGTTATCCTTGGCAGCTTCAACGGCATCATACAATCATACAGCGGATGTGATAACATTCAACTTAATCAACAACAAACGGGTCAAACTGTCCAAGAAGATGTTTGTTGAATTCTTGCAGATTCCAAACAACCCTCCATTTGTCAAACCTGTTAACTCTGAAATCATTCACATGTTCAACGAGATGGGTCATCAACCAGAGCTTGAGAAGATCAGTGACTTTCAAAAGTTTGGGTTGCCGTGCATATGGAATTTCTTATTTGGAATTTTTCTCAGATGTCTTACAGGAAGATCAGTTGGACTGGATAGAGGACGAATGGAAGTATATGCCATGGTTATGGGCATATACTATGATATAAACGTTGATTATGCAACCCAATTATGGAAGGAATTTGTTAAGAGTCTTGAAAACACAAATTCGGAAAAGGGGATTTCGTGTGCAAGATATTGGAGCTTGATTCTGGAGAAGGTCTATGAAAAAGAAGCAATTCCAGTAATGGAGGATGTTGAAGTTGCTGAATTTTCTTTGTATCAGTTTCCAAAGGCAGTAGAAGATGATGAAGCAATCTTTACTCATGTGGCTCGCATTCCAGATGCGATGCTTCGCAAGGTATCTCAAACTCACAAAGTCTTGGTGAGATATTTGCGAACAGTTGATCAATCAGAGCAGACTGGAGTACTATTGGATGTTGCTGCTCCGTCAAAGAAGAAGAAGCTCATAAAGAAGGATGTGAAAGGTTCATCTACCCAACAAGTTCAAGATGAAGATATTCAGATTGAAGAAACTTCATCTAAGTCAAAGAAAGAAATAATACCTTCTAAGTCTGGGGTATTGAAGAAAATTCGCAAGGCCGAGGTGAGTAGTAAAGGCGTTACTATTCGTAGTATTCCAGCTCCGGTTTCTCCAGGAAAGAAGAGGCAAAGAGCTGAAGATGTTGCCAATAACATGCAACGTACTCTCATCAAAAGAAGGAAGATGGTGATTCGCAATGAATCATCTGATGAAGAAATAGTACCGGAAACTCCACCAGTAACATCTACGGTAAATGTTTCATTACCTATCATCCATACTTCGCAAATCTCTACCACCTTACCACTCACCAAACCACTCGAAATAGTCACTACCAAATCAGTTTTTGAGGAGGTACCTATTTCTGATACGGTTGTCAACGTATCTGATCCGGGGGCACCTATCCTGAGTGTTGCAACCACAATCCTAATCTCCTTACCTATTTCTTTACCAATTGTTTCAATTCCATTTACAACTTTATCCACCACTTCATTAATTTTTGATCATGCTCTTCAAAACCCATTTACAACACTTTTCCATCTCAATCACCCGAAAATCCTCAACTTTCGCAACCTTTATCTGATAACGAAGCTGAAGGAGGTGCCTTTGGAGGGATACTTGAAGACATTCATTTTGATTCAGAGGAGGAGGATATTCCTGATCATATGCTTATGACAGGAAAACAATTTAAAATCCAGAATCAGAAGTTGAATGCTATTATTCAGTCGCAAGCTGATTCCGGTAGGATGTCTTCTATATCATCAATGGAGATTGATGTAATGATCAAAGGTGCTGAGAAGCGTATTATGGAGAAGGTTGATCAATCTGACAGGAATAATGAACTTCGCATTCAAGCACAAGGGAGCAATTTTTCTTCAGTGGTCAAGGATTTGAAAGCTGTTGCAAAAGAATGTCATGTTCTTTTTGTACAGGATGTGAAGAAAGTTCGGGAGGATGTCAACTATAAGCTTCAAGAGTTGAAATCTGAACTTGTGAAGGAGCTTTAGGATATTCATACTCAAAATGTTGAAGTTCAAAAGCAGATTGCGGAGGTTTCTTCAAGAGTACAAAAGTTTGTTGATGTTCCTATTCTTGAAGCCCATAACGAAGAAACAAAGGAGAAGCTTGATCAGCTAACCAAGTTGGTGTCTGAGCTTAAAATGGTGGTTTCACAATCTTCAACTACACAAATTCTCACTCTTGAGTTCTTGTCTCTAAAGATTAATACTTTAGAACAAGCAATTCAGAAAGCTCTTGCTCCACTTGCCAATTTTACTTCTTTACTACCAAAGGGTGCCCCACCTGCTTTCACAGGGGTGCAAGGGGGAGATAAAAGTTTAAGTAAATAAGAGGATGCGAAGACAGTTGGAAAAGTTATATCTACTCAGCTTATAACTACTCTTCCCATACTTACGAAGCCAATTTCCTCAACCACAGTAACCACAAAAACGATTGCCAAAGGAATCGTTATTGGAGAAAAAGAAGGAGGTTCAAGTTCAAAACCTCAAACAGATATGGTGGGAAAAGGAAAAGGGATTTCATATGAAAAATCAAAGGAGGAGAAGAAAGTTGAGGCTGAAGAAGAGTTGGAAAGGATGAGGCAAGTACAAAGCGTCATGAGGCAGAGGGCAAGTGATCCTCCCACGATGAACAAAGGAGATCCTGCTAAGCTTTACTCTTACAAAACTATAGAGTCAAAAGTGGTGGGGAAGGAAATGTATGAATTCGAGAAGAAGCCAAAGAGAAGTTATGATATTGCGAATTCAGACAATTGTCAGCTGGATTTTCCAATAAATGAAATGCTATTCATCACTGCTCAGTACAAGATTAGTGAGAAGTTTGATAATCCTGATGATTATATACACATGAAAATCAGATTTCATGCTGTTTTGGGGAAGAATCCAGATGAAGTTTGGTCTTTAATGAAGATCAAAAAGGTTCTGACAATCAAGAAAGACATATTGTTTGAAGACATGCTTCAAAATTTTCGTTATTTTGTTATCCGAGCAGACAACAAGCAGTATGACTTCACTGTAGCAGATTTTCCTCTGATGAACTGCAATGATTTAATTCAAGTGGCTCTGATTTTGAAGCATATGGAAGAAAATAATCTCAAAGGCTCTGAGACTGAAGTGTTCAAGATAGGTTTCACACATGTGAAGACATACATCGACAACTACTTCAATTGTTTGGCTCTTATAGATGAAGAACTGGCTAATGTGTTGGGAAGAGAAGTGAACGTTCCTTGGGAAGAAACTTTATCTCAATCAGCATTATCGAAATATATTGTTGGGGAAATATGCCTGAAACCTTTCGGCATGGTGTTTTCTGGAAGAGATACAAAAGGGAAACCTAAGAAGTTCTTGTTTAAAGTCTCAGAGGTGGAAAGATATAATTCTTCGCAATATACGCACTTTATTATTCGTATGAACAATTGCAAGAAGAAAAATGAAGGAGACAAGAAAGATCTCAAGAAGGTGATCTCCTGGTATGGAGAAGTGCGAAAGACAATCCACTCAGCTGTTCAAAAGCTTATGGGATGAATAGCTTCGACTGTTTACAAAGGGGGAGAATGTAGATGTAAAATTGTAAAAGTCGAATATAGTGTTTTGTATAGTTTCACATTTTATGTTATTTTACTAAGTCATCTTTATGCGAAGTTAAATGTTTAGACTTAGTATATTTTTTGTACACTCATGTTCCCTATAAATAGGGACTGAGGTTAGAAGTAGAAAGGGACTTTCGTAACAAATATCTCTTTTCTGCTTATGTTGTAATCAGTCTTTATCAATATGAGATCTGATTAATATTTACTCTTCGTGTTCTAAATCTTCAATTACTCAAATCAAACTTTGCTTTCTCAAATCTCGGTAACAATTCTCATCAAGTCTTGGATGAATTGCATGTACAATAGAGAAACCTATATCCAAGCATTAGGGTTTGCATGAGCACATAGGATGTTCTTATGGCTAAAAACCATCAGTGGTATCAGAGCCTTGATTGGTTTCTATTGTATTGATGCCTAGTACATTCATTCATGTTGCAAGATCGAGTTTTTGGTCATCTGCCTGACAAACTCGTCGAGTTCCAATGTGGAATCGTCGAGTAGGGTGAACTCGGCGAGTCCATAAGGGGACTCGGCGAGTTTAGCTGTCAGACAGGCAGATTTTCAGGATCTTTACCTATTTTGACTTAGGATAATTGCCATAATTGTTTAAAATTAATAAAATTCGAATTTTATTGATTCCTTATTATTATCTTTGTCAAAATAAAAGATTTTGGTCATCTAATTAGATAATTGTTACCTTATTTGATAAATGTTAAATTATATGAATTATTTGATCATTATCTTGCAAGAATTTGAACTAGATCTAATTAGATAACCACTAATTAATAGTTAATTGCCTTATTTGAATTATCTGATCTAGAATATTCTTGACAAAGTTTGGAAAAGTTTCAAATTAATCCCTTTAGGTTTTATAGTTTAAATTAGAACTTAAAAGTTTTGGTTTTGAAATTTAAATAAGTTAAACCCTAACGTTTTGAAATGTTTCAAAACTTGCCCTCAAGTTTTGGAATTTAAAAGTTGATTAAAAGTTTAATTTATAAATGTTAAATTCTAAAACCCTAGTATTGTTTTGAAAAAGTTCAAATCACACCCTTACGGTTTTATTAATTAATTAAGGTGTATAATTAAAAGAGATTTAATAAACCCATAAAATTTTTGGTTTACATTTAATTAAATTAAAAGTATAATTTATTAAATTAGAACACCTAGTATTTTAAAAGTGTAAAATACACCCTATACTATATATAACATTAAAAGTCTAGTATTATATATGTATGAGTAAACAGTCAGTCTTACCGTTAGTAGGCCTCATTCACGAAGCTGGTCTATAAGGGGTGTTTAAGGAAATTGTCTATAAAATGGCGATTGAATGGGTATCCACTCTTACCCACCACACTCTTGACTAGTGGAGAAACCTTCCATTATAAGTATAATGAAGTACAAAAGTAACTAAATGCTTTTATAATTCCCAATCTTAGTTGCTTTAGGCAAAAGTGAATTGATGTAATTCCATGAAATTACACTTTGTGCCCTTGCGAAGACGTTAGTGGAGCGTGTGTGGTTAACTGGCACACCAAATGGTTCTAAGCAAAGGTAGCAAAGGGTGACTCAATGTTTGTCATAGTTCGGTGGAGCATGTGTGGTTAATCGGCACATCGAATAGATGATTGTAACATGTGGGGGCACCATGTAAGTTTGCATGGTTATTCACACCCGCTTTGTGATCCTCGATATCCCAGTCACAAACTAGAGGGGCATATCGAGATTTAAACATGCAATTGAAAAGTTCAATGAATCTCAAAAGATCTAGGAATTTTCAATAGATTTAAAACTTAAATTTCTTTTTCGTTTTTCATGGTGGAAATTAGTGAATCGTCATTCACTTACCTTCAAATATTCTGCAACTAGATTACGACATCCGTTTTCTAGGTTGTAGAGTAATGTGTTGGGTCCTAGCTTTAATATCTCATTTGGCTGATTTATTAGGGACTCAATCAATCAATTAACTTGAATTTAATTTTTCTCCCGTTTTGTAGATGTCAAAGTATGACAACTATGGTCTTCCCAAATCCCATGGAACAAGCTTTTCACATGAAGATGATATTCCACGATTCGATCGAGGAACACGAGATCATGCTTCACTTCCTCCACCTCCTCCTATTATTCTCCCTTACCCACAAGTTCAAAAGATTGAAAAGTTTAAACTCACTCAAGCCCTTTTGGCAAGTAAACATGAAGAAGGAAAGTCAGTGTGTGCACACATCCTAGAGATGAAGTCACACATTGATAGATTAAGAATGTTGGGATCTGTTGTCTGTGAGGAGTTGGCTGTTGACTGGGTTCTTCAGTCACTTCCTAGCTCATATAGTGAGTTCGTAAGAGAGTACTATATGATGAACCACGACGTAAACCTCATTGATCTCACCTATATGCTTATTGTTGCTGAATCAACAATGATTTGGCGCACTGGAAAAACAAAGTTGATTGGTGGATCGGCCTTCCAGACCTCTATGGATATAGGCAATGGCAACGAAAGGCATGCCATGATCGAAAAGTTTGATCATAAGAGAAAGGCAAAGTCAGAAATAGTTTCGTGTGTTGTTCCAAAAGAGTCAATTTGCTTTTATTGCCAAGAGAAGGGGCATTGGAGACGAAGCTGCCTTATTTACCTAAGATATCTAAGAGATGGGAGAGTCAAAACGTATGACTCTGATTTAGGTAAAATCCATTAACTCTCTTAAGTTCCTATTCTAGATTCTTAATACATGATGTGATAAGATTACATTTCAATGTCTTGTAGGATCGAAGAAAAGAGAGGAAGCTTAAGGGAAGAAGTGAGCGGAATCTAATCGTGAAGAAATGGATTTCGATCGCATTACTTGAAGATTAGAATCTTGAGCTACTACTTGGAGTTAGAATAAGATTGCTAAGAAATATGTATTAACATAGTTTTTCAATTGAATTGCATTGTAAGGACAAATTTTTTTCCGCAATAAAATAAATTTTGATTTTTTATATTATTTATTTATCCTTGCAATGGCGTGTATGAAAAAATTGATGTTTGAAAGTTTCTATTATTAGCAATAATGGATTTGATTCTTAATTATGTTATTTGTGGAAAGGTCAAGAATTTACCAAATAGGGAAAGTTTCTCATCGCCCAAGTTTCAATTGGATAGAAACTTGGATTCATACAACAAGTATTGCATTATAAATGAGAAGTTTCATATTTGGAAATTAGACTAATTCGTTGACAAAGTTTCAAGTGAAGGACTAGGAGATCAAGTACACAAGGTTGTGTGTTGTTCAAGTCCACCACAAGAGTGACAAAGATATTCGTCATGATTTACTAAAGGTTTAGTGGATTTGATTATACTTATAAGATTAAGTGTAATTCCAAGTTGATTTGAAAGAGTTTAAATCAATAGCAGAACGAATAAGAAGAATCAACTAGGCAGAAAGATAAAAGTTTCTCTATTTTAAGAAGAAGGGAGAGTACCTTTATTATATTTTATGATAGGTCTTAATGATTAAGAACCATATCTCAATTGATCCTCTAAGTGAGTCTTAGTGCAATTGTATGTATGAGAAGAGGAATCAGGAATTGAAGAAATAGTTACATCAAGAAGTCAATCATACTTCGTTCCAAAACCAAGTCTTAGAGTTAAGATTGTGACAATGAGTGACAAGTCTTAAGAAGGTTTATAACATTCATCAAATGTGGAATTTGAAAAAGGGTTTTCTTATTACTGCACATTTGAAATTGGAAAGTTGTGATGTCTTAGGTAAGACAAAGACCAACTAGGACCAATTTTGTGAAATGTTTAGTCTTGATAAAAGCTACACTAACTCTTGAATATTTGTTTGTCGAAGAAATGTTGATTGACAAGAGAATCTTATATGTCAAGGAGTCAGTGGGAGTCTTAATGGTCTTGAAAAGTTTCAAGAACTAATCAAGAATAAACCTTATCGATCATCACTAGCACACGACTTGAGGTTTACAACCTATCGTGTTGACATTATCTTGTTTCTCTGCCGTTCCAATTGAGTTAATTATGCATGTAAGTTCTATGAGTTCTCATTTGAACGCATAAAAGGCAAGCACCTTGATCAATGAAAAGTACATTAATAAGATAGGGTGAGCTGCTTAACTACTTGGAAGACATGGTGGGCAGCCGTGTTACCATAAGGCAAGAGATCAAGATTGAGAAGGTTCGGTCCATATGAATTTGGATTTGTCGCAACTTTGGTTTTGACAATTCGCATGGATAGGAGCACATACACCATTAAAATCTAAGTGTCATAAGATTTCCTCCTTCATGAAGATGACTGTGAGATAATGCTTTCACTAAGAGAGATTTTAAGAAGATAGTGATTGTGAAAATTTTATTCTCGAATTCGATTATGGTTACGGTATCCCTTCCCATAATTCGAATTGTGAGATTTGGAAATTAGTCTGAATTGTTTAGACACACATATGAGCTATCTAAGGCAAAGGTGTACAAGTTTAAGAAGCTTAGATAAAGGATTATCATGTCAAAGCTAGTGGGAGCATAAGTGTTATGCTTATTTGATAATAATCATCATGATAGTGGGAGCATAAATGTTGTGCTTGTATGATTATTAAAACGAGTATTGCAAGATAGCAATATTAATTATAGAAAACAAGAGTTATCCTTTGCAAAGTCGTAAGGGTTGAATAGTTGTTTTGCTATAATTAAGGGAGAAAATATTATGCTTCATTTCAAATCTAAAGGCTTAAGTTGTGGAATGTTAATAAATTTAGTCAAGGATACATAGTGTGCTCTCAAATTTTGATTATAATTATGGCATAGTTCGAATTGTGAGAACGTGACACATAAAATATAATGGCAAAAGATTGATAAAGTATCAAATCTTTATGTAAGACATTAGGCATCGTGTCTCATACGCTTCGGGTATAGGATTGGTTGCAAATGCTATAATATTTGAACATTCTAAAATTTTTCAAATGTCTAGCTCATTAAGAGGGAAAAAGGACAAGAATCGGTTTTGACTAAGATAATTAAACAACTATCAAAGGACGATCCAAAGCTCGCTGAGGATTCATCGCTTGTGAGATGTTGGAAGTATGGTATTGGATGGAACATATCGACATTATTATGAATAGATAAGATTCTATTAAGAATGAATTGTCATATGCAAATATGGAAATGTTTCCATATTGGGAGTTCGATATTGAGAATCTATATCTAGATTAGAAACTATTATGCAACAAGGATGTTCAAAGGAATGTACTTTGAGTGAGAGACATCATATCTATAGAATTGTTTCTAATAGAGATTAGCCAAGTCTTGATGATTTTGAGCTATGACCTTACGAAAGAATCATTGCATAAAATGTTAGAATCTAGCAGAAGTAACAAGAATTTGATATTCTTATACTTATGATAAGGATTGGGAGTTGTGAAATGAGTATGGTTAGAAATGTGTTCATTTTATCTATTTCACAAAGTAAGGACCGTAGGTAAACATTGTGTGCATGCTAAGAGCATGGGACAATTGTTGTTATAATTCAAATAAGAAGTTGATTACCCAAAACAACAAATAATGAGTAATCAATATGGTGATTAAATAAAATGTTTTATTTATACCCAGAGTTTGGGGCTATATGGGATTAGTATTATTCTTGTGTTTCACTTTGCATGTTTTGACTTCCTGAATAATTAAACTGATTCAGAACAATCAAATTATTCAAACAGACCACAGTCGTTCATATGTTGGAAGTAGGTATGAATGAAGATTGTCGTGAATTGGTGTGTGGATTGTCTAAAGTGTATTAGACATAAGTAAATGTTTGCTGCAACGTTCATGAGTGCTTATGAATATGATCTGAGCATTGGATTAAACCCACGCTCACTTAGATCACTTCATGGATTTTATCACGAGTGATTGGTGAGACGATAACATCTTATATTCTTGAAACCGAGATGTGCGAGTTGTATCTTGCGAGTCGGTTACACATTGATAATATGTAAACGTACCAGTAACTTGGTGTCATAAAACATATTGTTGTGTGTGATTCGGTGAGTGAGTGCAAGCAAGCATTGAATAAAATTTTATCCGTTCCTTTTATCCAGAGTAGGATGAAAGCGATATATGTGGGCCCCTCGATGATTTAGTGATGGCACATAAGCGCTTGGCCAAGCCGAGACTAATTTGATGTGTTCAATTGTAGTCTGTTGTCAGTCGTCATAAATCGGAAATCGAGAAACAACACATAGACAGAGAGAATGATTTAAATCAATGTCTCAGTCTATACGATATCTAGAATGGAGGAATATATGATCCCTTATCTAAAGGACGCGTATCTGATCAGATTAGAGTTGACAGCGACTTTTGAAAGCTACGACTGCAGATCAGGATCTGAAGTCATACGCATAATAGTTATTAGACTTATCCAAGTGGGAGACTGTTGGATTAGTGTCTAAGTCCATAACTATTTTGGTATGTACTTGACCCGATGGTGCATGATCCTTTTGGGTTGCCTTCACCAAAGAGACTTGATAGGATGAATTATGGAGAGAAAGGATTAATTATGATTTATTAATATATTATGAGAATAATATATTAAAGGAGAAATCATATTGTTTAATTAATATTAGTCAAGAATTAATTGATAATTAATTTTGTGGCTAAAAGAGATTAATTAAACTTAAGGGACTGGAACTGTAATTATAAGATAATTGCATTTGGGCTATGGATTACCTTGGAATAATAGGTTGGACGAATTCTATGGGGAAACCCATTAGAAATCGTCCAAGGGATATTCTAAAAGGGTCCATGGGCTGCTTAGGGCTTAAGCAGTCAGATTAGGGTTTCCTAGTTGAAAACCCTAATAGCCTACATGTATATATAGTTCCCTTAAGCCTAAAAAACGTGGATAAGAGTTCCTCTAGGGTTTTGGACGTTCTTGGGCAGCCTACTCTCTCCTTATTCTTCATCCTCTTACTCTTGGTGTTTGTGAGCCATTAGAGGAGTGACACTTGTGACTCTAAGCTTTCTAAAGTCATTACAAGGAGGATTTGAGATTGTTATTACTACATAATAATCAAGGTAAGATCTAAAAACCCTTTCACATGTTAATATGATTAATTGTATGTTAGAACTAGGGTTTAAAGTCTTGGATGAATTGCATGTACAATAGAGAAACCTAGATCCAAGCATTAGGGTTTGCATGAGCACATAAGATGTTCTTATGGATAAAACCCATCAAAGCATTGGTCAAAACACACTTCCTAGATGATTAATAAGAATTTAGATCACTCAATGACATGTTTCACCATGAGTGTGTGGCCGTACACCCACTTGGGCCGTACACACACATGAAACACACCATTCTGGCCGTACACTCCAAGGTGTGGCCATACACCCATTATATGCAACCATTGGTACTTATAGAACTTGGATCTAAATGTTTTCTATGTCATAGGGTGTCTTTCCTTACATAATTAGTTGTTTAAACACTAATTATATACATATATGTGTCATTATATTCTTATTAGGATTCGTTGTGCTCAAGTCTTCACTTGACACTTAGCATCCTACAAACCGATCTTTCATTTGTATTGCTCACTACAGGTGAGTTCATACCCCCTTAACTTATATTTTAAATGATTTTAAATGCTTTTATGGGGGTAATACAAGTAGAAACATTATAGTTATTATATCAATCACATGTGATTAATAACTATTAAACAGATAGATTTCTTATACTTCAAACTGTGTTTCCAGACAAACTACTTCAAATAGCTTTACAAACTCTTTTATATGAAATACTCCTTATTAAACTCTTTTAAACTTATACTTTATCAAAATCATGTCTATATAGATATAATTATATAAGTAGGGTTGAAAAGACTTAGGACTGATAACTCGCCTTATTTCCTGTTCCTTGTTTGGTTGTGGACTTAGGGTATCGGTTGTTTGTCCGAAGGTTGTTTGAATCTTAGTTATATATTATGTGTATGTATATAGATATTAAAGTTCTTCATTCAGTTCAATACCTTTGGGTAGCAAAGGTGTACAAACATGTTCATTCATACAAACAACATTACTAGTAAACTACAATGAGTATAGTTTAGGAAGTCACTACTTACTATTACTAGAACAATGAAACATACAAGAGTCAGTTCATTCATGAGTCAATACAAATATAATATTATGAGAAACAAAGAGAACATACTGTTATGAGAAACAAAGAGAACATACTATTATGAGAAACAAAGAGAACATACACTACACTATACAAAGAGAACATACACTACATTATACAAAAAGAACATACAGTACACTAGTACAGAGAGAACATACAATACACTAGAACATACTATACAAACACTAGAACACTATAACATTAATGTGAGCCACTACTTCATGGCATGGCAATCTATTGCTGTGTCACATTTTGCAACCAGAGTCTCCTGGAGGGAGAGCGTGCTGCTAGCTACAGTGGGACCTGCAGGTCTATGGATGACTAATGTCATACCATTTCAATGCCTTAGAGCGTCGTGTTTTAACTAGTTGATCAAGCATGGTTACAATCATATCACATTTTACCTTAATCAACAAACGGGTTTAAGGTAGTTAGTACATTGGTAGTTACTTTCAAACAATACTACTGTACACTGTTATTTTCCCATTGCATTCACACTGTGATCTTCTCACATAAACGGAAATGTAAACTCTATTTTTTTATTATAGTCATACTTGGGAAAGATACAAACTTTTACATACAACACAACACACAAAACATTTTGGCCTTGGTAGAAGGTTACTATTTAGTAGAAAATATAGGATTTTCTAGGATATACAAACAATTACTACAAACACTTACAAACATTTACATCAAACATTTACAAACACTTTCATACAAACAATGACACTAAAATACTTATGAACTCACTAGCTTTAATGCTGATCTATGCTTTCAAAATAACTTGTACTCTCAGGTCACCAGTAGACAGGTACCAATGACCAGGTTTTGAGAAGATGGAGCACGTTCAAGACTCATCTCTTATTTTGATTCATATTTTTGGTGTCTTATAAACTATACAGAACACACTTGTATTAAAATTTTATTATTAATGCAATGGATAATGTTGTTGCTTGTTTACTATTATGCATTGTTGTGATACTGTACATGACGTCCTCCGCCCCGAAACCTTTCCGCCGTTCAGGTTTTGGGGTGTATGAAAGACCATGATACGACTCGCGACATAATGGCAAGACTATGGTTGACACATAACACCCTTTATGATATGTATGATATGCACAATATGTATGGTATGTGGTGTTTTGGGGAACTCACTAAGATCTGTGCTTACAGTTGTGGTTTATGGTTTTCAGGTACTTCCGGTTCGAAAGGGAAGGGTCCGGCTGATCGCAACGCATACACCCGTTTTTTCCGCAACTAGTGATTTTGGGATTGTACTCTGATAAATTTTTTTTGCTTGAAATGCTTTTAAATGTTTGAATAAAAGATAAAAGAGTGTTTTGGTTATGTTAAAAACGAAAATTTTACACTGTGATTTTCCGGATGTTTCAAATTAGTATGAGAGCCTTGGTTTGAGGGATCCGGGCATACTCTCGAGTATGCCTAGACTCAAACTGAGGGTTTGGTGAAAATTTTCATAAAATAAACGTTTTATTAAAAGGGTTTCTAATCAAAGAAAGGGGTGTGATGCATACAATCGGCTGAGCTCAAGTAAGTGATTCCCAGAATACCCATACACGTTTGTCATGATTATATGTATGAGAATTTCAATCTAGGATGAGGCTAGGGATAATTTCAGGAATTGCATGATAGATTAGCCTGATATGTGATGCCTTGTTGCCTACGTAGCATTAGATTCCATGCTGGATTGGGAATATGTATTGGTATCAGTAATTGCTAAGTGTATGCTTTAAAAAATTGTATACGGTTAGGATCTTATAGCCATAGAATGATTGATTTGGCCTTATTTCCCGTTCCTCGTTTGGTTGTGGTCCTAGGGTAGAGTCTTTTATTCGACAACCTATTTGATCCTGTATTTGTGTATAATTTGCATGCATAAGGCAATCGACAGTGAGAATGGAAGCTCTTAGCATTAGTTGTAGTATGTGAGTTTGAATGTTCTTGGTTGTTCTATGGATTGGAGTGCTACTGCATGAATGCTTCTTGCTTTGTGCTTTGTGGGACTCTTAAGTGATGTGAGTTAGCTAATAAATGAATATGTTAAGTCACATGTAATAAAGGTTGAATAATCTCAGAGTGATGGATTTGACCCTATTACGCAACTCTCGTTTGAGTCAAACTGTTGTCGGGATGAGTCTTTTACTCGGAGGATTATCTGAGCTTTGTTGCATGTGATTATATTCATGACGTAGCTAACTAACATTATGGGGAGTTCTTTAGCAGCTGATGGCAGGGTGAGGTCGGAAACCTAATGCTTCAGTAGGTTTAGTTGCACTGATTAGCGAACATTTGGAGCATCAGTTTGAGAGAGTGACTTAGAGGATTCAGGATGACCCTTGAGGAAAGTATGAATATGTGTGGAAGGTGATATTGGTCCCGTACTACTGAAAGCACATGATCCATACTCGAATCATGAAGGGTCCTGGAGAATCTAGGAAGCCAGTGGGATGAGGAATTCTTGAGTATGTTTTGATTATTTGCATGTTGTATTTCAGTTTGGCGATGAGCACTTAGGGAGGAGGTTTAGGTTCTGGTTTCGGTTTAGGTGCAGGTACTGATCCGATTAGCGAGCAGGTGCGGGAGTTCATCTCATCAGGGAGGAGGTTCAGGTTCTATCGATCATTATTTTATTGTTTCTGTGCCATTTGGTTTATGCATTATAAGAAGACCAGTGGATGACCCTTGACATTTGTATAAAATACCAGAAGGCAGCTCCTGGCAAATCTGTATGCAAGACCAGAGTTTGGACTAGTAGATAAGTAGTTGTAGATTTTATGGTAGTTGTTTTTGTGATGCTTGCATGGAAGACCATGAGGTGGCTTCTGACACTTGTCTGTAATACCCAGAGTTTTGGTCCTCGGCCTGACAAGGAAAGATCATGATACGACTCGCGGCATAATAACAAGACTATGGGTGGCACATAGCACCCTTTATGATATGTATGATATGCACGATATGTATGGTATGCGTTTTGAGAAACCCACTAAGCTTTGTGGTTACAATTATGGTTTATAGGTATTTCCGGTTCAAAAGGAAAGGGTCCGACTTGATCGCAGCGCATACACCCGTGTTTTCCGCAACTCGTGATTTTGTGCTTGTACTCTATAATTGTTTTGTTTGAAATGCTTTTAAATATTTGAATAAAAAATAAATGAGTGTTTTGGTTATGTTAAAAACGAAAATTTTACACTGTGATTTTCTGGATGTTTCAATATAAATACACTTAATGAGAACGTTACTTTTTCATCTAGACATAAGGTTAGTCGGGATGTTGCAAGGTATTATCCTGAAGAAAGAAACAAATTACATGCTTACTTGAGTAATCTAACTAACCAGACTTTTGCCACATGTATCCGGAAATGCAGTCGAAATACGACATGTATTGGGGGTACATTCAACAATCTCATTGATTATATATGCTTCACGATGTTCTTTGATCCAAAAATGAAATCATCATTTATGGTACATGCATTTAAGAAGATGATCTCGCACAGGAAGAAAACCCGACGTCAAATTCGGCCATACACCTGGAAGTGACATCCATTGTTTAGGAGGTTAAAAAGAACGATGAATCATTTATTATAATATACAAAGACAAATTCAAAAACTATGGATCGTGTCGAAAAGCATGAGGAGGTAGTGGTTTTTTATAACGATAACGACTTTTTGGACGATCTCTTAAACATTGAAGATACCGAGTTAAAAATATATTTGAATGGGCCAAAGTATCTTATAGTAAAGAGGTTGGCATTATCAAGTGGTGGAAACAAAATGGGTTGGGTTTCCATATCTTTGTTCGAATGGGCAAATGTAATTTCTAATATTTTTGTAGTGATTTTGAGTTTATTTATAAAATAACTAACTTATAATTTTTAATAGTTTTGTTTGTAGATATTTTGAACATATAAGTTTAGGCCGAGACAACTGGTTCAACATTTAGAACTTGTAGTCACAATATGCTTCGGGAATTGTACCGACAACTTTAAGACTTGTACCATGTGAAAATATGGTTTTATAGGTCCATATATGTGTATCGGTTTTGGTACCAAAAATAGGGTACTGGTCACAGGGACCGAGCTATGTAGGAGCCTCTACCCCTCACATTTTCAGGCACAGTGAAATTTTTTTGAATTTTTTTTTCCGGTATCCTGTATTTTTTCTGATGTGGTACCCTTAAAATTTAGGTGTGTTATCAATGAGATTTTGTTCTGGCTCCGCCACTGACCGGTCAGGTTTAAAACCGAGCCTAGCCATAAATTATAAACAGTAAAAATTCAATATTGAAGTAAAACCATGAATGACTTGTAAACTTAAGAATGTTTATGGCATTTTCCCAATGTTTAATTAGTATTGGTTATTTTGTCCTGTTCCCCTTCCCCTTTTCCAGTTGGTTTATTTTCTAAATACATAACAAATTATAAAGATCGGCGAAGATTATGAGTCTATTTTGGTAAATGATTCGAGAAATAAAAACTATATTTTAGAGTTTATATCTTAAAAATCAATTTTTAAATGCTAAATGGACCTTGATTAACAAAACCAATATATAAAAGTAAGAATCTAAACACGTTGCAAAATGAAAATATGGACATAAAATGTTTGTAATAGAAAGAGTTGATCCTAAACTATTATATTTTTAAAGCATATATAATTCAAAATCCTATCGACTTATACTTTTGTACGTATTGCTTTGGTTAGAGAACTCTAAAAAGAGAATTACGTGTGTATTCCTAACTATATTTACACTCAAAAGAGATTTAAACAAAAAGCCAAATACATAAATCAAATCAATATAATGCCCTCGATTGAAAAATCTCCAATCTCTGTTTGGCTTCCAAAACAAGTGTTTCTAAAGAAGAATCTTGCATCAAATGACCTTGTTTCAACGCCCATTGAAGCACAATCAGCACGTCTTCTTGAGCTAATGTCTCGCTATCGGGCACATGTAACGCGATATAGCAAAGAAGAATTAAGCCCGGTAGTTGTGCCATTTGTTCCCCAAAATAAGTTAGCTGAATCAAGTACTTAGGCGCTCCCGCCTCTAATATCGCCTTGCAATGGTTCACGTGCAAATAGTTATCCGTGCACGCGAACTTTATCAGTGCAATAGCCGCCTCTGCTGACACCTCGGATTCCCTCTCATCAAGAAGCCTCACCAAAGGAGGGATGAGCCTTGTTTCAGTGGCTCGAAATGTGCGGGCCAAGTTTCCAATTGATTGGATGCTTGGGATAAGGAGATCCGAGTCTCCTTTGTTAACAATTTTAAGCAGCTTGTCCACAACCTCACGAGCGGTTGGTGATGTTGGCTTAAAGGCTGAACGTCGCAACTCAGCTTGACGTTCCGCCACCGCAGTGATTTCCATCAATGCCATTATTGAGTTATATTTTACTTCTTCTTCACCTTTTTCCAAGAGAACTGCAAAGCATAAAAGTGCTCGGGATTCTGTTATTGTTTTACAAATAGAGAAGTTATCGGCACAAAGGTGCCATAGGGCTCGAGCCGCCATCGCCTTCATTTCAACTCTTGTGGCCGGATCTTCAAATTCCCTCCTTTTGATGCTTGCCCCCGGCAATGCAACACGTCTTCTACTCTTTTCTCTTCGTTGTTGTGGTGGGGTTTGGTTCACCTTCATACTAGGCCCCGATTTAATGGTTACGCTATTACTCGTTTGATGCATTTCACCAGAATCTAGACCACCGGGACGTGCCACATGACACTTATCGTTGTTATCTTGCGAATTCTTAGCATTGTGATCCGAATTCGCGACAACAACCGCATGCATTGATGGTATATTGCTTGGCATATTGTTTTTGTTAACAATCGTGTATTTGCTATGCTCTTCAATAGTCTCGTATGCTAAATGACTCACGAGTAACCGAATCGTGTTGTTTTGCAAGAAATGGTCTTGACATTTTGGATGGTTGGCTGCTAACTCGGATATGGCCCATGTGACACTAATTTGAACCTTCATGTGCCCTTTTTTAAGTATTTTTGCGAACACCGAACAAACGCCTGCATTGACGATTTGTTCGACGCTCTCTGGGTCGCGACCGAGCAAACCTATTGCTCGAATCGCGCTCTCTTGCCCTTCCATTCTACCTTCCTTAGCTAGTTTCAAAAGAGGTGGCACACCACCTTCTTCTACAATCAATCTACCGTATCTATCATTATCACGTGCCAATGAAACAAGTGATCCCGCTGCATCGGCTCGATCATCGAGGGTCCCACAACAAAGGACTGCAATTTGCTCCCATATTAAGCAAAGCATCGGCTCATTGGCTACAATAGGCGGCAACCCAACACACTCATCGTGACGTTCCTCCGCCGGAGTTGAGACACGGAGGAGCCATGACACGTCTCCGATTGAATTCTCAATCTGCTGTGAAAATTTCTTAATGGCGGCGGCGGGGATGATGGTGAATACCCGTTGGAAGCCATTAGCTCTGCATTTGAATACAAGTTGCAGGGTCTTGTCTAAAATATGTTCTGTATTATCGATGATCCGACGGGTGGGTCGTTCATAAAGGTCATTGCTTGAACGTGCGGCTTGCCGGAGGAGAACACCGAGTTTCTCTGTCCTGCTTTTGATATCGGCGCAATCTTGTTTGAATGAGCAAGCAAAATCTGCCTCTTTTACGATTTGGTCTGCCAATTGAATCGGTCTTGCAATGATCTGTTTTACGATGTCCGCCATCGCCAACGGCGGACCACCTCCGTCGCGTCTTTGGAATTTAAAGAGAGAGAATGTGAAGGGTTAGAGAGAGAAACGGGTGATTCCGAAATCGATATCGATGTTTCTTTAGAATAGAGAAAATGAGATGGATGCATATATCATGAAATGTTTGTTAAAACATTTCGATGATCATTAAACCAGAGGCTTTTGAAATGTCTGAAAAGGGTTTGTTTTTTGTTTTTTTTTTTCAAGAAACAACCATAAAAGATTGGTGGCGACGGCGGCACGCGACGGTGATGAGCGGCGGGAGAAGAGAGAGAAGGACTGCAGAGGGTTAAATGCAAATTACTTGTATCTTTTTGGGACCCTGTCTTTTTTTATTTTTTTATATTTTTAAATTAAATGTGTTAATATTTTGAAGATTTAATGAACCAAAAAAGACGGTTACAAACTACATGTTTGTGGTCAAAAAAGAAATTGCGGAGGTAAATATGGCCGTTAATTATTATACAACTAGGTGTGAGACCCGTATATTATACGGGTTGATTCAAAAAATGATTAAACTTAAAGTATAATTGAAATATTTTTTAATGTACAACTTTAAAATAAGAAATAAAGAAAGAAACGTATTTATTACTAAAAATGAAATCAAACCAAAAATTGACAAGTGAATAATACTTATTTCAAAATTACCATAAAATGACAAATGTCAAAACTAATGAGAGATTGATAAGTGGCAAAAAAACCTTCATTTATTAAGGAGGATAAATTACCATGTATTTTAAAAAGTTTTAATATCATAGAAAAAAAAGCTTAATTCAATTTATCATTTTTCAAAACTTAAAAAAAAACTAGAAACAATTATGAGATATCATCTCTGAAAATGACACATAAACTAAAACATTATTATCTATGAAATTCATTACAACTAGTAAAAAAAACCCGAACTTCGTCATAGGTCCTTTTTTATAATTTTTAGATAAATTTCATCAATCATCCATCATGCATATGTCAAAAAACGTGTTTAGTCTATATTTTCAAAAATTAACTTGGAACGTCTCAGGGTTTGTTTTTTCTTGCACGCTTAGTCTCTATGGACATGACATGATTATTTTACCCTTAATATATATTTTTTTCATTTTCTTTTATTTCTTTATCAGTTAAAATTAAAAAAAATAAATAAATAAAACAAATATCCCCACCCCTCCCCTTATACCGACAACCACAACCTCTACTAGCCACCACCACTACCTTCAAATTCGACACCATATTTAGCCACAAGCATCGTCGGAAACCGCCAACACCCTCTTTCTATCACCCTTAAATCACAGTACATCACTTCCCTTCTCCCCGTTCTCACCTCCTTCGTAGACCTACATCATTGAACCAAACCACAATCGCTACCTTATACCACCTGCTACCACCTTCTATCACCCTCTCCTTCTCCGGTGACATCGTACATGTGATGATGGAGGCCCGGATCGATCTACACATCTGTCAGAAATCGATCAAAACATATGTTAGAAATCATCGATCTTAATACCCTAGCTAATAGAGATCCATGGTGGCGTACAAATGAAGAAGGAGATCGACAACTTCAGTCGATTTGAAACCCTAATCGATGGGGATGATCGTGTTCGTGAAACCCTATGTTCTTGGAGGTGAAGGAGGTCGGAGACGGATCTGCACTTCAACAACCATCCAAAACCCTAGTCATCGTAGGCTTTCCTTTTCAATTCCTCATTGATGCTCCTCCTCATTCTTCTTTCTCTAGAAAACACACCACTCCTTCTTCCTTCTCCTGCTTACTCTTTTTCAATTGTCGTTAACCCAGCAACGACATACACTTCGACACCCACCCAAAACCATCAGCGAGTTGTAGGTCTCCTCTTTCCCTCTCATCAAGTTTGTGTCTTTTGTGTTTTTATTTTCTCGATCGGTAACGTAGTGAAAGGGTGGGGAAAGTTCGTTGGAGGGTGGTCAGTGACTGTATGTGTGTGTGTGTGTGTGTTTGTATGTTTCTGTCCGATCGGTAACATTAAAAGGTGGATGGGTTGGGGAAAGTGAAGGGGATGTATGCATTTATTATTATTTTTTAATTGAAAATGATAATATAGATAACAAATTAATTGAACAATAAAAACACAAAGGGTATAATTGTCATTTAAAACTTGGCAAGGACTAAGTTCGCAACAAAATTGTCTTTCAGGGATGAAACGTTCAACGTTAAATCAAACCAGGGACGGTCCGAGTTAATTTTTGAAAATAGAGACAAAACATGCTTTCTAGCATATGCACGAGGGACGATTGGTGTAATTTACCCAATTTCTTTTTGTTATTATTCTAATTGATTCAATAACCATATTAGGAAATAATCATATTAGGGGTTGAAACTCTACTTACTATCACATATAAAACCATATTCTTGTGACAATCTACAAAATTCCCAAAATACCCTTGTAACTTATTATTACACCAGAACCAAACACAGAAGACTTAAATTAAGAATTCAAATTTCTTTGGAATCAAACTTGCTATCCAAAACAATTTTCCTGAACAAAAACATGTTTATTACCGATTTAAATTATTTCTACTAGCATTATGATGCGGAACTATCAATCTTCATGTTAATGCACTCAATTCAACTAAAGATTTTCCAGTACACTCTTTATATTGCAACACTTCAATTGTTAAATGTTGAACACAAGATTCATCTACATCTATTTGTTTGATAAACACAATACTTACAACTTCAATTTTACATAAATAAAAAGACGTGTACCTGAGAGTGAGCAAAAGCACCATGGATGTCCTAGGCAACATGTAATGGAAGATCAAAAGTTGCACATCCACCAGAATACACAATCACATCCTTTACAGTCTAGCCCAAACAAATCCTGTATCTAAAATCTTTGCAGCCTTCTGCACCTACATTTGTTTTCGTATTCACACCAATATATGATTCATATAAATCGACCAATAAGAGAATGCCACATGAAAAGTGTTTTTTTTTTGTTTTATATAAATATAGTCTTAAAAAAATAAGTTTATTAATAAAAAAGGTAACTTACCTGGTCAAACAAAAATCGGATAAACATAAATCTACAATCTTCATTGGAAAATTTGTCTTTCGTATTAAAAAGGAAATTTCTACCCAAGCATCATCGTGTTAAAATGAAGCTAAAAACCATCATTTGGTTGTTCCAAATGAGATTAAATTAAGAAAAGTAACCGTATATGCAATGAATACCTATGGATTTAAAGCACGGTGTACAACTCATCGTAGATGAATAAATGAAGTCGCATTTAGTATTTGCATAACAATGGATTTAACATCGTGTTTTGTATATCTTCCACCTCTGCAACAACAAATGTGTAAAATTTAGAAACTGTGTGCAAATTAAGAATTAATTGGTTCAAGTACTTAACCTGGAGAATATCCGATCTAGAAGCTCTCCACCTTCATATAATCTGTCAGACAAAAGTATTGTTATACATCAAATTAAGTTGTGGGAATTATTGAAAAATATGTTCATGTATAAGGCAATAAAGTACAATGCTATTATTTTGTATTAACTGGAGTAGTATGATGCTATTAAAAGATATATTTTTTGAAAAGTAAGATGTTATTAAACTGAATTTGAACTTTTGTGTTTTTGATTCCAAAGTTGATAATCCGTTTTAATGGCATCCTATTTTCTACAAATAGATCTTTGAACATCATCCTACTTTTCCAATTCTTATAGAATCCTACTTTTTTGTTTCTCGTTCATAAAAAAGGGGTTTGTTACTTTGTTTAGTAATTTCATTTCTATTTGTAGAAAATATGCATAAGTGTAACGTCCCAAAAAATTATAGTAAAATTTTCATTTTTAAAACAATAAATCATACAAATTAGTTGTTCCAAAACCAATCAAAGTGAATGTATCATTTAAACATCAAAAACTCAGGAGAGTCATAAAGTTGAAACTTTTATCACTTCAAACTAACCAAAAATTTCTTATGGACCAAAATATACTAAGAAACTAGGTCTACAACCAAAGAATCATCAAGATAGAAACATGAGAACTTACAAATGGTCCAGAGAGTGATTCTACAGATAAAAAGGAATTATTGCTTGATTCTTGAGCTAACATCTTTTTCTTTTTCCTTTAAAATTCAATAAAACACCACAAAGATCTCAACACTCAACAAGGGAGGCTAGGTTTAGGGTTTATGATCTTAAGAGGGTGATGGAGGCTGATAAGGAACCTTAGGTTCAATGTAATACCCTGTTTAGAGAAGTTCTTTATTTTAGAATTACGAGAAATAAATGGATCAAGTAAAAGCCTTGGTGTAACGATCGTTTCCGAGGTATAAAAGTTATTTAATTCTTCAGTTTATTTTGGGCCATAATTGAATTAATATTGTGAGTGGACTTTTATTTTGGACCGAAGTGTAAGCAGCCCATAAGCCGTACGCGGGGCGTAACCCCCCTTGTACGCTGGGCGTACTGCTTAAATGAAACGCGGGGAGGCTGAGTGTACGCGCAGCGTACCTTAAGGTACCCCCAGCGTACGCGACCAGGTGGCAAACCCTAATCTTAGGGGTTGAGGCGTATTTAAACCCCATTATAGCCTCCCATTTGGACTCCTCACTTATCATTCACCCCAGAGAAACCCTAGTTCGTTCCCCTTTACTCCTTGTTTGTGTGTGTTTGATCTTTGAGCTTATTTTTGTGAAGAAGAAGAAGAAGAGAAGTGGAAGAAGAAGAACTTGAGCACCTTGAGATCATAGATCTGGGATCATCCTTTCTTTTGGCATTCAAAGGAGGTATAAAGCTTCCAACTTTCCTCTTGTAAGTTTAGATCTAGGAGTTTTTGGAAGTTTGGACCTTTTGGGTCCAAAGGAAGGACCTTCATCTTGCAACTTCGTTTTTGGAGCTTGGGATTGCTATCCTTGAAGCTCAAGTGTCCCCATAGCAGTAAAGTTTCGATCTTTGTGGCTTATATGGAACCATGCAAGAGATCTAGTTGGTTTTATGCAAGTAGAATGTTATTTGTGGAAGTTTGAGCCTTTATGAGACTTGTAAGCCATCAAGTAAGCAACTTTATGGCTTAAGTCATGGAATAAGCTTAGGATCTAGATTTGTAGCTTCTGGATCGAATTATTAAGAACTTAATGAGACGTTGGCTTAACAGAGTTATACGTTGGGCGTACAAGGAAGTACGCGCCACATACAAGCCAACAGCCAGTACGCTCATCGTACCTTGGTGTACGCCCCGCGTATGCTACCAGTTTGGGCTTCGAGTGTTGGGCCTCGGTGTGGGCTGGGTTTCAGGCTTATGGTCCTTGGGCCTTTATGGACCATCAGAATTCAGGTGCTAAGGACCAAGGATTTAGTATTTGGCTTAGGTAAGGCCCAATAAAAGGGTCCTAGACCCAATGTAGCAAATTGGGCCATTAATGGGCCTACAGTGGGGCCATAGATGGACTTAGAAGGAATTGAGGTTTTGGGCCATGTTGTGTCCCACACCATAGTAAGGGTAAAATGGTCATTTTACCCATAGAGGAATCCCTATTTTGATTTAGTATTTATTCCCCATTATAGTTGACAATCAGCCGGAGAAGCAGTCAGGGATTTCTCATTCAGGAGTTCAGCAGTCAGCATCACGATGTGAGTTTCCTTCCAGTAGGAATGGGTCTACGGCCACAATGCCGGCCCGTCTAGTTAGCAGTAGTTTCTGGGCTTCAGTTTGATGTAGCAGCTAGTGTGTTTGATGCCTTCGTGGCTCAGACAAGATTTATGTGTTATGTGTTCCGGGCTACGGCCTGATGCAGTATGTAGTATATGTGTTTATGTTGGTTGATATGTTTATATTCCAATTGATATGTGTTTATGCTATGCTATGCTCAGTCAGTTCCGGACTTCGGTCCAATGCAGTCAGTTCCGGACTTCGGTCCGATGCAGTCAGTTCCGGACTTCGGTCCGATGCAGCCAGTTCCGGACTTCGGTCCGATGCAGTCAGTTATAGACTTCGGTCTGATGCAGCCAGTTCCGAGCTTCGGTACGATGCAGCCAGTTCCGGGCTTCGGTCCGATGCAGGGGACGAGGTCCCAGTCAGTTCCGGACATCGGTCCGATGCAGTTTCCGGACTTCGGTCCGATGCAGTGGGCGAGGCCCAGTATGTGAATTATATGTATTGTATGGTATGTGGTAGTTTGGGGGAGCTCACTAAGCTTCGTGCTTACAGTTTCAATTTTGGTTTCAGGTACTTCCGCAAGAAAAGGGAAGAGCTCGGATTGATAGCATCGCACGCACCACAACTTCAACAATTTCTTTTCCTGGGAGTTTGATTGGGCATTTTCACATGTTTGATACAGTTTGATATGATACCTTTCATTATGTTTTGAGATTTATGACATACGTTTATTAGTATGGTTTTCAGTATCATGATTTTAATATTATAAAACAAAAATTTTTGGGTCGTATTTTTGGATGTTACAAGTTAGTATCTGAACTCAAACTAAGGAAAATGGAAAAAGGTTTTCAAAAGAAAAGCATTTAAAAAAAAAGACTTAGAAAGAAAATTGTAGCATCCCAAAAATACGACCCGAAAATTTCATTTTTAATATAACCAAAAATCATAAAAACTGAGTATCACATATTAAACCATACGCTGCATATCTCAAACCATACTAAAATACTGTGAGAAAAACTATGTCACAACTGTATCAAAACATAGCTAAGAAGCTAAATCGAGTCCCAGGACAAAACTAAAGCTGTGGTGTGTGCGATGCCATCATCCCGAGCTCTTCCCTTTACTTGCGGAAGTACCTGAAACCAAAAACTGAAACCGTAAGCACGAAGCTTAGTGTGCTCCCCCAAACTACCACATACCACATAATAACAAATAAAGCACATACTAGGCCTTGCCCACTACATCGGACCGAAGTTAGGAACTAGCTGCATCGGACCGAAGTCCGGAACTAACTGCATCGGACCGAAGTCCGGAACTGACTGCATCAGACCGAAGTCCGGAACTAGCTGCATCGGACCGAAGTCCGGAACTGACTGGGACATTGTCCCCTGCATCGGACCGGAGTCCGGAACTAACTGCATCGGACTGAAGTCTGGAACTGTCTGAACATAACATATCATAAACACGTATTCGCTAACATAAGACATATACTGCATCGGACCGAAGTCCGGAACACATAACACAAAACATGCTTGAATCACAAAGACATCAAGCGCTCTAACTACTGCATCAGACTGAAGTCCGGAACTACTGTTAACTAAACGGGCCGACATTGTGGCCGTAGACCCGTTCCTACTGGAAGGAAACTCACCTCGTGAACTGGCTGCTGTGTGTATGGCTCTGGAAGCTATCTGCTGCTGCTCCGGTATCTCCCCGGCTACAATTCCATAAACACACTCAATCAACTACTAATAACTGAATTGGGGTAAAATGACTCTTTTACCCATGGTCAAAGTCAACTCTCCCGGTCAAAGTCAACCTACAGTTGACCTGACTCGCCGAGTTGGGCCGCCAACTCGCCGAGTCTCTATTCTCACTTCTCAACCCTACTCGCTGCTACTCGTCGAGTATGGCATCAACTCGATGAATTCCCTTTCGATTCCAAGACTCAGGCAATCTGCATCCGACTCGCCGAGTCATATGAACAACTCGACGAGTTGTTCTTGAGCTAAGAAGATTGTCTTGGACTCGCCGAGTTGTATGAACAACTCGTCGAGTCCCTCCATCACTGAGTCTGACCTCCAACTCACTGAGTCCACTCTACTACTCACTGGTCCCCACTCATCATCACTCAAAAGGGGAAAAATTGGGGGCTCACGACTCGACTCGTCGAGTCGTTCTTCCGAATCGCCGAGTTGCATGCATGCAGCTACTCTAAACTCGATTCTGCTTGAATCCAGCATATAAAACTTATAGATCTGGGCTCCCTTAGCTCGATTAACACGTAAAGATTCTATCTTTAAGTGCCCATAAGCATCCATGAAGATTATAAGGCTCAAAAAGCATAATAAAGGCTAGATCTAGGGTTCTCATGCGAAGCAACTTCAAAAAGGCAATAGATCCGGGCTCTACAACTCCTAAATGAATAGATCTAGGGATATCTCGACCTATTAAGGCATCCATACGACTATAAGGTTTGGAAACTACAACAAACTAGCCCTAGAAGTGTTCTAATGGAGGTTCTAAGCATAAAACAGAAGGATTCCGAGAAATACCTCAATGAACTCTGATTTTGACCTTGGATCCTTGCTCTACACCTCTTCTCTTTGATCCTTTCTTCTTTTTATTCTTCAAGCCTTCAAGAATTCACACAAAACACATTAAATCAATTAAGGGATGGTTTAGGGTTTCTCACAGCTCTCTGAGGGTGAAGGAGGCGAGTTTGGGGCACATAACATTGCTTAAATAGTGAGCAACCTGGGGATTTAGGGTTTCTTCCTGGCAGGCAGACTCGCCGAGTCCCGAATATGGACTCGCCGAGTCGCCGACTTACACGTGCTCGAAATCCCGTCCCTACTCGACGAGTCGGGCTATAGACTCGCCGAGTCCCTCTTGAAAACTTCTAAATAAATATCATGGAAGCAACATACCAGAGATGGGTCGTTACAATTCTCCCCCACTTGACTCAGACTTCGTCCTCGAAGTCTGCTACGGCTGAATCTGCAAATAACTCCGGGTAGTGCTCTCTCATCTCTTCCTTAGCCTCTCACATCCACTCAGACCCCTTCCGGTGCTGCCACTGCACCTTCACTAATTGAATTACCTTGTTCCTCAAGGTCTTTGTCTTCCGGTCCAGAATCCCGACCGGCCTCTCAATATAATTCAGGCTGTTATCAACCTGAATATCTTCTAAGGGAACAACTGCTGACTCATCCACCAAACACTTCCTCAACTAAGACACATGGAATGTGTTGTGGATCTGGCTAAGCTCTGCTGGAAGATCCAACCGATAAGCAACCCGACCCACTCGGGCCAAAACCCTGAAAGGACCAATGAACCTGGGACCCAGCTTGCCCCTCTTCCGAAACCTGATGACACCCTTCCAAGGTGAGACCTTCAGAAGGACCATATTGCCCACCCGGAACTCCAAGTCTGAACGCCTCCTGTCGGCGTAGCTCTTCTGCCGACTCAGCGCAGTCTGCAGTCTACTACGAACCTGCTGAATCAACTCGGTCGTCTTGAGCACCACCTCTGTGCTCCCAATGACCCGCTGACCGACCTCGCCCCAACAAATCGGGGTCCTACACTTCCTCCCATAAAGCATCTCAAAGGGAGGTCGATCAATGCTCGCATGATAACTGTTGTTATACGAAAATTCCGCTAACAGAAGATACGCATCCCAACTGCCACCGAAGTCTAGAACACATGCCCGGAGCATGTCCTCAAGAGTATGAATCGTCCTCTCTCTCTGCCCGTCCGTCTGAGGGTGGTAAGCGGTGCTGAGATGGAGACGAGTACCCATCTCGTCGTGAAACCGCTTCCAGAATCTTGATGTAAAACGGACGTCCCGGTCTGACACCACCGATACCGACACTCCATGACGTGCCACTACCTCCCGCACATAGATATTGGCTAACTTTTCTGCCGATATGCTCTCCTGGATCGGTATGAAATGAGCACTCTTCGTCAACCGATCCACTATTACCCAAATCGAATCCACCCCACGTGCGGTCCTGGGAAGCTTGGTGATAAAATCCATGGTGATGTCCTCCCATTTCCACACGGGAATGTCTAATGGCTGCATCTTGCCGTGAGGCCTATGGTGTTATGCCTTGACCTTCCTGCAGGTCAGGCACCTCTCTACATACCAGGCGACATCCCGCTTCATGCAGGGCCACCAGTAATCGAGTCGAAGATCTCTATACATCTCCGTCGCCCGTGGGTGGATAGAAAATCGAGACTTATGAGCCTCGTCCATCAACACCTGCCGTACTCCGCCCCAGTACGGTACCCACACTCTCCCATGAAGGGTCAACAACTCTCGACTATCATAATCAAACGAAGCTACTCGGCCCATTATCCTCTCACACTTCTGTCTCTCCTCCTTGAGGCCCTTAACCTGAGCCTCCCTGATCCATTCCAACAATGGAGTAATCACTGTCATCCTCAGACATAAGTCTCTGATAGGGGCTGCTGACGCGTTGCGGCTTAGGGCGTCGGCCACTACGTTAGCCTTCCCTGGATGGTAAAGGATTTCACAATCATAATCCTTCAGCACATCCAACCACCTCCTCTGTCTCATGTTCAGATTCGGCCGATCGATAAGGTACCTCAAACTCTTGTGATCCGTGTAGATGGTACAACGGACTCCATAAAGGTAATGTCTCCAAATCTTGAGGGCAAACACAACCGCCCCCAGCTCTAAATCATGAGTAGGATAGTTAGCCTCGTGAGGCTTCAACTGTCTCGAGGCGTAAGCTATCACATGGCCTCACTGCATCAATACTGCTCCCATACCTGTGATTGAGGCATCACAGTAGACTACAAAATCCTCTACTCCCTCTGGCAGGGTAAGGATCGGAGCCTCGCACAACCTCCGCCTGAGGGTCTCAAATGTTGCCTGCTGCTCAGGCCCCCAACGAAACACCACCGACTTCTTGGTCAGTCGGGTGAGCGGCACTGCTATCTTGGAGAAATCCTGAATGAACCTCCGGTAATACCCTGCCAACCCAAGGAAGCTCCGAATCTCGGATGGAGACTTCGGGACCTCCCACCGCATCACGACCTCTATCTTGGCCGGATCTACTAAAATACCCTTCTGGTTGACGAGGTGACCAAGGAACTGCACCTCGCGCAACCAGAACTCGCACTTGGAGAACTTTGCGAAAAGTCTCTCCCTCCTCAGAACTTCTAGCACCTCTCTCAGGTGCTCCTCATGCTGCTCCTACGTCTTGGAATACACCAAGATATCATCAATGAATACTATCACATACTGATCCAACATCGGCCTACACATGCGATTCATGAGATCCATGAATGCGGCTGGAGCATTGGTGAGCCCAAATGGCATCACCACAAACTCATAATGACCATACCTGGTCCTGAAAGCAGTCTTCTGCACATCCTCATTTTTGACTCGCATCTGATGATACCCGGAACGTAAATCGATCTTGGAAAACCAAGATGCTCCATGAAGCTAGTCAAACAAATCATCTATCCTCGGGAGTGGGTAACGGTTCTTCACTGTTACCTTATTCAACTCCCGGTAATCTATACACATACAGTGCGACCCGTCCTTTTTAATCACAAACAAAATCGGAGCTCCCCAAGGCGAACTACTCGGCCTGATGAAACCCTTGTCTAGCAGCTCCTGCAACTGCGTAGACAACTCCTGCATCTCAGGGGGAGCTAACCGATAAGGTGTCTTAGCTATCGGCACCGCACCTGGAATCAGATCAATTCCGTACTCGACCTGTCTCTCTAGAGGTATTCCAGGCAAATCCTCTGGAAATACATCAGGGTAGTCTCGCACCACCGGAACATCATCTACTGCCACCTTACCCTTCTCCCGGGCATCCAAAACATAAGCTACATATCCGGTGCAACCCTGCTGAAAATAGCGCCTCGCTCTCGCGGCTGAACAAAAAGTTGGTCCGTGCTGTGGCCTCTCGCCCTGAATCACCAACTCTCCCCCACTAGGAGTGCGAACTCTCACTAGCTGCAACTCACAATCAATCACCACCCCATTGGGACTCAACCAATCCATGCCTACTATGACCTTATTCCCTCGCAAGGGAATAGGGACCAAGTCCACCGAAAACTGCTCGTCAAACAACTGAAGAGAACATCCTCTATGCACTCTGGCGACCCTCACGGTCCTGTCATCTGCTATCTCGACACAGCTCCCCTGGAGCTCTACTAAATCTCTTTCTAAGCGCTAGCGATACAAACGATCGGGTAGCCCCCGAATCAAATAATACTGTAGCAGAAATGCCGTTCACAGAGAACGACTCTATACAAAACATATAATCATAAGCAATAATCAATCAATAATAATATAGAGATGAAGGGAAGATACATACCCGTCACCACATCAGGAGTCGCTCGTGCCTCCTCAGCTGTCATCTGAAAAGCTCTACTCTTCGCCACTGGCGCCTCAGCCCGGCCCTGTCGGCCATCTGTAATTCTCAAAGTAGCAGGGGCAGGTGCAGCCACCTTCCCTGCTGCAGCTAAACTCGGACACTGGGACTTTTTATGTCCCCTCTGATTGCACTGAAAGCAAATCAGATCTGATGCTGCAATGGCGGTAGCAGGGGCCGTACAATCTCTGCTCAAATGCCCAGTCCGACCGCACTTGTAGCAGCCGGAACTCCCTGCCTTGCACACCCCATCATGCAATCTCCCACACTTGCCACATTGACCGTGGCTCTGCTGACTCCTGGATATGTGACCTGAAACCTTGGGCTTTTTGCCTTAACTACCTGTACCCGAAACCGCCTCCGGTTTCCTCTTCTTCTCCATCTCAAGGTCAATATCCCTCTCCCGAGCCCTAGCAATCATGTCATCCAGCGTTTTACAGTTGGACCAGCTCACAAACTGGCGAATATCGCTCCGCAACATCTCATGATAACGGGCCTTCTTCATCTCCTCATCGGCTGCATACTGAGGAACGAGAAGAGCCCTCTCCCTAAACTTTGCGGTGATCTCCGCCACGGTCTCTGTAGTCTAGGTGAGGTCCTGAAACTCTCTAGCTAACTGCTGCACCTCAATAACCGGTGTAAACTCCGCCCTGAACCTGGTAGAGAAATCAGCCCAGGTCATGGCATCGAGCGCTGCATCATCTCCAATGGTATGTCCGACCTCTTCCCACCAATCCCGTGCCCTGTCCTTCATAAGATAGGACACCAATCTAACCTTGTCCCCCTCGGGACACCTGCTCGTGCGGAAAGCGTTAGCCACATCCGCCAACCATCTAGTACTCGCTATGGGGTCCCGCGCCCCGTGGTAATCTGGAGTTCCACATGCCCTGAACTCCCTGAACGTAAGTGTGCACGACCCCATCATGGCTGCCACCTCGACACGGAAGGTGCCCAACCTCTCATCCATCAGCTCTAGGATACCCTCCTTGATCGAACCGAAGATCATGGGAGTCTGCTCCAGTATGATACGAGTAATCTATGAAGAAAGAAACTCTCTGGTCTGCTTATCCATACGCTCGGCCCCCGAGCCTGATCCTGATCCCTCCCCGACACCGGTACTGCCGTCTTCTAGCCTCGAACGCAAAACCACCATTCTGAAACACATCATGGCAACATCAGAAAACTGAAATATCACAAGGGATCATTGATACTACTACTAGCTTCCTGGTCTTGCCTCAGCCTTCCTTGATTCGAGTACAGATCCTCTGCTTTCAGTAGTACGGGCCCATACTACCTTCCACATCTATCCGTACTTTCCTCAAGAACTGCCTTGACTCCACCAAGTCACTACTACTACTACTGATCTTTGCTACTCTCATCCTAGGCTTGCCCTAGGGAAATCTCTGACTCCACTCAAACCAGTCCTCAGCTGCTGAAGGCCTCCTTATAATGCTAATTAGCCATCACCTGAATACCATCACATGTGATGAGGCTCAGATAATCTTTCGAGTAAAAGGCTCATCCCTACAACGGTTGGACTCAAACAAGAGCTGCACAATAGGGTCAAATCCAACACTCTGAGACTATTCAACCCTGATCACATGTGATGTGACGTATTTACCTAATGGCTAACTCCCATCACTCGGAGTCCCACAAAGCACAAAGCAAGCAGGATTCGGACACAAGAAACTACTCAAGCAATTCTATCCTCATAACGAGAAAACTGTACTTGTAGCACCTGGTTTCCGGTATGTGAATTTTATTTGAGCATTGCCCTAATTTAGCCTTAGACTCGGCGAGTCATAGGGTCCGACTCGCCGAGTAGGGACGAGACTCAGGACGCGTTTTAAGTAGGCGACTCGACGAGTCCATATCCTGGACTCGGCGAGTCACCGCTGCGGGATGAAACCCTAAGTTTCAAGGGTTTGCACCCTATTTAAACTCTCATTCCGCCCCAACTCGTCCCCATTCACCCCCAGAACTCCCCCTACATCGTTTTCCCTTGTTTTCTTGAGAGTTTGAGGTATTCTTGGTGTGTTCTTGAAGGTTTTGAAGAGTAAGAGGAGTAGATCAAGAAGAGGAGAAGGAGATCAGCCATCCTTGTGTCATTTCAACTTTTCCTTTGAGGTATAACCCGTTTTCCCCTTGATTCTATGCTTAAAACTTCATTTGGGTCCTTCTTGGTCAATTTCCCCAAGTTTGCATGTTCATTATATGTTGTAATAAGGCGTTTGGCCTTTGGATCTATGTAAGATTGAGCTCCAGGAGCTCAGATCTGTTAGCTTTTTGGCCTCATGAGGCTTGTTAGCCCTAGATCTACCATTTTGAGACATTTTGAGCCTTATAATCCATA
Source organism: Lactuca sativa (assembly GCF_002870075.4). Classification (NCBI taxonomy): domain Eukaryota; kingdom Viridiplantae; phylum Streptophyta; class Magnoliopsida; order Asterales; family Asteraceae; genus Lactuca; species Lactuca sativa. The sequence goes on along the minus strand of NC_056625.2, from coordinate 62,972,425 downwards.
TTGGTGAATATCCACACGTAAAGTTGGAAACTTTACGTGTGATTCGTGTCCTAGAAGTCCAGATCTATGAATGGCATGGTCTGGAACCGAGCAAATCGGTATATTTAAGGAGTGCATGGCGACGACTCGGCGAGTCGCATAGGTGACTCGGCGAGTCTGGTCGCGAGTCACCGAATTGGTCCCTTCTTCATGTGTCGAGTTGAGCCTTGAGTCACAGGGGGTGACTCGGTGAGTTGGGAGCTGAACTCACCCATGTTAGGACTCGGCGAGTCAATGCCCTGACTCGGCGAGTCAAAGGCAATCTTCATAGCTCAAGAACAGACTCGGCGAGTTGTTCATACAACTCGGCGAGTCTTAGCATAAAGTGTTCATCGGATGAAGATGAACTCGACGAGTTGTTCATACAACTCGGCGAGTAGGATGAAGGTGTTGAATGGCAGTTAGAAGGTGAACTCGTCGAGTCATAGCCCGACTCGACGAGTAGAACCAGGGACCCAGGACATTGGTTTGCTAGGGACTCGGCGAGTGGTGATCCATTCGGCGAGTCGGGTCAACTGAAAGTTGACTCCAGCTTTGGCTTAGAGTTAATCCAGGGGTAAAATGGTCATTTTACCGAAAGGACGGTTAGCAGTGTTTGATTGAGTATGTCGTGGAAATTGCAGCCGGAGGACTCCCGGAACAGCAGCAGTCAGTTAGTTCCCGATCGGTTCAGCAGCTACTTCGAGGTGAGTTACCTTCCAGTAGCGGTGGGTCTAAGGCCACAATGCCGGCCCACCAGTAGGAGTTGTATGATAGATGATTGTCTTTGTGATATCATCCAAGTTCGCTAGTACCTGACATGTTATAGGCTAGCATGATATGCTGTATGTGTTAGTAGTAGAGTTTGGTTGTTCGGACCGAAGGGTAGTCAGACACCCCAGATACGTCTGACAGTATGTGACGATATGTATGCATGCTGGCTTGTTATGTTATATGTGATCGTAGTAGTAGGGGTGAAATAGTCCCCGAGGATCGGTTGTTAGGACCGATGGGTAGTCAGCACCCCAGAATGGCTTGACACGGGTAAGACGGCACCCCAGAATGGCCGTATGGGTAGGTCAGCACCCCAGAATGGCTTGACACGGGTAAGACGGCACCCCAGAATGGCCGTATGGGTAGGTCGGCACCCCAGAATGGCCGTACCGGGTAGTCAGGCACCCCAGAATAGCCTGGCAGTATATATGTTATGTGTTTGTATGGTATGCGGTACGTTGGGGGAACTCACTAAGCTTTGTGCTTACGTTTTCAGTTTTGTTTTCAGGTACCTCTGCATCGAAGGGGAAGGAGCCGACGCGGTAGCGGCACGTCATACACACACTCTTCGGTTTCCGCATTTATGAGATTTACTGGGATTGTACTCTGATATTTTGATGGGATGTACGGTTTGGCTTTTGAGAATATGGTTGCAATGTGTTATGATGTGAACAAACAATGTTTCTTTTTATTTAGACAATGTTTTATTTATTAATGTTTTTCTAAAGTAATATCAAAAATTTTTTTTTTTGGGGTCGTTACAAGTTGGTATCAGAGCCCTGGTTTGAGGGATTCGGACACGCCTTCGGGAGTGTTTGGACTCAAACCGAGGGATTGAAGGATTTTTCCAAAAGCAACTATTCTTTAAAACCCGGAAAAGAGTCACGAGAAAGAGTAAAGTGTGTGACGTGCGCGACCGGCCGAGCTCAAGTAAGTATTCCCCATAGTACCCATACAAGTTTATGTTATGTTTATCAGCTTTATGAATATTGCATGCTAGAATAGGCTAAGGATCTAGGAGTGATGCCTTATGTGCCTGTTTATTCGTTGCAGCTTATTGAATATTGCATGCTAGAATTGAGTAGACAGCAGTAGGGTAGCCTGTTTAGGTTATGCCTGATAGTATGAGCTTAGCATCCTATGTTAAGTGTCGTTTCTTGTTTTAAGAACAGTTTTGGCTCGAGTCTGTTTTTCCTTATCCGAATACTGCTTGCTTCGTGCTCGGTGGGATTCTGAGTAATGGGAGTGAGCCACTAGGTAAACACGTCACACCACATGTAATCGGGGTTGAATAATCCCAAAGTGTTGGAACTGGCCCTATTGCGCAGCTCTTGTTTGAGTCCAACCGTTGTAGGGACGGGCCTTTTACTTGAAGGATGATCTAATCCTCATCACAGGTGGTGGTGTTTAGGTGGTGGCTAACTGGCGTTATGAGGAGACCTACAGCAGCTGAGGACCAGTTGTGTTGAACTTGAGTTCTCCCTAGGGCAAGCCTAGGGTGAGAATATCGGAGAGTAGCAGTAGTAGAGGGGAGTTGGTGGAGTCGAGGAATTCCTCGGAGAAGGTACGGATAGATGTGGAAGGTAGTATGGGCCCGTACTACTGAAAGCAGAGGATCCGTACCCGAGCCGAGGAAGGCCAAGACGAGACCAAGGAACCTGTAAGTAGTTGAGATCCCTCAGAAAGTAGCAGTACCACTAATGATTATTATTGATGTTTTGCAGAATGGTGGTACTTCGACCGAGATCGACAGATGGCGGGTCAGGAGAGGGGTCAGGTTCGGGATCTGGCACCGAGCCGATTGAGGAGAGGCTACGTGAGTTCATCACGTCGGAGATCACTAGGGGCATCCTTGAGTCGACCCCCATCATCTTTGGGTCGATCAAGGAAGGGATCGTGGAGATGATGGAAGATCGCCTACGGGCATTCAGGAGCGACTTGGCCTCTAGCCAGTCAGGATCTCGCACACTGTCCTTCAAGGACTTCAGGAGCAGTGGTGCGCCGGATTTCCATGGGGTGAAGGACCCCATTGTCGCCAGGCGGTGGATTGCGGATATCGAGTCTGCCCAGTTGATCAGCTTCTGCCCCGAGGGGTCGAAGGTGAGGTACGCAGCAGGATGTTTACGGGACCGGGCCCGAGATTGGTGGGAGTCAGTGGGTGACTCGATGGGAGCCTCGGCTATCGAGGCAATGACCTGGTCGGACTTTGTGGCTAGGTTCAGGGCAGAGTTTGCGCCAGCGGTCGAGCTTCAGCAGCTGGCCAGGGAGTTCTTAGACATGAGGCAGACGACAGAGACCGTGGCGGAGATCACCGCCAAGTTTCGGGAGAGGGCTTTATTGGTGCCCCAGTATGCAGGTGACGAGGATATGAGGAGGACTCGTTACCATGATATGCTACGAGCTGACATTCGGGAGCATGTTAGTTTTTCGGCTTGCCCTACCCTGGACTCCATGATTGCCAGGGCTAGGGAGAGGGAGATAGATTTGGAGCACATCCGGAAACGGAAACTTGAGAATGGTCAGTCATCGGGGGCTTCGGGGAAGAAGCCCAAGGGATCAGATGGGAGGCCGAAAGGCCAGTCGGGACCGAGCCGCTGCGGGAGGTGCGGCAGGCCGCACGAGGGGGCGTGCAGGATGGGATCGTCAGGCTGCTACAAGTGCGGCAAGTTTGGGCATATCAGCAGGGATTGCACTGCTCCTGCGACCGTTATTCAGACATCGGAGTTGCTGTGTTTCCACTGCAACCAGAGGGGCCACAAGAAGGCCAATTGCCCCATGTTGACAGCTTCAGCGCCAGTGAAGGCGCCAGCTCCAGCGACCCTGCGGATCACGGATGGCCGTCAGGGCAAGGCAGAGGCTCCAGTGGTGAGGAGTCGGGCATTTCAGTTGACTGCCGAGGAGGCACGCGCCGCGCTCGACGTGGTGACGGGTATGATTCCTTCCTTCTATCTTTTATTTTACATTGTTATGATATTGATATGTGCTCCGTGTGTATACATGTGTATTAGGATCGTTCCATGTGAACGGCATCCCGGTTCAGGTATTGTTCGACTCGGGTGCATCCCGATCGTTCGTTTCTCTTGCTCTTAGCAAGAGATTTCATGAGACTTCAGGCGAGTTAGATTGCCCGTTAGAGGTAGAGATTGCCGATGATCGATCGGTGCGAGCATCGATGGTGTTTCGAGATTGTGTCCTGCGACTGTTTGAGGAGTGTTACCTGGTAGACTTGGTTCCCATTCCATTGCGTGGGAACAAGGTGATTATTGGTATGGATTGGTTGAGCCCTAATGGGGCAGTGATAGATTGCGCACAGCAGCTAGTGCGAGTCAAGACCCCAAGCGGGGGAGAGTTAGTGATTCATGGAGAGCGGCCGCAGTGTGGACCCACTGTATGTTCAGCAGCGAGGGCTAGGCGCTACCTTCAGCAGGGATGCGCGGGTTATGTCGCGTACGTGATGGACACCCGGGAGGCGGGTAAGGCAACCGTGAGCGAGGTCCCGGTGGTTCGAGATTTTGCTGATGTTTTTCCGGAGGAACTACCTGGGATACCTCCGGAGCGACAGGTGGAGTTCAGGATTGACCTCGTTCCCGGTGCGGCTCCGATAGCCAAAGCACCGTATCGGTTGGCTCCTCCCGAGATGCAGGAGTTGTCTACGCAGCTGCAGGAGCTGCTGGATAAGGGATTTATTCGGCCGAGCAGTTCGCCCTGGGGAGCCCCGATTCTGTTTGTGAAGAAGAAGGATGGGTCGCATCGGATGTGTATAGATTATCGGGAGCTGAACAAGGTAACGGTGAAGAACCGTTACCCGCTCTCGAGGATTGATGACCTCTTTGACCAGCTTCAGGGCGCATCTTGGTTCTCCAAGATTGATTTGCGTTCGGGTTATCATCAGATGAGAGTCAGGGAGGAGGATATGCAGAAGACCGCGTTTCGGACGCGCTATGGCCATTACGAGTTTGTGGTGATGCCGTTTGGGCTCACCAATGCTCCTGCCGCGTTCATGGACCTCATGAACCGTGTATGCAGACCGATGCTGGACCGGTCTGTGATAGTCTTTATCGATGATATCTTGGTTTATTCCAAGACCCGGGAGGAACATGAGGAGCATTTGAGAGAGGTGTTAGAGACCCTGAGGAGGGAGAGCTTGTATGCCAAGTTCTCCAAGTGTGAGTTTTGGTTGCGCGAGGTGCAATTTCTGGGACACCTCGTCAACCAGAACGGGATTCTGGTCGATCCGGCCAAGGTTGAGGCCGTGATGAGATGGGAGGTTCCGAAGTCCCCATCTGAGATTCGGAGCTTCCTAGGATTGGCAGGCTACTATCGGAGATTTATCCAGGATTTCTCCAAGATAGCCGTGCCCCTGACGCGGCTGACGAAGAAAGCCGTGGTCTTTCGGTGGGGACCCGAGCAGCAGGCTGCATTTGAGACGCTGAGACAGAGATTGTGTGAGGCGCCGATCTTAGCCCTGCCGGAGGGCGTAGAGGATTTCGTGGTTTATTGCGATGCGTCCATTTCTGGGTTGGGCGCGGTGCTGATGCAAAGGGGGCATGTCATTGCTTACGCTTCGAGGCAGCTCAAGCCTCACGAGGCGAACTACCCGACGCACAATTTGGAGTTGGGGGCGGTGGTATTTGCCCTCAAGATTTGGCGACATTACCTCTATGGGGTTCGGTGTACCATCTACACGGACCACAAGAGCTTGAGGTACCTCATGGACCAGCCGAATCTGAACATGAGGCAGCGTCGGTGGTTGGATGTGGTGAGGGATTATGATTGCGAGATCCTTTACCACCCGGGAAAGGCCAATGTGGTGGCCGACGCGCTTAGCCGCAAGACGGCGCCGATCAGGGACGCCTGTTTGAGGATGACTGTGGTGACTCCCCTGTTGGAGCAGATTCGGGAAGCTCAACAGGAGGCTATCAAGGAGGAGCATCGGAAGAGCGAGCGCGTAGTAGGTCAGGTTTCCTCCTTCGATTATGATAGCCGAGGGTTATTGACACTACACCGTAGGGTGTGGGTGCCGTATCATGGGGGCGTGCGCCAGATTTTGATGGAGGAGGCGCACAAGTCCCGATTCTCTATTCATCCCGGGGCGACGAAGATGTATAGGGATCTTCGTCTAGACTATTGGTGGCCCTGCATGAAGCGGGATGTGGCATGGTACGTCGAGCGGTGCTTGACCTGCAGGAAGGTCAAGGCCGAACATCAGAGGCCGCATGGCAAGATGCAGCCATTGGACATTCCACTGTGGAAGTGGGAAGATATCACGATGGATTTTATCACGAAGCTTCCCAGGACCGCGCGTGGAGTGGATTCGATTTGGGTCATCGTGGATAGATTGACCAAGAGTGCTCACTTTATTCCGATTCCGGAGAGCATATCGGCCGAGAAATTGGCTGACATCTATATCAGGGAGATTGTGGCACGGCATGGGGTGCCAGTATCGGTGATCTCGGACAGGGATGTGCGTTTTACTTCCAGGTTTTGGAAGAGATTCCATGACGAGTTGGGCACCCGTCTGCATTTCAGCACTGCCATTCACCCGCAGACAGATGGACAGAGTGAGCGGACCATCCAGACTTTGGAGGACATGTTGCGGGCGTGTGTTCTGGATTTCGGTGGTAGCTGGGATACCTATCTTCCTTTGGCTGAGTTCTCCTACAACAACAGCTATCACGCGAGTATCGACCGCCCTCCCTTCGAGATGTTGTACGGACGGAGGTGTAGGACCCCGATATGCTGGGGTGAGGTCGGCCAGAGAGTTATGGGAAGCACCGAAGTGGTGCTCAAGACGACTGAGAGGATACAGCAGGTCCGGAGCAGGCTTCAGACTGCTCAGAGTCGACAGAAAAGTTATGCCGACAAGCGTCGATCCGATTTAGAGTTCCAGGTCGGGGATATGGTCCTCCTGAAGGTGTCACCGTGGAAAGGCGTCATCCGATTCAGGAAGCGGGGTAAGTTGGGCCCGCGATTCATCGGACCGTTCAGGGTCTTAGCCCGGGTGGGCAAGGTAGCTTATAGGCTGGATCTGCCAGCCGAGCTCAGCCAGATCCACAACACTTTCCATGTTTCGCAGTTGCGGAAGTGCCTAGTGGACGATTCTGCAGTAGTACCTTTGGAGGATATTCAGGTTGATGACAGCCTGAACTACATCGAGCGCCCAGTCGCAATCCTCGACAGGAAGTCGAAGGATTTAAGGAACAAGAGGGTGGAGCTAGTGAAGGTGCAATGGCAGCACCGCAAGGGTTCAGAGTGGACTTGGGAGCCGGTAGACGAGATGATGGAGCACTACCCCGAGCTGTTTCAGGATCAGGCGGCAGACTTCGAGGACGAAGTCTAAAATAAGTGGGGGAGATTTGTAGCACCTGGTTTCCGGTATGTGAATTTTATTTGAGCATTGCCCTAATTTAGCCTTAGACTCGGCGAGTCATAGGGTCCGACTCGCCGAGTAGGGACGAGACTCAGGACGCATTTTAAGTAGGCGACTCGACGAGTCCATATCCTGGACTCGGCGAGTCACCGCTGCGGGATGAAACCCTAAGTTTCAAGGGTTTGCACCCTATTTAAACTCTCATTCCGCCCCAACTCGTCCCCATTCACCCCCAGAACTCCCCCTACATCGTTTTCCCTTGTTTTCTTGAGAGTTTGAGGTATTCTTGGTGTGTTCTTGAAGGTTTTGAAGAGTAAGAGGAGTAGATCAAGAAGAGGAGAAGGAGATCAGCCATCCTTGTGTCATTTCAACTTTTCCTTTGAGGTATAACCCGTTTTCCCCTTGATTCTATGCTTAAAACTTCATTTGGGTCCTTCTTGGTCAATTTCCCCAAGTTTGCATGTTCATTATATGTTGTAATAAGGCGTTTGGCCTTTGGATCTATGTAAGATTGAGCTCCAGGAGCTCAGATCTGTTAGCTTTTTGGCCTCATGAGGCTTGTTAGCCCTAGATCTACCATTTTGAGACATTTTGAGCCTTATAATCCATATTGGTGAATATCCACACGTAAAGTTGGAAACTTTACGTGTGATTCGTGTCCTAGAAGTCCAGATCTATGAATGGCATGGTCTGGAACCGAGCAAATCGGTATATTTAAGGAGTGCATGGCGACGACTCGGCGAGTCGCATAGGTGACTCGGCGAGTCTGGTCGCGAGTCACCGAATTGGTCCCTTCTTCATGTGTCGAGTTGAGCCTTGAGTCACAGGGGGTGACTCGGTGAGTTGGGAGCTGAACTCACCCATGTTAGGACTCGGCGAGTCAATGCCCTGACTCGGCGAGTCAAAGGCAATCTTCATAGCTCAAGAACAGACTCGGCGAGTTGTTCATACAACTCGGCGAGTCTTAGCATAAAGTGTTCATCGGATGAAGATGAACTCGACGAGTTGTTCATACAACTCGGCGAGTAGGATGAAGGTGTTGAATGGCAGTTAGAAGGTGAACTCGTCGAGTCATAGCCCGACTCGACGAGTAGAACCAGGGACCCAGGACATTGGTTTGCTAGGGACTCGGCGAGTGGTGATCCATTCGGCGAGTCGGGTCAACTGAAAGTTGACTCCAGCTTTGGCTTAGAGTTAATCCAGGGGTAAAATGGTCATTTTACCGAAAGGACGGTTAGCAGTGTTTGATTGAGTATGTCGTGGAAATTGCAGCCGGAGGACTCCCGGAACAGCAGCAGTCAGTTAGTTCCCGATCGGTTCAGCAGCTACTTCGAGGTGAGTTACCTTCCAGTAGCGGTGGGTCTAAGGCCACAATGCCGGCCCACCAGTAGGAGTTGTATGATAGATGATTGTCTTTGTGATATCATCCAAGTTCGCTAGTACCTGACATGTTATAGGCTAGCATGATATGCTGTATGTGTTAGTAGTAGAGTTTGGTTGTTCGGACCGAAGGGTAGTCAGACACCCCAGATACGTCTGACAGTATGTGACGATATGTATGCATGCTGGCTTGTTATGTTATATGTGATCGTAGTAGTAGGGGTGAAATAGTCCCCGAGGATCGGTTGTTAGGACCGATGGGTAGTCAGCACCCCAGAATGGCTTGACACGGGTAAGACGGCACCCCAGAATGGCCGTATGGGTAGGTCAGCACCCCAGAATGGCTTGACACGGGTAAGACGGCACCCCAGAATGGCCGTATGGGTAGGTCGGCACCCCAGAATGGCCGTACCGGGTAGTCAGGCACCCCAGAATAGCCTGGCAGTATATATGTTATGTGTTTGTATGGTATGCGGTACGTTGGGGGAACTCACTAAGCTTTGTGCTTACGTTTTCAGTTTTGTTTTCAGGTACCTCTGCATCGAAGGGGAAGGAGCCGACGCGGTAGCGGCACGTCATACACACACTCTTCGGTTTCCGCATTTATGAGATTTACTGGGATTGTACTCTGATATTTTGATGGGATGTACGGTTTGGCTTTTGAGAATATGGTTGCAATGTGTTATGATGTGAACAAACAATGTTTCTTTTTATTTAGACAATGTTTTATTTATTAATGTTTTTCTAAAGTAATATCAAAAATTTTTTTTTTGGGGTCGTTACAGTACTAGCATACAATGCTAAACTCTTACTATCAGGCATAACCTAAACAGGCTATCCTACTGCTGTCTACTCAATACTAGCATGCAATTCTCATAAAGCTGAAACACATATAACAGGCACATAAGGCATCCTCCTAGATCCTTAGTCCTATACTAGCATGCTGTTCTACTGAAACTGAAACTGAAACTGGAACTAAAACTAAAACTGAACTAATAAACTTGTATGGGTAATTTAGGAGTACTTACTTGAGCTCGGCTGATCGCATGCACCACACCCTTATCTCGTTTAAAAAATTCTTTTCTTTCTAAGTGCTTTTCAAAATTCTTTCGAAAACATTTTCCTTTTGAAAATCTTTTTATTTTTCCTTAGTTTGAGTTCAGATACACCTGGAAGTGTATCCGAATCCCTCAAACCAAGGCTCTGATACCAACTTGTAGCATCCCAAAAATACGACCCGAAAATTTCATTTTTAATATAACCAAAAATCATAAAAACTGAGTATCACATATTAAACCATACGCTGCATATCTCAAACCATACTAAAATACTGTGAGAAAAACTATGTCACAACTGTATCAAAACATATCTAAGAAGCTAAATCGACTCCCAGGACAAAACTAAAGTTGTGGTGTGTGCGATGCCATCATCCCGAGCTCTTCCCTTTACTTGCGGAAGTACGTGAAACCAAAAACTGAAACCGTAAGCACGAAGCTTAGTGAGCTCCCCCAAACTACCACATACCACACAATAACAAATAAAGCACATACTGGGCCTTGCCCACTGCATCGGACCAAAGTCTGGAACTAGCTGCATCGGACCGAAGTCCGGAACTGACTGCATCAGACCGAAGTCCGGAACTAACTGCATCAGACTGAAGTCCGGAACTGACTGGGACATTGTCCCCTGCATCGGACCAGAGTCCGGAACTAACTGCATCGGACCGAAGTCCGGAACTGTCTGAACATAGCATATCATAAACACGTATTCGCTAACATAAGACATATACTGCATCGGACCGAAGTCCGGAACACATAACACAAAACATGCTTGAATCACAAAGACATCAAGCGCTCTAACTACTGCATCGGACTGAAGTCCGGAACTACTGTTAACTAAATGGGCCGACATTGTGGTCGTAGACCCGTTCCTACTAGAAGGAAACTCACCTCGTGAACTGGCTGCTGTGTGTATGGCTTTGGAAGCTATCTGCTGCTGCTCCGGTATGAACAACTCGTCGAGTCCCTCCATCACTGAGTCTGACCTCCAACTCACTGAGTCCACTCTACTACTCACTGGTCCCCACTCATCATCACTCAAAAGGGGAAAAATTGGGGGCTCACGACTCGACTCGTCGAGTCGTTCTTCCGAATCGCCGAGTTGCATGCATGCAGCTACTCTAAACTCGATTCTGCTTGAATCCAGCATATAAAACTTATAGATCTGGGCTCCCTTAGCTCGATTAACACGTAAAGATTCTATCTTTAAGTGCCCATAAGCATCCATGAAGATTATAAGGCTCAAAAAGCATAATAAAGGCTAGATCTAGGGTTCTCATGCGAAGCAACTTCAAAAAGGCAATAGATCCGGGCTCTACAACTCCTAAATGAATAGATCTAGGGATATCTCGACCTATTAAGGCATCCATAAGACTATAAGGTTTGGAAACTACATCAAACTAGCCCTTGAAGTGTTCTAATGGAGGTTTTAAGCATAAAACAGAAGGATTCCGAGAAATACCTCAATGAACTCTGATTTTGACCTTGGATCCTTGCTCTACACCTCTTCTCTTTGATCCTTTCTTCTTTTTCTTCTTCAAACCTTCAAGAATTCACACAAAACACATTAAATCAATCAAGGGATGGTTTAGGGTTTCTCACAGCTCTCTGAGGGTGAAGGAGGCGAGTTTGGGGCACATAACATTGCTTAAATAGTGAGCAACCCGGGGATTTAGGGTTTTTTCCTGGCAGGCAGACTCGCTGAGTCGTCGACTTACACGTGCTCGAAATCCCGTCCCTACTCGACGACTCAGGCTATAGACTCGCCGAGTCCCTCTTGAAAACTTCTAAATAAATATCATGGAAGCAACATACCAAAGACAGGTCGTTACAAAAAGAGTTTTGATAAAGAGAAAAGGGTGTGGTGCATGCGATCAGCCGAGCTCAAGTAAGTACTCCCAAATTACCCATACAAGTTTATGTTATAATTATCAGTTTCATTTTCAGTAGAACAACATGCTAGAATAGGACTAAGGATTTAGGAGGATACCTTATGTGCCTGTTATATGTTTCTCAACTTTATGAGAATTGCATGCTAGTATTCAGTAGACAGTAGTAGGATAGCCTGTTTACGTTATGCCTGGTAGTATGAGCTTCACATTGTATGCAAGTACAGATTAGTCAGTATGATAGCCAGAGTAGTAGATGTTTGATTATGTGTACTCGATGCTCGAATGCTGCTTGCTTTGTGCTTTTAGGAGTCTTAGTTATCTTTCACTAAGTAGTAAACGAATATGTTACGTTGCATATTGCAAGGACTAAATAATTTCAGAAGGTTAAGTCTAGCTCTATTTCGCATCTCTTGTCTGAGTCCAACCGTTGTAGAGTAGGATCTCTCATTCGAAGAATTATCTGGTCTGAGTAATATGTAATGGTATTCGCGAGCTAGTTAGGGGAAGAAAGCAGGGACTTCTTATGCAGCTGATGGCGGAGAGTGGGTCAGAGATTTCCCTAGGGCAAGCCTAGGATGAGAGTAACAGAGATCATTAGTAGTAGAAGTGACTTGGTGGAGTCGAGGCAGTTCTTGAGGAAGGTACGGATTGATGTGGAAGGTAGTAGGGGCCCATACTACTGGAAGCAGAGGATCTGTACTCGAATCAAGGAAGGATGAGATGAGACCGGAAGGTCTGTAGTAGTAATGATCACTCGAGATATTTCAGTGTTTCTGACATTTATCGTAATGTGTTTTCAGAATGGTGGTTTTACGCTCTAGACCAGTAGGCGGCAGTTCAGGTGCCGGAGAAGGATCGGGATCAGGCTCAGGAGCCGAACAGTTGGATGAGCAGACTAGAGAGTTCTTCACTTCGGAAGTTACTCGTATCATTCATGAGCAGACTCCAGTGATCTTTGGTTCGATCAAGGAGGGTATACTAGAGTTGATGGAGGAGAAGCTAGGCATCTTTCGTGCTGAGGTTGCGGCCATGATGGGGTCGCACACACTTACTTTCAGGGAGTTCCGGACATGCGGAGCTCCGGATTATCACGGGGCGCGGGACCCCATAGCGAGTACTAGATGGTTGGCAGATGTACCAAGGGGGACAAGGTCAGATTGGCGTCCTGTGTTCTGAAGGACAGGGCACGGGATTGGTGGGAGGAGGTTGGTCATGCCATTGGGGATGACGCTACTTTAGATGCTATGACCTGGACTGATTTCACTACAAGGTACAGAGCTGAGTTCGCACCAGTCATTGAGGTGCAGCAGTTAGCCAGAGAGTTTCAGGATCTTACCCAGGCTACAGAGATAGTGGCGGAGATTACCGCCAAGTTCAGGGAGAGGGCTCTTCTTGTTCCTCAATACGCAGCTGATGAGGAAATGAAGAAAGCCCGTTATCATGAGATACCGCGGAGTGATATCTGCCAGTTTGTGAGTCGGTCCAGCTGTAAGACGCTGGATGACATGATTGCTAGGGCTCGAGAGAGAGAGAGAGAGAGAGATTGACCTTGAGATGGAGAGAAAAAGGAAGCCAGAGGCGGCTCCAGGTTCAAGGAGTTCGGGCAAAAAGCCCAAGGGTTCAGATCACAGAGCTAGGAGTCAGCAGAGCCACGCTCGGTGTGGCAAGTGTGGGAGATTGCACGATGGGGCGTGCAAGGCTGGGAGTGTCAGCTGCTACAAGTGCGGTCGGACTGCGCATATGAGCAGAGATTGTACAACCAGTACTACCGCCGTTGCGGCATCAGATCTAATTTGCTTCCATTGCAATCAAAGGGGACATAAAAAGTCCCAGTGTCCGAGTTTAGCTGCTGCAGGGAAGGTTTCAGCACCTGCCCCTGCTACTTTGAGGATTACAGATGGCCGTCAGGGCCGAGCTGAGACTCTAGTGGCAAAGAGTAGGGCTTTTCAGCTGACAGCAGAGGAGGCGCGAGCGACTCCTTACGTGGTGACGGGTATGTATTTTTTCTCCATACCTCTCATTTATTATTGATTATTTCTTATGGTTATATGTTTTGTATAGGGTCGTTCTCAGTGAATGGCATATCAACTATCGTATTGTTTGATTCGGGGGCTACCTGATCATTCGTCTCTCTTGCACTTAGCAAGAGGTTTAGCAGAGTTCCAGGGGAGCTAGATTGTCCACTTGAGGTTGAGATAGCAGTTGATAGGATCGTTAGGGTTGCAAGGGTGCACAGAGGGTGTTCCCTACAGTTATTCGATGAGCAGTATCCGGTGGACTTGGTCCTTATTCCCTTGCGAGGGAATAAGGTCATAGTAGGCATGGATTGGTTGAGCCCTAATGGGGCAGTGATAGATTGTGAGCTGCAGTTAGTGAGGGTTCGCACTCTCAGTGGGGGAGAGTTAGTGTTCAGGGCGAGAGGCCACAATGCGGACCAGTTCTATGTTCAGCGGCGAGAGTGAGGCACTATTTTCTGCAGGGTTGTGTCGGTTATGTTGCCTATGTTTTAGATGCCCGGGAGAAGGGCAAGACAACAGTTGATGATGTTCCGGTAGTGCGAGACTACCCGGATGTATTTCCAAATGATTTGCCTGGAATACCTCCCGTGAGGCAGGTCAAGTTCAGGATTGACCTAATCCCCGGTGTGGCTCCGATAGCCAATGCACCGTATCGGTTGGCTCGCCCAGAGATGCAGGAGTTGTCTACGCAGCTGCATGAGCTGTTAGAGAAGGGTTTTATCAGGCCGAGCAGTTGGCCCTGGGGAGCACCTATTTTGTTTGTGAAGAAGAAGGACGGGTCGCACCGTATGTGTATTGATTGTCGGGAGTTGAATAAGGTAACGGTGAAGAACCGTTACCCACTCTCAAGGATATATGATTTGTTTGATCAGCTGCAGGGAGCGTCTTGGTTTTCCAAGATCGATTTACGCTCCGGGTATCATCAGATGATAGTCAGGGATCAGGATGTGCAGAAAACTGCTTTCAGGACCCGGTACGGTCATTATGAGTTCGTGGTGATGTCGTTTGGGCTTACCAACGCCCCAACCGCGTTCATGGACCTCATGAACCGCGTATGTAGGCCGTTGTTGGATCAATCGGTGATAGTATTCATTGATGACATTTTGGTTTATTCCAAGACTCTGGAGCAGCACAGGGAGCACCTGAGGGAGGTGCTAGAGATTTTGAGGAAGGAGAGACTTTTCGCGAAGTTCTCCAAGTGCGAGTTCTGGTTGCGCGAGGTGCAGTTCCTTGGACACCTCATCAACCAGAAGGGTATTTTGGTAGATCCGGCCAAGATAGATGCCGTGATGCAGTGGGAGGTCCCGAGGTCTCCATCTGAGATTCGGAGCTTCCTAGGTCTGGCAGGGTACTACAGGAGGATCATTCAGGATTTCTCCAAGATAGCAGTACCGCTCACCCGACTGACTAAGAAGTCGGTGGTATTTCGCTGGGGGCCTGAGCAGCAAGCAACATTTGAGACCCTCAGGCAGAGATTGTGCGAAGCACCGATTCTTACCCTGCCAGAGGGAGTAGAGGATTTTGTGGTTTATTGTGATGCTTCGATCACAGGTATGGGAGCAGTGCTGATGCAGCGAAGCCGTGTGATAGCTTATGCCTCGAGACAGTTGAAGCCCCACGAGGCTAAGTATCTTACGCATGATTTAGAGTTGGGGGCAGTGGTGTTTGCTCTCAAGATTTGGAGACATTAACTCTATGGGGTCCGGTGTACCATTTACACGGATCACAAGAGCTTGAGGTACCTCATGGATCAACCGAATCTGAACATGAGGCAGAGACGGTGGCTATATGTGTTGAAGGATTATGACTGTGAGATCCTTCATCACCCTGGGAAGGCCAACGTAGTGGCCGATGCCCTGAACCGCAAGGCAGTAGCGGCCTCGATCGGAGACATATGTTTGAGGATGACGATGATTACTCCATTATTGGAGCAAATCAAGGAGGCGCAGGTAGAGGGCCTCAAGAGGAGAGGCAGAAGTGTGAGGGGATCGTGGGCCGAGTAGCTGCTTTTGACTATGATAGTAGAGGATTGTTAACCCTTTATGGGAGAGTTTGGGTGCCGTACTGGGGCGGAGTACAGCAAGTGTTGATGGATGAGGCTCATAAGTCTCGGTTTTCCATCCATCCAGGGGCAACGAAGATGTATAGAGATCTTCGACCCGACTACTGGTGGCCCTGCATGAAGCGCGATGTCGCCTAGTACGTAGAAAGATGCCTGACCTGCAGGAAGGTCAAGGCAGAGCACCAGAGGCCTCACGGCAAGATGCAACCGCTAGACATTACAGTGTGGAAATAGGAGGATATCACCATGGATTTCATCACTAAGCTTCCCAGGACTACGTGTGGGGTGGATTCCATATGGGTTATAGTGGATCGGTTGACGAAGAGTGCTCATTACATACCGATCCAGGACAGTATATCGGCCAAGAAGCTAGCTGATATTTACGTGAAAGAGGTGGTGGCACGACATGGAGTGCTTGTTTCAGTGGTGCTCAAGACGAGAAAGTTGATCCAGCAGGTTCGTAGCAGATTGCAGACTGCGCAGAGTCGGCAGAAGCGTTACGCTGATAGGAGGCGTTCAGACTTAGAGTTTCAAGTGGGCGATATGGTCCTCCTGAAGGTATCACCCTGGAAGGGTGTTATCAGGTTTTCGGAAGAGGGGCAAGTTGGGCCCCAGGTTCATCGGTCCTTTTAGGATTTTGGCCCGGGTGGGTCGGGTTGCTTATCGGTTGGATCTTCCGGCAGAGCTCAGCCAGATCCACAACACTTTCCACGTTTCTCAGTTGAGAAAGTGCTTGGTGGATGAGACAGCAGTAGTAACCTTGGAAGATATTCAGGTTGATAGCAACCTGAATTACATTGAGAGACCGGTTGCGATTTTGGACCGGAAGACAAAGACCTTGAGGAACAAGATAATTCAGCTACTGTAGGTGTAGTGGCAGCACCAGAAGGGTTCAAAGTGGACGTGGGAATCAGAGGAGGAAATGCAGGAGCATTACCCGAAGTTATTTTCAGATTCAGTGGCAGCAGACTTCGAGGACGAAGTCTGATTCAAGTGGGGGAGATTTGTAACGATCGTTTCCGAGGTATAAAAGTTATTTAATTCTTCAGTTTATTTTGGGCCATAATTGAATTAATATTGTGAGTGGACTTTTATTTTGGGGCGAAGTGTAAGCAGCCCATAAGCCGTACGTGGGGCGTAACCCCCCTTGTACGCTGGGCGTACTGCTTAAATGAAACGCGGGGAGGCTGAGCGTATGCGCAACATACCTTAAGGTACGCCCAGCGTATGCGACCAGGTGGCAAACCCTAATATTAGGGGTTGAGGCATATTTAAACCCCATTATAGCCTCCCATTTGGACTCCTCACTTATCATTCACCCCAGAGAAACCCTAGTTCGTTCCCCTTTGCTCCTTGTCTGTGTGTGTTTGATCTTTGAGCTTATTTTTGTGAAGAAGGAGAAGAAGAGAAGTGGAAGAAGAAGAACTTGAGCACCTTTAGCTCATAGATTTGGGATCATCCTTTCTTTTGGCATTCAAAGGAGGTATAAAGCTTCCAACTTTCCTCTTGTAAGTTTAGATCTAGGAGTTTTTTGGAAGTTTGGACCTTTTAGGTCCAAAGGAAGGACATTCATCTTGCAACTTCGTTTTTGGAGCTTGGGATTGCTATCCTTGAAGCTCAAGTGTCCCCATAGCAGTAAAGTTTCAATCTTTGTGGCTTATATGGAACCATGCATGAGATCTAGTTGGTTTTATGGAAGTAGAATGTTATTTGTGGAAGTTTGAGCCTTTATGAAACTTGTAAGCCATCAAGTAAGCAACTTTATGGCTTAAGTCATGGAATAAGCTTAGGATCTAGATTTGTAGCTTCTGGATCGAATTATTAAGCACTTAATGAGACGTTGGATTAACAGAGCTGTACGCTCGGCGTACAAGGAAGTACACGTCGCGTACAAGCCAGCAGCCAGTACGCTCAGCGTACCTTGGTGTACGCCCCGCGTACGCTACCAGTTTGGGCTTCGAGTTTTGGGCCTCGGTGTGGGCTGGGTTTCAGGCTTAGGGTCCTTGGGCCTTTATGGCCCATCAGAATTCAGTTTCTAAGGACCAAGGATTTAGTATTGGCCTTGGGTAAGGCCCAATAAAAGGGATTCAGTCTCCACTGGCTTCTCACCCTTCTTTTTGTTGTGGTCATACAGCTTCTTGGCCAATCTCTTGGCACTGTCGAAAGTTTCGGGATTTGCAGCTATCACGTTTCCTTGGATCGGGGAGGTTAGTCCTCAGATGAATCGCTCGATCTTTTCCCTTCTGAGGTGATCATGCCAGGGCATAGCAGGGACAATTCACTGAACCTTGATATGTATGCATCTATATCCGTGTTTCGGACAGTGAGATTCCACAGCTCTTGTTCCATTTTCTGAATTTCGCCTCGAGGGCAATACTCGGCCATCAACATTTCTTTCGTCTCTATCCATGGCATGGAATTGGCTACGGGAGGTGTCATGGCTTCCACGTGTCCGTTCCACCAAGTGAGCGCTTGGTCAACGAAAGTGCATGCGGCAAACTTGACCTTCATCTCCTCAGGGCATTCACATATCTCGAATACCGATTCCACCTTCTCGATCCATCGTGTCAGGGTGATCATTCCTCCAGTGCCGTTAAAGGTTCGTGGTTTGGCGTTGGTGAAGTCTTTGTAGGAACATGTTTTGGTAGGTCCTTGATTCATCCCATTATTCGAACTTCCGGCGTCTGGTCCGTTGACTCCTCCATTGTTCCCTTGGTGAATTTGGGCCATAGCCGCGGTGACCGCAGCCGACACAACTGCCTGAAAAGCAACAGAGTTGAACTCGGGAGGGTTTGGCTCAGGGTTTCTGCGGGTTGGTCGTCGAGGCATCTTTCTGCCATGGATCAGAAAGATGTTGAGTATCTGTGCTTTTTGTGAGAGTGTGATCCTATGAGCTAGGTGAGGCAAGAATTTAGGTACTTTCACAATTTGGCACACAATCATGGATTTGTAACACATAGCAGATTACAACGTCAAAGTAAAACATATAAAATTTTTACTAATATTATCCGCATTTGATACATGAAAATTTTGCTCGAAAGAGCATACATAAGTGATACTAGTTCGAAATCATAACGACTCTATGAGTAGTGTAGTCACTTAAACATAGAGTCGGGGTACATAGCATGGATCCTAATGACATGGTAAGGTAAGTCTATCCATACACTCTATGGAGTGTCCTAAGATAGGGGTGAGATCATATGCCGAAGTGTTGAGCCAACAACTGAGCCATCTCCGTCATGTCTCCAATGACCTCATCCCTCTCATGCTCAGCTCGCACTGCACGTGCTTCCATGGCGAACAGCTATTGCCGCAGGGCGGCAATCTCAGCTTCGGGGGAGCGATTCTCCCTTGCGGGGTTCACTGGTGGGGCGGGGTGGTCCTGTTGCGCCTCGCTAACAAATGACGTGGCGTGATCTTTGCCCGAGTCTTGTTCTTCCTCCACGTTTTCATCGGTCTGCTCGAACTCATAGTCGGTGTCCGTGTACTCGTCAGGCCCGACGTCGTGTGCTTCCCCTTGATTCCCTTCAGGTTCATCTTCAAGCATCCCGTGAGCCACTAAGACTTGATGAAACTGAATGCCCTGCTGCTCTCCCTCCATGAAGACTAGGAGAAGGTATATGAATAAACTATCGTTACTCCTATGACTCTACAACTATTGCACAGATTGAGTTGAGGTTCCCTTCTTGGGGTAAAGGGGTATGTTTTTAGGTTCCCTAGCTATCACGATTTCCTCAGGACATGTGATAGTTGTACCTTGGAGGAAATGTAGTTGGTCAGGCTACATCCACTCCTTGATAAGACTAAGAATAGTCCTGGCTTAACCGAGGTACTAGCCTTATCTTGTTTGGTTTGGTATTATGTTCTTTTTCCTAATACAAGCAAGGATGTTTTTATTGTTATGTTTTACTTGTTTTGTTCAGAGTTGTGTTAGTACCTCTTTTTGGTTTATAGTTGCATATCAATGTGTGGTTAGATATGCTAGTTCACTATAAACAGAGCTCTGATACCAACCTGTCACACCCCCGAACCGAACGGCGGAAACGTCCGAGGGCTCTTGTGACTTAAATTGAATACCATCACAATGATTATACATGAATCATAACATCATTCATCACCATGCATTGAAATATTACAACTGATATTGTTTACATTCGGTACATTGTTTTAAACATTACAATTTCATAACATAAACCGTTGGATAGATAATCTAAACAAAACACCATGACATAACTTGATACTTATTCTTCGGCTTACCTGTTACCTAGAAATACAAGTTATTTTGGAAAAGCGTCAAGATATGAAATGTTGGTGAGTTCATAAGTAAAGTTATGGAAAAATGATTTTTGTGAAGTTTGAAAAACCCAGAAAATCCGATATTTTCTGAAATGAGTATTTGTTTATAAAAAAGTGTGAAGATTCGTAAATATGCTTGTCGATTTAGAAAACATGTATAATTGTTGAACTTTGTATACATCACATAGGAGAAGATGTTGAACTTTCCGGGAAAACCCGATGTTTTCCCAATACGTAAATTGCATGACTTGTTTATTTTTATACTGATACGACGAATGTTTTTGATTACCCAGGTGACATTGGATTAATTAGGGTTTGTGAGTTGTTACAATCACGCATTAATGAAAATGACTAGTTTATAACTACAGGTTACAAACGATTCTAGAGGCGTCGTCCGTACTACTCACATAATCCAACCACCCTGACTTCTCTTGATTAACGCCACGAATCTGTTTACTCGAATTCTCATAAGCCGGTCAATCGAGGAGAAAGGAGGGTACGAAGCCCCGTTTATTTCCATAAGTTATTCAAGGCTATCGGGAATGCGAAAAGCACTTGGCCCAACTCGCATTTGACTTCTCAACCTCACTAGCAGTACTAATGGACCATTAGGGCCCAATAGCACAATAGAGCTATTGAAAGTCCTTTTACATGGAATTGGGTCATAGGAGGCCCATTAACATGTAAGCGCGTTCCCTTCGGGCCTAGAGACCAGGTTATTGGGCTAGCAAGGCCCAACAAGCATGATTTGAAACTTTCAAGCCCAAAGTTTGAATGTTGACTCATCGTAGTTATCGCGTGTTTATTGAAATACTTTGGTTTATTGATTTTTATTTTGTTATTGATTCGAGACCGAATCAATTCGTTTTGTAACGATATTTGTTGTTGAGAGTGTATTTGTTTTTCCGTTTGTCGGTAGTCGTGGATCTTGTATTTTGTCTTAGTGAATTAATTTGTTTAAAAGTAAGATTTTTACCTTTTCACAACCTTTCTTTTATAAAAATAGCACTTTTAGTCCTTTATATAAAAGAATTTCATTTTAGTCCTTAAAACATTATTTTGACACTTTTGTATCATAAACTTGTTGAAAAGACATTTTTAACCCAAATTTATTTTGTAAACAGCTTTAGCCCTTCCATAATGATGTTTTCTCGGTTAAAACCCCCAGTTTCACAACTTTTATAGTTTTGGCCTAAAATAGAAATTTTTTACATTTTTGATCCTTTTTGAATTTGAAAAGCATTTTTGACCTTTGAAATAGTTTTAATACACTTCAAATCCCCTGTTTTACATAAAATTGCATTTTCAGCCCCTCAAACTTATAAATCTCGCAATTTGAGGCTTATTGGGCCGAAAAGCCCAAATCTAGCCCATTAAGTTCAAAATTTACATTTTAAGTCCCTTAAAATGTTGTTGTTCAGAAAAATTATTATAAAAACTGTTTGGAACCTTTTGACCCTCCAGAAACTATAAATTGTCGGTTTGTACCCTAAGTTTTGTATTTTTGACATTTTAAGCCCAAAAATGTGTTTTATGTTAGGATATGTTCATCCTAACCTCATAAACTATTTTTTTGTTAACTTGATTAGTGTATAATAACTTAAGATATGTTTATTTCCTTTCTCATGCCTTAGATCTCGGTTTTTACAAACTTTTTGATAACATATTCATCACAAAACACATGATATCACACACATACATGCATCAAATCACACATAGCATACATTTACACATAGATCTACACATTTACTTGTATTCTCCCCCATAAAACTCATAAAAACCGAAAAAGAAGGGGTATGAAACTCACCTTGGGTGTGGTTTCGGTTTTGGAAGGAAAAGATGAAGAAGAATTCGATCCTAGCAACCTTTCTTTGAGGATCTCGAACTTGGATGCTTCTAAGGTGCAAGATCATGAGTTTGAATGAATTAAGAGGTGATTTTTGATGAAAATAAGTGTGTTAGATCATAGATTTAAGCTCCAACTTACCTTGAATGACGATTTTTATGGAAGAAACTCCTTGAAAAGCTCTAGATCTCGAAATTTTAAAGAATGAGTGCAAGTGTTCTTGAGGGAATTTGGAAAGAGTTGGAATGAATTTTGTGAGTGTGTGTGTGTCTCCTCTTGATCGAGAATCAAGAAGAAGAAGAGAGAGAGTTGAGGTGACTATCTTAGATGCATGTTGGTCCATGCATGGAAGTATGTGGTGTATAAATGAGGTAGCAACCTTAAAAGTCAACTCTTCCTCTCCATTTTGTGTAGTTGGGCCGAGAGAAGGAGGAAGGAAGAAAGAAAATTGGGCCTTGAGTGCTTAAGCCTACATTATGGTTCAATTAGATAGCTTTTGGCCAAAAGTAAATCAAGAAATGATTTTATGGCTTATTAGGGCTAATTAGGTTAGTTATGGCCCAATAAGGTCCATTTAGGTATTTTGTTTCATTCTAGGCCCAATATGGCCCAAAATATTAAAATAAATGAAAGTGGGTCCAATTAGAGCCCATTTAAGAGCTCTAAGCCCATGATATTCCAATTGGAAGCTTATTGGTCCATTGGGCCCAATAAGGAAGTCCTAGTCCAAAATGGACTTAAACAAGGACTTCTAGGGTTTCCAATTATTTGTTGACTATTTTTAGTGCATGTATGATGTGTTTGATTGAAATTTTGTTGTCATAGAGTAAGCATCATGCATGCTTTCATGTTTTTGATTCATAGTTGACATAAGTGTTGTAGTTACAAGGCACCAAAAATTTCTAGTTGTGACAGCGTACCTTGGTGTACGCCCCGCGTACGCTACCAATTTGGGCTTCGAGTGTTGGGCCTCGGTGTGGGTTGGGTTTCAGGCTTAGGGTGCTTGGGCCTTTATGGCCCATCGGAATTCAGTTGCTAAGGACCAAGGATTTAGTATTGGGCTTGGGTAAGGCCCAATAAAAGGTTCCTAGACCCAATGTAGCAAATTGGGCCATTAGTGGGCCTATAGTGGGGCCATAGATGGACTTAGAAGGAATTGAGGTTTTAGGCCATGTTGTGTCCCACACCATAGTAGGGGTAAAATGGTCATTTTACCCATAGAGGAATCCCTATTCTGATTTAGTATTTATTTCCCATTATAGTTGGGAAGCAGCCGGAGCAGCAGTCAGGGATTTCTCATTCAGGAGTTCAGCAGTCAACATCACGAGGTGAGTTTCCTTCCAGTAGGAACGGGTCTACGACCACAATGCCGGCCCGTCTAGTTAGCAGTAGTTTCTGGGCTTCAGTCCGATGTTGCAGCTAGTGTGTTTGATGCCTTCGTGGCTCGGACATGATTTATGTGTTATGTGTTCCGGGCTACGGCCTGATGCAATATGCAGTATATGTGTTTATGCTGGTTGATATGTTTATATTCCAGTTGATATGTGTTTATGCTATGCTATGCTCAGTCAGTTCCGGACTTCGGTCCGATGCAGTCAGTTCTGGACTTCGGTCCGATGCAGCCAGTTCTGGACTTCGGTCCGATGCAGCCAGTTCCGGACTTCGGTCCGATGCAGGGGACGAGGTCCCAGTCAGTTCCGGACATCGGTCCGATGCAGTTTCTGGACTTCGGTCCGATGCAGTGGGCGAGGTCCAGTATGTGAATTATATGTATTTTATGGTATGTGGTAGTTTGGGGGAGCTCACTAAGCTTCGTGCTAACAGTTTCAGTTTTGGTTTCAAGTACTTCCGCAAGAAAAGGGAAGAGCTCGGATTGATAGCATCGCACACACCACAACTTCGGCAATTTCTTTTCTTGGGAGTTTGATTGGGCATTTTCACATGTTTGATACAGTTTGATATGATACCTTTCATTATGTTTTGAGATTTATGACTAGTATGGTTTTCAGTATCATGATTTTAATATTATAAAAGAAAAATTTTTGGGTCGTATTTTTGGACGTTACACTTGGGCTTCACGTAAATGGATTTTAGACTTTATTGGATGATGATAATGTTGGATAAGTGGCTACAACCTTCAATTTTTGTGCTTGGAAGAAAAAGGGTAAAATAGGAAAAGTAATATTTCGGGCTTCTTGCATGGATTATGGTTTTTCGATCGAGATGATTTAAGACAAAAGTAACTAGAAAGAACTGTGTAGCTCATCAATACCTTTCTGTGGATGTAAAGATCGTCGAAAATGGAGTTGGAACATAGAAGTTATGGTCGTTTGAAGTTGAGGTGGGTTTTAGTGAAAGTCGTGGCTACATCGTGGGGATTAGAGCCCACGGTGTGGGGATTAGTCAGGCTCAAGCCCATGATTTTTATGGCGTCCAACGTATTTAAGCTTAATGTTCTTGATTTTTGGGCATTTTATCGTCCTCTATCATCTCTAGAACCTCTATGGAGAAACCGTAGCCTCCTCTTTCAAGATTTGAGCTTTTCCTCTCTTATCTCTCCACTTTTGGATGTTTTTATGATATTTTGATGCATTTTGAAGATCAATAAGGTTCTTTTGGTTTCAAGGAAAGTTGTTTCAAGTTTGGATCCATCAAAGGCACCTACATTTCTGGACTATTGTAAGTATAAAGTTTCAATCTTGCTATCTAGTTCTTTAGATATTGTCATTTAGGGTTTTTGGAACTTTTGGTCCATTTTATGGGTAATATTGGAGTTGAGTGAACTCCAACATCTTTTAATCAGTTTAGAATACTTCTTGGACCTCATGAACTAGGAAAGTTGTGATCTTTTGCCTTCCTTTTTAGCCATGCAAGTTATCTTGTTCATTTAAGCCATTTTGGTGTATTAAAGTTTAGATATTGGAAGATTGCAGCATTATTATGGATAAAGTTGGAAAATATTTCCATATAAACATCTTATTGATTCAAATCTGAAAGTTTGAGACTTAGACTTAATGGATTAAGTTGAGAAAGATGCATTTATGGGTCCCTTTGAGATTTAAAGTCCACGTCTTGGTGGGTTGGACCTTCCTAATGGATATAGTTAGAAACTTTATCCATTAAGACCTTGGAAATGATAAGATCTAAGCTTTTACGCTCTTGGAATCGGAAGAAATGGATTAAGCTCATTACGGTTGTTTAGATCCAACTACGAACTTTGTTTTTAATTTTGTCAATTAAGTCAACTTCGTCAGCTTTAGGCATTGATATGTATTCGTACAATGGTGAAGTTTCTCCTTTTCAACTTTTCCTTAAGACACATAAACTTTCGTTTCTTTGACTTCTTTCCATTATGACACTTTTGATACTGATTCTTGAGAAGAGATACTTCCATTCAAAGATTCATTCAAATAATTATCATAAGCCTCTTGAACTTGTGCTTAAGAATACTTTTTTTTGACAAAAAATGTCTTCCTTTCCCTCCAACAAGTGATTAAATTTTTCGTGTCATTTTTTCCTTTGACGAAAGATAATTTTGACTTTTGCTTCAAATCAAGATTTGGAAATTTTGGACCATGTGGTTTATATGATACATTTTTCTTTGTAACATTTGTCATTTTTTGTACAATTCATTTGTGAGGATGGTTTTTGTGATCGTTGTTGAAAACGATTTCGGTATCAATTTTGATAACCAAAATGAGAATTCTTTTGAAAAACTTTTTGATTTTGAGAAAAATTCCTTTGACCATTGTTATGAAAGCGATTTGGTGGTTTCATCCCATTATTTTGAAACCATTCATATTTTGAACATTTTTCTCAACATAATTTTTATGAAAACTTTCTTGAACATTCTGTTGAGCAAGATTTAAAATTTTCTCATTTACATTTTGAACAACTTTCACTTTTGGTGAAAAACCACTTTTATTACCAACATTATTTTTTTCATTTTTTCAAATCACTTTGAGATGAATCTTTTGAAGTATGGATTTTTGATGTTTGTGAAAACTACTTTTCAGGTTTTTTAGAATTCTTATATTTCAAAAATTTTGTTTTTCGTTTTTTCTCTTGTATGGAAATTTTATTTTTCAAATCATATTTTAAAAGGTATTTCATGTGAAACTGATTTTTCTTTCTTTTTAAAAGCATGAGGTTTTTCCTTTTGATTACTAGAATCATTAGGTAAAGAATGCTCACATTTTTCTTCAATTTTGCATTTGATTTTGGGTTTATCCAATTTGACAACTAAAACTTTGTTTGATTTCTTTTGAATTTCATTGGATTTTTTTTTGACTCTTTTGACTTTAAAACACATGAGATCTTTTATTTAACTTGTTTTCTTCCATATTCTAATTTGAGTAAAAACCTTCATCAGTCGCATTGTTATTATCTTCTTTCAATAATTTGTTGATTTTTTGATCAAAATTGTCAGCATTTCCTTTCGTTACAAAAACCTGGTTTGGACGACCTTTGATACATGTTGGATAAAGAACAATATTTTTTTCCAAATAATGTTTCCATTTTCTTTCAGAATTTTGTGAATTTCTTTGTATCTCCATACACTTTATCTCCCACAATTCGAGGAATTTCCTTTTCATGCAAATCATCTTCACTATCATTTTTTTATTTGTTATGACCTCGACAATAAGAATTTCTTTTTGAGAATCACAAGTCTTAGTTGTCGAATATGACTCATCGTTTAACTTCACTTTTGAGTCAACAACATCTTTGTCATTAGCTAACGAAGTGACATTAATGACAGACAATTTCGAGCAGTCAACATATTCATCTTCCTCAATTTCACTGATATTATCATAATCATCTCCGATATCAACAAAATTTTGTTGAGTACTTTGTGTCGAATTCTCAGTCTTATTTAAAAATTTGATTTGTTCATTTTTGGTCAAAGTCTCATCATACATACTTATAAAGCTAGCATTTTTTCTTGAATCTCATGCATTTGAAACCCCCATTCTTTTTTTCTTTCACCACATTCATTTAAAACTCTCATGACTTTTCAATTTCTTTATAATAATAATTATAATTTGGTAATTAGGTTAAATAAATATCAAATCTAAAGTGTATTCATATATAAATTAAATTTTAATATTAAAATAATATCTTTAATTCTACTTATAAAATTATGTTTTTTAACTTTTAACATATTATATTCAATTTATTAGTTTAAATATATTGTTGAATGTAAACCATTATCATTTTAAAGGTATAATTTTTGAACAATTTGTATAAAATACTTAAATTATTAATTAAAATATAACATTATAGGCTCAACTTAAATATAAATTATATTTAACTTAAACAACCCAAAGATTATTTTATAAATAATTAAAAGTGATAAATTGTAGTGTCTTTCTAATAATGATTGTAAGTTGGTTAATAAGGTTAAATAAATATCAAACCTAAAGTGTAATCATAAATAGACTAAATTTCAATTTTAAAATAATATCTTTACTTCTATTTATAAAGTTATGTCTTTAAATTTTAACATATTATACTTAATTTATTAGATTTAAAATGTTGTTGCATGTAAACCATCATCAGTTTAAAGCTACAATTTTTGAAGAGTTTCGACAAAATACTTAAATTGTTAATTTAAATATAACATTACAGTGTCAACTTAAATATAAATTTCAGTTCCACTAAAAAAACCAAATAATATTTTGTAAATAGTTAAAAGTGATAAATTATAGTGATAAATGCAAAAACTAAATTGTAATATCAGTTTAACTAAAATATTTCCTAAATATATTTATATAATCGTTATAAATTTTCAAATAAGTAGCTTAAAATAAATTATCATAACAATAGTTAAAAATAACTCTATATAAATAATTATATTGTTACCTTTAAAATCAAAAAATAATGTTTGATATTTTAAATAATTATAATGATAGAAATTAAAATATTAAGCAAATACATTTTAAAAAATTAGTTAAAAATAACAACTATAAATAATATTAAACCATATATAATATTTAATTTTATTGATGTGTAACTCACAAGTAGAAGTCATTCAAACGAATGAGATTATGACGTTATAATAGATTTTTATATTATCATATAATTCAAAATAGTCAATATATTATATCAAATTAATATACGAATTATTATATCAAATTTAACACCAACATTAGTGTTATATTTTAAAATATATATATTTGTAAAGACTTCAACTATATAGGTGTTTTTGCGCATTACAATGTCAACTCAAATATAAATTTCAGTTCCATTTAAAGAAAAATAAAGAATATTTTAATAATAGTTAAAAGTGATAAATTGTAGTGATAAAAGCAAAAACTAAATTGTAATTTTAATTTAACTAAAATATTTCTTAAATATATTTTTATAATCGTTAAAAGTTTTCAAATAAGTAGCTTAAAATAACTTACAATAACAATAACAATAGTTAAAAACAACTCTATATAAATGATTATATTGTTAGCTTTAAAATGAAAAAAACAATGTTTGATGTGTTAAATAATTATAATGATAGAAATTAAAATATTAAGCAAATGAATTTTAAAAAATTAATTAACAATAAAAACAACTATAAATAAAATCAAATCATATATTATATTTAATTTTATTCATGTGTAACTCGCGGGTGGAAGTCATTCAAACGATTGAGATTAAGAAGTTATAATAAATGTATATATTATCATATAATTCAAAATAATCAATATATTATATCAATTTAGTATATACAAATTATTATATTAAATTTAACAACAACGTTATTGTTATATGTAAAAAATCATATATTTGTAAAGACTTCAACTATATAGGTGTTTCCGCGCAACGCGCGGATATTCGCCTAGTTCACAATATTAACAAGCACATCATAATTTTAACAATTATTTATGTTAACAACACCATAAGCATATGAATCATTAGGAATGATCGCATAGTCAACTACTTTACTCTCACAGTCTAAAGTAGTCTCATCAACTAACTCTTGTTTGAAAGTAATGAAGGGAACCAACTTCCTATGTTGTTGAACACAAATACTAGCAGAATGATATAAATTAGTCAATTTGCCATACAAGCGTTTTGTAGTATTACAATAAATATTACGATGTTTGATTAACATTTTATTATCAATCCTAAGACGATCCCTATCACACATGGTATTCGTTATATAAAGCTCAAATTCTCAATTTTACTTTTCTTCTCTTCCAACCTATTACGAGCTTCATAAAGGGATGCCTTAGATTTCTCTGCTTTACTACTCATCGAAATAAGAATGTCATTTAAATAAGAGAAAGTTTCATCAAAATCACATAAGACAACATGATAAGAATTTAATCGAATATTAAGATAAACACGAAGATCACGCACCTTGGCAGTCATTGGAGATTTTGGAGTCATTGAAATGAAACATCTCCAAGTGGTCTCCATATTCTCTTCATCACTTTCCTTATCCTTCTCATTCTCCTCCAATTCCTCATCACTATCTTCCACACTTTTCCCAAACAAGCTCTTCTAAACATATTCACCTTCTTCAAATTTAGCAAATAACACACCATTAGTAGGATGATGCATTTCTTCGTCATCAGATCCAACATATAAAATTTGATAGGTGTCTTCACTATCATCATCTCCTTTGGCCATTAATGAAATATTCTTGGTTTGAGCACGAACCTCCTCTAGCCTTTTCGCATAACAGGTCTCATGTGACACCCCAAAATCGGAACGACAGAAACGTTATGGGCTGGAGGACGTCATGTACAATATCACAACAAAGCGTAATAGTAAACAAGCAACAACATCATCCATTGCATTAATAATATAATTTAATACAAGTGTGTTCTGCATAGTCTAGAAGACACCAAAATATGAATAAAAATAAAAGACGAGTCTTGACAGCTCCATCTTCTCTAAACCTGGCATCGGTACGTGTCTACTGATGACCTTAGAATACAAGTTATTTTGAAAGAGTTTATCAGCTTTAAAGCTGGTGAGTTCATAAGCATTTTAGTGTTATTGTTTGTATGAAATTGTTTGTAAGTGTTGATGTATAAGTTTGTAAAAGTTTGCAGTAAATGTTTATATCTCCAAGAAAATCCTATATTCTCTACTAAAAGTAGCATTCTACCATGGCATCAAATGTTTTGTATATTTGTTTCTTGTAAAAGTGTGTATTTTTCCCAAGTGTGACTATCATTATCTAAATATAGCTTTTACATTACCGTTTATGTGAGAAGATCACAATGTGAATGCAATGGGAAAATAATGAAGTATTGTAGTGTTGTATTATAGTAACTACTGTTGTACTAACTACCTTAAGCCAATTGTTAATTAAGTTATAATGTGATATGATTGTAACCATACTTGCTCGACTAGTAAAACACGACCCTCGAAGATGTCGAAATGGTATGACATTCGTCACCCGTAGACTTGCAGGTCCCACTGTAGCTAGTAGCAAGGTGTAGGACCTATACACGAATTCACGCTCTCCCTCCAGGAGACTCTGGTTACAAAACGAGCCATAGCAGTGATTCCATGCCCTGAAGTATTGACTCACATTTATGTTATAGTACTCTTGTATATGTATTGTATGTACTAGTGTAGTGTATGTTCTCTCTGTCTAGTATATAGTATGTTCTCTTTGTTTCTCATCATAGTATGCCCTCTTGTATAGTGTAGTGTATTGTATGTTATCTTAGTTTCTCATTATATTATATTTGTTCTGTTTCTCATAATAGTATACTCTCTTAGTTTCTCATCATAGTAATTTTGTATTGACTCATGAATGAACTGACTCTTGTATGTTTCGTTGTACTAGAAATAGTAAATAGTGACTTCCTAAACTATACCTATTATAGTTTACTAGTAGTGTTGTTTGTATGACTGAGTGTGTTGAACTGAGATAAAAGCTTTTATGTATATACATATATACACAATATATAACTAATGATCAAACGACACTCGGACAAACAACAGGGTACTCTAAGTCCATAACCAAAAAAGGAACAAGAAATAAAGTGAGTTATCAGTCCTAAGTCCTTCCAACGTTACTTATATAACTATATATGCATTAGACATGGTTTTGACAATATATAAGTTTAATAAAGAGTTTAACATGTAAAAGATTTTGATAAACATTTTGAAGTAGTTTGTTTGATAAAACAGTTAAAAGTATAGTAATTCCATTTGTTTGATAGTTATTAATCACATGTGATTGATATAATAACTATAATGTTTCAACTTGTATCCCCCCATAAAAGCATTTAAAATCATTTAAAATCATTTAAAAAGTAGATTAAGGGGTATGAACTCACCTGTAGTGAGTGGTTTGGATGAACGAGTGGTATAGGATGCTAAGTGCCAAGTGAAGACTTGAGCACACACACAGATCCTATTTATCAAATAATGATACATATATGCATCTAATTAGTGTTTATAACATCTAATAATGAAATGGAACAACCTTAGGGACTAGGAAACACTTGTTATGAAGTGTTAAACCACAAAGGGTTGCATATAAGGGGTGTAGGGCCTCACATAGGAGTTTACAGCCCAATGGTTAAACCCCCATGAGTTTATGGCCCATGGGTTTACGACCCAATGATAAAACCCGCATGAGTTTACGACCCATGGGTTTACGGCCCAATGAGTTTACGGACGTAAACTCATGGTATCTTGTACCATTTTGTGTGTTAAGGTCATATGGTCTTCCTTGAAGTGTTCTAGACTCGAGTCCAAGTCTTAGGAAGGAGTTATGGTCCTTATGCCCCACTAATTAGGATTTACGGCCAAGAGAGATGCTCTTGGTCGTAAACACCCTTTTGTTCTTGAATTATTGATGTTTTCGAGTTGTTTAATATGTGATTCAAGTATATAACAAGCTAAGGGTAGTGTACTTACCTATTAGAAGCTTGTAAGGGAGATTAAGGTCCAAAAACACTAGTGTGTGTTCTTGGTGTTCTTGGTGAAATGAAGAACACTTGAAGAATTAACAAAAAGAAGAGATTTCATGGATGAAATCATGTATATTCACTAGATATTGAAGGATATCAACAAATCAAGGGAAGAAACACTTATAGTCTTGAAGAATTAAGAGAAAAATCGGATGGTACTTGAGAGAGAATGAGTTCTTTTGCTTGAAATGGTAAAAGTGATAAAAATGACTAAGTGTCATATATATACCATAGAGTTTACGGCCATAAAATCTAGTTATGGCCATAAACTCCAATTTTTGGAGTTTTATGGATTGAATTTTGCTCATTGAACTTTAGAGTATACTTCCTAAAATTACCCCTTGAAGGTACTAGGCTTAGAATGCTCAAACAGACTCTAAACAATGCTAAAAGCTTGCAGAAACAAGTCTGACTTTTATTGAAGTGAATGGTTTATACAAGATAGATCGGGTTGTTACACCTCATCTTTCACCTTCTCTTTATTCTCTTCCATCTTTCTCAACATGCAATCCTTAGCCAAGTGATTATGGTCATTACAGTAATTTCAGTTGTAGCCTAAATCTCCTTTGAGTTTTACTTCTGATTTCTTCTCAACTTTCGCCATCACTTTCTAATTTCCACTGACATTCGACATTGGCTTCTTTTACAAGCTATTTTTGAAATTTCCACTCATAGGTTTCTTGAAATACTTTTTCACCCTATTGTTTGAGTAATAAGCAACAAATTCAACTTTAGAATTTAGCAGAAATCCTTCTTCATCTTCTTTCGTATCTCCTTAAGACTCATCTTCCTTTGCATTTGTTTTCGACACCAACGTCAATGGACCACCATAGTTCAACTTGTTTTCTTTAGCAATTTCAGTTACTTTTGATTCATGCACTTTTAGAATATTGTATAAATTCGATAGTGAATATGTATCAAAATTCTCTTGTGTGTTGATCATCAAGCAGATGTTTCGCCATTCTTTTCTGAGTCCATAAACGAAAGTGAGGTTGAATTCAAGAGTTGTTCAAATTACTCCATATCGATTGCACTTGAAGATCAAAATCATTTTTCCTGTTATAGTATGCTTCAATGCTTTCGTTCTCCTTTTTAATTGAAATCAGATAGTTCAGATAAACACTTAGTCACCAAGCTTTTCTTTGTCCTCTCTTTTTCCTTGATACTTTTCTTTCAAAGTATCCCAAATTTCCTTAGCACTTTTGCACCCACGAACATAGTTGTAGACGACAGGAGGAAGAGCGCCTCTTAATTCACGGAGAGCTTTCTTATCATTAGTTGTTTTCTTGTTCCCATATGCAATCATGTCTTCTACTACTCCGACATTACAAACAGCTTGAACCAGATCTAGTCGATAAGGTCCATGCTCGATCGATGTCCATAGATCCTCGTGGATGCCGTTAAGGTAATCCTCCATTCGATCCGCCCACTGATCATAATACTCAGGAATCAACATCGAAATCTTAGTTGTAGATCTAAGAAGATTCGCATAGTTCATCATCATGTTTATATTGAGGTTAGCCATTTGATTTGTTGAAAAGATGAATTTCTAGAAAAGAATTGAGATGATTATAAGATCGATTGGCAAAAACAATAGCAAAGTCGATTAATCACACTTGATTAAACGAAAATTATGTTTTCAATTTTGCGGAAAAATGAATCGGAATGAATGACTCAATAAGATGAAAAACGTGATACTGATTCTTCAATCAAAGTAGTGATTCCTGATCTAATACCAATTGAAGAGTGTTTATAAACGAATTTGAGTCAATCGAATCAAGAAAGCAATAAAGAACACAAAGATCTAAATAAGATATGTTATCTCAGTTTACGCCTGGAACTGAGAGTGTTCGTTACTCTAACCCCTAAGTACTTTACCTATTTATAGGGTACATCACAGACCTAAATATACAAAGACTAGACATTAAAAAACGAAACTTATAATTTGCCTTGTAAATAGATACGATAAGGAAAGTCCTTAAACTTTCGCTATTTACAGACGCAAAACATAACGACACAACTTTCGACTACAAACTACTTTGACTCTATATGATGACAACAAACTATTGTAGATAATTCGGGTCAAACATGGACAAACTTGACACCTGTAGATGTTTATAAGCCATACACGAGCAGGTATACAACATGTAGATGTTAATTGATGATACATGGGCAAGTTTACAACATGTAGATGTTAATGAAATGTTCGCGTTCTTTTTAATACATGGTCAAACTACAAAGTAGCCATTGATGAATCGTATGCGCATAGGTCTACAACATGTATGTGTTACTCGACTATACATGGGCATTGGTGCTTAAAGTTTGTCTCACGTATTGATAAATTATCGCCCACATCCATGACCAAGTGTTGATCAAAATTAATTTGAAACTGTGGCATAAAAACATTATCGCATTTTAAGTTTATGTCTCATATATATCAAAAGGATCTAGGTTTCGGTATAAGTTGATAGCTTCATAATTCTCTAAAGTATGATATCATTTTTCTTATAGTTCCATGCATGTCTTCCCATCGCCCCTCTATATTTGTCGTTTTCCTGTTCTTCTTTTTTGTCCTTCATCTTGTAAGTATGAATTCTCTCCTCTTCTAGCTACTTGCTAGGAGTTGGACTGTTTTGGTTCTTTTTAATATATTGGCCGGTTCCAAAAAAAAAATACATACTTGCTAGGAGTTGGACTGTTTTGGTTCTTTTTAATATATTGGCGGGTTCCAAAAAAACAAAAAATAAAAACAAGGTCTCTCTTTCCATACTTTGTAGTTTGCTCTAATTTCAAACATTGTTATTTTTGTGATATAAGCTTAATTGTTAACAGTGAGAGATGTCTCTAAAGGGATAACTTGGATGAGCCTGTTCTTAAACTTGTGGTAATTCTTCTTTTGAATAACTAGGCACTTTGATTGATGCTCAACCATTGATACACACGTTTGTTCTTCTTATTGTTGCATGTCATTGATTTACATGTTTGTCTCATTGTTTTATGTCATTGCATTGATTAAATTGAAGGAAGAGCTTTCTATCTCAAGCTTGATGCTGAATTTTTTTTTGGAAACAACGAATATTGTATTATAAATAAAAGGCCAACACAAGTAGCAAGCGACTATTTGTGGGCAGTTACAAGAGAAAATACAAAGATTTTAACAAAATGGAGATATACTCCAATCTAGCCACGCACAATTCAATTCCGAAGTTCTGTATTTGAACCAAGCATATGTTTGTGAGATCACCTCATCTGCAATCATAGTTGGAATCGGTTTCACCGCCTTAAAGATGAAATTATTCCTGGCTAACCATGTAAACCAAAGCATCGCGTAAAGCACCACCTTGAATCTCTCCCTTTTTCTTGGTCAGTTCCCTCATGTAGCTGTGAAATTGAGAAATTCATTAATTGTGTCAAAGTTAGTAGCTGTAATGTCACACCATTTGAAGATCCAAGATCTCGCCTCGATTGATATTGGACATTTAACAAATAGATGATCGCCAGTTTCATGTTCGCCATTGCACAAGGGGCAATTTGTGTTTGCCATAATAATGCCCATGTTCATTAAGTTTGTTGCTACCGGCAGCCTATCCATTAATGTTCTCCAAACGAAACATTTAACTTTCAAAGGAATTGCTTTTACCCAGTTGATTGTTTTGCCAGTGTGTGGGTTTATTGAGGAGTCTATCTTTTGTCTCAGGGTATTGACCGTGTAGTTCCCGTCTGGATTTAAGTTAAAACGGAATCCTATTGGTGTAGGATTTGTATTAACCCCTTGAATGATGGAGCATAACTCCATGAAATCATCTAGAGCCTCCCCGTCCATATTCGCCGATTTCCACCTCCATTTGAAACCTGTTTGATCAATTCTATCTGTTATTCTACATAGTTTTTTCGACTCCATGGCATATAGTCTGGGGAAACGCTCCTGTAATGTTAGAGAGCCACACCATCGATCTTTCCAAAACAATATATTAACATTTGAGCCAGGAATTAGAGTGAAGATTTCCTGATGATTGATGTCAAATTCAGGGAGAGATTTTATTGCCTTAGCAATATTACACCAGGTACTGCCTAGTGAGGCATTAGCAATATAATTGACTGGCTTGTTTGACAAGTTGTGAATACTGTTAATGCACTTTCGCCATAGCCCCCCCCTGATATTGCCTTCAATCTCCACCACCATTTTGCAAGCAATGCTAAATTATGAGCTTTTAATGAGCCCACCCCAAGGCCACCATCCTTCTTAGAAGCTACTACTTTCGACCATGAGACCCAATGAATTTTGCGTTTGGAATCGTCCCCACCCCACAAGAACCGTCTTCTCAGCTTTTCAAGATCCTCTATAATGCCAGATGGAGCTTTGAATAAGGAGAGATAGTAAGTTGGGAGACTATTTAGGACTGATTTGATCAGGGTAAGTCGCCCCCCAAAGGAAAGAGTTTTGGCTTTCCAAGTTGATAAGCGTGTTTAGAATTTGTCGATAATTGGCCTCCAATGTTTCTTCAATAACATATTAGCGCCAACTGGGACCCCCAAGTATGTAAATGGAAGTGAACTTCTTTGGCATCTCAATATTTGAGCCTGTGATTGCAGTTCATAATCCGAAACTCCAATACCAAATAATCGTGATTTGTGAAAATTGACCTTCAGCCCTGAGCATATGTGAAAGCATTTTAATATTCTGGCCAGATTTTTAATGCTACTTCTATTCCATTCACCAAGGAATATGGCATCGTCTGCGTAAAATATGTGTGAAAGGGTAGGACCATGGTGTGGTAATGAAAGGCCTTGGATAAGTGCTTTTTCCTGTGCTGTTTTGATTGCAATATGTAGCCCCTCCATTGCGATTAATAATAGAAAAGGCGATAGAGGGTCGCCCTGTCGAACTCCTTTTGATATGGCAAATTCCTTCGTTGGGGATCCATTGACAAGTACAGATGCCCTTGATGACGATAAACAACCGTGAATAAGATTTCTCCATTTTTTACTGAATCCCATTTGTTCCATTGTAGATTCGAGATAACCCCAATTTATAGAATCAAATGCTTTCTCAAAATCAACTTTGAGAAGGAAGATTTGTTTCTTGGTCTTTTTTGCCCAGGCTGCAACTTCGTTGATAATTAGGAGACCTTCAAGTATATGTCTACCTTCAATATATGAAGATTGAACCTCATTCACAATCTCACCAATCACCTGTTTTAGCCGCGAAGCTAGGATTTTGGAAACAATTTTGTACATACATCCGATTAAGCTAATCGGCCTATAGTCACCCAAGCTCATTGGGTCCTTGGTCTTTGGTATGAGAGTAATAAATGAGGAATTGCATCCTCTTGCGAGCCTTCCGGATGATTAGAAATGAGCAACAAACCTGAAGATATCCTATTTAATGAGGTCCCATTTCTTTTTTAACACTTTAAGCGTATATCCATCCGGTCCAGGAGATTTATCTCCCCCACAACACCAGATCGCTTGTTTGATCTCCTCATGTGAAATTGGGGCATCGAGGATCGAACAATGAGCGGGAGAAAGAGTTTTAAAACCAGGGTTGATAAATTTTGGCCTGACAGGCCATTTTTCATAAAACTTGTCTTCAAAAAACTGATGCACCTCCTGTTTAATCGCTTCCGGTTCAATATTCCATACACCATTGATTATCAAACCATGCATTCTGTTTTTCCTGTTCTTATTTTTGACAGCTCCGTGAAAAAGTGAGAGTTTTCATCACCATTAACTAACCATCGGATTTTTGCCTTTTGTTGAAGATCCAGTTTGGCAAATCGTTCTAATTCACAAATTCCTGATCTTGTTTTCTTTATGTTCCGATATTTCAGCGTTAGTCAACATACGAGACTCGACAACTTTCTCTATTTGGTCAACCCTCTCTTTTAATTGGGACAGTAAATTGGCTTCTTTATTTGAGTCCGAGTTCCTCCAGATGCCTATTTTTTTCCTGACATATTTGAGTTTGGCCTTCAAGAACATATCAGGCGTTCCGAAACCCACGAAGGAATTCCAAGCAGAAATGAATGTGGAGTTGAAGTCGTCCCTATATAACCAGGAATTGAAGAATCTAAAGGGTGGAGGACCAAAATCAAGGTTGGAGGGCATAAGCACCAACGGATTATGATCAGAATACTCTCGTGGTAGAACTGTAACAGAGGTGAGAGGTTGTTGTGCAATGAAATTTGAACATACCAAAAAGCAATCCAATTTACTGAGTTTCAGGCCATCCTCACACAAATAAGTGAATTTTTTTCCACCAACGTTGAATTCCTGAAGTCCGGCATCATCAATGAATTTATTGAAGTCTCTTGCTGTAGAACGACAAAATCTGGAATTGGCTCTCTCTCCCTCACTTCTAACAATGTTAAAATCTCCAAACAATATCCATATACTATCTTGATTATTTTTTAAATTAATGAGCTCGTTCCAAAGTTTCCTTTTATCCGAAACAGACTGTGGTCCATAGACATTGACAAAAGTTGTAATTCCAGGAACTACGATCCATTGACCTGAAATAGCTAGATAGTGTCTGGAAGAGAAACAATGTGATTTAGAAAAAATACTAGGATCCCAGATGCTAACAATCCCACCAGATCTTCCCACTGGGTTAACGAATTCTACTTCAAAGTCCATATTGCCCCACGCCCCTGTAATGTCAATATTGGTTGAATCCGCCACCCACGTTTCTTGCAATCCAATAAAATCAATTTTATACAAGTTTTTCAACTTACGAATCCAATCAATTTTATGGGAATCCCCACAACCCCTGATATTCAGACTTAAACAATTCATTAGGAAACCTCATTAACACCTTCGCCATTGTTGACTTCTTCCACATCGATTGGAGCTTCATTATTAATGACTTCCGCAACGATTGGATCGTCCGGAGGGATCTCAAAGCCCACCTCGCCACCGACCTTAAGTAGACTGGATATTTCGTTAGATAAAGAATCATTCCCAAATTGAGAATCGGAACTGCCCGTATCATAAACGAAGGTTGTGAGGTTGAGATCAAGTAGAGGAGCTGACGCCGGTAATTTGTTAGAGGAAGAAAGAGGAGGCCACGGATCAAGGTCCAGAGATCTAAAAGGAGGCATAGTTGAGGATTGGGATTTTTTGCTGAGTACTTTTCTCCTCTTGTCGAGAGACCAACCTTTATCAAATAATTGAGGCGGTTCATCCAAATGAATTGGGCTGGGTGAAGTGGGCCACTCATCCCCACCTGGGAGAGGAACAATGGAAATGGGCTTTATCGGTGTATCTAAATTTGAATTAAGGGCCTGGGTCGGATTAATTTGTTGGAGCATCTGGTTACTGATTGGGATCACCAAACCGATGTCACCCATGCACTTGTTGGGAGACGGTTCAACTTCGTTCATGAGTGTGTCCTCGGGAAGACCATTTAGATTTGAATTTACATCTACGTCATCAGGTTGGGAATTCTGCATGATCGGAAACTATTCCTTGGAGTTAATGCATTCATGTACATGAGAAGACGATTCATCTACGTTCTTCGGAAATTTTACCGGTGACCGGACCTCCTCCAACACCGCATTAGCCTCCTCCACTATCTCGCCATCTTCAACATCCTCCAGATTTCTCCCTGGTTCTTCCCATGTTGCCGATATACCGTCATCATCCTCATCATCTTCCGAGTTCTCGAGGCCATCTGGGTTTGAGGAACATTCATCTCCGTTATCTTCTTCTTCCTCGTTCGCTTCGCTTGTGGGATAAGCATTCCTAGGATGTGAGGTCTGAATCCTATTGAATGGAGTCCAGTCTCTGTCGAATTCCACCACCCCCACTCTAGCTAGAGTGGATTCAAGAGCAATATCTAACTCACCATTTATGATTTTCCTGGACTTAGTTAGGATGCAAACATATCCAGTGGATAGATCAAAAATATTCCACTCCCCCCCAAAGCTTTCACATGGTTTTCCAAAAGCACCTGCAATTCGTTCATAGTTTGCCTGAGAGCGATATTTTACTGGAACCCCATGAATACATACCCAAGAAAATCTCTCGAATTGCATATCGTCATTAAACCCCGGCTTAAGCCATTTAAACCATTTGCTCCAGTTTGATGCATCATTGTAGAAGGCGGCAGCCTCCCCCGATTTGGTGAATCTAATCAGTAGCTTAAGTCCACCAATATAATATACTGTCCCACTTGTGTTACAGTCAAGTTGTAATATGTTGGGAATGGATGCGAGATGTTGAGCACTTATTGATTCACCAACCAACACCTTATCGTCGAGATTTATTGAACGAGGAGATTGTTTCAGTGATATAGGGGGTGGCGGGGGATGTGGATTTACATGGGATCGGTTCGCAACAATGTCTGCAAAGGATTTATGGCCCAATGGTGTGTGTGCATTATGATGGGACGAGAGTGTTTGAGGAGGAGGAGTTGGCAGTCGTTGGGGCATTACTGGTCGGTTGGAGGTGAAATCAGAGACACCTACTTGTTTTTGGTACCTGGCGATATTTACCTTAAGAATACAGTGTTCACATCTTACTCTACACATGCTTCTCTCAAGGGATTTTGCATTACTAACCCCGATAAATCTCACAAACCCAAATATAGAACCCGATTTGTCTTTCTTACCTCCGATGTAAATGTCTACTATCTTGCCAAACTCTTCAAACGCCCTTCTGATCTTGAGTTTGTTTACGTCACTCGGAAGATTAGAGACAAAAAAACGTTGTGACAGTTGAATGTGCCACCATTTTTGGAGTAGGATTGAATGATTTCCTGCGCACCTCCATCCATTCACCTTGATCACCGCCTGATTTCTCACCTTGACCGTTGGTCTCCCTAGGGAGCATTTTTTGAACTTATACGCTTGTGAATCAATCAAGCTCACATTTGAAGGTGCTTTTTCTTTTGTTCCTCTCCGGTAAACCCTTTGTTTCTATAATATGTCTTTATTTGTTATCTACAAAATGGGCTGTAGGCCTTCGACAACTTTACCTAGGCAACCGTTCGTAAAAGGTTGCTTGATCAAGCATAATGCAAGTTTTTACTGGGCCATTAGCTTTATTTGGTTGTAGTGACTCCATGTGTTAACCTTTCCAATTTCTTAAATTTTAAGATGTAGATTACCAGAAACTAGCATAATAGCTTAAATTTGACTTCTTGAAGTCAAACATTGAGTAACATTTTACATCGACATTCACGATTTCTTCAATAGAGTAAACCAATCATCATATTTCGTTCACATGTGATCATATCAATACCAACAATTCAACATTTGATGACTATACCCAATTGGGTCTTAACTCCATCTTTGCATCCTCAAGATTCCTGTCCAATTCATGTTATGGAGTCTCGGGGTCGCCATTGACCAAACGTATTACTCGGATCGCACTCTGTTGCCCTTTAATTCTATCCTCTTTTGCTAGTTTCAAAAGAGGCTGCATGCACACCACCTTCTTCCATAATCAATCTAATGCACGAAGTGTTGCCGCCGCGTTGGCTCGACAATCGAGGTTACCGTAAGTAAGGAGCAAGATGTTCTCCCATATCAAACAACGTTGGGGCTGATTGGCGGCGATAGGCTGCAACCAGAAGAACTCATCCCGACGTTCTTGGTCAACATAAGGATTCATGTAACAGAGGAGTCATAACACGTCTCCGATAATATACCCAATCTGTTGTGATGATTTCGCAATGGCTTTAGCCGGGATGATGGTGAACAACCGCAGGAACTGGTTGGCTTGGCATTTGAATACAAGTTGCAGCGTCTTGTGTAAAACCTGTTCTGCATTATCGATGATGAGGCGGGTAGGTCGTTCATAAGGGTCATTGCTTACACGTGCGACTTCACGGAGGATAGGGACGAGCTTTTTTGTTTTTGTTTTGATATCGGCGCATTCCTGTTGGAATTAGCATGCAAAATTTGCCTCTTTTATGATTTGATCAGCCAACTGAATCACTCCTGAGACGTTGGGTTTTACGATGTCCTTCATCGCCAAGGCGGACCACCTCCGTCGTGCTGTTGGAAATTTAAGAGAGAGAAAGTGAAAGGTTAGAGAAAGAAATGGCGGGTGGTTTCCAAAATCAATAGCGACGTTTGTTGAAAATAAAGAAATGATATTTATACTATGAAATGCTATTAAAACATTTCTGTGATTGTATAAATTAAGAGTCTTTTGGATTATGCTGAAAGGGTTTGGTTTAATTTTTAAAAACACACCTATAAATGAAGAGTGGGGACTGGGGACGGGGTGGCGATGAGTGGCGGGAAAACCGAGGGAAGAAATGCTGCACATTGTTAAATGGAAATTATTTTGCATTAAAAACACGATCATATATCATTTCTTGTTAAAAGAAAAAAAATGATTTTTTTAAACTTGAGCTAAAATAAATAAATAGGACTTTTATGTTAAAAAAAATATTGGAACTAAAATGTAATTTTCCGAAAATATTAAGATTTTTCTGACAATTTCTCAATTACTTATTAAAAAATAAATTCTTTAATTAAATTAAGTGTATTAGTATTTCGAAGTTTTAATAAATGAACCTAAAAAGACGGTTACAAACTAAAGCACACTATGGATCAATTTGGGTTGGATTCGTTTTTAACAAATTTTAAATGACTTGAAAATTTCAACCTAAATTTTCAATCCAACCCAACCTGATGAGTTAATAGGTTGTCATCGTGTTGATATATTTATGTTTTTTTTCCAACCCAACGTATTAAATAAATAAGTTGAACTCTGATTATCTGTTTAAAACTAGAAATGTAAATAAAATATAAAAAAATTACACCTAATTAACTTAGTTTAAAACCCAAATAAATATTTAAAATAAGATAAAAGGATGATCACAATTCAAAATCTTTCCGAACTTCTTATTCGTTGATTTATTTTTGTGTCATTGTATTGTATGAAATGGTTCCATCGGTGCACAGAAACAAAGCCTTATATAATTTAATAATTTTATAGGGTTATAGTAATACGGTAAAGCATAGTGCTATATATATATATATATATATATATATATATATATATATATATATATATATATATATATATATATATATATATAAAATAGGTTGTCGGGTTGAAAACATGTCGTTAATTTTTATCGAATCCAACTTATTTAATTAAATGGGTTAGACGGGTTGACAATTTTAACTTAAACGGATTGCAAATTTAAACCCAACCCGCTAATTTTAAGTTGGATTTAGGTTGAATTGGTAGGTTGAACCGCTTTTTATCACCTTTATTAAAAACTACAAATTAGTCAAATAAGAAGTTTTAACTTTTCGTTAGTGATGTTCTAGACAAAACTTAAAAAGTTGGTTATCAGTGGTTTTTGTTTTACGGTTATAATGGTTATTATTTGTTATTAATAAATTATTTTAAATCAATTATTATTTAAAAGATATTATTTAGGTATCATTAATTTAAATAAATATATGACCTTATAAACTGTATTGATTTAATTTTAATTTTAATTTTAATGTTATTTAGTTTAATATAATTAAAGTGGAAATTTAAAATGGATAATCAATAAGTTGATATGTGACATGACATTAATTAGTGACCTAATATGGTGACACATGACAAA
The DNA here is from genome assembly GCF_002870075.4 of Lactuca sativa. Lineage (NCBI taxonomy): Eukaryota > Viridiplantae > Streptophyta > Magnoliopsida > Asterales > Asteraceae > Lactuca > Lactuca sativa. The sequence goes on along the minus strand of NC_056625.2, from coordinate 62,929,192 downwards.
AAAAGAATCAACATATTATTTTATTAGAATAAAGATTTTTTTGAACAACAAATCTAATCTATTTCTAAACCTTTTTATTTAAACGAAAAATATTATCTACTCCTAAACTATTTTTTTATTCCACCTTTGTTCACAACAAGACTTAAACAATGAACCTTAAAGAGGAAGAACAACACCTGATACCATTATACTAGAAGTCCTTTGGTAATCTACCGCTAAATTACTTTTTAATATCACATATGTCCACAACGAGACTTGAACCTTCAACCTCAAGTGGGGAGTGCAACACCTAATACTGTTTGGTTAGAAGCCCTTTAATATTATTTGTGTATATAAGTGTAATATGTATAGACGCTAAGTTTACATAAAATTTTAATTTTAGCACGATGTTATTTAAAAAAAAAACATTAACTTTTTACAACAGAGTAATTTTGACATTATAATTTCCAATTTATTTTAATGTTGACAATTTGACCGGTTAACTTAGTTGTCAATTGATGTTGCATGATGATGTGTTAGTTTTTGATGACGCACGATCACATAACACGATGAAGTGCCAATTTTTGGTGACATATGGGAGTCAATATCAAAAAATAAATTAAAATGTAGTGATTTAATTGGAAAAAAAAACAAAGTGTCAAAATTAAACTTTTTTGAAAATCTAGTTTCTTTTGTGTAATTTGTCTTTATTATAACATAATAATCAGGACTTATTGGAGGGTTAAAGATCATTTGTGGGAAAGCTTTAGAGTAAGACAACATAACAAAATTGGTTTATACACATGTAGTGTCATAATCTCGTTGCTATTACTTTGCATTTCAATCTCCGTCTCCTGTATTTTCTTCGACAAAATCATGATTTTAATTGGTCCCAGCCCTTTGATCTCACATAAAGCCCGTAAACACTCTATCTACCTTATTCCATCTATGTTTTTCTGTACAATTGTCAAGCCTCTAATCATATTTCTCTAATAACAGAGCATAACTATGACATTGCTCATGAGATCTTCATCCATTTTTATGTTTTCATGCCCCTCTTTGTTGGGGTTTGATCTTCAATTTAAAGACATGTCACGTTGGTGTTGCTCAGGCCCGACCTGGGCGAGATGGGCTATGGCCCAGGGCAACAAATTTAAAGGGGCATCATTTTAGTCCAACAAACAGTAGTCTACATTTGGCCCAAAAATAATTAGCCCGATAGCCAGCCTAGGGATATCTTTTGTCTCCAGGAGGCAGCGTCGTAAAGGCGTGGGCACGAAGATGAAAATAACTCAAACGACAACATCTGTGACTGGCTGATTGTGAATCGATGCCTAGAAGAACGAACGATGTAGAAGATTAAGGAGTCAAAAAGAACATCTCTAAATTGACAATCCCTATATCACTATATCTAAATTTGTTTTCTTTTTATGATTTCTCATATTCTCCCATTTTTTATATTCAATTTGGCGATTTGTGTCGGTTGGAGTTGGAACTAAGATTGTTAATTGCCTATTTATGGTTCGAAATTCTGATTCTCATATTCTACTAATTTTTTTTATCAAAATTCTGATTTTTTTATTCTCGATTTGTAAGAGTTCGAGTTCAAAGTTGGAGTCTTGGAGTTCGAAATCTTCAGTTAAGAGGTATTTGATTGTTTTCTGTTCGAATTGTGCATCTTTGATTTGATATTTATTTGTTTGATTACACTAATTTGCTTCAAACAATATAATTTTTTTTTGGTTTATTGCAGGAGGAGTTGCAGAGAAGGAGTTCAAATTATGTACCTTTGATTTCTACTTTATTATATCATTGAATATGGAATTTGATGTTGAAGTTTAATCATAGTTGTTTTAATTTATGTTTTATGAAGTTTGATATTGTTTATGTATCTTCAACTCTTTACAGATTTGTCAAGTTAATTTTGGTTTGAGTAAATTAAACAAATGGTCCCTATGGTTTGGGGTAATTTGCGCGCTTGGTTCCTAACTTATTTTTTTAACTCGGAAGGTCCTTATTATTTGTTTTTGTTACGCGCTTGGTCCTTACTGTTTGTTTTTGTTACGCGTTTGGTCCTTATTTTACCTAAAAATATTATTATTTAAATAGAGAAAAATTGTTAGGTAGGTAAGGTAAGGTGAGGGGGTGAGGTTGGAGGTGTGTTTATTTAAATAAATTAAAAAAATCAAAGAAAATTAGTATTTTTAGGTAAGACAGAGACCAAACGCGTAACAAAAACAAACAGTATGGACCTTCCGAGTTAAAAACATAAGTTAGGGACCAAATGCATAAATTATCCTAAACCATAGGGACCATTTGTGTAATTTAATCTTTTGGTATTGTCTACAAACTTCATGTCTTCTAAAAGTCGCTGTAACCCTTCTTATTAGAGCATATCCGCTTTTAGTTAAGCTAATGTTTTCCAGAAACATTGTTTTGTTAGTAAATTTATCAAAATGTGAAAAATTAATAGTCATTTAAAAAATAACCTTATATTTTAATACAAGTATATCTTTTAGCTATTTGATATGGATGCAAATAAGATTATTTACCATTTTGTTCGTTGATGACATGATGTTGTTATGTTGTCCATCCTTCTTTTATTCCTAAATTTTGATGTTTATTTGATATGAATTGATTTGGCGTTTCCTTGTTGTATCTTATATTGTTCTCTTGAAAATGCAGCAGCTTGCCAAGGAAGATGCTCAAAGGATGACAAAAGAGCCCTTCATCATCTATAGTTACTAGTTTGGAAAAGTTTTTGTTTAAAAACATTTGGTCTTAAGTGGCTATTTATTTTAAATTCATGAAGGCAAAATACATGTTCTTGATTACGCACAGTTGATTCAATTTGATTTTGTTACCATCATATGTTAAACAAGTAGATGGTGTTCAATTGATACATTTAACGGTAAAATCATCATGATATGTACATATATTATGTTAATAGTCCATTATACATATGAGACTTCATTCACACTCATTTTGTGAGAGTTGGATTCTACAAGTTTTTGTTTATAAATGTCTTACACACTTTTGTTTATTTTTTGTTTATATATGTGTCGGGTACTTGGGTTTGTCATACAGAGCAAACATGTTACATATGGGCATTATTTTATTATCTCGTCTTGGATAGGGAAAACCAACGGACCGGCCCTGGTGTTGCTACAACGTTTTATTTGTCAAAATGGTTCCATTTTATGTTGATGATGTTTTATTTCAAATTTACATTGTTGTGTAAGAATGTTGGTGTGACTTATTGTTCATCGGCTATTAGAGTTTACTAATCAGATTCATCTCAAAATAAAAAGTTCTAATTATTTGTTTGTTACAAATTTATGATAGCAACTAATGCTTAAATTTTGTAGTCACAAATGGTAGTCGATACAACTTCTTTTCTTAATGTACAAAATTCATAGCTCCAAACCATACTCTCTATATAAATTTTCATTTCGTCTACTTTGCGTGAAAAGTCATTTTGACTTCTCCAAATTTACACATTTAACATTAGACTTTAGCCTTCTATAATAATTAATAACTAGACCCTACTTAAGGTTTAAAGCCATTTTACCTACAATATTATTATATTAACTCTTAATTAGCAGGACAAATCATCGGGTGTGAATCACAATTGGGAAATTGATAGTAACATATTAGGTAATTACTATAAAAGTCTTAAGTTTTACATTCATAGTGGAGAAAAGTATCTTCTATTTTTAACCTATTATCCGGTCATTCTTTTTTTGTGAAAAAAATAAAAGCTTTTCAGAAAACTTATAGTTTTTATTTAAAAGAAAACTTAAGGCTTTTTCCAACCAAGTGTATAAAACTTGGAACTTTTTTGGTATTTGCCATTCCTTTCGACAAAAAGATTTATATACACAAAATTTGTAAATCTATAAAAAAAATTATTTAATGTTTAAACATATAAATAGTAAATATTATATATCTTACTATATTATTATATAAACCTTACTATTTACAAAAATAGATTTAAAACGTCCAAACCATTAAACCAATAGTACAACTATCTATGCACAAATAAATTTATCTTTATTAAAAAATGAAAATATAATTTCCGCCACTTAAGGACACGATTCCTATCCTAATTTTGGAAATGGGAATCATTCAAATCAAATGGGGTGTAACACATTATTTTAATCCTGTAACAACTCGAAGTTGTTCATTGCCGAAAACCCCGTTCTACCCGTAAAGATTCGCCGAATATCAATTCGTTCCAATTTCGTTTTTGGGTTAAATTAATTAAACTTATATGTTTATTTGATGCTAATGAATGTTCAAACCCCTTAGGAACTCATGAAATTAGCCCAAAATAGTTATTTCAAAAATTTTAGAAACGTTCCCGCCTAGTAACGGAAACTTAATCGGGTGCGACCAAAAGCCCCGTTTAATGTCGGTATCGGGTAAAATTCCACTGTGTCCAATATTTGAGACCTATTTAAACATGTTTAAACATTCATTTGAAGCTTTTGCTTCCTCTCTCTACTCTCTCTCTAACCTCTCTCCTAAATCTAAGTTCAAGGGTCCAAAACTCAATTTTAAGGCTTCAAATCTCTAAGGTACCTTCCTAAACTCATTGTATAGCATATTTGACCTTCAAATTCGGGATTAAAACATGAATTAAGGCCTTGTATATGTGTTTACGGCCCAGGAAGGAGCTTAGGTTGTAAACACATAGTTAACGGGTTTTTAAGCCCTAAAACCCCTCCTAGACCCCAACAAGACATAAATATGACTTCTAGAATTTTGGTTTTAGCCTTGGAACACTTTAAACATAAAATTTGAGGGACAAATGAGAGTTTACGGCCAAGGCTTATGCTTGGGCCGTAAACCCTTCACATTTGGGGAGTAAACTCCTCTAAAAGTGTTAGAATGTCACTTTAACACCCCTAAAGCCTTCGAATAAATTCTAGAAGTGTATGCAAACAAGTTTTAGACCTTTAAACATAATAAATCTCACCTCAAGAGAGTTCACGGCCAAGAGGGAGGTCTCATGGGCCGTAAACTCCAAAAACACATCAAAAGTCCCTTAAAAATTCATGTAAGGCCTTGGAACAATTTTAGGAATCATATGTGATTTATTTGGAGTCATTAAAACACTTATTCAAGGGTGCATAGGAGTTTACGGCCATAAGATCCATGCTAAGTCCGTAAACTCCCTTAAATATGGTCATTGGTGTTTTTAAATTAATTCCAAGCCCTTAAACCAACCCTAGAATTTTTCCCTTTAAGTGTTTTAAGCCACTTTGCACCATAAACCACCCCACCATGAGTTTACGGACGTAAACTCATGGGGAATGGGTGTTATGGGCCGAAAACTCATGTATGAGTTTACTCTTGAAGAGTAAACTCCATTTCCCGGTCATTCAAGTCCTTAAACGCCACCCGGGTCCCTCCAAACACTTGCAATGGGGTGTTTCCGCGACTAAAAGTGTTTGTCCCTAACAATTAAATAATCTAAGTCCTAATTAGATACAAATGTGTATCTTTTCATTATACATACGAACCTCGTGCGTTTGCAAGTCCCGAACCAACGTTTAACATCCGAAATCGTCACATTTCTCGTCCGGTGAGTTCATACCCCTACCCCTTTTAAATGGTTTTTCAATGTTTTCAGGGGGGAATACAAGCAAAATATAAATGTTTTCAAAACATAACTTTGATATATTTCAAATAATATCTGGCAAACTTATAAATACTTTTACCCCTTATGTATTATGCTGAGCATAAGGGATGATTTATCAACTACAACTAAATGAATTTTAGTTAAGGAAATAACCAAACTAATCAAATTATTATGGGAATAATTTGGGGTTCTTTAGTTTTCGTTTTATCATGTACTGATATGTGTATAAAGTTATTAGATAAACTATGTTTGATTCAGTTTATCTCCGCATCATTTGAATGTATTGCCAGATAGTTTCATTGTATGTATCTGTATTCATTGTATTATGTTTCATAATCTTTTATATATGTTTGATATCATATGAAAACCCTGTGAATAGTTTAGTACTAGCTTGTGAGTTCGTCATTACTCTTTATGGATGATCAGTAAATCCTCCCCGGAAGTGTAACCAGAGTCTCCTGGAGGGAGAGCGAGGAATTTGTGAATAGATCTATTCGGGACTGACAATCCCACACCTTAACTGCTAGCTACAATTAGGCGGGCACGCCTGGGGTGACAAATTCTGGATATCGTCTGACGTCTGACAAGCGTCAAGGAGGTCTCGTTGTCGTATCAGCATGGTTACCCGACTCACAATATGTATTAATATAAGATTATTCACGACTTTGGTTTTGGATTTGATTTTATATCAATCTTTTATCTTTAGATCTTATATCTAGTACGGGATGGTAATCCCATGGTTTTTGGTTTATAGGATTCATATCTATTGCAGGATATTATTCATATGGTTAGAATCTATATCTAGTTCGGGATAGTGATCCCATGGTTTTATATCTAGTTCGGGATAGAAATCCCATGGTTTTAACAAACTATCTTGTAATTAGTCCGGGATGGTAGTCCCATGGTTTTCACTCTATATTTTCAAGTATATCAAACTATCTTGTATCTAGTCCGGGATGATAGTCCCATGGTATTAAATCTATATGTAGTACGGGATGTTAGTTTCAAGGTTTTCAAACTATTTTCCATCTACAGTTCACGTATATTAAAGTATTTTATATCTAATTCGGGATAGTAATCCCAAGGTTCTCAATATATAGTTTTGTGTATTAAACTATACTATGTGATATTAAATCGGTCTTGTATTTAGGAAAATATGGGATTTTCCTGGGGTAACATATAGCGCGTAATTGAACTGTAATGAAAGATAACTAAACTGTTTTACATAAGAAAATATGGGATTTTCTTGGATAACAAACTTTTTCGGAAAACTAAAGGAAACCGGTACATTTTTTTTTTTTGAAAACAAACATCTTATGAACTCACCAGCTTTATGCTGATTTTCAAACCGCTTGTATTCTCAGGTCCACGTTAGACAGGTACCCGACGATATCTTTTGGTGAAGACGGAGTGCTCAGAAGACTCGATCTACTTTTGTTCATATGATATATGTATAACACTTGTACAATTTACTTTTGAACCAAATGTAAGCTTTCAAATATATGTAATGTAATGGTTGTTTACTTTGATTACTATGTGCATTGGATTTGATACTCAACGTGGAGTCAACCCCGGAAACGTTTCCGCCTTTGGTTTTCGGGGTGTGACAAATCCTAAGAGGGTGTTTGGCATTGCTTTTAAAACATCTTTTGGCTTTTAACTTTTCAGAAAAAGTTGAAAAACATCCAAAAGATGTTTGGCTATTGAAAAAGATCTTTTGAAAATGACTTTTTGTATTGAAGGAAAAGAGAACGTTTCAAAAGTCACAAATCCTATCTTTTTGTGACTTTTGAGACTTTTAATCTGAAAAGTTAACTTCTATGCCAAAAGCAAATACAAACACTTTTTAAAAATTTTCTTTTGAAAAAAATCACTAAACAAAAAGTCCTTTTTGAAAAAGGACTTTTAACTTTAAAAAGTTTTCCCAAACACCCCCTAAATCCCCAGATCTCGATCACCTTCCCGAATATCTCAAACCCATCCCATATATACCGACCTCTAATCGGCTAAACCTATTCCCTATACATAACACAATCTTGATCTATGATTCCCTAGAAACTCTCTAGCTTGTCTCCCCCGTTATCTCTACTAACCCTAAATATGGCTCCTCCATTGGCCCTAAAGCAACTGCTGCACCTTCTCCCTTTCCGTGTCTCTCTAAAAACCTATCACATGCCACGATCTGTCTCCCTTCTCCGCCATATATATATTGATGGGTTTTAGCCATAAGAACTTTCCTATGTGCGCACGCAAAACCCTAATGCTTGGATCTAGGCTTTCTAATTAAACATGCTTTGAATCCAAGACTTCTAATGACTAATTAGGTATAAAACAATACAAAATCAGATCTAGAAGTTTACCTTTGAATCTCTTGTTTTGATCTTGTTGTCTTGGAGCTCTAGAGTCACAATTGTCACTCCTATAATGGCTTACAAACACCAAATAGCAAAGAAGATGATTTGAGAGAGAGGAGAGGGAAGAAATTCGGCCAGGGTTTCTTTTCTTTTGAAGTGATGCCGATTTCCTTTGACCATGGGGTCTATTTATACTTGTAGACTCCTTAAGGGTTTCAACTTAAACCCTAGTTGGATAATCTTCTCTTAAAGTAATCCAAATTCTTTCCTTAGATAAGCATTGGACGATTTGAGGCTATCCCTAGCCCTAGAATCCGTCCACCCTTCATCCAATAAGGATTTACAGTCTAAAGTGTAACTATCAAACAAATGACAATTTATACCCTCTTATTTAATTAATCTCTTTAAGTCACCAAATTAATCCTAATTAATTCTATGACTTATATTAATCAAATAACAATATTATTATTCCTTATATTATTCTCATAATATATTAATAATATTTATTCTCTCATAATAAATCATCCTATCAAGTTGCTATGGTGAAGGCAACCCAAAAGGACCATGCACAATCGGGTCAAATACTTGCCTAATATAGTTGCAAGCCTTAGACACTATTCCAACAGTCTCCCACTTGGATAAGTCTAGTAACTATATGCACAAGTACAATCCGATTCGCAATCGTAGCTCTCAAAGACGCTGTCAAACTCTGATCTAATCAATCTTGTCCTTTAGATAAGGGATCGTACAGTCCTCTGTTAGATATCATGCTGGCAATTCTATGGAATGATTAGTCTAGCATTTAGGTTTCTCAATCTCTGATTTATTTGACATAGAACTTAATCGAACACATCAATTCAGTTCTGACCGGGCCCGACACATAAGTCAAATCAAATCATCGAGCGGCCGAGATATCGCTTTTACCTTCTTAGGATAAAAGTTACAGATAAACTTCGACTTATATGCATTTACTTATTCATTAATCAACTATACACAACAATGCGTTTTATAACACCGAGTTACTGATGCGTTTCCGCATTATCAATGTACAATCAATTAACAAATAACAAACAATATATCTAGGTTTTAAGACTATATGATATTATCGTCTTGCGATCACCCTTTTATATCATATTCCATATGGTGATTCCAGCAAGCGCGAGTTTGTTCCAATGCTCAAAACTAGTTCATAAGCACTCATGAATGTTGCAGCAACCCTTTGCTATGTCTAACACCATTTAGACAATCTACACACCAATTCATAACAATCTTCATTCATATCTACTTCCAACATATGAACGATTGTGGAGCATTTGAACAATTCGTTTATTCCTAATAAATTCAATTATTCTGGAAGTCAAAACATGCAAAGTGAAACAATAGCTAAACAATTAACATAAGATAGTAACATTACTCATAAATAAAACTCCTTTATTTAATCATCAAATGTTAATTACATTTATCTATTACACGTTTCTAATACTATCTAATCTATGCTAATATCATCCTTCAGCCCAATACTCCTAGCATGCTGCAAGTGCTTAACCCTACTCAGTCCCTTCGTAAGCGGATCTGCTGGGTTATCTTCTAATGATATCCTCTTCACTACGAGTTGTCCTTCTTCTACACGATGTCTGATGAAGTGATATTTTCTATCGATATGTCGTGATCTACCATGATCCCTCGGTTCCTTGATCAAGGCAACTGCTCCTTCGTTATCACAGAAAATCTCCATGGGCTCCTTTATGGCAGGTACAACTCCAAGATCACAGATGAAGTTCTTTAGCCATATTTCCTCCTTCGACGCTTCGCTCGCTGCAATGTACTCTGATTCGCATGTTGAATCAGCTACAGTTTCCTACTTGGAACTCTTCCATGTCACTGCTCCTCCATTCAGGGTAAAGACCCAGCCCGACTGCGAACGGTAGTTGTCCCTGTCGGTCTGAAAGCTGGCGTCACTATACCCTCACACCTTCAAGTCATTACTCCCTCCGAGGACTAAGAACCATTCCTTCGTCCTCCGAAGGTACTTAAGGATATTCTTTACCGCAATCCAATGTGCTCTGCCAGGATTCCCTTGATATCTGCTAACCATGCTCAAAGCGAAGGCTACATCAGGGCGAGTACAAGTCATGGCATACATGATTGATCCAACTGCAGAAGCGTATGGTACTCGGCTCATTTCTGCTATCTCTGCTTCAATACTCGGACTTTGAGTCTTACTCAACTTGGCATTACTTTGTATCGGTAATTCTCCCTTCTTTGAGTTTTCCATACTAAAACGTTTTAGTACCTTTTCCAAGTAAGTGTTCTGACTATGTCCAATTAGTCTCTTACTTCTTTCTCTTGCTATCCTTATTCCCAAAATGTAAGAAGCCTCTCCGAGGTCCTTCATAGCGAAGCACTTCCCGAGCCAGGACTTAACTTCCTGCAGAGTCGGGATGTCGTTTCCTATGAGCAATATGTCATCGACATATATAACGAGAAAGCTTACTATACTCCCACTGGCTTTGACATATACACATGATTCATCTTCGCTTCGTACAAATCCAAACTCTTTAACTTTTTCATCGAAGCAAAGATTCCATCTGCGAGACGCTTGCTTAAGTCCATAAATGGACTTCTCAAGCTTACACACTCTATTCGGATGCTTCGGATCCACAAACCCCTCTGGCTGAGCCATGTAAACATCCTCAGCCAACTTTCCGTTAAGGAAAGCGGTCTTGACATCCATTTGCCAAATCTCATAATCATGAAATGCGGCAATCGCTAGCATCACTCTAATAGATTTTATCTTCGCAACTGGTGAGAAGGTCTCATCATAGTCAACTCCGCGAGTTTGAGTAAAGCCATTTGCAACCAATCGCGCATTATACGCGTGTACGTTTCCATCCACGTCGGTCTTCTTCTTGAAGATCCATTTGCACCCAACGGTCTTACGTCCGGGCACATTATCAACCAAATTCCAAACTTGGTTATCATACATGGATTGGATCTCGCTAACCATTGCCTCTTTCCATTTCGCAGACTCCGGGCCTGCCATGGCTTCCTTATAGTTATTAGGTTCATCAAGGTTTATTTGTGTACCGTCACTAATATACGTGTCCCCTTCGGTAGTAATATGAAAACCATAAAAATGGGGTAGAACTCTAACTCCATCGGAACGTCTAAGAGGTAAGGACTCGTCAATCGGTTCAACCGGAGTTTCCTCCTCGGGTTGAGTGCCATCGGTAGAGATTCCTTCATCTATCGAATCTTGAATCTCTTCAAGCTCGACTTGCCTCCCACTGTCTCCTTGGCCTATGAGTTCTCGCTCTCGGAAAACTCCTCTCCTCGCAACAAAGACAACATTGTCCTTCGGTCTATAGAAGAGATACCCAAAGGATTTCTGCGGGTAGCCGATGAAAATACATCGCTCACTTCGAGGTTCGAGCTTGTCGTGAGTATCTCGTCTTACAAAAGCCTCGCAACCCCAAATCTTGATATGTGCCAATGAGGGAGCTTTCCTTGTCCATATCTCGTGAGGTGTTTTGGCAACCTTCTTAGTAGGTACTCGGTTAAGGATATGGGCGGCAGTCTCTAAGGCATACCCCCAAAAAGAGATTGATAGTGAAGCACGACTCATCATAGAGCGAACCATATCCAATAAGGTTCGATTACGCCTTTCTGCCACACCATTCAATTATGGTGTCCTAGGTGGCGTCAATTGTGAAACTATTCCACACTCCTTGAGATAATCGTGGAATTCAAGACTTACGTACTCTCCTCCTCGATCAGACGGAAGCATCTTGATTTTCCTGCCCAGTTGATTCTCCACTTCATTCTTGAACTCTTTGAACTTTTCAAAGGTTTCTGACTTTTTCTTGATTAAATAGATATACCCATATCTACTATAGTCATCGGTAAAAGTCACGTAGAAGCGGTTCCCATCCTTCGTGGTTGATCTAAACGGTCCACATACATCGGTATGTATTAGGTCCAATAGACCCTCACCCCTTTCACACGTACTCGTGAAGAGTGACTTAGTCATCTTTCCAAGTAAACAAGACTCGCATGTGTCATCTTCCCTAAGGTCGAATGACTCCAACACTCCATCCTTTTGGAGTTGGGCTAGGCGTTTCTTGTTGACATGTCCAAGACGACAATGCCACAAGGATGCTCTATCCATACTATTGGAAGAATCTATGTTCAAAACATCATTTCCTAAGTTATCAACAATCATAACAGTTTCATAAATTCCATTACATGGTATAGCTTCAAAATAAAAGACACCATTTAGATAAGCTAAAATAGAACCATTCTCATTATTAAAAGAAAATCTAAAACCTTGTCTAAACAAACCATGAAATGAAATGATGTTTCTAGCCATTTCTGGCGAATAGCAACAATTGTTCAAATCTAAACATAAACTATTCCTAATCACTAAAGAATACACTCCAATCTTGGTCACAAGTGACGATCTTCTTTTCCCCATGATTAGATTGATCCTTCCTTGCTCCACATCCCTACTTCTTCTTGGTCCCTGCACATTAGAGCAAATGTGGTAACCACAACCGGTATCAAGAACCCAAGAAATAGCATGATTAGAATCGTTAGATTTAATTGTGTATATACCTGCGAAAGATGGCTTGATCTTTCCCTCCTTGATGGCTTGCAGGTACTCTGGGCAACTTCTCTTCCAATGTCCTATCTTGTGGCAGTGGTGGCACTCTGCCTCCTTCGGGTTAGGGCAGGGTTTAGCAGGATCAACTTTGGTCCCACTAGAAGAGGCACCATCTTGGGCTTTAACCTTACGATAGTTCTTAGACGAAGCCTTCCTCTTCTTTCCCTTTCCTTGTCCAATAGCCAAGACACGAGCAGCGGGCGGATTGGGAGTTGGTGCAACAGACTTGTCCTTGAAGTTGCTCTCAGCGACCCTCAAGAGACCTTGGAGTTTGCTTAGGGTGACCTCCTCTTTGTTCATGTGGTAGGTCATCCTAAATTGATTGTAGCTCGGAGGCAAAGAGTGAAGCACCATGTCGATCGCCAAGTTTTCCCCAAAGTCAACATTTAACTTGCGAAGGCGGTCGACATACCTTTGCATCTTTTGCAGGTGCACGGTAAGAGACTCTCCATGACCCATCTTAGCGGAAATCATGTTAGTGAAAATCTCATAACGCTCTTGTCTCGCGTTTTGGTGGTATCTCTCCAATAAGTCTTGATGCATCTCGTACGGGTACATGTCCTCATAGGACTTTTGGAATTCGGAGTTCATGGTGGCTATCATGATGCAATGTACCTTCGTTGCATCGCGCTCATGAGTTTCAAAAGAGGTCATTTCAGCCGGAGTAGCAATTTCAGGGTTAATTTTCTCGAGCTTCTCATCGAGGACATACTCCTTATCCTCATAGCGAGCAATGGTGCGAATGTATCTTATCCATTCGCTAAAGTTCGTTCCATTGAAAGTGACCTTTTGACAAAGGGTCATCAATGTAAAAGAACTAGCAGCAGCGTTGTTTGCGTTCAACATCTACAAATAGAAAGGACAAAGACAGATTAGAATATGAATCCCTAATTATCACCCGGTAAGAAAAATTAGGGCTAGGATCCAACAACAATATTTACATATTAGAAAAGGGATGTCGTAATCCAACATGCAAATAATATGAAGGTAAGTGAATGACGATTCACTAATTCTCCACCATAAAAACATAACTTTAAGTCTTAAATGTATTGAGAATTCCTAGGTTCGGATGAGATTCATTGAAACTATTCAATGGCATGTTTAAATCTCGATATGCCCCTCTTGTTTGTGACTGGGATACCGAGGATCACAAAGCGGGTGTGAATTACCACGCAAATTCACATGGTGCCTTCATTGTAACAATCACCTATTCGATGTGCCGGTAAACCACACACGCTCCATCGAACTATGATAAACAATGAATCACCCTTTGCCACCTTTGCTTAGAACCAATTAGTGTGCCGGTAAACCACACACGCTCCACTAACTTCTTAGCAAGGGTGCAAAGTGTAATTTCATGGGATTGCATCAATTCACTTTTCCTAAAGTAACTAGGATTGGGAAATTTTAAAAACATGTAGTTACTTTGTATTTCATATTATACTTTTAATGAGAGGATGAGGTTGCTCTATCCTACCCGTTCGGCTAACGACCCTCCACCGATTAAGCAAGCGGTGGGTGTGAGTGTACACCCATTAAGCGCTGTTTTATAGGCCGCAACCTTATACCCACCTTCTAGATCGACTTCGTGAATGAGGCCTACTAACGGTAAGACTAGCATTTTAGTTATACATACGTACATATATATATATATATATATATATATATATATATATATATATATATATATATTAATCTTGTAATATTATATTAGTATAGGGTCGTATTTTAAACTTTTAAAAATCTAGGGTTTGAAATTTAAATTGTCTAAATTAAAACTTTTAATCACAAAACATAAATTTCAAAACTTGAGGACAAGTTTTAAACATTTAAAACATGAAGGATCAAATACCAAATAATTTTAATTAACAATTAATTCCATAATTATCCATATTTGATTTATTCAAGATTTCTTGCAAGATAATTACCAATTTAATCAAAATAATTAAATAATTATCACATAAGGAAATTAAATATTTTATTAGTTGATAAATATCTTTAATTAGATCAAGATTATAGTCATATATATCAGAAAATCGGATTAAGGTTGATCTAATATGATAAAGGCAAGTTTCCATAAGATAAATATGAAAAAATCCTGAATCTGGTCCTTCCTGACGCTCGAACTCGTCGAGTTCCCAACTGGACTTGTCGATTCAGGCCAACTCGTCGAGTCCACCATGGGACTCGTCGAGTTTATGACACAGAGACACAAAATTCGAAATTTGCAAACAAGATTCAAACAAACAAGCAATAATTTAATAGAAACCAATCTAGTCTCTGATACCACTGATGGGTTTTAGCCATAAGAACTTTCCTATGTGCGCATGCAAAACCCTAATGCTTGGATCTAGGCTTTCTAATTAAACATGCTTTGAATCCAAGACTTCTAATGACTAATTAGGTATAAAACAATACAAAATCGGATCTAGAAGTTTACCTTTGAATCTCTTGTTTTGATCTTGTTGTCTTGGAGCTCTAGAGTCACAATTGTCACTCCTCTAATGGCTTACAAACACTAAATAGCAAAGAAGATGATTTGAGAGAGGGGAGAGGGAAGAAATTCGGCCAGGGTTTCTCTTCTTTTGAAGTGATGCCGATTTCCCTTGACCATGGGGTCTATGTATACTTGTAGACTCCTTAAGGGTTTCAACTTAAACCCTAGTTGGATAATCTTCTCTTAAAGTAATCCAAATCCTTTCCTTAGATAAGCATTGGACGATTTGAGGCTATCCTTAGCCCTAGAATCCGTCCACCCTTCATCCAATAAGGATTTATAGTCTAAAGTGTAACTATCAAACAAATGATAGTTTATACCCTCTTATTTAATTAATCTCTTTAAGTCACCAAATTAATCCTAATTAATTCTATGACTTATATTAATCAAATAACAATATTATTATTCCTTATATTATTCTCATAATATATTAATAATATTTATTCTCTCATAATAAATCATCCTATCAAGTTGCTATGGTGAAGGCAACCCAAAAGGACCATGCACAATCAGGTAAAATACTTGTCTAATATAGTTGCAACCTTAGACACTATTCCAACATATATATATATATATATATATATATATATATATATATATATATATATATATATATATATATATATATATATATATATATATATATATATATATATATATATATATATATATATATATATATATACTTATTCTTTTTCTATCCAGTGAGTTTTTTTGAATCTTTGATGACTGTGACAGGAAGGTGAACTGAATGGAGGTATAGGAATGAAATTGAAGTCATGACGTGGAACAAGAACATGGATGAAAAATATGGTGCTTTATTTTGTTTGAATTTTCCGCCTCTTTTAACGAGCTATATTCGTTACGATATGAGTAAGCACGTACTTGATTTTCATATTTTCTTATTTATTTGTTCCGTTTTATAATTAATTGGCATATTTCTGGGACGGGACTCCTTCAATTTGTTTGGAGTTATACCCTAAAACTAAAATATGGTTATAGTGTCAATAGTAACTTTGATTTGGGTGAACTCAATACATAATTTAAGTTGTTTTCTTAATGCAGCCTCTTATTCCCTTCTTTTCGCAAATTCAAAATCTATTTTATGACTCCAATTATGGCATGTTTAATTGTAGTATTTTTGATATAAGACTGAGATTGTTTTGCTTTTGTTCTTCTATAAAGGAAAACCATGGAACCTGACAATGATCATCCACAAAAGGTCTTGGTCTCATATTTTAATTTCAATCCCCCTTGTTAGCTTTTGGTGGTCTACTTGTTTACCATTGAACATGATTTTTTTTATATGGGAGATTTTTCTACTGAGCTTTTGGTGGTCTACTTGTTTACCATTGAACATGAAACTTTTTTATATGGGAGATGTTTCTGCTGAACTGTGATGCTTCCTAAGAAGGTAAAGCTAAGGGCATGGAAGCAATTGCCAACAGTTTGTTCGTGTCTCTTCTTTATATGCATTTTTAGCGCTATTTTATGGTCAGCATCAATTTTATATTTTAATTGAAATTCCATTAATTCTTCCTATGTACTTTGTGATAATCAGGTAACCTAGAGGAAGTAATTTAGGATATCACTGAGGCTATTATGTTTGCTTCGTCTATAATGTTTGCAACCAGAGCTAAAATGTAGTTTTGAGGTTTTACTGTCTATATCAAAATGAAGAAACCAAATTATGCTATTCATGCGAGATACTGATGCTGCTTCACAGGGTCACTTATTTTTTGATGAAAAATTAATATATGATGTTAATTTAGAAGTTTTGGTTCTTAGTTTAACATTTTTTTTGGTTTGAAGAAATTTTGGGTCTTAGTTTAACATGTTGTCTTGATTATTATATGGACAAAAAGTTTTCCAAAGTACCATGTTTCAAATTTCTTAACCATTATGAAACAAGTCATCTTACACTTGCTTTGTTTTCTGTTTATATGTCTTTTAAGCAGAGGAATGCAAGTCTTCATAGCATGATACATTCATCCATCTAATCTTCTCTATCATGTATATTTTTAGTTATAGGACTACATTTTGTAAGTTCTTCTAGATTTTGACAGAGCGATTAACTTGCATATCGAACAAATTATCCATGGATCAAAAGGAAGAGAGAGAGACATAGATTAACAATATTTTTACTTTTTTTTCCCTTTTATTTAGTTTTTGATGGACAGAAAATAAGTGACTATGAAGAGGGAATGAAAAGCATTAAAGATGGATACATAGATTAATGCCTTACTCTAACCTTTTAGATTTTAACAAAATAATGGCCTAAACATCAGCAGGTAGTTGCGATGACCCTCGTGGTAGTAGCGATGACCCTCGAGTGCAACCATTATTGGAAGATTTTATCCATGGGTAATTTTTACAATGGTAATTTCTTACATAAATTTTTACTAATAAGATATGGGTTAAATTGAGCATTATGATCATGCAAAAAAAAAAAAAAAAAAAAAAACAAAAAAAAAACAAACAAACAAATGCAACACTAATTATCTATGTTAAATGCTAAAACTATTAGCATTACGAGTTGGGTTAAATGCAAAAAATAGCATCGTTGAAACCAACGAACTAGCTTTTTTCCCCACCCTCGAACTTACTTATGATATTGAAACTAACGAACTAGCTTTTTCCTTGATCCCTGACCTTGAACACTAGCCGTCTCCAATACCCAAGCCCCAAACCACAAACCGTAAATACTACTCCAAACTCTCCAATACCTTAAAGACGTAGGTCCTAGGCGATTGTTTGGATCGCCTATGTTTGGACCGGCCGTGATGATGAACCGGTTTTTATTTTCTGCGTTGAACAAATTGTATACATAAATTGTAATCCGCCTACCGATCTAATATTTTAGATCAAAATTAACTGCTATATATATATTTTTCTCAAACACAATATTGGTTATTGAAACGGGCTCTCTACTGGTCGCCGATAAATTCTATATCCACATGCTTCGGGTCAATATTTGGGTCGGGGCACGGAATGCGTGGGGAGCCGATTTCGGGAGGTAGGTGGGACGAATTTGGTCAAAGCTTTGTTTGGTCCCAAATGGTCAAAATAGAAAAAGATTGTCCAACAACAAAAAATATTCTACCACAACACCCAAATACAATCAATATTCAAGTACATACACGACAGTTTCTAAACCTAGTTTAATGCAAAAACACATAAGGTATATGCATAAATGGAGCGATTGTACCTAATCCAAGGTTGAAGACTTTATTTTTTTAGGTTGTCTTATATGTAACAAAAGCTTCTTTATAGCTTGGATTAAAACAATCTTTTGCACGTAACACTCATCATATAAAAACGCAAACTGTTGTTACAACACAAAAAGGAAACAATGCCTTTTAATGCATAATACAAACATATTAACATTGATTTACCATTGAAAGAGATTAATTTAAGCCTTCCCTTCGACCCTCGCCCAAGTAAGACCAACACAAGCGTCAACAAAATCCTCATCAATGAAATCTGTGGAAAAAACCTGCAATTTATCCGCTATATTTCTGGAAAAACACTGTGTTATGAACAACCTCGCATACCCATGGATCCGTTTCGTAACCGGTTTCACACACAAAACCGGGTTATCTGCTTGTGGTGTCACCGTATTCTCCACCCTGTAAAAGTATTTCCGGGAAGTCACCGGTTGTTGTTGACCCAAGTACTTCAGATTACTCTCGAATTTTGTCGCAGGTAAATCAGTGTCGATCCAATTATCTTTCAAATAACCCGAACTCCAAAACGGGCTACCCGCTTTCGGTGGGTCGGATTTTTGGGGCTTCCAAACGCATATAATTCTTTTGGGTAGAATCTCCGCCACTGTTTTTTGGAAAACATGATCATCTTGATGGATTAAGTATTCACCAAGTTGCTCCTCCAAGTGTTTCTCGAATTCCGGTGGATCATTATGACCAAATTCAGTTCGGATCTCAAGAATTATGATCTCAGATTCAGTTTCTGATAGAAACTTCTTCACGTCGTTGATAACAACGTCAATAGCGAATGTTGCGAGGATTCCATGACAGACTTTCCGATTCTCGTTGACTCGAATGTCGAGAAGACGTGTTCCTAGTACGAGTTGTTGGTAAATGGATAAAGATTGACACTGAGCGAATGGTCGAGAAACCATCTTGATTCCGATCTTATGGGTTCCGGAATCATGGGTTCCTGGCCAAACAATCTTGTTAATGTGAACTTTCTCCGGGTTGAGGCCGGAAATCCAGTTTTTCCGGTCGGCTGGGCGGTGATCACAGCCGGGAAAGACGCAGCCTGAGCTCTCTTCTAGATCTTTTAAAGTTTTCTTCTCGTCGGCGATCAATTTCCGGCGTTCCACTTGTTTAGACCACTGAGCTCCCATTTTTCTTTCTTGTTGCTATGAAGATAAATCAATGAAATGATTGGATTACAGGGTTTGAGATATATAACTAATTTTATTAAATAATTTTAAGCTGTCTTTTTCTTTGTTTTTATCAATCAATAGCATCATGTTAGTTCGACTTGTACCTTGCATCATACAAATTGTAACGTGATAATAACGAATGGATAAAATGTCTTAATAACTTGTATATTATGCAATAAAAGACGATGCATAAGTTGAGTTTCTTGATCAAGGTTAAGTTTCGGTTAATTTACTCTTGAAACAAATCAGAACAACCGAACACAAAACAAGTGCCCTATAACGACTTATACTTCATGCAATAAGAGTTGTACGTCAGAAATCATTAGAAAAAGATTATTGTGTTTGTGGTTGTGTCCTTATGGGTGGGGTGGGTGTTGAAATTGAATTATTGGTGGGGAAGATGCAATAGACGTGTTCCCAAATGTATGGCTCGCAAATGTCAAAATTGGATTTACAGTAAATATGATGTTTAGTAACTACTTATTAAATGCTTTACTTTCTTTATAGTAAATATGATGTTTAGTTTTTTGAAACATTTATCCATGAAGATACGACAATGGACTGCCATTTTATGGTGAAACAACAAAGGTCAACTGAATATGTCATTGTTGGTGTCTAATTTACACTATTTCATAATGTTTTGTTTTAATAAAAACAACAATGTAAACGCGTAATATATTATATGCTAACAATTTTTTTTATTCAGTATTATAAATATTTCTCCAAAATGGTTGAATTGACAAATCCCATGTCACGTTAGGATACTTGTTGCTTTTGGTACCTTGTATACATCAAAAAGTTTCGCGAAATATGAGGTTATATATTTTAGATATTCCGAAGATTTTTCTTTACCCAAAAATAAAACTTATATGGTACATTTTGTAAGATAAATGATGGGAAGTGATTCGTACACAACAGTTTTTTGCTATACACAACAATTCATGCATTATATAGTTGTACAATACAACATTTTAAAGCACCAATTGTTGTGTATGAAAAAAAATTGTTGTATACGGATCAACTGTCATAAATGATGTTGAGTCCAATATTGTCTCTCCAACAGAATCCTTATGGAGAGAAAGTGGGCTTTAACATATATTTACTTATATTCGTGTCACACTAATATATGATATAATAATATTCCCCTTCAGCGACGAATGGTAGATGATGATAGACAAGGGATGTGTCAAGCCACATTTATGATATATTTGGACCCTAAGATTGTCTCTTTAAAATAACATTTATGGAGAGAAGGTGAACTCCAACATATATAGTCACTTATAGGATCGTACCGTACCAATGTGAGATACATTAAAAATGACTATTATTGTTAGGTCATGACATATTTGGTATAAACATTATGAATTTTGCTTAATGATAAGGTATTTGGTAGAGAAATTATGAATTGGAGCTTAATAAGGAATATCAAGCAAATTATAGAACAATGTATATGAGATATAGAGTCTTAACTATATATTAATGAAAGAATGTTTTAGCAGATGTGTAAATGACAAGTAGGAACATATTAGGAGATTTTAATATTGAGGAACATGCATAAATGACAAGTCGCATCTAACTAAGACAAAGAAAACGGTAGTTTAACATGTCTGCCTAATTGATAATTTTGATACCAATTTGAAGATTATTTGATCATACAAGATTATTAGGAATTAAATGTTGAAAAATTGGATGACTGTAGTGACAGGATGCTTATGTCAAATTGATGGAGCGAAATAGAAAGAGCTTGAGGGGTTGACTTGGTGATGAGAAAAATATCACATGTGATGTAATATAGAAGGAGGGTTTGACGGGTCCGATAATCCTTCATATAAAATCTAAAATTCTTCAAAATCACTAGAACATTTGTTATCCTAAGTAAAAAACATACATAAATTGATTTTTTATTTATTTGGGGGGTTATGAGAATGTGGTTAAGAGAAAGGGTACAATGTGGATTTGGATTTAGAAGGATAGCATTAGTAATATAACTAAGCATACTTGCATTAACATAAAGATGATACATGGCTCCATAATCCATTTATCGTCCTACATTTCTTAGATACCAAAGATATCAAATTAAACATTAACAAGAGTGAAGTCTCTTGATCTTTAAATGATGACACCAAGTATGAACAAAGTCCATAGAGGTGGCGTAAATGAATGAGTAACGTAGAGGCTTGACCGTGTATAAGAGCCAATGTAAGTGGGTCGAAGACTACATGTTGTTGGCCATTAGGCCAACCATTATTGTGTTGATATGGTTATTGGTGTTGTCCAATAGTAGGTAGGCCAGAAAGAGGGGCTAGAAGAAGCCCTTGATTTGGGTATTGGTCCAATTACTACAAATATTGGGTCAACTAGAATTGGAGAGACCCTTAAGGGTGGTAAGTTCATGGAAAGGGTGGGGTGGTCTACATATACTACTTGTATCCTCATGTGGTATATATTTGTTAACAGATCATTACCCAAGAGTCATTATAAAAGGATATTACTAATTACATATTGTAACACTCGTCTCCTAGAATGCATTAGTGGATGATATAAAGGAGTCTAATGCATGGTTTTTGAGGAAAACCATTGCCACCACGTAATGCATGGAGTGTCACGACGTTGCATGCAAAGACGAGGATCATGTGTTTGGGTGAGCGCCACGATGTAGCAAGCACGACAGCCCAAGCCCATGGATTTTTAGGGTTTTATCCATATTTAAGCACCTTAACTCCTATTTTAGTGCATCCTCTTCAGCCTTCATCTTTCCAAAAGAAAACCTAGCCTCTTTCCATGGTTATGAGCTTGGTGGCTTGATTTTGAAATAGTTCCTCTTGTCTTGGTGAAGCTTGTAAAGAAAGGAACTCTTTCTTAGTGCAAAGAAGAATAGAGTGAGACTAGATCCACCATCTTCTTCAAGTTTCTGGACCTTTGGAGGTAAAAAGCTTGCACCTTGACCTTGTTCTTTCAAGATTCATGTTTAAGGTCTTTAATGAGTGGTTGTGGTCCCTTATTGAAAGTTCTTGGAGTTTAGGGGAACTCCAGAGCTTATTATGGGATTGTTGTGGTCATGAACTTCTGTTAATGGAGAAAATGGGTCTTATCTTGAGTGTTCTTGGTCCCATGTTCAAGTTTTGGTCATATTAAGAGCTTAATGGACTTATAGTTTAGGATCTTGCCTTGAAACTTTATCCATTAAGTCGTTGAGAAGAAGTAGATCTGGAAGTATGAGCCTTGATTTGTAAGGATTAAGCTCTCAATGAGAAAAATGGCACTTTGTCAGTGGCCACGATGTGTCCAATGGATAGCCACGACGTGGTGAGGTTTAGATCAACGACTGTTTTGTCCTGGCATTGCCACGACATAGCCAAGGTGAGCCCACGACATGGCAATGCCCTACATGTTGACTATTTTGACTTTGCGTTCCCACCACATGACCAAGGAGAGTCCACGATGTGGCGTTGACTTTGTCGACCTTCGATGTTGACTTTTGACCAGTTTGACTTGGGGGTCAAACTTGGAGGATTTGGGATCTTGTCTGAGGATTCATATCCTTTGGTGATTAGTCAATTTACAGGATTGATCAGTGCAAGGAGTTAGAGTGATGTTGTGCTTCTTCAGTTCTACGATTCAAGTGAGTTTCTGATTATGCCATGTATCCCATTGTATATCCTTTACATGTTAGGATATAAGTATTGTTAGAGTACAAGTATGTTAGTGGCTAGTATAACTCCTTTGTATGTATGTGCAATTTAGGACACTTGGTGTCTTGGTATGCTAGACGGGCAGGGTCTTTTTGAATGATTGTATGGTACTGTTAGGAGTTATGTTTGGTTAGGGTAACTAGGGTAGACCAATTATCATGATTATGTATGACTGGCCATCAAAGGACTTACTTGAGGAGTGGTCAATAACAATGTAACTAGTTAAGGCTTGTTGCTAAGGGTATGAATATTTTAGTATCTAATATGTTTTTATGTTACATGGTTATGTGGTAAAGATATCTTGGGTACTATGTAGTTTAAGTTGGATAGCCTAAGAACTCTTGGTCTAATGCCTGATTGTGATGTTCTTGTCTGATTATTCACTCTCGGGTGGGTCATCTGTTCGACTGTCTATCTGATCCCTGACTACATATGACTTTATGTATGGTATGAAAGACCATAGGTTTCATCATTTCATTCTTCGACCCGACCAGGAACATCCAACATATATAAGGATTTTGAATCCTAATTGTTTCCACTTTTCACTTTGGTTATCATCTCCTTAGAGTTTTTCCTTTATACTCTGTTTCTCAAAGATTTTCAAAAAAAAAAAAAACATATGCAATGGTTTCCACTCCTTCTAAATTTGCTCCCAAAACTTCCAAACCTACAACCAAGAAGAAGTCATCAAAGGGGTTCGTATCGTCATCTTCCACTGAGTTCATTCTCAGAGATACAACCCAGTTGTTTTCTCTCGATCCCATGGATTATGATGGATCCATATGCATCATGATCAAGTTCATCTCCTGCCATCCTATTGTTGTTCCTCTCACCAAAATCTCTAACCCTAATTTTCATCTACAACTTCTGCACAAAGCTTTTAAACGAGTGAAGATCGACAAATATGTTCTTGAAACGAAGATCACAAACGATAGAATTGTACCGGTTCACAAAGCTACCTTCCTCAAAGCCATAGGAATTGCAGAAAACCCCAATGGTTTTCAAGTTCAGGAACCAACTTCTGAAGAGTTTTAGTCGTTTCTGGTCCAAATCGATTACAGTGGCGAGTTCAAGGAAAAGGAAGAAATCAATCGTCCCTAGCCTTTGGAATATCTTGATGCACTTGATTCTTCGAGTTTTATCTGACAAACATGGAGGTACATACACCATGAGTAAAGACTGGCTCTACGTGGTATACAACATCTTTACTGGAAGAGCTAACATTGTCGACCTACCGGAGGTGCTATGGCAATATTTTTGTAAGTTTACAGTCAAGAGGAA
Organism: Lactuca sativa; assembly: GCF_002870075.4. Classification (NCBI taxonomy): domain Eukaryota; kingdom Viridiplantae; phylum Streptophyta; class Magnoliopsida; order Asterales; family Asteraceae; genus Lactuca; species Lactuca sativa. The sequence continues at coordinate 62,904,668 of NC_056625.2, read as the reverse complement.
GCCGAATGAGATTTTGAGTCCAAGATTTTGGGCTATGACGCTACAACAACTCTACTCTGAGAGACATGAAGCCATCCTACTCAATTCGGACATTCAAGAGGTATATTGCTCTTTCAAAGCTATTAAAACTTATAGGCTACCGAATCAATCTACCTTCAGACCTATTAGACGTTTACCTGAACATATGTTGTTCATAGTTCCATCCAGCTCACCACATCTCAAACATCATCTTGAGATCTCGGTTGTGTTCGACCCAACACAACTTGCCCCGATCTCGGATGAGACCGCCTCTAATGAGAACAAATCCACCAACTCTGGAGGACGCATCAAACAGATTGCCAAATGTAAGGCATCTCCTTCAAAAGTCAGAACCAAAAAGAGAACCAAAGTTGGTGAATTCTCTCAACAAGATTCATAAATCGGCAATCGATTTGACTCTAGATCACAACCTACCTAACTCAGCCACTCTTTTGAAGTACCATTCGGAGCTTCAAAATTACTTGCACTCACACATAGGGAGTCTGATCATAATCTACCCCCATCTTCTAAAAAAGATGGTACATGTATAGAACAAAGTCCCTTGAAGCCCCCTGGGACACACTCATGGGTCATTTCGGAAATCCCTCTCATTTCTTCACAAGCACAATCAGGGGCCCCCGCCTCTAATTCCAAGCTTTTCGAAGCTGGATTAGTCTCTCCTACTTCAAAAGCCACAACTGGTCTGATACCTGCTTCAGGTAAAGGACGATCGGCATTTTTGACACCGATTGGTCTGATTTTGTTGACTGGGTTCATATAAGACATTTGGAGCTCACCAAAGAACAAGTTGAATACACACTCATTTCTATGCGTCAACGAGCTCTCCAAAGTCGTCTTCCTTTCACCTTCCCATCAAATGAAGAAACAGCTCAGGAGCTTCAACCATTCATCAACGCCTTGGAGAAGACTCTAAGTGTTGAGGTTCCAATTCCTTGCAGCACTGAAGATGATCCTCTAACGTTTACAAGTGCAGAAGTTCCTGAGCCAAATGCTAAGAAGATCTTTCTGATGAGATCATGTTTAAAGATGATAACACTTTAGTAGGTGTTGTTCCAATCCCCACTGCTTTCAATCTTCTACAGAAACCCTCCTCCTTGAAACCTCATTATGATTTCAAACTCTCCTCCTCCTCCGAGAAATCAAAAGAAGTAGAAAATATTGAAGGTAACAAACACTCCTCTCCTCCTCCTGAAGATACCTTGAAAGGCGATCAAGATAACAAATTTCAATTTACTCCAGTTGATGATTCCAATGAAAATGAAGATGACAAAAATCTTAAAGTTCCACCTCAGACACCGGATCCTCCGATGAATATGTTGCATATCATTTTGCCCTGTTGAAACTCTGAGATAACATTGCCTTAGCCAACTCCAAAGTTGATAAACTTGATCTGAAAGTCGCAGACCTTGATATGTAACTTGATCAGAAAGTTGTGAATCTTAGTTCCAAGCCCGACCTCATTCTCAAATCTCTTTCCAAGATCCAAGCTGCTACTCCCTCGGAACTAGAACGAGCCAATGTGTAACATCCCAAAATACAGGCCAAAATTTTCATTTTTAAATACGTCAATATAAAACCAACAGTGTGATAAAACATCTGTAATACCATGTCATGTCAAAACCGAGTAGAAATAATCAAACGTGTTATCATAAAACAATATCAGAGTGTAGTCCCAAAGATCTCATGTGCGGAAAACCATAGTGTGATGCGCTGCGATCAAGCCGGCTCCTTTCCTTTAAACACGAAGTACTTGAAACCAAAACTGAAAACCGTAAGCACGAAGCTTAGTGAGTTCCCCCATCATACCACATACCATACAATCATATAATGAACAACTAGGAGATACGTGCCTCGCCCACACTCATGGAGGTACGGGCCTCGCCCACACTCTGCTAGCCTGGAGATACGGGCCTCGCCCACGCTCCACTATCTCTGAGATACGGGCCTCGCCCACACTCAGCTACTAAACCATAACATACAAGTATATACAATCATATACTAAACAGCTAGGAGATACGAGCCTCGCCCACACTCATAGAGGTACGGGCCTCGCCCACAATCCGATAGCTGGGAGATACGGGCCTTGCCCACACTCCACTATCTCTGAGATACGGGCCTTGCCCACACTTAGCTACTATCACAAATATCATAACACAAACATACTATCAGACATACCTGGGGTGTCCGAACTACCCTTCGGTCCTAACAACCGAATTTGGGGACTATTCCCCTCCTACTACCACTATCACATATAACATATCATGCCAACATATAAACATATCATCACATGCTGTCAGACATATCTGGGGTGTCTGACCTACCCTTCGGTCCTAACTACCGAACTCTACTACTAACACATATAACATATCATGCCAGCATATAACATATCAGGTAGTAGCAAACCTAGATGATATCACAAAGACAATCATCTAACATACAACTCCTACTGGTGTGCCGGCATTGTGGCCGTAGACCCACCGCTACTGGAAGGTAACTCACCTCACATTGCTGAAGTCCTGAAAACACAATCCCAAACTTGCTGAAGTCCCGCAGACTCGACCCCAGCTGCTGGCTGACAGATTCCCGAACTATCAACACCAAAATAACACCCAATTAATAATTGGGTCCCAATACATAACCATAAGTACATTCTTTGGGTAATTACTACATTACCCCCAACTTGGCTTATTCAAGCCCAAGGCCCAATCCGTAGGCCCAAAGTCAACTAGGAATCAAAGCCCAACACATGGTCCAATTTTCCAAATTGGGCCTAGGCTTATGCATGGTCTCATTCTAAGGCCCAACATCATATAATCATTAAGGCCCAAACTATGGCCCATCTATGGCCTAATTTTCCAAATTGGGCCCAAGTCCCTTACATGGGCCTTACCCTAGGCCCATTAAATTACTCTAGACCATTTGTTTGGTCTTGGATAGTCCATTTAATAGCCCAAACATCGAGGCCCAATAGAAAGGCCTAACAATAAACCCAAGTGAAATTAGGGTTTCACATAAAATGATGATTAGGGTTAAGTTTCCTACTTAACCCATTAAGGACTTAATCCATTAAGTCCATTATCACTTAGATTAATCTTTGCCAAAGTTTATTATTTAATATCTCAAGTTATTAAATAATTCTTGTGTGTCCCGATTAATTCTCCCAAATTAGGGTTTCATGGCATTAGGGTTTTCCAAACCCTAATTAGGGTTTCCAACCCCATACTAGTCCATTAAATAATTTGTTGGGCTTTTAGATTAATTAGGGCTTTATTGGGCCTATTAAGCCCACTAGAATATCATTAAGCCCATTAGGGCTTTATTAGGGTCCATTAAGGTTTTATTAAGCCCATTATGTCATATTGGGCCCATTAGGGCTTCCTTGGGCCCATTAGGGTTCCAAACCCTCCAAACGAATCAACACAATCGAGACAAGGCACACCGCCACCCGACACAGCGGCCGGTGGCGGCGGGAGGTGGCAGCCACCACCGTAAGGTGGTGGTTTTTAATTTTCTTTTATTATTCAAATCTTCGATTACATTTTACAATGTTTAACCCAAAATAACACATCAAAATAAAATGCACACATAGCCACCTAGCGGTCGCCGGCGGTGGCGAGTGGCGGCAGCCACCAGCCTTGGTGGGTTTCCTTTATGCTTTCCGGTCTTATACATACATACTCATATGAGGATCCACACACACAACCACAGAAAACACACCCACACCCTTGTATTTCCCGGAACAGGAGAACCTCCACTCTCTTGGTGGTGTTTGGCGATGGCAGAGTCACGGAGAGGCGACAGCGACGGGGTCTTAGCGATGACAGAGGTGGTGGCGACGTTTCCTCTTAATCTTCTGCCCAGCCCATCGATACATGCGAGACATGACGTGAACGGCGGCCTTCAGCCTTCGACTTGGAGGCTGGCATCGGAACAACGGCTGGAGCGACAGTGGCGGCGTAGCAACAACACAAAATGGAGCGGAGAGGAGAGGAGATCCGTCGCCGGGAGTCGTTGAGGAAGAACCAAGCGACGACGGCAGTGGCTTCCAGCATCGTCGTCGTCGACGGCGGTTGAGAGGGTTTTGGAAAAACGGCGGCAGTCGAACGAGGAGGTGGATACTGGCGGTCCTTGGCATCGTCGCTGATCGAAAACATGAATCGGAGGGAGGTGCGGCTACCAGAATTGAAGATGGGGAGGGTGACGGCTAGAGAACCCCGACGATGGCGGCTGAAACATAAGGGAGGGTTTTGGGGTAAGGTTTGCCCGTTAGAAGAGTTATATACCCGGTACCTCACATATCTTTTCCATAATGACAGTTTCGGCCCCTCCTCCATAAAATCCTTTCATTGGAAGTCTATAAATTACCATTTAAACCCTGTCCCTTCACTTCCTCTACAATTTACGTCCAAATAATTACCATGGAGTCCCTAACTTCAAAAATTCTTTATAATAAATTCGGAAATCATATCTTTAACCCCCCCCCCCCCCCCCCCCAAAGCTTTCAATTATTTATTTTAGGGCTATTATTCGCTCATTATTTTATTTATTGATTTAATAAATAAACGGGGCTTTACAACTCTCCCCCACTTAAATTAGATTTCGTCCTCGAAATCCTTCCTTACCAATCCTTACATACCAAGCCACTCTAGTAACATAGTCATCTTCCTGGGCACACCCTAGCCTTCCCAGGGTAGCCGTGACCAATCTTCGCAAAGCCCTACAATATGTAGGTGAACGAATTCCTTGCAACAAGACCACATGTAATCTATCCGAAATCTGCTATCTCGAGATGGTCTGAATCCCTGACAGACCACTCATACTAAATCGTTATCGATGAATCTAGTCTGTTCATCCCTCAACTGACTACTTAACTTCTAATAGCATGTGGTTCCCGCCATAAACCTAGGTGACAAACCCAATTACGTCTGCAGATCACTTATTCTCGGCTAAGGCTCAGCTAATCCTACTGTGGGTGACTTGTCACTCCCCAATAAACCAGCTATTCCATGCGCATATGCAACTAAAACACACATACTATCACTGCCCAAACGTTGAAACTGCTCGAACACTGAAGCGCCTGAAGTGGCATACGTTGCTACATAGCTGCTTACCAAAAGCTACCAAGACCTCCTGGGTCTTAATTCGCTTACCAATCCTCTGAAATACTGGGTTTCCACCCGGTTGCGGAGCCAAAGGACTCCCCACTTAGTCGCCTCACACGACATCTAAACGATCCTTCTCTGGAACTAGTTGCCACTAGTTATCATGCTAGTGTGACTCTACTACTTTCTGATCTAACCGATCGGGTCCATACGTTGAATCCTGTCATCATCAAATCCAAGACTAAAAGTGATTGCTACTTAACCGATGGTAGCCTTATATCACAAGCAACCTTATACGATCCACTGCTTTCCTGATCCCATCACTGTAGTGGCGCTCCTACAGTCTTATCACTGGATCAACCAGATCTAATCCATCTGGGTAAATCCGAAGTCCAATCCGTGGATTTCCATATCCTCACTGTTGCACCCAAACCGGTGGGTACTATTGCTCCTTCCGTATTCTAACAACACGCTCGTGCCATCTATCAACCTAGTGAATGCTACGGCTACACCTGCAGACTTACAACACTCTATCACTATCTGACCGCTAGTGAATGCTACGGCTACCCCCGTAGTCTTACAACACTTCCCATGCTAACTAACCACTGGTGAATGCTACGGCTACCCCCGCAGTCTTACAACACCTCCCATACTAACTGATCGCTAGTGAATGCTACGGTACCCCCATAGTCTTAAAACACTTTCCATACTACCTGATCGCTAGTGAATGCTACGGCTACCCCCGTAGTCTTACAACACTTTCCAAACCGGGTCGAACACGCACTCGACCTAACACACCATTGAACTTGAGTCCTAACCAGAACTCTAACCTGGTTCCCAAAACCTGCTAACATGTGACCCTATTGAATCAGTACCACATCCATACCCATGATCAAAGTGTCACAGTAAACCATGAAATCATCTACACCCTCTTGCAGGGTGAGAATCAGTGCCTCGTGCAACCGCTGTCTGAGAGTCTCGAAGGCTGCTTGCTGCCCAGGCCCCCAACGGAAGGCCACCGACTTCTTGGTCAGTCGGGTCAAAGGAACCTCAATCTCGGAGAAGTCCCGTATAAATCTCCGGTAATAATCCGCTAGGCCCAGGGAATTCCGAATCTCGGATGGAGACCTCGGAATCTCCCACTGCGTCACGACCTCTATCTTGGCCGGATCAACTAGAATACCCTTCTGGTTGACAAGGTGCCCAAGAGATTGCACCCCGTGCAACCAGAACTCACATTTGGAGAACTTTATAAAAAGTCTCTCCCCCACTTGGATTCGACTGAGTCTTCACTGCACGCAAGAATTGAAGGATTTCCAATCCTTCTCGCTTCCTAATATCCCATTGATGACAACCTGTGCCTGCCAATGCTAGTGCTTAATCGCCGATTAAACCTTGAGATCTCCCATCCTCGGAAATCTCGATGAGTACTCTTGAAATCTGATCCAGTCTGACACCTCAATCCATCTAATATGCTGTCAGTTGAAGACCTTAATCTTCACTCTAGCCGACGAATCCTCGTTTCCTCTCCCAATCTTGCAGTACCACTGAACTCTAACCGAACACGGCCCATGCGAAAATACAATTCTCTTGAACATCCAATGACCAACCATTTATGCATCTAACACCCGCGACTGACACTACCCTCTTCCTGTCACCAGTTATGTCCTAGCAACGGTAGTGCCTTGAACTCCAAAGTTCATCCATAAACAATTACCGACCATACCTGAACCATGATAAAACCTCTGAACGCTGACTTCATTGGAGAACAATCACTCCAACCCAGATCGAGTATTCTCTAAATAATACTCCTACATAGATCCCGACAAAGATCCGAATGATAACGGTATGCGCGGAACCCACTCCGCAAGATGCGTTCCTCTTTGGGTTCATCAAGGACCTTTCGGCATGCAGGATGACATATATGATCCTTGGTAACCCAAACACTAGCAGAAAAACCGACCCAAGGTCTGACTTATCCAAACTCACTCACAATTCCAACGCGATACGTATCCCCAACATCCATCTAGTAGCAATAGAAGATGACATACTCGCAACGTCTGGGGAAATACTGGTCACCTTCTGCTGATATGACCAATCCTGCTACCCTGTAGCAGCCTAAACCCTTGGAGTGACAAAATCCCTTGTGTACTTTCTCGTACGCGCTGCACTGACTCAGACCCTGCTGGCCTTTCACCTGATGTTCAGAAGTCATGGGTCTCTTCCCGGGACTCTCTACTATACGCACCTGGCACGCACCTCTCTTTCCAGGGTGCTCCAAATCAATCTCGCATCTGCAACTTCTTGGAAATCATATCCTTCAGGGTCTGACACCCTGTCACACTCGCTAGCTCTCTTGCTAATGACTAAGCTGCAATAACTGGGACATCCTCTGTCCCCAAATTGGGTCACGAACTCTCCCCTGAAGTTTCTTAGATTCTCCAAGACTCTCACTGATTCGAGTATGGATCCTGTGCTTTCAGTAGTATGGGCCCAATACTACCTTCCACACCTATCCATACTTCCCTCAGTAATCCTCCCGGATGATGGGTTTTAGCCATAAGAACTTTCCTGTGTGCGCATGCAAAACCCTAATGCTTGGATCTAGGCTTTCTAATTAAACATGCTTTGAATCCAAGACTTCTAATGACTATTTAAGAATAAGAACAATGATAAAACAGATCTAGAATCATACCTTTGAATTCCTTGTTGATCTTGTTGTCTTGGAGCTTCTAGAGTCACAATTGTCACTCCTCTAATGGCTTACAAACACCAAATAGCAAGGAGGATGATTTAGGAGAGAGGAGAGGGGAGGAAATCGGCCAGGGTTTCTATGCTTTTGAAGAAGTACCGATTTCCCTTAGCCATGGGGTCTATTTATACTTGTAGACTCCTTAAGGGTTACAACCTAAACCCTAATTGGATAATCTTCTCTTAAGGCTATCCAAATCCATTCCATAGATAACTCCTTGGACAATTTTGAAGCTATCCTAGCTTCTAGAATCCGTCCATTATATATCTATATGGATTTACAATCTAAAGTTTAACTATCAAACAATTGACAGTTTATACCCTCTTATTTAATTAATCTCTTTAAGTCACCAAATTAATTCCAATTAATTCTATGACTTATATTAATCAAATAACAATATATTACTCTTTATATTATTCTAAAAATATATTAATAATATTTACTCTCTCTTAATAAATCATCCTATCAAGTTGCTATGGTGAAGGCAACCCAAAAGGACCATGCACAACCGGGTCAAATACTTGTCTAATATAGTTGCAGCCTTAGACACTATTCCAACAGTCTCCCACTTGGATAAGTCTAGTAACTATATGCACAAGTACAATTCGGTTTGCAATCGTAGCTCTCAAAGACGCTGTCAAACTCTGATCTAATCAATCTTGTCCTTTAGATAAGGGATCGTACAGTCCTCTGTTAGATATCATGCTGACAATTCTATGGAATGATTAGTCTAGCATTTAGGTTTCTCAATCTCTGATTTATTTGACATAGAACTTAATCGAACACATCAATTCAGTTCTGACCGGGCCCGACACATAAGTCAAATCAAATCATCGAGCGGCCGAGATATCGCTTTTACCTTCTTAGGATAAAAGTCACAGATAAACTTCGACTTATATGCATTTACTTATTCATTAACCAACTATACACAACAATGCGTTTTATAACATCGAGTTACTGATGCGTTTTCGCATTATCAATGTACAATCAATTAACAAATAACAAACAATATATCTAGGTTTTAAGACTATATGATATTATCGTCTTGCGATCACCCTTTTATATCATATTCCATATGGTGATTCCAGCAAGCGCGAGTTTGTTCCAATGCTCAAAACCAGTTCATAAGCACTCATGAATGTTGCAGCAACCCTTTGCTATGTCTAACACCATTTAGACAATCTACACACCAATTCATAACAATCTTCATTCATATCTACTTCCAACATATGAACGATTGTGGAGCATTTGAACAATTCGTTTATTCCTAATAAATTCAATTATTCTGGAAGTCAAAACATGCAAAGTGAAACAATAGCTAAACAATTAACATAAGATAGTAACATTACTCATAAATAAAACTCCTTTATTTAATCATCAAATGTTAATTACATTTATCTATTACACGTTTCTAATACTATCTAATCTATGCTAATATCATCCTTCAGCCCAATACTCCTAGCATGCTGCAAGTGCTTAACCCTACTCAGTCCCTTCGTAAGCGGATCTGCTGGGTTATCTTCTAATGATATCCTCTTCACTACGAGTTGTCCTTCTTCTACACGATGTCTGATGAAGTGATATTTTCTATCGATATGTCGTGATCTACCATGATCCCTCGGTTCCTTGATCAAGGCAACTGCTCCTTCGTTATCACAGAAAATATCCATGGGCTCCTTTATGGCAGGTACAACTCCAAGATCACAGATGAAGTTCTTTAGCCATATTTCCTCCTTCGACGCTTCGCTCGCTGCAATGTACTCTGATTCGCATGTTGAATCAGCTACAGTTTCCTACTTGGAACTCTTCCATGTCACTGCTCCTCCATTCAGGGTAAAGACCCAGCCCGACTGCGAACGGTAGTTGTCCCTGTCGGTCTGAAAGCTGGCGTCACTATACCCTCACACCTTCAAGTTATTACTCCCTCCGAGGACTAAGAACCATTCCTTCGTCCTCCGAAGGTACTTAAGGATATTCTTTACCGCAATCCAATGTGCTCTGCCAGGATTCCCTTGATATCTGCTAACCATGCTCAAAGCGAAGGCTACATCAGGGCGAGTACAAGTCATGGCATACATGATTGATCCAACTGCAGAAGCGTATGGTACTCGGCTCATTTCTGCTATCTCTGCTTCAATACTCGGACTTTGAGTCTTACTCAACTTGGCATTACTTTGTATCGGTAATTCTCCCTTCTTTGAGTTTTCCATACTAAAACGTTTTAGTACCTTTTCCAAGTAAGTGTTCTGACTATGTCCAATTAGTCTCTTACTTCTTTCTCTTGCTATCCTTATTCCCAAAATGTAAGAAGCCTCTCCGAGGTCCTTCATAGCGAAGCACTTCCCGAGCCAGGAAGCTTATTACACTCCCACTGGCTTTGACACATACACATGATTCGTCTTCGCTTCGTACAAATCCAAACTCTTTGACTTTCTCATCGAAGCAAAGATTCCATCTGCGAGACGCTTGCTTAAGTCCATAAATGGACTTCTCAAGCTTACACACTCTATTCGGATGCTTCGGATCCACAAACCCCTCTGGCTGAGCCATGTAAACATCCTCAGCCAACTTTCCGTTAAGGAAAGCGGTCTTGACATCCATTTGCCAAATCTCATAATCATGAAATGCGGTAATTGCTAGCATCACTCTAATAGATTTTATCTTCGCAACTGGTGAGAAGGTCTCATCATAGTCAACTCCGGGAGTTTGAGTAAAGCCCTTCACAACCAATCGCGCTTTATATGTGTGTACGTTTCCATCCACGTCGGTCTTCTTCTTGAAGATCCATTTGCACCCAACGGTCTTACGTCCGGGCACATAATCAACCAAATTCCAAACTTGGTTGTCATACATGGATTGGATCTCGCTATCCATTGCCTCTTTCCATTTCGCAGACTCCGGGCCTGCCATGGCTTCCTTGTAGCTATTAGGTTCATCAAGATTTATTAGTGTACCATCACTAATATACGTGTCCCCTTCGGTAGTAATATGAAAACCATAAAACTGGGGTAGAACTCTAACTCTATCGGAATGTCTAAGAGGTAAGGACTCGTCAATCGGTTCAACCGGAGTTTCCTCCTCGGGTTGAGTGCCAGCGGTAAAGGTTCCTTCATCTATCGACTCTTGAATCTCCTCAAGCTCAATTTGCCTCCCACTGTCTCCTTGGCCTATGAGTTCTCGCTCTCGGAAAACTCCTCTCCTCGCAACAAAGACAACATTGTCCTTCGGTCTATAGAAGAGATATCCAAAAGATGTATACGGGTAGCCGATGAAAATACATCGCTCACTTCGAGGTTCGAGCTTGTCATGAGTATCTCGTCTTAGGAAAGCCTCGCAACCCCAAACCTTGATATGTGCCAACGAGGGAGCTTTCCCTGTCCACATTTCGTGAGGTGTTTTGGCAACCTTCTTAGTAGGTACTCGGTAAAGGATATGGGCGGCAGTCTCTAAGGCATACCCCCAAAAAGAGATTGATAGTGAAGTACGACTCATCATAGAGCGAACCATATCCAATAAGGTTTGATTACGTCTTTCTGCCACACCATTCAATTGTGGTGTCCTAGGTGGCGTCAATTGTGAAACTATTCCACACTCCTTGAGATAATCGTGGAATTCAAGACTTACGTACTCTCCTCCTCGATCGGATGGAAGCATCTTGATTTTCCTGCCCAGTTGATTCTCCACTTCATTCTTGAACTCTTTGAACTTTTCAAAGGTTTCTGACTTTTTCTTGATTAAATGGATATACCCATATCTACTATAATCATCGGTAAAGGTCACGTAGAAGTGGTTTCCATCCTTCTTGGTTGATCTAAACGGTCCACATACATCGGTATGTATTAAGTCCAATAGACCCTCACCTCTTTCACACGTACTCGTGAAGGGTGATTTAGTCATCTTTCCAAGTAAACAAGATTCGCATGTGTCATCTTCCCTAAGGTCGAATGACTCCAACACTCCATCCTTTTGGAGTTGGGCTATGCGTTTCTTGTTGACATGTCCGAGACGACAATGCACAAGGATGCTTTATCCATACTAGTGGAAGAATCTATATTCAAAACATCATTTCCTAAGTTATCAACAATCATAACAGTTTCATAAATTCCATTACATGGTATAGCTTCAAAGTAAAAGACACCATTTAGATAAGCCAAAATAGAACCATTCTCATTATTAAAAGAAAATCTAAATCCTTGTTTATATAAACCATGAAATGAAATGATGTTTCTAGCCATTTCTGGCGAATAGCAACAATTATTCAAATCTAAACTCAAATTATTCCTAAGCACTAAAGAATACACTCCAATCTTGGTCACAGGCGACGATCTTCTGTTCCCCATCATTATATTGATTCTTCCTTGCTCCACATCCCTACTTCTTCTTAGTCCCTGCACATTAGAACAAATGTGGTAACCACAACCAGTATCAAGAACCCAAAAAATAGCATGATTAGAATCGTTAGATTTAATTGTGTATATACCTGCGAAAGATGGCTTGATCTTTCCTTCCTTGATGGCTTGCAGGTACTCTGGGCAGCTTCTCTTCCAATGTCTTATCTTGTGGCAGTGGTGGCACTCTGCCTCCTTCGGGTTAGGGCAGGGCTTAGCGGGATCAACTTTGGTCCCACTAGAAGAGGCACCATCTCGGGCTTTAACCTTGCGATAGTTCATAGACGAAGCCTTCCTCTTCTTTCCCTTTCCTTGACCAATAGCCAAGACAGGAGCAGCAGGTGGATTGGGAGTTGGTGCAACAGACTTGTCTTTGAAGTTGCTCTCAGCGACCCTCAAGAGACCTTGGTGTTTGCTTAGGGTGACCCCCTCTTTGTTCATGTGGTAGGTCATCCTAAATTGGTTGTACATTGGAGGCAGAGAGTGAAGCACCATGTCGATCGCCAAGTCTTCCCCGAAGTCAACATTTAACTTGCGAAGGCGGTCGACATACCTTTGCATCTTTTGCAGGTGCACGGTAAGAGATTCTCCATGACCCATCTTAGTGGAAATCATGTTGGTGAAAATCTCATAACGCTCTTGTCTCGCGTTCTGGTGGTATCTCTCCAATAAGTCTTGATGCATCTCATACAGGTACATGTCCTTGTAGGACTTTTGGAATTCGGAGTTCATGGTGGCAATCATGATGCAATGTACCTTCGTTGCATCTCGCTCATGAGTTTCGAAAGCGGTGATTTCAGTCGGAGTAGCAATTTTAGGGTTGATTTTCTCGAGCTTCTCATCGAGCACATACTCCTTATCCTCATAGCGAGCAATGGTGCGAATGTATCTTATCCATTCGCTAAAGTTCGTTCCATCGAAGGTGACCTTTTGGCAAAGGCTCATCAACGTGAAAGAACTAGCAGCAGCGTTGTTAGCGTTCGACATCTACAAATAGAAAGGACAAAGATAGATTGGAATAAGAATCCCTAATTATCACCCAATTAGAAAAATTAGGGCTAGGATCCAACAATAACATTTACATACTAGAAAAGGGATGCCGTAATCTAACATGCAAATAAATTGAAGGTAAGTGAATGACGATTCACTAATTCTCCATTTCAAAAACTTAACTATTAGTCCTAAATGTATTGAGAATTCCTAGGTTCGGATGAGATTCATTGAAACTATTCAATGGCATGTTTAAATCTCGATATGCCCCTCTTGTTTGTGACTGGGATACCGAGGATCACAAAGCGGGTGTAAATTACCATGCAAATTCACATGGTGCCTTCATTGTAACGATCACCTATTCGATGTGCCGGTAAACCACACACGCTCCATAGAACTATGATAAACAATGAATCACCCTTTGCCACCTTTTCTTAGAACCAATTAGTGTGCCGGTAAACCACACCCACTCCACTAACTTCTTAGCAAGGGTGCAAAGTGTAATTTCATGGGATTGCATCAATTCACTTTTCCTAAAGTAACTAAGATTGGGAAATTTTAAAATGTGTGTAGTTACTTTGTATTACTTATTATACTTTTAATGAGAGGATGAGGTTGCCCTATCCTACCCGTTCGGCTAACGACCCTCCACCAATCAAGCAAGCGGTGGGTGTGAGTGTACACCCATTAAGCGCCATTTTATAGGCCGCAACCTTATAACCACCTTATAGATCGGCTTCGTGAATGAGGCCTACTAACGGTAAGACTAGCATTTAGTTATACATATATATATATATATATATATATATATATATATATATATATATATATATATATTTATATATATATATATATATATATATATATATATATATTATTCTATTAATATCATATTAGTATAGGGTTGTATTTTAAACCTTTTAAAATCTAGGGTTTGAAATTTAAATTGTCTAAATTAAAACTTTTAATCACAAAATGTAAATTTCAAAACTTGAGGACAAGTTTTAAACATTTAAAACATGGAGGATCAAATAAAAAATAATTGCAATTAACAATTAATTCCCTAATTATCTATATTTGATTTATTCAAGATTTCTTGCAAGATAATTACCAAAATAATCAAAATAATTAATTAAATATCATATAAGGAAATTAAATATTTTATTAGTTGATAAATATCTTTAATTAGATCAAGATAATAGTCATATATATCAAAAAATCGGATTAGGGTTGATCTAATATGATTAAGGTAAGTTTCCATAAGATAATCATGAAGAAATCCCGAATCTGGCCATTCCTGACGCTTCGACTCGCCGAGTCCACTTTGGAACTCGCCGAGTCCATGACTCAGAAACACAAGATCGAATTTTGCAGTTATGTTTCATACAATTAAGCAACAATTTAATGAAAACCAAGCTAGGCTCTGATACCACTGATGGGTTTTAGCCATAAGAACTGTCCTATGTGCGCATGCAAAACCCTAATGCTTGGATCTAGGCTTTCTAATTAAACATGCTTTGAATCCAAGACTTCTAATGACTATTTAAGAATAAGAACAATGATAAAACAGATCTAGAATCATACCTTTGAATTCCTTGTTGATCTTGCTGTCTTGGAGCTTCTAGAGTCACAATTGTCACTCCTCTAATGGCTTACAGACACCAAATAGCAAGGAGGATGATTTAGGAGAGAGGAAAGGGGAGGAAATCGGCCAGGGTTTCTATGCTTTTGAAGAAGTACCGATTTCCCTTAGCCATGGGGTCTATTTATACTTGTAGACTCCTTAAGGGTTACAACCTAAACCCTAATTGGATAATCTTCTCTTAAGGCTATCCAAATCCATTCCATAGATAAATCCTTGGACGATTTTGAAGTTATCCTAGCTTCTAGAATCCGTCCTTTATATATCTATATGGATTTACAATCTAAAGTTTAACTATCAAACAATTGACAGTTTATACACTCTTATTTAATTAATCTCTTTAAGTCACCAAATTAATTCCAATTAATTCTATGATTTATATCAATCAAATAACAATATATTATTCTTTATATTATTCAAATAATATATTAATAATATTTACTCTCTCTTAATAAATCATCCTATCAAGTTGCTATGGTGAAGGCAACCCAAAAGGACCATGCACAACCGGGTCAAATACTTGCCTAATATAGTTGCAGCCTTAGACACTATTCCAACCCAAAAGGATCAGACATACCTGGGGTGTCCGAACTACCCTTCGGTCCTAACAACCGAACTTGGGGACTATTCCCCTCCTACTACCACTATCACATATAACATATCATGCCAACATATAAACATATCATCACATGTTGTCATACATATTTGGGGTGTCTGACCTACCCTTCGGTCCTAACAACCGAACTCTACTAATAACACATATAACATATCATGCCAGCATTTAACATATCAGGTAGTAGCAAACCTAGATGATATCACAATGACAATCATCTAACATAAAACTCCTACTGGTGGGCCGGTATTGTGGCCGTAGACCCACCGCTACTGGAAGGTAACTCACCTCACATTGCTGAAGTCCTGAAAACACAATCCCAAACTTGCTGAAGTCCCGCAGACTCGACCCCAGCTGCTGGCTGACAGATTCCCGAACTATCAACACCAAAATAACACCCAATTAATAATTGGGTCCCAATACATAACCATAAGTACATTCTTTGGGTAATTACTACATTACCCCCAGCTTGGCTTATTCAAGCTCAAGGCCTAATCTGTAGGCCCAAAGTCAACTAGGAATCAAAGCCCAATACATGGCCTAATTTTCCAAATTGGGCCTAGGCTTATGCATGGTCTCATTCTAAGGCCCAACATCATATAATCATTAAGGCCCAAACTATGGCCCATCTATGGCCTAATTTTCCAAATTGGGCCCAAGTCCCTTACATGGGCCATACCCTAGGCCCATTAAATTACTCTAGACCATTTGCTTGATCTTGGATAGTCCATTTAATAGCCCAAACATCGAGGCCTAATAGAAAGGCCTAACAATAAACCCAAGTGAAATTAGGGTTTCACATAAAATGATGATTAGGGTTAAGTTTCCTAATTAACCCATTAAGGACTTAATCCATTAAGTCCATTATCATTTAATATCTCAAGTTATTAAATAATTCTTGTGTGTCCCGATTAATTCCCCCAAATTAGGGTTTCATGGCATTAGGGTTTTCCAAACCCTAATTAGGGTTTCCAACCCCATACTAGTCCATTAATTAATTTGTTGGGCTTTTAGATCAATTAGGGCTTTATTGGGCCTATTAAGCCCACTAGAATATCATTAAGCCCATTAGGGCTTTATTAGGGTCCATTAAGGTTTTATTAAGCCCATTATGTCATATTGGGCCCATTAGGGCTTCCTTGGGCCCATTAGGGTTTCAAACCCTCCAAACGAATCAACACAATTGAGATAAGGCACACCGCCACCCGACACAGCGGCCGATGGCGGCGGGAGGCGGCAGCCACCACCGTAAGGTGGTGGTTTTTAATTTTCTTTTATTATTCAAATCTCCGATTACATTTTACAATGTTTAACCCAAAATAACACATCAAAATAAAATGCACACATAGCCACCTAGAGGTCGCCGGCGGTGGCGATTGGTGGGTTTCCTTTATGCTTTCCGGCCTTATACAGACATACTCATATGAGGATCCACACACACAACCACAGAAAACACACCCACACCCTTGTATTGCCCGGAACAGGAGAACCTCCACTCTCTTGGTGGTGTTTGGCGATGACAGAGTCACGGAGAGGCGGCAGCGATGGGGTCTTAGCGATGACAGAGGTGGTGGCGACGTTTCCTCTTAATCTTCTGCCCAGCCCATCGATACATGCGAGACATGACGTGAACGGCGGCCTTCAGCCTTCGACTTGGAGGCTGGCATCAGAACAACGACTGGAGCGACAGTGGCAGCGTAGCAGCAACACAGAATGGAGCGGAGAGGAGAGGAGATCCGTCGCCGGGAGTCATTGAGGAAGAACCAAGCGACGACGGCAGTGGCTTCCAACGTCGTCGTCGTCGACGGTGGTTGAGAGGGTTTTGGAAAAACGGCGACAGTCGAACGAGGAGGTGGATACTGGCGGTCCTTGGCATCGTCGCTGATCGAAAGCATGAATCGGAGGGAGGTGCGGCTACCGGAATTGAAGATGGGGAGGGTGACGGCTAGAGAACCCCGATGATGGCGGCTGAAACATAAGGGAGGGTTTTGGGTTAAGGTTTGCCCGTTAGAAGAGTTATATACCTGGTACCTCACATATCTTTTCCATAATGACAGTTTCGGCCCCTCCTCCATAAAATCCTTTCATTGGAAGTCTTTAAATTACCATTTAAACCCTGCCCCTTCACTTCCTCTACAATTTAAGTCCAAATAATTACCATGGAGTCCCTAACTTCAAAAATTCTTTATAATAAATTCGGAAATCATATCTTTAACCCCCCAAAGCTTTCAATTATTTATTTTAGGGCTATTATTCGCTCATTATTTTATTTATTGATTTAATAAATAAACGGGGCTTTACACAATGATCTCGACCAACTCATTTCCCTTCGTCTTAAGTGCATTATTGAAGAAGTTGGGAAAAAGTATAATAACAGCCTCGATCATCACATCTCCACCACGACCATCGTGCTTAAAATCTTAACGATACGATTAATGCTACCAATGAGCTCATCAAGCAGACTCATGTTCCTCATGAGAAACAGATTCAACGACTTGAATAGGAGATCCGTCAAAAAGATGCCATGAACATGGTTATGCAATAGGTGTTCATCAAGCTCATCCATTCAACCTAGATTTTTGTGGATGTTCTAAACCACAAATTTGATCAGATGCTTGTTATTATTGATAAAACCTTTTCCCACCTCAAAGCTCAACCTCCTATAGTTGAGGCATATGACGCACTCACCAAGCAGCTCAATACAAGTTTTCAACAAGTGTTTGATAGATTGGAAGAAATCAAGTCCGAATAAGTACTTGTATTAGAGGTAGGGCCTTCCCATGAAAGAGGCGGAGAAAGAAGAACAATTCAATGGGTATCTCAGAATATGTGCTCCTAGATGAATCTATTTATGAAGAAG
Organism: Lactuca sativa; assembly: GCF_002870075.4. Taxonomy (NCBI): domain Eukaryota; kingdom Viridiplantae; phylum Streptophyta; class Magnoliopsida; order Asterales; family Asteraceae; genus Lactuca; species Lactuca sativa. The sequence goes on along the minus strand of NC_056625.2, from coordinate 62,886,282 downwards.
TTGTGGAAATGGAAGCTATGGAAACTGAAGAGGTTGAAGATGATGAAGATTTGGATGAAAATGTGATTTTAGGACTTCAAGCCATTAGGGAACAACCTGTCAAAGTCCTTTCAGAAGCAGAGAAGATGAAATGGTCCTCGGTTTCTTGGTCATCATCTTTAGCAGAAGTGTTCAAAGGATTCAAGACATGGCGAAGCTCAAAACCAAGCTGACAATTAATGCATTCCAAACCACTCATTCCATGCTTCCTCTAATTCCTGCTCCGAGGAACGCTCAAATTGATGAAGGTTCTCCCACCCGGAAACCTGATGAAATCCTTGAAGTGCCTTTGATTCCTCCTCCATCCGAACTATTCATCAGGGAATCTGGTCGTCAAATCATCTCCTCCGCTTTTAACAAAGGTGACAAATTCAAATACAAAGGCAACAAGAGTGACACAAGTTCGTACAACCCAATCAAGTCATTTAAAAAGTCTGAGGGCTGGTCTTAGGAACAAAGTGATCAAGCTTTATAAGAAAGAATATGGATTCAAGCTTTCAAAGACAACCCAAATCCGATGTTGGGCATTTTTCCTCTCTTCCGAGAAGGAATCATTCCTGATATACATTTCATTACCTTCATGTATTTTGATCTTGAAACTCAAGATGTTGATCAACTGGACTTGCCAATCTCTCCACATGGGTGATTCTACATCAAGTTCGCACATCTGCATCCAATTGATGATCCTTAAACTACCATCCAAACTGAGTGTGAGAGATTAAGCACCTTTTATTCTACCAACGCACGACCCCAAAAGGAATTGTGGTCTCGAAAAAGAATCACCAAGATAGTTTGGTCACGGTAGAAAAGTCCAGAGCACATTTGATCTTGATTGTGTCCTGTACAGATACCATATTTCTCGAAACAAAGAATCTACCATCATAATCAGTGATGCGGATTTTCCTTCGATAAATCCAAATGACATGCTTGTCATTGTTGCTCACCTTAGAGATCGGCAATCAAATGATTCAAGCATTTGAGCCTGCAACTCAGCTATTGGCTTCCTGAAGGACTACATCGTTGAATTCTATCAATCAGATGTAGAGTTTACTCATCTTTTTGGAACAAATTTTTTTTTGACGAAAATCACTACCGAACTTCCTGAAGCTCAAATTTTAGCTGAAGGACCCATCGAAGAACCATAACTTGGTTACATCTACCTTAAGAAGAAGACCAATCATATGGAATTTTTCCAAGTGCTAGAAAACTTCTTATTCCTACCAAGATTCTACAAAAGTTTATCTCCAATGCAGCTAAGAGTGATTCTTCCGAACATGTGAAAAAGAAATTTATTAAGCATCTCATATGGTACATCGAGGTCCGAAGTTGGCTTCAAAGTGCCTATCTATTTGTGTTTGATGAAGCGAAGTGTTGAGATGAGAGATTTCTATGGTCACTTAGAGGGAGATTGTTGATACATGAAAAGTGACTCCTTAGTAATTCGAAGTGAAGCCCCAATTCCGAAAGGAGTAATGTTCCGAAATGATGTTGATTACGAAGTAAAGATCTGTCCGAGACACATCCTTTTGTTATTTGATTTATTAGTCTGTATAGTTCATTAATTGTTCTTAGTACTAGTTTATCTTTTAGTAGTTATTCTATTGTACAGTACACGGGACAAGATCAACAGATGTGGCTTTGTCCGTCTGTTGATCTTCATTACATGGGACAAGACTTTTAGTAGTTGTTTTATTGTACAGTACATGGGACAATATCAACAGATGTGGCTTTGACAATCTGTTGATTTTCAGTTGTCTTCTAGTCCATGCACTTTATGGGATTTGTCTTATTTGTCTCACTCCTTGTCTATTTAAGGAAATGTAAGGTTGTAACATCCCAAAATTTAAGACCAAAAATTTCTTTTTAATAAAACATTACTTTAAACAAAGACATCATTCCAAAAAATAATCTGAGTATAAGTTTTCAAAACACTTGTTTATTATCAGAGTAAACATTCCCAGGCTGACTAATCTATAGTGTGTGCCATGCGATCACCCCGAGCTCCTCCCTCCGCTACCGGAAGTACCTGAAAACAAAACTGAAAACCGTAAGCACGAAGCTTAGTGAGTTCCCCACCTTACCACATACCACGCAAAAACACATACTGCACATTCTGGGCCACGCCCGCTATCCTGGGCCTCGCCCTTCTACTTCGGGCCTCGCCCATTATACCGGCCCCGCCGCTCCAGGCCCCGCCTGGCTTCGAGCCCCGCTCGGATACAGATCTGTTTCACTTAGGCCTCGCCTGTCACAGGGCCTCACCCACTATCATATAATAGCACATAAACGTATCACATAACATTACATAAGCTAAACATATACTAACAACCCTTACTCTCAGGCCTCGCCTATCTCTGGGCCCCGCCCGAGTCCTGCTACTGATGAGTCATGGAACCTCGTCCATACTCCTGCTGATAGTGAGGTTCGGGCCCAGCCCACCCTCACTCCTTCCCTAACTTGGGCCTCGCCCCTGCTCTGCTGCTACTGAAATGTGGAACACCATCCACACTCTGCTATTGGTGAGATACGGGACCTCGCCCTCTCTCACCTCCCTACCAGGCACATACAAGTATCACACAGACAAAAAGTATAAACTATCACATAAACCGCTCCTTGGGCACCCGCCCTCTGTCATTGGACCTCGTCCAAATATCATACTAGCATACTGTGCCTAGGGCTAACCCCCGGGTCTTCTACTCATAACTACATGGGCCGGCATTGTGGCCGTAGACCCATTTATACAAAGGGAAACTCACCTGATACTGCTGAACTGCTGCTGCTAACCCCTTTGACCGCTACCTGACCGCTAACTCCGATCTGCTGCTCCGCTAGCTCCCCGAGCTACCAATAACCACCCAACACTTAGTCTAACTGACCTCCAAGGGTCAACCAAGTCAACTCTGGTCCAAGTCAATGTCCTGGTCAAAGTCAACCTTCCAGGTCAACCCTACTCGCCGAGTCACCCTACTGACTCGCCGAGTTCATAAATCCAGAGTCCTTCCACTCGCGACTCTACTCGCCGAGTCAGCCCCTGACTCCCGATTCCTGTCCTGTCCAACTCACTGAGTCCTGGCTCGACTCGCTGACTCGAGTCTTAACTCGAAGGGTTTGGGACCACTCGACCTGACTCGCCGAGTCTAAGAACAGACTCGCCGAGCACACGACAATCTTCATCCAACTCGCCGAGTTGTTCATCCAACTCGCCGAGTTCATGCCTATCTTCATCCGACTCGACGAGCTGTTCATCCGACTCGTCGAGTTCCTCCTCATCTTCAAGCTACTCGCCGAGTCCACTCGAAGCACTCGTCGAGTCCACTAAGATCCACTTACATGCAGAGGACTTCCGAGTCATGCATGAGCTCCAAACTGTAGATCTACCCTCCCCAAGCCTATTTCCCACGTAAAGTTGCAAACTTTACGTGTAGAGAGGGAGATCTAGGCAAAATACACCCATAGCTAGGGTTTAGGACCAAGAGGCTCCAATTTCCACCCAATGGCTGCTACTTTATGGGATTCCATACCAAAACAAGCATGGATCTGAGGTAGCAACCTCAGATCTGGACCTCAAGCTCAAGATTGGTCTTAAACATGGCTCAAAAGCCTCAAAACTCATAACCAAGGAAAATCTAAAGAAGGGAAACGAATTGATACCTTCCAATGCTCTGAAATGCTTCCCAAACTTCAGATCCAAAGCCTCTCCCTGATGCTTCAAAGATTTCCACTCCTTCTTCTTCCTTAAAACCACTCAAAAATGGCTAAAAACTTGAATGAACACAATGGGGGCTTAAGGTGCGGCGTTCTGGGTGTGAGAGGCTGTAAAGGAGCCCTAGGAAGAAGATTGAGACGTTTAAATAGGTTCCAAGCCCCGGATTTAGGGTTTTCCTCGCACAGACCAGACTCGCCGAGTCCACTTGGCCGACTCGTCGAGTTGGTCACTTTCTTATCGACCCGGATCCCGTTCCGACTCGCCGAGTCCTTCCTTGGACTCGTCGAGTCCCTCTTAAATTTAGGGTTTCCTTTACTTTCTTGGCTTTCAAAATCCTGGGTGTTACAAAGGTTGATTGTTTACACACGTACGAGTGCAACATTCTCAATCATATCAATACCAAGAATCATTCAGTCAAAACACACACACACACACACACTCTCTCTCTCTCTCTATCTCTCTCTCTTACATTCTTATTGTTCTTAAGTTACTTTACTTTACATTGTTCATACTTGTTAATCATTTTACATCTTGAATACTTTTTTGAAAATATTTATTCCAAGACAAGATTGTTTTACCAAACTTGACTGGATCTTCTTAGCAACAGACATTAATCTTAAGTTAATTCAAGGTTTGAGTTTTCAAACCTTGTCTACGCATATCGTTTCTTGCATTCACACCATGCATGAGATATGGAACATGAGAATGAGTAAATAGTTAAGGTTTTGGATTTGAGCTCTCTTTAGTCATGCAAAGGCTTAAAGTTGGAAACGTTATGATTTAGAATGTTCATGCGACATCCCAAAAATTCAATAAATTCAAAACTTTTCAAAACAACCATTTTTCTAATAGTAGTGTTATAAAACCATTGTTTTTAAAACATTATTTAAAATCAGAGTCTCCCAATATCAAGTTAGTTGAAACCAAGGATGTGTATGTTCACGCCTTCTCCTTGCCACAGTCCACTGAAGTACCTGAAAGCATAAACTAAAACTATAAGCACGAATCTTAGTGAGTTCCCCCCAAATACCACCACATGAACATATAACATATATTAACAAACAACATGCATACAGGGCCTGCAGCATGACTGGAACGCCCCACCAGCCTACAGTCTATCTGGTACGCCCACATAGACTATAGTCTGACTAGAACGCCCCACAAGCCTATAGTCTATCCAGTACGCTCACAGAACCTTCAACATGACTGGTATGCTTCCCGAGCCTTCAGCCTATCTGGAACGTTCTTCGGGCCTTCATCTTGACTGGTACGCCTCACTGGCTTTCAGTCTATCCAGGACGCCCTGGGTTTGTTGGCCTTAAGCACAAAGCAAGACCGACTCAACCCAACCACACATACACCGTGTCGACACACATATATAAATCCAAAACACATATAAGCCCAATAAACTATAACAACATATCGATATAAACATTATTGGGTTTGTTGACTGACAGCACAAAGCAGTACAGTCTCAACCCACCCACACCACAATGGCATATACACAGCTAAACATATAACCAGACAACAGACAACAGAAAATCAAACATATCTTATAGAACTAAGCATAGCGTTATCCTATATACCAGGATACAAATCTAACCGATCACTACAGTATACCAACATGCGATAAAACAAGATAACAATCCAATGGGCCGGCCTTTGTGCCTTCGACCCAAAGAAAGTATAGTGAGGAAAACTCACATCTCGATCTGATCCATAGCTAATGAGGATCGACGTCGTGTTCGCCCAATTCCAACAACTTAATACATTTAGCTGCCTTTTCGACTCCAAGAGTTCCAAGGCTCATATCTAGACCAAAATGTGATTAGGAAGGATAAAGTTTTCAACTTTATCCATTGGGGCTACCATAAAGGTCCAAAAACCCAAATCACAAGCTTGAAAAAGCAGAGTCTTAACCAAAATAGCCTTAAGCTTTAAGATATGAAGTTTATCCTTGCCAGAAGTGATTCTAACACCTTAACCATCCCAAAGGTTGGTGATTTTTAGACATACATGTCCTATGTCTTGAACCCATATTAGGTCAAAATGAGGATTTATGACCTAATCTCTATGCATGGCATCAAACCTTGATTATAGACCAGATCCAAGACACTACTAGGTCACCTTGACCTGGAGATTCATAAAGTTGCAAACTTTATGAGATCCAACCACCCCAACAATCAAGAAATAGAAGAAAAGGGGACAAAACTCCATATCTAACAACTTTGAATGATAAAAATCGTGTCTTGGACACTTACAAAGGTCTAGAACAGTGAAAAACTGAAGAATGGGGCTTGCTTATTGGATCTTTGTTTCCTTCTTCCACCTTCTTCCTTCTTTAGCTCCAAAAACACCAAATTAGCTTCAAAAACGGGAGGGAAAAATGATTATGGTTTCTTTCAGGGCTTGAGGGGATGATGGGGTTGAGGATGAACAAACCCTAGCCTCCACATTCCTCTAAATAGGGAGAAAAACCTGGAAGATTAGGGTTTCATTCCAGCCATCCACACGTCGTGTTCCAAGAGGTAACACGTCGTGTTGTCCTTAATGAAATTTGCGCTTCCTCATATATGGACACACCGTGTTGGTGCCTCCAACATGCCATGTCAAATCCTCAAAAGGTGATTCATTCCCAAAATCGCTTCCTCAAAATTTTGGGTGTTACAACTCTACCCCATTTAAATTAGATTTCGTCCTCGAAATCAGTTCTCACATCAGCTTCATGATGGAACCCTTAGCCGAAAACCCAAGGATTTGATCGAATCTAAACCTCGTCATCCAATCGTGGTCACACTTATCCCACACATAAGTGCACAACCGCGATGAGAACCAATTGGAAAAAGAGCCCTTGACTATTTACCGCTGATGAAACCTCCATTCAGTATAAGGTGACTCCCCACGCGAGTCCCATCAATATAACCACTGCAGGGACCACGTATAACTCCAACATAATCCACAACTGCCTAGCTATAAGACCAAACTTCTAGTGGGAATCACAGGTCCGAGAACTCTCAAAACTACAATCACCGAATCAACTATGCCAAAATGCTTCCCAAGACTAGGAACCCATAATCCACGACTAACATTTACCCATCACGAATCTGCCCCTTTCCTGGGAGTATGATCATTACCAACCATGCGAGAAAAGAACCCAAACATCAAAATCATGAATTTTCCACTAATCCTCAAATCCATAAGGTACCCCAAGATCCTTTAATTAATTCGTGACTCCCTGACACGTCATTCCAACCATTGCTCCAACGAGCAAAGATGAGAACTCCAAGAATTCCACATTTACCTCCAATCCTTAACAACTCAGGGGTACCCCCATCTAGAAAGGCACCTGATACGCAATGAAAAACTTTTGATATGAGACTTCATAACCGGCTCTCAACCTTGATAAGCCACCCCTCATAACAACTTGAGAGCAAACAGGATTATAATACAAACATCCCGTAGGGACTTTTAGATATCCAACTAATACTCCCAACAACCTTAAACTGATTCCCCTTTCTCTAAACCATCTGATTTGTGTGGTTCCCGACATCCATCAATGCATCCATACCGAAAGTACCATAAGCAGAAGAAGTCAACAATCATGATCATTGGGCCCATGTCCTACGTATGAAATGCTCCTGCAATTACACCGATCTTGACGACATTACAACTTTCACTTAGAAACTTGTGACCCCCACCACGGGCCTAAAGATTCTCAACCTCATTCCACCGCCTTGTAGGGACCTAAACAATGTCCCTCTCAACGCTAACCAAGCAGAACAATGCCATAACTATACCATACCCAATTCCTTTCACAGAACAAGTTGTTACCAATGCAAAACCCGATGAAATCATGGTCGCACCCGACCCGAGAATAGGATAGACGGTTGCACCCCTGATCCAATTCAAATTCTATCACCCAAAAGAACCATACGCACAATTCGAACTAGCCCCAAAGTTATCCTTAGGGAAACCATGACCTCATCCAAAAAGGGCATAAATACCAAAGTTCTATCGAACGATGAACCTCAATCATTAACAGAAGATGTCCTCATGATCGATTGAAACAAGATTCCATACTTGATTGAGACTGAACAGGTTCCAACAATACGCAACCAACTCGATAAGATTTATGAAGTGATCCTGAATGCCACCCAACCCAAGCCTACTATGAAACAAAATTTTACACCACCATTGATGGTAAGCATACCCAGAGACTAAAGGAACATGAAACATACTAAATTTGATGATAAGTTGACACATTTGTAGAACTTCAACTGCCATAAATTAAAACCCTTAGAGAACCTTTGCTGAATGACAACGACGCGACCAATAATCGAGAACACATTGAAATTAAACTGAATGAACCAAAATCCTCGCGAAGCTGAACCTGCCAATTTATGAAACTGATTCCTTGATCGATCTCTACCCAAGCTAGATTATAAATAGAAATCCATAACACCATCTGACAATTTCCCTCTTCCATTGATTCTCAACCTGAGCAATCCCAACGTCTCCTCCTCTATTCATTGGCACCCCAAAAGGAACCAATAGCTTCCACGAGCCCTTTGATTACCCGCCTATAGTTGAGTGACAACCCATATGTCTCCTGAACCCGTGCATATCATTCCCACCTACTATATACCCCTTCCTTGGCCAAACCCTAAACGAAGATCCCACACACTCGCACCACACACCCCAAAAAGACATTCCTCAATACCACGAATCCGAGCAGACTAATGATCCACCAACCAAAATACCCAGTTCTCCTCTACTTAGGGCTTGAACAACCACCCACGGGTGTTAAAACCAACTATAACTCATCCCGGCTTAGCCAGGTACAACCATCCCTGACCCCAGGAATGATTAATAAGCATAGGATGATCTTCCAGATAAGGATCAAACAAATCCAAAGAGAATCTGGAATTTCAGTTAAGGATCTCCGAAATTCGCAGTCATGACCACTTAACATTAAGGATCACTTACAAGAGCATAAACCAATACCTACTTATGATCTAAAACATACACTCCTTGCCTGCAATTTCAACCTCCAATCCTGTACCAGACATGCCTATCACCTAAGAACATAGAACCTTGATCACATTACCAACATCCACACCACATCAACCCACATGCACGCTACCGCACTGATAATCTGACTCCAAACGCCACAACCAACCGTCCCCATGCCGGGTTTACATCCAACACCAAAATTCATAAGCCTGATCACTCCTCCTCCGAACCCCGAAGACTAAAAGGGAAAAATTGTTGCTACTGATAGCAACATTCCAAACCATCAACCAACCATTCTACTTCCCACTGCAATCCCCAAACCGATCATAATGGTCAATCCATCATTGATTCCCACGACTTGAATGCACGACCTTAAGCAAAACCCTCGAGACCTCAAAACCAACAAACTCATTTAGGCCTGCACCAATTATTCCAAACCAATTTCGCCACTAGGTTCAGACGATTACCAGACCCATCCTCACGCCTGAGTAACCATAACCAAAGATCGACATATATGGAGCTACTGCCATAAATCTTGGTATCAAACCATGCTATCTTCCCCGACCAACCCTTAGAATCCCCGAAACTCTCCTTGATTCGAGTATGCATCCTATGCTTCTAGTATTACGGGCCCAATAGTACCTTCCACACCTATCCATACTTTCCTCAAGGATCATCTCGGGTCCTCTAAGACCTATTTATAAGATGCTCCCAATACCTGCTCCACATTGAAACATCCGCACTAAAAGATACTACCTAGGCTCTCCTAGGATTCCCCCCCCCCACCTCCTCTGCCATCATCTGCTGAAGAACCCCTTCTAGTTTCAGCTAACCACTTCATGAATATAATTACATACAACAAAGCTTAAATAATCCTTCGACTAAAGGAATCAACCCTACAATGGTTGGACTCAGACAAGAGTTGCATAATAGATCCAATTCCTTCATTTTAAGATTATTTAACCTTCATAGCATTCAATTTATTGTATTTATTTGATGGTTAAATCTTATCGACATGGGTCCTACAAAGCACAAAGTAAGCAGCATTCGAGCAGAGGAACCGACTGGCTCTAAAAAAAATAAAATCAGACAGATCCTGACGAACCTATCGATCTCAAACTCCCAACATCTCGGGTGCACCTTCGTCTTGCTCTCACTCTCTCAAGAGTAGCTAATCATTCCTCACGCTAACCTACTATGAACTGCACTCACTCTAAGGAAACCACTGCCTCCTCATCCAAAAACGCAAATGGTTGGTGATGTGTGTAAAACAAACTAGTTTTAATCCTACTAACATAAACACAAAGACAAACACACAAAAGGCTGTGTACCTATCGATTAGCAGTTTAGTTCATGTAAGTAGGGTATCGCACACAGGGAACGGTAAACAATTAAAATAAATGCTAATATTATTTAAATAAAACAAGTAATAGAAGAGGGGTTTCTCTAGTTTTACAAGACTAGAAACTTAAGCAGCTATGTAAACTCTTTAACAAAGGACAATTAACAACTAAGGAGAAACAAAAGACAACTAGATTCAATCAATTTAAAGAGACTTTCATTTAGATTCATTTCACTTATTCATATGGTTGATTTTATGGCAAGTGCAATGGATTAATTGACATTAGCTACCAATTAGTGTGATTAGGTTCATGTTCGCTATTACTAATCCTTAGAAAACAAATTAATTTAAGCAGTGATCAAGTGATTAAATTAACAAATTTCCTAGTTTATTGATTCGGGTTAAGTAAGGCTTGTAGTTAGCTAATCAAATTACTAATTCAATTAACTTCTGTTGATGGTTCGTCACACAAGCTCACACATTAACTTACCTATTTTCTACTTAACCCTAGTTTCACGTTCGCTATTTCAAGGCATATAACAATGTTGTCACATAAATCATATGAGATAAGCAATTAAGAGATGTTCATGCAGCTTAATATACTTGTAATTAATAGAAAATAGTTGTTGTTAACATATAAGGTTCTTTAAAAAGCTTAACAAAACAAAACTCACCAAATTAAATTAGTCCAACCATAAAATCAAGCCATATTCATAAAGTCATCTATCCTAAACAGGAGATATGAGTTTTAGCTCATATCTACAACAAATAACAACATAAATTCAAATTCTAATGATTCAAACATGGTTCAAAACGAAGATTAAGAAAAGAAGAATAATTATTTGTCTTTGATCTCTTCTAAATTGCTTCTTAGGTTGAATTCTCGAAAACTAGAGCTCCAAGAACCCTTCTGGCCTCCAAAAATCGTCCAAGGCTTCCCCCATTAGTTAGGGTTCGAATGAGAAGCGTTTCTATATATATATATATATATATATATATATATATATATATATATATATATATATATATATATATATATATATATATATATATATATATATTCTGAAAACAGAGGCGACTCGGCGAGTCCAGTGACCAACTCGCACGAGTCCATCACTTAAAATCCGTGGACGGCAAGTCAGCGTAAAGAATCGTGAAACTTCTGAACAACTCGTCGAGTCCATTTGGAATCACCATTTTCTCAAAACCCGAAATCCGTCTAAAATTGTGTCTAGTTTTCAGAACATTTTGAATCTTGTCAATCAGAGTTACAGTTCATGAGATATGGCCAAAACACTGACGAGGGGTCAAGTTGTCCAACAACATTCTTCTTTCTTCAAAATCCAAGATCCAAGCTTCCAATTGCTAAATCCGCTTCCTTTTCCTTCCGAGCTCATATTTTAGGCTTCAAAAACATTTTAAACATATTTAAGTACCTTTTATTCATAATTTGAAATAAAATACCCAAAAAGTATTAAGATTTAACACAAAATATATGACTAATTATGCACATATCAGTTGGCTAACCCCACACAACTCACCCTACCACTAACTTCCATGTGACCCTCCATTGGTTCCAGATGACTATCGCATGAATACAACCACATGACCCACAGTTTAAACAATCTTAAGCTAAAAGATTCAATCCCACAACGGTTGGACTCAAACAAGAGCTGCACACCAAGACCACACCCCTCATCCTAAGATCATTTAAACCATGTACCATGTGACTTAGCGTATTCATTCAATAACCATTTCACACGCGAAAGAGTCATACAACAATCAATCAAGGATTCTACAAGAGATAAGGAATCATATATCAAGCAATTCTATCATACAACTTCTAAAGATCCTATCATAGTACTAGCATGTTGTTCTAACATATCATAACATAATCTCAAATAATTGTGTGGTCATTTGGGGTCTACTTACTGGCTTCGGTTGATCGTACACATTGTATCCTTCTTGTTTATTTTGAAAACCATTTGAAAATTGTTTTTTTTAAATCTTTTTCATTAGTTTGAGACTAGATTCACACGAGTGTTCCTCCAATTCACTCAAACCAAGGCTCTGATACCAACTTGCTACATCCCAAAAATTAAATAAATTCAAAAATTTTCAAAACAACCCTTTTTCTAAGAGTAGTGTTACAAAACCACTGTTTTCAAAACATTATTTATAGTCTCCCAAGATTAAGTTAGTTGAAACCAAGGATGTGTACGGTCACGCCTTCGCCTTGCCACATTCCACTGAAGTACCTAAAACCATAAACCAAAACTGTAAGCACGAAGCTTAGTAAGTTCCCTCAAATACCACTACACGAACATATAACATATACTAACAAACAGCATGCATACAGGGCCTTCAAGATGACCGAAACGCCCCACTGGCCTATAGTCTATCTGGTACGCCAACAGAGCCTTCAGTTTAACTGGAACACCCCACAGGCCTACAATCTATCCGATACGCTCACATAACCTTCAACATGACTAGTACGCCTCCCCGGGCCTTCATCCCATTTAGAATGTTCTCTGGGCCTTCGGCCCGACTGGTACGCCTCACTACCCTTCACTACAACATACCAACATGCGATAAACCAGGATAACAATCCAATGGGCCAGCCTTGGTGCCTTCGACCCGAAAGTACAGTGAGGAAAACTCACATCTCGATCTGATCCATAGCCGATTAGGACCGAATCTGAATCTCATCTCACTAACCGATACCTGTTCCCACCAAGCGACCAATTCCATAAAAATCCCAAAATACCATCAAGGTCCAACTTGGTCAAAATCAACGGTCAATGTCAACAGTCCATGTTGACCCAACGATATGTTCCCCTTGGCCACGTCGTGTTCCGCCAACATCTAAACAGTCGGGAAAACCTCAGCCAACACGTCGTGTTGACTCACAAATACACCATGTTTGCCCGAGTTCCAACAACTTGTTACATTCAGCTGCCTTTTCGACTCCAAGAGCTCCATGGCTCCGATCAAGACCAAAATGTGATTAGGAAGGATAAAGTTTCCAACTTTATCCATTGGGACTACCATAAAGGTCCAAAAACCTAAATCACAAGCTTGATAAAGCACATGCTTAACCAAAATACCCTTAAACCTTAAGATTTGAAGTCCATCCTTTCTAGAAGTGATTCTAACACCTAAACTATCCCAAAGGTTGGTGCTTTTTAGACATACATGTCCAATGTATGTCTTGAACCCATATTAGGTCAAAATGAGGATTTATGACCTAATCTTTATGCATGGCATCAAAACTTGATTATAGACCAGATCCAAGACACTACTAGGTCACGTTTTCCTGGAGATTCATAAAGTTGCAAACTTTATGAGATCCAACCATCCCAACAATCAAGAACAAGAAGCAAAAGGGACAAAAATCCATATCTAACAACTTTGAATGATAAACATCGTGTCTTGAACATTTACAAAGGTCCAAAAGAGTGCCAAATTGAAGAATGGGGCTTGCTTGATGGATCTTTGCTTCCTTCTTCCACCTTCTTCCTTCTTTAGCTCCAAAAACACCAAACTAGCTTCAAAAATGGGAGGGAAAAATGATTATGGTTTATTTCAGGGTTTGAGGGGCTGAGGGTGAACAAACCCTAGCCTCCACATTCCTTTAAATAGCAAAAGCTGGAATATTAGGGTTTCATTCTATCCATCAACACGCAGTGTTGTCCTTAACGAAATTTGCGCTTCGTCATATCTGGACACGACGTGTTGGTGCCACCAACACGTCGTGTCAGTCCTCAAAAGGTGATTCATTCCCAAAATCGCTTCCTCAAAATTTCAGGTGTTACAGTTCATTAGGGTCAGATCTGAGATTTGAGTGAAAGGTCCTAATGCATTAAGTACTTAATATGAAGATTGGCAAAAGACGTTATACGCAGGGCATAATCTGGGCTACACCCAGTGTAGCCTGGTTTTCACCCGTTTTCTAGTTAAGGCTCTACGTGAAACAACCCAAAAAGACGACCCAAAAATTTCAATTTTTATCATAACAAAAACATGAAACCAAGTATCACATAACAAAATCATACATTGTGTGTTTCAAAAACCATGATAAAATACTGAGAGAAAGAAAATTGTATCACAACTGTATCCAAACATATCAACTAACGGAATCAACTCCTAGGACAAAAACTGAAGTTGTGGTGTGTACGATGCCATCATCCCGAGCTCTTCCCTTTGCTTGCGGAAGTACCTGAAACCAAAACTGAAACTGTAAGCACGAAGCTTAATGAGCTCCCCCAAACTACCACATACCATACAATACATATAAAGCACATACTGGGCCTTGCCCACTGCATCGGACCAAAGTCTGGAACTAGCTGCATCGGACCGAAGTCCGGAACTGACTGCATCGGACCGAAGTCCGGAACTGACTGATCATGGCATTATATAACACATATCAACTAATATAGACACATATTCTGCATACTGCATCGGACTGAAGTCCGGAACATATAACACACAAACACGCTTGAATCACATAGACATCAAGCATACTGAACTACTGCTTCGGACTGAAGTCCGGAACTACTACTAACTAAACGGGCCGGCATTGTGGCCGTAGACCCGTTCCTACTGGAAGGAAACTCACCTCGTGAACTGGCTGCTGTGTGAATGGCTCTGGAAGCTAACTGCTGCTGCTCCGGTATCTCCCCGGCTACAAATCCATAAACACACTCAATCAAATGCTAATCACTGCACTGGGGTAAAATGACTCTTTTACCCTTGGTCAAAGTCAACTCTCCCGGTCAAAGTCAACCTACAGTTGACCTGACTCGCCGAGTTGGGCCGCCAACTCGCCGAGTCTCTAATCTCACTTCTCGTCCCTACTCATGGCTACTCGTCGAGTATGGCACCTACTCGACGAGTGCCCTCTCGATTCAAGAACTCAGACAATCTGCATCCGACTCGCCGAGTCATATGAACAACTCGACGAGTTGTTCTTGAGCTAAGAAGATTGCCTTGGACTCGCCGAGTTGTATGAACAACTCGTCAAGTCCCTCCATTACTGAGTCTGCTCTCCAAATCACTGAGTCCACTCTACTACTCACAGGCTCCCACTCGACATCACTCAAAAAGGGGAAAAACAGGACTCGCTACTTGACTCGCCGAGTCGTTCTTCCGACTTGCCGAGTCACATCCATGCAGCTACTCTAAACTCGATTCTGCTTGAATCCAGCGTCTAAAACTTATAAATCTGGGCTTCCTTAGTTCGATTAGCACGTAAAGATTCTATCTTTACGTGCCCATAAGCGACCAAGAAGATAATAAGGCTCAAAAAGCATAATAAAGGCTAGATCTAGGGTTCTTATGCAAAGCATCTTCAAAAAGGCAATAGATCCGGGCTCTACAACTCCTAAATGAACAGATCTAGGGATCTCTCGACCTATTAAGGCATCCATACAACTATAAGGTTTGGAAAATACATCAAACTAGCCCTAGAAGTGTTCTAATGGAGGTCTAAAGCATAAAACAGAAGGAATCCGAGAAACACCTCAATGAACTCTGATTTTGCCCTTGGATCTTTGCTCTACACCTCTTTTCTTTGCTCCTTTCTTCTTCTTCTTCTTCAAGCCTTCAAAATCCACACAAAAACACTTAAAACAAACAAGGGATGGATTAGGGTTTCTCACAGCTCTCTGAGGGTGAAGGAGGCGAGTTTGGGCACATAACATTGCTTAAATAGTGAGCAACCCGGGGATTTAGGGTTTCTTCCTGGCAGGCAGACTCGCCGAGTCCCGAATATGGACTCGTTGAGTCGCCGACTAACACGTGCACGAAAACTCGACCCTACTCGACGAGTCAGGCCATAGACTCGCCGAGTCCCTCAATAAAACTTCTAAATAAATGCCACGGGAACAACATACCAGAGATGGGGCGTTACAATTCTCCCCCACTTGTCTCAAACTTCGTCCTCGAAGTCTGCTACGGCTGAATCTGCAAATAACTCCGGGTAGTGCTCTCTCATTTCTTCCTCAGCCTCCCACGTCCACTCAGACCCCTTCCGGTGCTGCCACTGCACCTTCACTAACTGAATTGCCTTGTTCCTCAAGGTCTTTGTCTTCCGGTCTAGAATCGCGACCGGCCTCTCAATATAATTCAGGCTGCTATCAACCTGAATATCCTCTAGGGGAACAACTGCTGACTCATCCACCAAACACTTCCTTAACTGAGACACATGGAAAGTGTTGTGGATCTGGCTAAGCTCTACAGGAAGATCCAACCGATAAGCAACCTGACCCACTCGGGCTAAAACCCTGAAAGGACCAATGAACCTGGGGCCCAGCTTGCCCCTCTTCCGAAACCTGATGACACCCTTCCAGGGTGAGACCTTCAGGAGGACCATATCGCCCACCCGGAACTCCAAGTCTGAACGCCTCCTGTCGGCGTAGCTCTTCTGCCGACTCTACGCAGTCTGCAGTCTAATACGGACCTGCTGAATCAACTCGGTCGTCTTGAGCACCACCTCTGTGCTCCCAACGACTCGCTGACCGACCTCGCCCCAACAAATCGGGGTCCTACACTTCCTCCCATAAAGCATCTCAAAGGGAGGTCGATCAATGCTTGCATGATAACTGTTGTTATACGAAAATTCCGCTAACGGAAGATACGTATCCCAACTGCAACCGAAGTCTAGAACACATGCCCTGAGCATGTCCTCGAGAGTCTGAATCGTCCTCTCGCTCTGCCCGTCCGTCTGAGGGTGGAAAGCGGTGCTGAAATGAAGACGAGTATCCATCTCATCGTGAAACCGCTTCCAGAATCTGGATGTAAAACGGACATCTCGGTCTGACACCACCGATACCGGCACTCCATGACGTGCCACGATCTCACGCACATAGATATCGACTAACTTTTCTGCCGATATACTCTTCTGGATCGGGATAAAATGAGCACTCTTCGTCAACCGATCCACTACTACCCATATTGAATCTACTCCTCACGCGGTCCTGGGAAGCTTGGTGATAAAATCCATGGTGATGTCCTCCCATTTCCACACGGGAATGTCTAACGGCTGCATCTTGCCATGAGGCCTCTGGTGCTCCGCCTTGACCTTCCTGCAGGTCAGGCATCTCTCAACATACCAAGCGACATCCCGCTTCATGCAGGGCCACCAATAATCGGGTCGAAGATCTCTATACATCTTCGTCGCCCCTGGGTGGCTAGAAAATCGATACTTATGAGCCTCGTCCATCAACACCTGCCATACTCCTCCCCAGTACGCTACCCACACTCTCCCATGAAGTGTCAGCAATCCCCGACTGTCATAATCAAACGAAGCTACTCGGCCCACTATCCTCTCACACTTTTGCCTCTCCTCCTTGAGGCCCTCAACCTGAGCCTCTCTGATCCGTTCCAACAACGGAGTAATCACTGTCATCCTCAAACACAAATCTCTGATAGGGGCTGCCGCCACTTTGCGGCTTAGGGCGTCGGCTACCACGTTGGCCTTCCCTGGATGGTAAAGGATCTCACAATCAGAATCCTTCAGCACATCCAACCACCTCCTCTGCCTCATGTTCAGACTCGGCTGATCCATAAGGTACCTCAAACTCTTGTGATCCGTGTAGATAGTACAACGGACCCCATAAAGATAATGCCTCCAAATCTTGAGGGCAAACACAACCGCCCCCAGCTCTAAATCATGGGTAGGATAGTAAGCCTCGTGAGGCTTCAACTGCCTCGAGGCGTAAGCTATCACATGGCCTCGCTACATCAACACTGCTCCCATACCTGTGATTGAGGCATCACAGTAGACTACAAAGTCCTCTACTCCCTATGGCAAGGTAAGGATCGGAACTTCGCACAATCTCTGCCTGAGGGTCTCGAACGCTGCCTGCTGCTCAGGCCCCCAACGAAATACCACCGACTTCTTGGTCAGTCGGGTGAGCGGCACTGCTATCTTGGAGAAATCCTGAATGAACCTCCGGTAATACCCTGCCAACCCTAGGAAGCTCCGAATCTCGGATGGAGACTTTGGGACCTCCCACTGCATCACGGCCTCTATCTTGGCCGGATCCACCAAAATACCCTTCTGGTTGACGAGGTGACCAAGGAACTGCACCTCGCGCAACCAGAACTCACACTTGGAGAACTTTGCGAAAAGTCTCTCCCTCCTTAAAAATTCCATCACCTCCCTCAGGTGCTCCTCGTGCTGCTCCTGCGTCCTGGAATCCACCAAGATATCATCTATGAATACTATCACTGACCGATCCAGCATTGGCCTGCACATGTGATTCATGAGATCCATGAACGCGGCTGGAGCATTGGTGAGCCCAAATGGCATCACCACAAACTCATAATGACCATACCTGGTCCTGAAAGCAGTCTTTTGCACATCCTCATCCCTAACCCGCATCTGATGATACCCGGAGCATAGATCGATCTTGGAGAACCAAGACGCTCCCTGAAGCTGATCAAACAAATCATCTATCCTCGGAAGTGGGTAACGGTTCTTCACCTTTACCTTATTCAACTCCCGGTAATCTATACACATACGATGCGACCCATCCATCTTCCTCATAAACAGGATCGGCGCTCCCCAAGGCGAACTGCTCGGCCGAATGAAACCCTTGTCTAGCAGCTCCTGCAGCTGCGTAGACAACTCCTGCATCTCAGGGGGAGCTAGGCGATATGGTGCCTTGGCTATCGGAGCCGCACCAGGAATCAAGTCGATCCTAAACTCAACCTGCCTCTCAGGAGGTATTCCCGGTAAATCCTCGGGAAATACGTCCGGGAAGTCTCGCACTATCGGAACATCATCAACTGTCGTCTTGCCCTTCTCCCGGGCATCCAATACATAAGCTACATAACCAACGCAACCCTGCTGAAAATAGCACCTCACCTTTGCGGCGGAACAAAAGGTCGGTCCGCGCTGTGGCCTCTCGCCCTGAATCACTAACTCTCCCCCACTGGGAGTGTGAACCCTCACTAGCTGAAGCTCACAATCAATCACCGCCCCATTGGGGCTTAACCAATCCATGCCTACAATAACCTTATTCCCTCACAGGGGAATAGGAACCAAGTCCACCGAAAACTGTTTGTCAAACAACTAAAGAGAACACCCTCTATGCACTCTGGCGACCCTCACGGTCCTGTCATCTGCTATCTCAACCTCTAGTGGACAATCCAGCTCCCCTGCAGCTCTGCTAAATCTCTTGCTAAGCGCAAGCGATACAAATGATCGGGTAGCCCCCGAATCGAATAATACCATAGCAGAAATGTCGTTCACAGAGAACGACCCTATATAAAACATACAATCATAAGCAATAATCAATCAATAATAATATAGAGATGAAGGGAAGATACATACCCGTCACCACATCAGGAGTCGCTCGCGCCTCCTCTGCTGTCATCTGAAACGCCCTACTCTTCGCCACTGGCGCCTCGGCTCGGCCCTGCCGGCCATCTGTAATCCTCAAAGTAGCAGGGGCAGGTGCAGCCACCTTCCCTACTGCAGCTAAACTCGGACACTGGGACATTTTATGTCCCCTCTGATTGCACTGAAAGCAAATCAGATCTCTAACATCCCGAAATATCAAGAGTAGAGTTCAAGGGCTAAAAGAGTAATTTGGGAAAGAGTGACTCGGCGAGTCCATGGATGGACTCGGCGAGTAGAGTCACGATTTGGTCGCGTGTTAAGTAGCCGACTCGGCGAGTCAATGAGATGGACTCGGCGAGTAGGCGCTGAGTGGAGAAAACCCTAATTCTCAGGGTTGAGCCCTATATAAAGAACATCATATTTCCTTCTCAGCCTCTTTATCACCTCTTGAGTCCCAGAAACCCTAATTTCGTGGAGAAACCCCATTGTTGTGAAAATGGGAGCTTGGAGAGGTGGTTGTTGAAGAGATCTTAGAGAAGAAGAGGCTTGGAGCAAGGGGCTTTGCTTGGAATTGAGTTTCATTGCAGATTGGGGGCGTTCCTTTGAGGTAACATCTCGTTTTTGAGCTGCTATTTCTTAGATGCATCATTTTGGGAATGTTAGAGACCATGTCCTTGGATGTATTGGAGTTTAGAGGTCAGATCTGAGGTTGCTACCTCAGATCTGGAATGGAGAAGGGTTGGAATGCATGAAAGTCCCTGTTTGTGAGTGGTTGATGGAGCTATTTTGTCCCAAATCCAAACCCTAGAGTGAAAATGCATAGATCTCTTTGGATTCACGTAAAGTTTGCCACTTTACGTGATGAATGAGTTGTAGGAGGTTAGATCTATGTTTTGGATGAATTGCATGGCCTGGAGTGCTTCTGTTTGGATTCAGACCGGTGGTACTCGACGAGTCACATGGGTGGACTCGACGAGTTGCTTGAAGATGAGCTCGAACTCGACGAGTTGGAAGAACAACTCGGCGAGTTGGATGAAGATGGTCTGGAACTCGGCGAGTTGTATGAACAACTCGGCGAGTAGGTTGAAGATAGGCTTAGACTCGGCGAGTCTGTTGTTGGACGCGGCGAGTCTTGTCGAAGAGTCCCAATATCTTCTGGTCGAGTTGAGAATCGGCGAGTCAAGGGATGACTCGGTGAGTTGTGTGCGAGTGGACTCAGAGTTGTGGAACTCGGCGAGTCTCGGGGTGACTCGGCGAGTTGAGTCACGGATTGGGAAAGTTCTGAGCATGGGGACTCGACGAGTAGATGGGTTAACTCAGCGAGCAGGGTCAACCAGGAGGGTTGACTTGGACTGAGGACTTTGACTTTGACCAAGAGTTGACCGTTAACTTTTAAGGCTTGGTCAGCGATGTGGCCTTTAGGCCAAGAGGGGGGTAAAATGGTCTTTTACCCTTAAGAAGGTGCCATGAGAGGGTTGATTCTAGTCTTGAGAGTTATATTCATGAGAGTATATGCCTTACGTGTTAGGCAGCGGCGAGTTCGAGATTCAAGTGTGGGGATATCTGCTTTCTGCTTGTCAGGTGAGTCTTCTCACTATACTTTACCTTGAGTAGGTAACCAGAGTTATGTGACAGAGTATTTGTATGCTATGTATGTTATGTGTTGTACTGCATTATTTCTATGTGATTTATGTTGTGCATGTTTTCAGAGCTGGAACCGGAGGGTTCCTAGAGTTAGAACCGGAAGGTTCACAGAGTTAGAACCAGAGGGCTCACAGAGCAGGGTCCACGGACCCACAGAGTTATAGCCTCGAGTGGCTAATGTGTGTTGTGTGTGGTATTATGGGGAACTCACTAAGCTTCATGCTTACAGTGTTTTGTTTTATGTTGTGTTGCAGGTTTCTTTCAGTATCACGGGACGGCACCGGCTTGATTGTACACACCAGAGAAAGAGTCATGTTTTGAGGATCCTGGTTTTCTATACAAGTGAAATGGAGTCATGTTTTTTTGTAATTCGATTATGAATGAGATTTTAAACAAGTGTTTCTAAGAATTAAACGATTATTTTTAAATGAAAAATTGCTTGAAATTTTCGGTGTTACAAGTTGGTATCAGAGCCTTGGTTTGAGGGATTCGGATGCGCCTTCGGGTAATTCTGGACTCAAACTGAGGAAGTAAGAAAAGTTTTCAAAAAAATAATTTTTCTAAAGCGAATAAGAGTTCAAAGAGAAAACGAGAAACAACAATGTGTACAATCAGCCAGAGCCCGAACGGTGATTTCCCAAAATACCCTTACTTTTGTGTTATGAGATATTTATGATGCACCTTATGAGATATTAATGCATGCTAGAGACAGGCTAGGTATTCCATATATTAGGACTAGAGTGGCCTGATTTGTGATGCCTTAGCCTAGGAATTGTTGTGATATGCGATGTGCTTTTGAGTATGTGATGAGTGAGAATATTTGATTGGGATCCTTTAGGGGATTTGAGTAGAGGAGTAATCTAGGGGAGATACCTAGATGAGTACTGTGGTACTTAGAGAAAGAATAGTTAGAGCCCGCGAGGGGAAGAGTTGCAGAGTTCGGTGGTACTTCCGAGGATGAGCAGAGCAAGCGGAGTAATCACCCAGAGTGAGTCATATATATTCTTCGATGCTCGAATGCTGCTTGCTTCGTGCTTTGTGGAACTCTCGATGATGGGAGTCAGCTACCAAGCGAATATGACGATATTCAGGAGGTAGATGGCTGGCATCATTAGGAGCTCTTCAGCAGCTGATGGCAGAGAAGTGTGGGAATCTGGGAAGAGCCTAGGGAGTAACCTTAGCCAGATGAGTGCACTGGCAGGGTAGAGAATTTCGCTGGGGAGCGAGCGCGTGACGGAGATTGGTGAACGAGAAGGTCGAGCAGCTACTTAGGAGCTCCGGGATAGTCCGTGTGGAAAGTATGGGTAGATGTGGCAGGTAGTATGGGCCCGTACTACTGAAAGCAGAGGACCCATACTTGATACAGGGGGTATTCTGAAAGTTCTAACGAGCGGATTGAGGAATGATGTTATGGTTCGAGTACCATGCATCGGAGCGGATCGAGGAGTGGTGTTATGGTTCGAGTACCATACATCGAAATAGATGGAGGAGTGATGCTATGGTTCGGGTACCATACATAGGAGCATATCAAGAAGGGATGTCATGGGATGAGTACCACGGTTTGTAGTGAATGATGCTTGTGATTCTCTGGTTATCCGGTCACGATTGATGAGGTAGAGATTGGACGCTATGGGTTTTAGGCCTGTAGGCCATGATTGAGTTTGGAGATGCGTCCCTCGAGAGGGAAGTCGAGAGCCTATCAAAGTATTTTGGTAAAGAGTTAGAGGGAGGGGAGAATTTCGGTCTGAGTTGAGCAATCAGTCGATAGAGGAGAGGTCACCTTCTATGACCGGAGTGGTTCTATTTATGTTTGTGTGCGGAACATGAGAGGCCTGATGCTTAAGTTTCGGATTTGGGGGTAAAACCCTGCAGGTTGTCATTGATGATGATTTTCCATCAGAGTATCAGGTAGCATGTGTGCTGCGAGACAGTGATTTACCATGAGCAGATAGTCAGCTGGGACTGAGATAGTCAAGGACCACGTTACACCTATTTGAGTATAGTAGGACGTATTATAGAGGTATCAGTGGGGAGTCCAGTCGAGTTAATCAGTGCAGTGGTTTTTCTATCCATGTTGGGTATTGAATATGGGAGTAGGGTCCCTGTTCTTGGGATGATCCATGTTTGGAACGTTGGTTGATGAGTCGAAGTGGGGAATATGATGATTTCGTGGTCCAGTCTATGAGTCAGTAATGTTATTGGACAGTTGAGTTGTTGGTATTGGATTGGTACGAGACTTGGAACGACTAGAGGCAGTCGTGACGAGAAGTTCTTGAGGATTTCATCTGAGGTTCAGAGTTATGAGATCGGTTAATTTCCTTAAAGGGGGATTATCGGGTGTTGCGTAGCACTTTCCAGGGGCAGGTGCATTATTGCTGGTGGAATTAGTTCGTGAGGTTGTTGATGTGTCAGATAGTGATGGTTCGAACCCTAAGTGGGGGAGAACCGGGTGGTTTATTGAGAGAACCAGAGATTTGTGCAAGAGCGGTTAGGGGTTGGATGCAGAACCTGCGGCTTGAATTCATGAGATCAGGGTCATTGGTGATTAAGGAAAGGTGCAGGGTGAGGTAATGCATGTGATATATGTCTAAGAGAAGGATGGGTGTCTCCACGGCGGGTGGTCAATGATCAGGAATCTGATGGTGGTCAGAGTCGTCTCGAGTGGAAGGCTCGTAATGATGGTATGGGCAGTTGAGAACTTCTGGGTTGAAATATGGGTAGCAGATTATCGAGTAGCCAATTCCGGGGCTAGGATGTCTGTTCTTGCTTGAATTTTGAGCAGTAGTGGAAAGGGTTTCGGAGGATCATCAGTGTGTTCTGAAGGGTTAACGCCTTCCTTGTATTCCAATTGAGTGTTTGGATGCACTGAAGTTGCGCATCGTGTGATATCATAAATTTTATGGGATTCAGAGGAAATGTATTGTCGTGAGTGTATGGTGTTGGGAGTAAGGGAATCAGTGGTTGTGGCAGGATCTTGTGATGTTCTGTTGGGATATTCAGAGGTATCTGGGTACGATACCTTTATCTCGGAGTTACTCGTGAATCTTGAGTTGAAACGACTTGTGGTGTATCGGGTATCTATGGATCTCGTGGGAGCCCTTCGAGTATGGGCATCCAGGGAGATTATTAAGAGAGTGGATCTTCGCAAGGGTGGGCATTTTGATATGTCGATTGCTTCCAGAGTCTGGAATGCGTATTCGAGTCGAGTATGGGTAGCTGCCTGTGATAGTCTGCGGAGCATGAGCTAGTGGAGTCAGAGAGTGTTGTGATACTGCGGGGAGCCGTAGTACTCACTAGTCAAAGGGTGTTGTGATACTGCGGGGAGCCGTAGTACTCACTAGTTAGAGGGTGTTGTGATACTGCCGGGAGCCGTGGTACTCACTAGTTAGAGGGTGTTGTGATACTGCGGGGAGCCGTAGTACTCACTAGTCAGAGGGTGTCGTGATACTGCGGGGAGCCGTGGTACTCACTAGTTAGAGGGTGTTGTGATACTGCGGGGAGCCGTGGTACTCACTAGTTAGAGGGTGTTGTGATACTGCAGGGAGCCATGGTACTCACTAGTCAGAGGGTGTTGTGATACTGCGGGGAGCCGTGGTACTCACTAGTCAGAGGGTGTTGTGATACTGCGGGGAGCCGTAGTACTCACTAGATGGAAAGAGAATGTGATGATGGAATGTTCTCCGATTAGTGTATGATGTGGAAGAGTTTTGGGCTTGAGTAGCCCTAGTATTGAGTTCTGGAGCCTGGGTGTTGAACCGGGGGCGAGACTGGGGTCTCCGTCTCTGTCGGGAGATGCGGCGAGATGCGCAAGGGATATGCGCAGCAGAAACCAGAGATCAGAGTTGAGGCGATCCTCGGTTGGATTGTATTTTCTCGCATGAGGAAAAGAGAATTTTGTGACTTGCGCGTCCCTGGGCCGGGATAGTGGTCACGGGGAGGAAGTTAGTGGGTTATTTGGATCATGATATGGGTGACCTTTGGAGGCTCAGCTGTGGAGTCAAAAGCTGACCTGGTGCTCAGTCTCGAAGAGGGATATGAGAAATGAGCTAGAGCTTATCATGATGATGTCTGAGGACCCTTCAGAGCGAGCGAGCGATTCAGACGCTCGAAGACATGCTTCGGGCATGTGTATTAGATCTCGGAGGGAGTTGCGGCACGTATTTATCCTTGGTTGAGTTATCCTATATCAACAGCCATCATTAGTGCATTGGTATGCCACCCTTTGAGCTGTTGTGTGGGAGGAGGTGTCGGACCCTCATTTGTTGGGGAGAGGTAGTGCATGGACCCGAGAGCCCTTGCCAGCAAATCCAGAGCATGTATGATACATGGAGTAGTGGCAAGGTTGGCTAGTGGATTTCCCTAGGTAAGGGAAGAGAAAGGTATGTAACCCCCCCCCCCGGGGGGGAGTGTTGGTTCACGGAAGTGAAAGTAGTAGTGAGAGTGGATGATTTGGAGTATGGTGGTTGAACACTGTGTCTGTGTCAGTGGTATGGAATGACCTCATGATGGGATGTCTGCTGAGGACGCGGAAGGGGTTCCGCAGGTGTAGAGCCAAGAGTCTCAGGATGGATGCAGGGAGGGAGTCTGGGACTCCCAGCTTGATTCTGATCAGGGTATTGGATATGTACTAGTGGTTCATCCTGGGGGATGTTGGAGGATATCATCAGTGCATCTGGTTTTTCCCAACCTGAGGGTGCTGGGCAAGTTCAGCATGCGTATGTGATTGCAAGAGGAGAACTCGTGGGAGTTGCTCTGAGATTGAAGAGTGGGTCTTTCTGTCAGCACGGAATGGATAGAGTGGGCTTCGGATCGGGGATCCGATGGTTCATGGCTTTCTAGCCCTTATGGGTCGAGCGATTGTTGAGATTTGGAGCAGTGATGCATCTCGGTTAATTCTCGATTGTTGAGTGTAATTATCAGAGGGTACAGCCGGTGCCCGGTTTGAGACGGTGGTCAGGACACCGCAAGGAAAGAGGAAGTGAGTTCGAGTTCGATGGTTATGCTTTGAGGAACCTGGTCCAGTTAGGGCCAGGTGGCGCGTCGTGGGAGTATTTTGGAGTCGAGTTGCCATAGGCTTCGAGGACGAAGCCTAATTTAAGTGGGGGAGAATTGTAACATCCCGAAATATCAAGAGTAGAGTTGAAGGGCTAAAAGAGTAATTTGGGAAAGAGTGACTCGGCGAGTCCATGGATGGACTCGGCGAGTAGAGTCGCGATTTGGTCGCGTGTTAAGTAGCCGACTCGGCGAGTCAATGAGATGGACTCGGCGAGTAGGCGCTGAGTGGAGAAAACCCTAATTCTCGGGGTTGAGCCCTATATAAAGAACATCATGTTTCCTTCTTAGCCTCTTTATCACCTCTTGAGTCCCAGAAACCCTAATTTCGTGGAGAAACCCCATTGTTGAGCAAATGGGAGCTTGGAGAGGTGGTTGTTGAAGAGATCTTAGAGAAGAAGAGGCTTGGAGCAAGGGGCTTTGCTTGGAATTGAGTTTCATTGCAGATTGGGGGCGTTCCTTTGAGGTAACATCTCGTTTTTGAGCTGCTATTTCTTAGATGCATCATTTTGGGAATGTTAGAGACCATGTCCTTGGATGTATTGGAGTTTAGAGGTCAGATCTGAGGTTGCTACCTCAGATCTGGAATGGAGAAGGGTTGGAATGCATGAAAGTCCCTGTTTGTGAGTGGTTGATGGAGCTATTTTGTCCCAAATCCAAACCCTAGAGTGAAAATGCATAGATCTCTTTGGATTCACGTAAAGTTTGCCACTTTACGTGATGAATGAGTTGTAGGAGGTTAGATCTATGTTTTGGATGAATTGCATGGCCTGGAGTGCTTCTGTTTGGATTCAGACCGGTGGTACTCGACGAGTCACATGGGTGGACTCGACGAGTTGCTTGAAGATGAGCTCGAACTCGACGAGTTGGAAGAACAACTCGGCGAGTTGGATGAAGATGGTCTGGAACTCGGCGAGTTGTATGAACAACTCGGCGAGTAGGTTGAAGATAGGCTTAGACTCGGCGAGTCTGTTGTTGGACGCGGCGAGTCTTGTCGAAGAGTCCCAATATCTTCTGGTCGAGTTGAGAATCGGCGAGTCAAGGGATGACTCGGTGAGTTGTGTGCGACTGGACTCAGAGTTGTGGAACTCGGCGAGTCTCGGGGTGACTCGGCGAGTTGAGTCGCGGATTGGGGAAGTTCTGAGCATGGGGACTCGACGAGTAGACGGGTTGACTCAGCGAGCAGGGTCAACCAGGAGGGTTGACTTGGACTGAGGACTTTGACTTTGACCAAGAGTTGACCGTTAACTTTTAAGGCTTGGTCAGCGATGTGGCCTTTAGGCCAAGAGGGGGGTAAAATGGTCTTTTACCCTTAAAAAGGTGCCATGAGAGGGTTGATTCTAGTCTCGAGAGTTATATTCATGAGAGTATATGCCTTACGTGTTAGGCAGCGGCGAGTTCGAGATTCAAGTGTGGGGATATCTGCTTTCTGCTTGCCAGGTGAGTCTTCTCACTATACTTTACCTTGAGTAGGTAACCAGAGTTATGTGACAGAGTATTTGTATGCTATGTATGTTATGTATTGTACTGCATTATTTCTATGTGATTTATGTTGTGCATGTTTTCAGAGCTGGAACCGGAGGGTTCCTAGAGTTAGAACCGGAAGGTTCACAGAGTTAGAACCAGAGGGCTCACAGAGCAGGGTCCACGGACCCACAGAGTTATAGCCTCGAGTGGCTAATGTGTGTTGTGTGTGGTATTATGGGGAACTCACTAAGCTTCGTGCTTACAGTGTTTTGTTTTATGTTGTGTTGCAGGTTTCTTTCAGTATCACGGGATGGCACCGGCTTGATTGTACACACCAGAGAAAGAGTCATGTTTTGAGGATCCTGGTTTTCTATACAAGTGAAATGGAGTCATGTTTTATTGTAATTCGATTATGAATGAGATTTTAAACAAGTGTTTCTAAGAATTAAACGATTATTTTTAAATGAAAAATTGCTTGAAATTTTCGGTGTTACAAGATCTGATGCTGCAACGGCAGTAGCAGGGGCCGTACAATCCCTGCTCAAATGCCCAGTCTGACCGCACTTGTAACAACCGGAACTCCTTGCCTTGCACACCCCATCGTGCAATCTCCCACACTTGCCACATCGACCGTGGCTTTGCTGACTCCTGGATCTGTGATCGGAAACCTTGGGCTTTTTGCCCGAACTGCCTGTACCCGAAACCGCCTCCGGTTTCCTCTTCTTCTCCATCTCAAGATCAATCTCCCTCTCCCGAGGCCTAGCAATCATGTCATCCAGCGTTTTACAGCTGGACCGGCTCACAAACTGACGGATATCGCTCTGCAACATCTCATGATAACGTGCCTTCTTCATCTCCTCATCGGCCGCATACTGAGGAACAAGAAGAGCCCTCTCCCTGAACTTGGCGGTGATCTCCGCCACAGTCTCTGTAGTCTGGGTGAGGTCCTGAAACTCTCTGGCTAACTGCTGCACCTCAATAACTGGTGCAAACTCCGCCCTGAACCTGGTAGAGAAATCAGCCCAGGTCATGGCATCCAACGCTGCATCATCTCCAATGGTATGTCCGACCTCCTCCCACCAATCCCGTGCCCTGTCCTTCAGAAGACAGGACGCCAATCTAACCTTGTCCCCCTCGGGACACCTGCTAGTGCGGAACGCGTTGGCCACATCCGCCAACCATCTAGTACTCGCTATGGGGTCCCGTGCCCCGTGATAGTCTGGAGCTCCACATGCCCTGAACTCCCTGAATGTAAGTGTACGCGACCCCATCATGGCCGCCACCTTGGCACGGAAGGTGCCCAATCTCTCATCCATCAGCTCTAGGATACCCTCCTTGATCGAACCGAAGATCACAGGAGTCTGCTCTAAAATGATACAAGTAATCTCTGAAGAAAGAAACTCTCTGGTCTGCTCATCCATGCGCTCATTCCCCGAGCCTGATCCTGATCCCTCCCCGGCACTTCCACTGCCGGCTGCTGGCCTCGAACACAAAACCACCATTCTGAAACACATCATAGCAACATCATAAAACTGAAATATCTCAAGGGATCATTGATACTACTACTAGCTTCCTGGTCTTGTCTCGACCTTCCTTGATTCGAGTACGGATCCTCTGCTTTCAGTAGTACGGGCCCATACTACCTTCCACATTTATCCGTACTTTCCTCAAGAACTGCCTTGACTCCACCAAGTCACTTCTACTACTAATGATCTCTGCTACTCTCATCCTAGGCTTGCCCTAGGGATATCTCTGACTCCACTCAAACCAGTCCTCAGCTGCTGAAGGCCTCCTTGTAATGCTAATTAGCCATCACCTGAATACCATCACATATGATGAGGCTCAGATAATCCTTCGAGTAAAAGGCTTGTCCCTACAACGGTTAGACTCAAACAAGAGCTGCGCAATAGGGCTAAATCCAATACTCTGAGATTATTCAACCCTGATCACATGTGACGTGGCGCATTCATCTAACGGCTAACTCTCATCACCAAGAGTTCTACAAAGCACGAAGCAAGCAGCATTCGGACACCGGAAACTACTTAAGCAAATCTACTCTCATAACGAGAAACTATACTAGCATACAATGCTAAGCTCGCGCTACCAGGCATAACCTAAACAGGCTATCCTACTGCTATCTACTCAATACTAGCATGCAATTCTCATAAAGTTGTAATACATATAGCAGGCACATAAGGCATCCTCCTAGATCCTTAGTCCTATACTAGCATGCTGTTCTACTGAAACTGGAACAATTAATCATAATAATAAAACTTGTATTGGTAATTTGGGAGTACTTACTTGAGCTCGACTGATCGCATGCACCACACCCTTATCTTGTTTAAAATTTTTTTTCTTTCTAAGTGATTTTCAAAATTTCATTCGAAAACATTTTTCTTTTTGAAAATCTTTTTATCTTTCCCTTAGTTTGAGTTCAGATGCACCCGGAGGTGTATCCAAATCCCTCAAACCAAGGCTCTGATACCAACTTGAAACAACCCAAAAATACGACCCAAAAATTTCAATTTTTATCATAACAAAAACATGAAACCAAGTATCACATAACAAAATCATACGTTGCGTGTTTCAAAAACCATGATAAAATACTGAGAGAAAGAAAACTGTATCACAACTGTATCCAAACATATCAACTAACGGAATCAACTCCCAGGACAAAAACTGAAGTTGTGGTGTGTGCGATGCCATCATCCCGAGCTCTTCCCTTTGCTTACGGAAGTACCTGAAACCAAAACTGAAACTGTAAGCACGAAGCTTAGTGAGCTCCCCCAAACTACCACATACCATACAATACATATAAAGCACATACTGGGCCTTGCCCACTGCATCGGACCGAAGTCAGGAACTAGCTGCATCGGACCGAAGTTCGGAACTGATTGCATCGGACCGAAGTCCGGAACTGACTGATCATGGCATTGCATAACACATATCAACTAATATAGACACATATTCTGCATACTGCATCGGACTGAAGTCCGGAACATATAACACACAAACACGCTTGAATCACATAGACATCAAGCATACTGAACTACTGCTTCGGACTGAAGTCCGGAACTACTACTAACTAAACGGGCCGACATTGTGGCCGTAGACCCGTTCCTACTGGAAGGAAACTCACCTCGTGAACTGGCTGCTGTGTGAATGGCTCTGGAAGCTAACTGCTGCTGCTCCGGTATCTCCCCGGCTACAAATCCATAAACACACTCAATCAAATGCTAATCACTGCACTGGGGTAAAATGACTCTTTTACCCTTGGTCAAAGTCAACTCTCCCGGTCAAAGTCAACCTACAGTTGACCTGACTCGCCGAGTTGGGCCGCCAACTCGCCGAGTCTCTAATCTCACTTCTCATCCCTACTCATGGCTACTCGTCGAGTATGGCACCTACTCGACGAGTACCCTCTCGATTCAAGAACTCAGACAATCTGCATCCGACTCGCCGAGTCATATGAACAACTCGACGAGTTGTTCTTGAGCTAAGAAGATTGCCTTGGACTCGCCGAGTTGTATGAACAACTCGTCGAGTCCCTCCATTACTGAGTCTGCCCTCCAACTCACTGAGTCCACTCTACTACTCACAGGCTCCCACTCGACATCACTCAAAAAGGGGAAAAACGGGACTCGCGACTTGACTCGCCGAGTCGTTCTTCCGGCTCGCCGAGTCACATCCATGCAGCTACTCTAAACTCGATTCTGCTTGAATCCAACGTCTAAAACTTATAGATCTGGGCTTCCTTAGTTCGATTAGCACGTAAAGATTCTATCTTTACGTGCCCATAAGCGACCAAGAAGATAATAAGGCTCAAAAAGCATAATAAAGGCTAGATCTAGGGTCTTATGCAAAGCATCTTCAAAAAGGCAATAGATCCGGGCTCTACAACTCCTAAATGAACAGATCTAGGGATCTCTCGACCTATTAAGGCATCCATACAACTATAAGGTTTGGAAAATACATCAAACTAGCCCTAGAAGTGTTCTAATGGAGGTCTAAAGCATAAAACAGAAGGAATCTGAGAAATACCTCAATGAACTCTGATTTTGCCCTTGGATCTTTGCTTTACACCTCTTCTCTTTGCTCCTTTCTTCTTCTTCTTCTTCAAGCCTTCAAAATCCACACAAAAACACTTAAAACAAACAAGGGATGGATTAGGGTTTCTCACAGCTCTCTGAGGGTGAAGGAGGCGAGTTTGGGAACATAACATTGCTTAAATAGTGAGCAACCCGGGGATTTAGGGTTTCTTCCTGGCAGGCAGACTCGCCGAGTCCCGAATATGGACTCGCCGAGTCACCGACTAACACGTGCACGAAAACTCGACCCTACTCGACGAGTCAGGCCATAGACTCGCCGAGTCCCTCAATAAAACTTCTAAATAAATGCCACAGGAACAACATACCAGAGATGGGGCATTACACTACGCCCTGCGTAGACCTAGGTGTACGCCACGCGTAGGTCAACAAAAGGTTAATTGTTGACTTTTTGACCAGTTTGACTTTTTGTCGACTATGAGGGGTTGAGGACTTTGAAAGCGAAAATGGTCTTTTGCCCAAATGCGGATTAGTCTTAGTATTTGGACTTACTGAGTTGGGATATTTACCTTAATTGTTAATTTGGATTATTTTTTGATATGATTAGTAGGTGTCTAGTACCGGCACTTCGGGTGTGAGTTTTATCATTCTTCTGTTAGGGGTGAGTCTTCTCATTGTATTGCCCATGTCATAGTATGTGTGCATGTCGACCAGCTAGGTCTTACTTGATATTTGTTATTATGTGCAATTTGGTAGCCCACTGAGACTGCTGATAGTCTCTAGGATTGCTGATAACCCACAGGGCGTGCTGTTAGCCCACTGAAATTGTTGATAGTCTCTTGGGTTGCTGATAACCCATCGGGCGTGTTGTTATCCCATTAGGAATGTTGATAATCTCTAGAGTTGTTGATAACCCATAGTTGTTTATTTTATGTTGTGTTGTGTGTGATATTTTGGAGAACTCACTAAACCTCGTGGTTACAGTTGTTAATTAAATGTGTTTCATCCTTTCAGGTACTTCAATTTATCGCGGGAAGGCGAATGCTTGATTGTGCACATTTGTTTGTAGTTTTGTGTTTCTGCATATTTTGACACTCAAATATTTTGGATGACTGTATTTGACACTTATGTTTTCTTGATGTGAGTTTTATGAACAATGTTATTTAAAAAAATTGATTCGAAAAAGGAACATTACACTAGTATTCATTAGTGAATGCGTTATGTAGCAGTACCATCATTTCAGAACTTGATACAGAATGGGCTGGTCCAAATCGAACATCAATCTGAAATGGTCCAATCCGGACTAAATGATCATTTTTCAAAAAATATATAATAATAGTTATTTCCTAAATTCATCAATAAAAAAATAGTTAGATTATTCAATTTCTCTCTCTAGGATCTTAAATGAAACAATTCTCTTATATAATGTTAAATGAAACAATATATCACTTTTTTTATTTGTATACTTCAATGGTTGAGATGTCATTTTTCGGACAGCGAACAAGAAGGTATCGTTGGGCCCATAAACCAATCCGCATAATGAATGTTTGCCACATTAGCATGGAAAATAGACATATCTTTGTTTTATTCCCAATAGTATCAATCATATATTCATATTCATGCCACATATATAAAGAGTACTGCTTTGTTAACCATATAAATTATTGATATAACAAATTCAGTTGTAAAGCATATAGTAGCTACTCGTAAGCAAAATATTTGATACACAAAGTACACATGGCCAATGAGCTCATATCTTAATGTTGTTAGGCCAAGTCGTTCGTCATAAGTCATAACCATTTCTTGTTTTCATATCCATACGGTCATGTGTCATTGGCCAAGTCGGGAATATATATATATATATATATATATATATATATATATATATATATATATATATATATATATATATATATATATATATATATATATATAGAGAGAGAGAGAGAGAGAGAGAGAGGGGTTTAGGTTCTATAGAAAACAAAAAATCCTAAAATTCATAAAAATATATAAAAAAATACTTAGAGATATAATACAACTATCTAATAGTAATACGTTGGATATGATCGAGGCCAAAAGTTTAGTGTTTATCCACGTAAAACTGAGACCATTTTTTTATTATTATTATTTTTTTTTTTGGTTGGGGGTGGTTAGAATGGTATCAAAAGATTTATTAATAGAATAAAGAATAACAAGAAACTAATCAAAATAACACAGCATCAACCCAACTTATAAGTCAAGATTTGGTTTGTGAGCAATCCGTTTTGAACTTTATCGCTTCTATTTGGAATTTAAAATTTTAACCGAAAGGTGCAATGCATTGGGTAAATGACACAAAAAACATTCTTTTTACCAAAAATTTGATTTTGACACCGTGTTTTTTTTTGTGTCAATTTTGACACTGTGTTTTTCAATTTGTTACAATTCTGACCACTTGACCGGTTAACCAGGTTGCATGCTGACGTGACATGATGATGTGTCAGTTTTGATGACGTGGTATGCTGACATGATATGCTGACGTGTCAAAATTGATTTTTTTTTCCACAAAAAACACTAAGTTTTCACTTTTTTTCGATTTTGACACTAAGTTTAATTTTTTATTTCAATTTTGACACTATATTTTTTTTTGTTCCAATCGAACATCATTTATCAAATTTTGTTTAATTTTGTCTATTTTCCATTTAAAACCGTATAAATATATTTTTTGTTACATTTTAAACCGTATAAACATATTTTTTTCGTTTAAAAACCATATTTTTATTTATATACAAGGTGTTGTTTTTTTTTCTTACATTCAAAGCATTAGTTATATAACGAGAATCAAACTAACCATAAGCTTCTAATAAGATGCAAAAATTTGATGGGTGACAAACTTGATATCCGAATTTTGATCGACTGCACACCTCCAAACCTCCAAACACATTTTAAAGTCGCATATTTAATATAAAATACAATTTTTATATAACTAATACATATTTATACATAAAAATATGGTTTGAGTGTAAAAAAATGTATTTATACAAAACTATGTTTTTTAAATGAAAAAAAAACATATTTATATGGTTTAAATGTATTAAAAAAATATTTATACGGTTTCAAATAGAAAATTGTCAACATTGAACAAAATTGAAAAAATGATGTTTGATTTGGAACAAAAAAACATAGTGCCAAAGTTGAAAAAAAAAATTAAACTTAGTGTCAAAATCGAAAAAAATGAAAACTTAGTGTTTTTTGTGAGAAAAAAAATTCAATTTTGACACGTCAGCGTATCATGTCAGCATACCACGTCATCAAAACTGACACGTCAGCATGCAACCTGGTTAACCGGTCAAGTGGTCAGAATTGTAACAAATTGGAAAACACAGTGTCAAAATTGACACAAAAAAAACACGGTGTCAAAATCGAATTTTTGTATAAAAAGAGTGTTTTTTGTCCCATTTACCCCAATGCATTAGTATAATTATGGCCGATTGTTTTAATTGAAACCATAGTTAGGGCTAAGCATGGTCGGTTTGGGTCGGTTTTGTCCCAAAACAGAGCCCAAACCGATGACCATCGGTTTCCAAAATTTTGAACCCTAACCGACCCTAAACCCATGGGTTCGGTTTTATGATTTATCGGTTTCAAAATCGGGTTTTCGGGTTCGGTTTATAAGATAAACCAAACCTTCGGTTTATAAGATAAACCAAACCTTAAACTATCTTTCTACAATCTCATATCCCCCCACCCACTTATATAGAAGTGAAGATAGTTTCTACTTTGATCCCTCAATCGATGTGGGACAAAGATAATTGCTTGATAAAACTAAAGATGGTGTTTGTTCTGCTTATGTACGCAAGCATGTGTAGCTAAGTTTCAATCATGTGTCGATGTGGGATGAGTTTAGCTAACTGCGAAAATAAAAGAAGTTAAATATCGGACACAGGTTTCGAACTTGAGACCTCTTGAAAAACTCGCAAGCACCTTACCCACCTGAACCAACAATTCCTTTTGACATTACTTCGCTAAACATATTTATATTTGAATATAAATTATATATTTTTATAAACAATATATAATAATCAGTTCGGTTCGGTTTCTGTCGGTTTTACCAAACCCAAAAACCGAACCCAAACCGAAATTTTCGGTTTTCAAAAAATATAAACCCAACCCGTCGGTTTATGCTTCGGTTTCGGTTTCTCGGTTTTGGTTTTGTCGGTTTTTATCGGTTTTTCGGTTTCCGGGTTTGGTTTTGCTCACCCCTAACCATAGTTGAGTTACTTTAACCCTAATGTAACATTACCTATTCAAGTGTGATGTTACTTACTTTGTCCTCAATGTAACGTTGCAGTTGTGGAGTAACACTATTTTGCAACTCTAGAAATATGAACATTTCATCGTGATTTGGTGGTGATCAGTTGATATTTACGGACTAAATAAGTTGTCTCTTATTCAAATACGACATGTTTTAACTTTGGAGTTAACTTTAGTTATTTCCCAATGTAAGTTCATTTTACCCCCAATGCAACTTTGCTCCAACTTAACTTTCAAAACTTCCATAAATAATATTTATGATGATACACTAAAATAAAAAGATGTTCTTGTGACTATTCCTATTGACAATCTTGGCCAGCATATGTCGCCAGTGAAGTATCGTGTCATCTTCAAGTATCGATTTAGGATTCATTTATTTATGGCTGATGAGACTTGTCATGTTTGTCACAAGGCATGTTTGGAATCATTTGGGGAGCATACAGTTCATTGTAGAGAGCTCTCATGTTTCAAGTACCGACACGATCCGGTTAGAAATGTTCTTTTCGACATATTTAGGTGCGTCGTGGTTTCTGCTAAGAAAGAGGCATCTGTGAACTTTATGATTGACCCATTGGAAGGAAGATCAACATTTAGACCAACTAATGTTTTAGTATTTGGATGGGCTGGAGGGAAGCATGCATGTGTGCATAGGCGGATCCATTATAGATCCCCAGGTATCCCGGGATACCCCTAAAAAAAATTTAGTAGTGTTAATTTTGTCGAAAATTTCGTTTTATGTAGCGGTTTTATATTGGAAACAATTGGGCTACCCTAAAAAATTTAAGTTTATTTCTACATGGCCTAAAATACAAACTAGCCCAGATGGTCCAAAAATTTTAAGCCCACATCAACTATTTATTGAAACAAAGAGGTATTAAGCCCAATTAGTTTAATGAAAAAAAATCAGACGTAAATCTAATCCATTTGTGATCGTCCACTTCTCAATTGTCGACAATCAACTCATCTTTTGTTTCTCACCCTATCATCGACATCACAACCCTTACTCGTCTCAATTGTCGTCGCATGCCGCGTGCCGGAGAGAGAATTCCAGCCACCTCCTCCTTGACTCCTCCATCACAATGAAACAAGTTAGTATAACCAAAATACTCAATCCTATTATGTATTTAGGTTAATTCAAATTCCGATTGTTTGTCATTATGTTTGGAAAATTATAAATTAACAATTAACTTTGTTAAATTAGGGACTTAGGGTTAATACTTAATGATTATTTGTTGTTAAAACTTGAAATCAAGTTATAGCTGATATATTCTGATTGAAGATTGTTATTTGTCCATTTGTCGTTGAAACTTGGAATCAAGTTTATAGTTGATATATCTTGATAATTGATAATTTGATTGTAGGTTGTTATTTGTTGACTGTTGTTGAAACGTGAAATTAAGTTTATAGTTCATATATTTTGATTGTAAGTTGCTATTAAAAGTTTTTAAATAGACATTTAGATGTTGGAGACAACAATGGTGAAGGAACTTCTAAAAAAAGGGCTAATGAAGGTAATCAAGTTCCACAAACTAATCAACCTATACCAAAACCACAAGAAACACAATCTAATGAACCTACTCAAAAACCAACAGTGACACAATCTTTTGATTTGAATGATCTTCCTTCGGACCCGAGGGATAGGCTAAAGATTACATCTTATAATCCTAATCAAAGGGATGAAATAAGGAGGGCGTATTTGATTAAAGGGCCTTGTCAACCAAAGGGTCATAGTTTTGAATATACCTTATTTAGTAATAAGCCAAGATGTTTTGTTGTCCAATGGTTTACTGATTTTCCATGGTTAGAGTATAGCATAAAAAATAAGAAGGCATGTTGTTTTTGCTGCTACTTGTTTGGAAACATGGTATGGGAACAAGATGGAAGAGATGCATTTATAACCGAAAGCTTTGACAAATGGAATAAAAAATGCTCATTCCGGAAACATATGGGTAATTTCAAAGTAATCAGCATAAGGGCCAAGAAAAGTGTGATTTGCTATTGAGAAAAAAATAATCTATTGGTGAAGTCTTGCATATTTAAATGGAACTTGAGAAAAGTACTTATGAAATTCGATTATGTGCTACAATTCCTAGTTGTAGATTTTTAGTGAAAAATCCATTACGATTTCGTGGACATGATGAGACGGAAACGTCTAATAATAAAGGACTTTTCATTGATGTAACACTTGGAAATTTTGTAAGTTTCATATGTAATCCCTCCTTATTAAAGTATTGCATTTTGGTCCTTGAGCCAGTACGCAGGGCGTAGTAGCCCAGATTTGGATCGCGACCTTGGACCACGTACGTTGGGCGTACGTGGAGTACACACGACATACGCATGGATTAACGAAACCCTAACTTTAGAATGTTGCACCCTATTTAAACCTTGTGATAGCCTCACTAGGTTATGTTTAGATAACATCCATCCCCTTTTGTCCAAAATATCGAACCCTAAGTGAGATATTGAGAGTTTGAGCCTTAAAGTGTGATTTGTGGGTGCTTGTGAAGGAGAAGAAGAAGTGAACCATTTGGAGTTGTGCTTGGAGCTTGAAGATCTGAGATTTGTTCTTCATTTGCTTTCCTTGTGAGGTAAAAAGATTCCATCTTGCTAATCCATGATGTTAGATCTAGTTTGGTGCCATTTTTGTGCTTTTTGAATCCATGGTTTGGTTGTTGAGCCTCTTGATTCACTCCAAAAGTGATTGATGGTAGATCTAGGGTTCTTTAGGTCCCTTTGTCCATAAAAATGCAAGCTTTATGGTATTTTTGGTCTCATGCATGTGTTAAGTCATTTGTTAAGCTCTTTTGAGCTCTAAGAGCCTCATTAAGCCATGCATGCATGTAAAGTTGGCAATTTTAGGTGATAAACCACCTCAAGGAAGTCAAATCTAAGTGTTGGAGTAAAGTCTTAACCATTTATGAGTTGAATGAGAAAGTTAGCTAAGTTGGTGGAGTACGCTAGGCGTACAAGCAGGTACGCTTAGCATACAAGCCCGAAAGCGAGTACGTTGACCGTACGAGCTGAGTACGCCCCGCGCGATGGGCTTCAGACATGTCGATTCCTTGATGTTGGTCCCGTTATGCGAGTTTGGGCGGGGCACGTTATACGAGTTTGGGTGGGGCTCGATACACTCATTGGGCGGGGCCCATTATGTGTCTATTTATGTATGGTATGTAGTATTTTGGGAAACTCACTAAGCTTTGTGTTTACGGCTTTCAGTGTATGTTTTAGGTACTTCGGGATTGAAAGGAAAGAACCGGCGATGATTGCAAAGCACACACCACCTTTTTCCGCATTTTGAAATTTACTCTAATATGTTTTGATGTAGAGACATACTATCTTTTGGGGTTGTATGACAATGTTTGGATTAATGTTTTTATTAAATCAAAAATGAATTTTTTTGATCTTATTTTTGGGACGCTACAATTGAAGTCTTATCTTTGATTAGAGAAGATAATGATAAGATTTTAAAGTTACTTTAGAAAATGCTCCAAAAAAATGAAAATTTGACTTCTCCGACGATTCAAAAAGATATTGTCAATTGCTTTTCAAAAGAGATAATCAAGTCTATTCGTGATGAAATTGGTAAAGATGTGTTCGCTATTTTAGTTGATGAGTCTACTGATATTTCCAAAAAAACAAAAGACTATAGTTTTGAGATATGTTAATAGACTTGACATTGTAAAGGAAAGATTTATTGGAGTTGTTCACGCATCGGATACATCTCTTTTGACTCCTAAAGCCGCCATCGATATTGTATTTTTCAACAACTTGAGTATAGCTCATGCGAGAAATCATAAAATATTTATTCCTTTAAATTTTAATACGATATTAGTTTTATTTTTATTTCTTATAGTTTTTTTATTAATTTTTTTTAAATATATAGATGAGGGGGCAAGGTTATGATGAAGCAAGTAATATGAGTGGTGCATTCAACGGTTGAAATCTTTGATTTTAAATGAAAACAGTTCTGCACATTATATACATTGTTTTGCACACCAACTTCAATTAGTGGTTGTGGTGGTTGCAAATAAACATGATGATGTTGAAGAATTCTTTGAACAACTAGCTTTTGTGGTTACTGTCGTTTGTGGGTCTTATAAGAGAAAAGATATGATATGAGAGATGCAAAAAGAAAGAGTGGCAGCTGAAATTGGTATTGATGAAACCGAAACTGGAAGAGGGTTGAATCAAGAGATTTCTCTTGTTCGAGTTGGATATACTAGACGGGGTTCACATTGTAAAACAATTGTAAGTTTGATGAATTTGTTTGCAGAAGTTGTTGCGGTACTTAAATATGTCAAAGAAGAGGGGTCTACTTTATCTAACTGTAATCAAGCAAAGGGTATTTTTTCATATTTCAAGACACATGATTTTGTGTTTCTTTTACACTTGATGTTGGAAATTCTATGCCTCATAGATACCTTGTCAAAGCATCTTCAAAAAAAAGATCAATATATTTTAAAAGTGACTTCGTTAGTAAAAGGGACAAAGAAAGCAATGCTAGTTTTTAGAAAAGATGGGTTTCCACAAATTTGAAAGAAGGTATGTGCTTTTTATGAAAAGCATAGTATTGGAATTGTGGACATGTCGGAATATTATGATACACCACGCAAGCGAAGGACCAATAAGACTAATCAACATCATTTTAAAGTTGTGATTTTTAACACGATTTTGGATATGCAAATTCAAGAATTTGAGGATGGATTTAGTGAAGCTGACACGGAGTTGATGGAGAACATGGCGGCTTTGAGTCATTGTGACTCATTTTCTAGTTTTGATAAAAACAAAGTTGTTAAAGCTAAGCGAGATATACAAAAATGATTTTGACGATTCAAAAATGGCGTAATTTAATGGGCAACTTGATATCTATTATCACTGTTTGCTCCATGATAGGAGATTTTTCAACTTAAAGAGAATTGTAGACCTCTCTCGTTTGTCGGTGGAAACTGGGAAGCACGTCTCTTTTCTCTTAGTTTATTGATTATTAAAACTAATTTTGGTTTTGCCCATCGCGACCGTAACCGTTGAACGATGTTTTTTCTGCAATGAAGTTCTTGAAGACCAATTTGTGTAATAGAATAGGTGACAATTTTATGAATGGTGTTTTGATTTGTAGTGTAGAAAATGAAGCACTAGAGAATGTTAAGACTGAAAATGTTTATTCGTTTTTATAAAATGAAAGAGCGAAGAGGTGAACTTTAAAACGTAACTTCGTTATGGAAGTTGAACTTTATATCTAATGAAATTGCGATTTTTTTCTTATTGTATATTACACAAAAAAAAATTATGGGATACCCTTGTTTTGACACTGGCTCCGCCATTGTATGTGTGAATCTAACAGGGGTTTCCCTCTTGTGGGCTTGGGGAGTGAGTTTTCACTGTGGAGCAAGCTGTTTTAAAAGTTGCATCATGTAAATGACAAAACATGAAAAAGCATGCATAGAAAATCAACATACGTTTATATATATTTTGCATTTGATACTTTGGGTTTTCCTTGTGCCAGAACTTTTGGAGCTCCTCAATAGGGTCCAACAGGTCATACATAATAATGTTATGATCACAAGATTTATAGATGTTTTAAAAAAAATTAGTTTTGTCATAAAAAAAAGAGTTGCGACACAGCTTGTTGCTTGTTTGTCGGCTACGTCTTTGTAAAACTTTCTTTGATTAATATATTTTCCTTATCTAAGGCAAAACTGTTTTTTTATTCATATCATTAGAAAAAAATTTACATACTTTACAAGAAAAAAACATTTAAAAAAAAAAAAAAAAAGGCGAACAGCGCTACATAGGCTATTAGGCTACTATAATGAGTCTATAGCAATTAGCAAACATGGCGGACTGCGGACATAGGCATTGGGCCGTACTACTTTGGGCTACTGATCAAGATAGGATCCGGGCTTTGATCTGTGCACTAAATTTAGATAGCCTTCATTTTTGGCTCTGTAGTTTTTATTTTAATATATTGGCTCCTAGATTTTATTTTAAGAGTAAAAGTCAAAATTAGTCCCTAAACTATTATAATTATATTCGTTTGATGGCTTAATTCCTTTTAAGTTTTAAAATGTCATTGAATTTGTTAATATTTACCAAAGTGTCATTATAACCGATGACAAAATATTCATCTAAGGTTATTTAACTTATTTTTGCTATCTAAAGTCTCTTGTGTGTTTTCTCACTATTAGCTTTTATAAATAATTTTTTCACTTTGTTTCTACATTTATTTGTCACAATTTCATTTTTTACAGGTTTTTTAACAATCCGTGTTTATGAGTTAATTTTTTATATTCACAATCCGTTTTATTTGGTGGATTGATACACCATTTTGGATGATATTTAAAAATTTCATATGCCGTCACGTGAGAAAATACTTTATTATAAAGCATTACATATTTGTCATTTGCCACAAGCAATATATTAACTTCCGACAGACAGCTTGGACGTTGGTTCATTTTGTTGTAGATATTGTTAAATGTGTTGAGCTTCAAGTTTATGTCCTTCCACTTTGAATTGATTTGGTGAATGTAGTACTACTTGGAAATTGTCTTTTATAGTATTTGAGTGCCCATTCCAAAATGAATCCGGTTGTTGTTGATTCCCGATAACTCAGTATTCCGAAATGCCGATACAAGCTTTTGCAAACAATGCTTCTTCCATTTGGTTCCATGTTATTGAATTTCTTGGTAATGACTCCATTACAGTAAGCAAACTATGTTATAGAAGAGGGTGGTTGAAAGAAAGATGTCTAAAATACGAAGGTATAAAGGAGTATTTATATATGTAAAAACTAAAAAGTATACGTAAATTTTTTTTAAATCCAAAAAAATGCAAACTCCGGTAGGGACATATACTCCTAAAGCAGCTACAGATGCATCCATGTTTCTCTTTACTAGTCAATAATAAATGTTGTAACCTTAGAGATAAAAAAATAAATATACTGTGGTTTAAACTTTGAAGCTTTCTTCTTGAGACTTTAATATCAAATGATAGGTTAGTTTTTGTGAAAGATTTCAAAAGGTTGATGGTAGATATTAGTTTTTGTTAAAGATTTCAAAAGGTTGATGGTAGATATTCCGGTTTAGAATTAGTGGTGGAGGTGGAGCTTGAAAACTCAAATTTGCGAATTTTATTAACAAGGATATGTTCCAAAGCGCTTAAATTTCAAAAGATTTCACAAGGTTTTTTAGGTTTAAAGTTTGTTATTCGAATTCAGTGAAGATAAAACAATGTGAAAATATATCGAACCGATTTATAAATTTTATAGAACATATTTGTTTCAAATAAAGTTTGATGTTTTAGTTTCCGTTTGACTACATGCAATGAATCATATATAGAAGCCAAAAGGAACAAATATATAATGAGCAATAAAACCATCCAAACATAAGCAACCAAATACTAGAATCATTCAAGAACAAACCAAGCCTTATCTATTATTACAAGTTTGAGTCAATTATAGACACAATACGATCGACATATTGGTTCACTTTATGATTGATTAGTCAATTTGAGCCGTTCAAGAAAAAAAATAGTGGATTTGATTGTAAACTAAATAGAAACATTCAACTTGATGATAAACTTCAAGTTGGCCGATTAAAGCAAAAAGGCACATAAGAAGTTTACTATTTTTTGGAACGGTATATATGTTAATAAAAAATAACATGGAGCTGACACTAAAAATACTAAAAACTAATTACTGTTGGGATTCAACAAAACGACTTAAGCAACTTCAGACAAATTATATACGAATTCGGTAAAACACGCGAATAAAACTTCTAAAAAACTATAAGCGAAAAGTGCATTATGTTAGACTTAAAAGATATGACTGACAAGGAGGTGAAAAGAATGCATGAGGTTAGACTTAAAGGAGATGACCAATGTGTGACATTCGATTTCCCGGTATATATTTTATTGTTAAAGTGTTTAATTTTTGAGTTTTTAGGGAATTAGGGTTTTGGCGGAAGCGTGACGCGCCTTATCTAATTAATGGATCTCTAATTTCTTGGGCCTTGGGGCTTATATAAAGGCACTAACTCTTAGTTATGTCTTCTATCAGCCTTCATATCCCCCATAGAGCTCAGTGCAAGCAAAACCTAGCCTCCCTTATGGCCTTATCTCCTTCCTTGTGTGGTGTTTTTGGTGCTTGAGAGTGAAGAAGCAAGGCTTGTTTGGTGTCACAAGTCTAGATACAAAACTTCATCAACCTTCTAAGCATCTTTTAGACCTTTGTAAGTCTGAAAGCTCGAAGGTTTATGCTCTTGTATGTGTAGATCTGGGTTGTTATGCAT
Source organism: Lactuca sativa (assembly GCF_002870075.4). Classification (NCBI taxonomy): domain Eukaryota; kingdom Viridiplantae; phylum Streptophyta; class Magnoliopsida; order Asterales; family Asteraceae; genus Lactuca; species Lactuca sativa. The sequence goes on along the minus strand of NC_056625.2, from coordinate 62,842,043 downwards.
ATTTTGGACCATTTCATGGAATTAATTGGGAGTTTGGAAAATTCCATGTCCAAAGTTTGAATCTTGGGGTCTTCTGGACTCATTGGAGTGTAATGACATGACTTTTATTCTTCCTTCTGAGCCATGCAAGACTTTTGGTACATTTTGAACCAACTTGAGATCTAGGGTTAGTTTTGGGTTGGTTTGATGCCTCCAAATTGATAAAGTTGGAAATTTTATCCATTAATTTGAAAGTTTAGGAGATTTGGACTTAAGGGATTAAGACTTTTAAAATGAAAGTTGTCTAGACGTTAGGGCACAACACACCTTTCGAACCAGTCACAATTATTTTTGTCATTTTGTGAAGCATGATGAGACAAGTCATGGTCATGACGCGTCTAGATGCTGACCGTTGACTCTTAGTCCTTGAGGAATTAAGTTGTAGGCTAAGGGTTTACCTCTGATTGTATCTTAGGTGGTTCGTATCGTTAATACATTTGAGTATATGAGTGGGTGTTAGTCCAACTCTTTGATTCAAGTGAGTTTTCTTACTATATCGTGTGTGACATTGTATGTATAGTGTTGTAGGTTAGACGGGTACGGTTAGGGAATGTCAGTGTGTTTAGGTTGGTTAGTTTATTTGTTGGTATACTTTAAAACCAATGGGAAGTTGTGATCGGTTTTATGTACTGTAATATCTCTATGGTGCACATACAACCCTAATGCTTTGGATCTAAGTTTTCTCTAATTATACATGCAATATTGTTTTTCCAAAGCATGAAGCCTAAACTAGCATACAACTTGATATATGAATCATAAAAACTAGTTAGAAGATTACCTCTTGTTGTAGCTTGTTTGTATTTGACCTTTAAGAGCTTAGCACTCCATGTGTGATGCCTCAAATGTTTCACAACACACCAAGAACAAAAGGAGGCTTGTGAGAGAGAGGCTAGGAAGCACAAATCAGCTAGTATTCTTCTTTAGAATGCATGAACCAATTTTAGGGAGTTAGAGGTTACTTTTATAGCCTAGGGTTTCATCCATGCAAACCCTAATTCACCATGACTCTTCACATTTCATAGGCCTTTTGGGCTAAACCTTCATGGACTCTCATAAAGGTTTAGTCCAACCCTAATCAACATGGATCATTGGTCCTAACTATAAGTATTACTGATTTACCTAATCAGTCCCCGTAAATTTAGTCAGTCTCTTTTCATCACTAAATAATGTGATTTCTCAATTAATATATTATACTTATAATATATTAATAAATCACAAATAACCTCTTTCTCAAATATCCATCCTATCAAATTGTTCCAGTGAATTGCAACCTAAATGGACCATGCTACTTTCGGGTCAAGTACATACCAATTATAGTTATGGGCTTAGACACCTAATCCAACAAGTTGGATATATGCCTTCATGCCTACTAGGAGAAATGTTGGAACCTAGGGGAAGTTGGTTGTAATCCTCCAGGCCTACTAGGAGAATGTTTGTACCTAGGAAAATTTTGTTGTAAGCCTTTAGGGCTACTAGGAGACTGAATGGAAGTTCAACAAGTCTTTGGGGGTGATGGCTATGTAACTATAGGCCTATTGAGGTGTTACCTATAAGCCTTGTTTGTATGTATTTTTTTGTAATGTGATATATGGTATTTTAGAGAACTCACTCAGCTTTGTTTTTATAGTTGTGGATTAAATATATAGGTAGTTCTTCTAATCGTGGGAAGGGCCTAACTTGATTGTAAGGTCCGCACATCATTGATGCTTTACATTTTAGAGATCCGCTATTTCTAATGATTCTAATACATTAGATTTTATGTCTTGGTTATGTGGTTTAAAACAACTTGGTATTTCTATGTTTATGGAAAATGGATGTTTTACTTATGTTTTAAAAAGAAAAATTATGTTTGGAATTTGAGATGTTACACGATGACAAGACCTAAAATATTAGGGTATGAAGGCTTAAAGGAAACAAAGTAATAACGTAGTACATGATCAATGTTTAATAGATTCCATTAATTGTTTGTACTTGTCACTCAGTTTGTAACATATTGATATTGCCCATTTTATTTTCATATTGTATTCTAATATTTACTTCCACTTTATTACTAATATATTCGCATTATTTGTGTGTTCGTGAAGTATTTGTCCACTTAGGGCCCGTTTGGTTACCTCTTAATTGAAAAATTAAGAGGTAACCTCTTAAAAGTTCAGATTTGGCATGTTTGATAGGCTCTTATTTTCTACCTCTGAATTTATTAAATGACTCTTAAAATTTCAGACTTGAAGGCGCGTCTGAAAAAAATAAAGACACAAATGCCCTAGCCGGTCTCGCTTTTTCTATTCTTCTCAACACCTCACATCTTCAACCTTTCCTCTCATCGACGTACAGCAGCGACATCGCCTCCAACTGCGTTTTCCCTCCCCGCCATAACAGTCGTCGGTGTCTCTTTCTCCGGCGACAACTCCGACGCAGCGCCACAACACTCCGGCTCCAACTCGATAACATCAATTCCACCTCTTACAGCAGCGATTTCTGCAGCCCCTTCTCCACCAGCAGGTGACCGGCTCCTCCCGCGACGCCGCCTCCGCTAACGCTGTCCGGAGCGCCACCCTCTAGCTCCCTCAAAGTCGTCGACAACAGCTCTTGGTAAGGTTTTTTCTCCTTTGTTCCCAACGTAACGTGTTAACAAAATCACATATTGTCTAAAATCCCATAGAGAACAAATTAGGTTTGTCATTTACTGATTCTATTCCTATAGGCATTTTCTCCTTCTTGAGAGAAATTCAACTCCGTTTTTGTATGAGAATTTTGGTTGAGATCGCAGGACTAAGGATTGTGGATCACTTTTTAAATGATTGCAAATTTATGAGATTGAATACAGAGAAAAATAGTAATTAGGAAAAATGGGACTTTGTGCTTGATATCTCACTTTTCAGTTCAATCAAGTTGATTCCAGTAAAGGTCCCTGCACCAAATAAAGTTTTTGTGCGTTTGCTTGCATAAACTTTTGAGGTATGCTTCTTTTTCAGTTGTAAATTCAAATTAGATGGAGCATGGAGAATGATTATACAAGAAGAGAAGGAACGTGCAGGGGTAGGAAAGAAAAAACTTACAAAGAGTTGTGTTGTCAAATATTTATGTTTAATTTTGCTAAGAAATAACAATGTACTTCTATTGATTTCTTTATTGGATAGATTTGTCAAATATTTATGTTTAATTTTGATTTTTGTTTAATTTGGATTTTGTATAGTGCTTATATGTATTTTTATAATTACTCAAGAAGTTGGTCCGGTTATTTTATAAATAGACACATTGAATTCGGAAAAAAGGAAAAAAATACAAAAGGGTAAAATGGTCATTTTTATAATTCAGACAGCAATTCAGATGTTCCAACCAAACAACATGATAAAAATTCAGATCTTAAAAATTCAGACCCTCTTAAAAATTCAGACATCTTAAAAGTTCAGATCTTAATAATTCAGATCCTGCCAAACAGCCCCTTACTCTAACTCTTATTTAATTTAAGTCATATCACTTTTATTTACATTTTTCTTTAGCCACACCATCAATTACTCTTTGTATATGTTAGCGTTTCATATGCATCAGACCACCAATATTATTTTATGATGTAGGACATCAATAAAACCAAATTTCCTATCCTCGGTACATATTGCCTACATCTCACCTATAGTTTATACCATTATGATATTCATATTGGTATAGTTGTTAGTTTAAAAGTTTTGTCAACCCTCTTTCTACATCTTAATCTCTTTACCCCATTTTGTAACGTCCGCAGATTCGGGTTAGTCAATTTAGATAATAAGCGTTCAAATGACTTTTTGATAGAAGATTATTTGGGATAAATAATCTTAATCAAAGTTATAGTATATGTCACAGGGATTTCATACATAGAAAGAATGTTGAAATCCGTCTTATAACGAAGAAGTTATGACTCGTTGAACTTTCACTATTAAACCGATACGACTTTGCGTATCGTAAAAAGTAAGCTTTTGATAAATTAATTTTTATTCTTAGTGATCTAAACGAAAGTTGTAGTAGTCATTAAACCAAGAGCGTGCATATAGAGAACGTCCAAAACTGACTTAATTTGAAGAAGTTATGATTTTTCTAAGATTCGGTATAACAATGTACAACTCAGAAATCAAATTTCAGATCGATCGTTTATTAGCCGAAACAATCTAAACGATAATTTAATATTTCATTAATAGGAGCTCAACGATATAAAGACAGTCGAAAACGGACGTCGTATGACAAAATTATGAATTTTTAACGAACTTTAACTGTTTAAGACTGTTAAAATATAACTTTAAAAACAAAGTCAAAACTAGTCGACGGGGTCTAAACAAAAGTTGTAGATCTCGTCGATAGATACGTGTGGATATAAAGAAAGTAAAAAACGGATCTCGTATGCGAAAGTTATGGATTTTACAAGATTATTAATTTTCGGATGAACAAGAGTGCGACACGTGTCACGATCTGGCACACTCCTTCCTCCCCAAGGCTTGCGATCGGATGACGATACCTGGCCCCATTACGCCAAACGTAATTTTTAGTACATCCAACCTAAATTTGTGTACGCCCAACGTATTGGGCTCCTGGCAGCCTATAAATAGAAGCCGGATTTCACTCTTTTCTTCACACATTTCCATCACTTCTCTTCCAAACCCCCCCAAGGTCCCAAGACCTTTCTCTAGCACTTCATAAGTACTAGTAGCAAAGCTCTGGAGCGCCTGAAAGCCCCGAGAATTAGAGCTTTTGGTTTAGAAGTTATGCCCACGCAAAGTTTGGTTTCTTGCTAAACCCCATGTAAGTTGAGTTATGCTTATCGTGCTTTAAGTATAACTTATGTTTAAGTTCATTATTCTTATTATGAACCTATAAACAAGATTTATCAGTGATTTTAAGTCGTTATACTGATTGATTTACTTATGGGGATGATGTCTAGGTTGGATTCAGTGAGGTGCTTAAAGTGTGATTTCCAAACAATATACTTTGTATACCAAACGGACCCTACCTTCGATATGATCCTACCTGGTTGTCTGTTATTAGCTATAGATCAACAGACTTTGAATTAATGATGAATCTAGACTAATAATTAGTCGTAATAAATATTAGACTAAGACTTAGGTGTTGTTTGTTTTTTCTAAAGAACCATTTCTGACCACTTATTGTTGTGCCGCACAACACACACGCAACACTTGGCCCTTCACAATTGTTTGTTTTTCAGAAGAATTTTGACTTAAAAACTGTTGCATGGTGCAACACTTGACCCTTTGCTTCAAACTTCTTCACACCTTACTTTAACTTATTGCAGCAGTCTGTAGAGGACCTAGAGGTTAAAAAACAAAAAGACTTTTTATTACTTGTTGCAGTCGTTTGGCCCCCCTCTTCTTCTGCTACAGAGGGTTGCAGAGGTTGTCCGCGGACTTCAGGTATTTTCGCTTCAAAAAAAAACACCTTAGTGATAAAGATACTAGGTTACGTCAAAGGAAAAGACAGTTGCTAGAAGCGAAGCGCTATCCGAGTTTCAAGTCATCACTTTAACAAGTGAGTGCATATTTACTTTCATCTTACACATAGATATGAAGTATTTACAATAAAATGCATGCTATATGTGCTTATTATTTGTGCTCCTGATATCTATGCTGGATGAACGATTTATACATGTTTTACTTTATTTAAACTATATATGTATTTTATACCTCTAAATATGTTGGGTAAAGATGGGTAGATGAAAGATGATATAGATGATGAAAGATGAAAGATGAGATAAATGATGAGAGGCATTGACTTCAAAGATGATGTCATCTATCAGCGTATACCATGGACTATTTTAGATAATCCAGTGGAACGCTAGCAGGCTCGTAACCTATAGGTGTTTGTGAACCATATGTTCATCAAATGTACTCCAAGAACCCATTGACATGTATTGTGGGTGGAATCCCTAAAATAATATTTTCAATAAAGAAGATAAACCCTTACACCTATGGACTTAGTGCCTATTAGATAAACACTGACAACTATGGACTTGGTGCCTAATAGACAACACTGGCAGCTATGGACTTAGTGCCTATTATATAAACCATGGAAGCGATAGACTTCATGCCTATTCCTTAGCAAAAATCCTTAGGAATAGATATAGAAGAATACCTACTGAAAAGTATCATGAAGGAATCCCTGAACTAGTACTGTCAGAATAGATGATCCTTAGGGTAGATCCTTAAGAATAAAGAATATAATGAGGCTGGGGCATTGGGTTAATTATTTGATGATTAAACATATTAATTGTGACATCCCCAAAATCTCGGCCAGAAAAGACCGATTTTCATTTATGCTTTTAAATATTTTCAGAGTAAATCCTTTTGATTTGAAAGAGTTGCGGAATTTGTTCCCAAAAACAAAACATGATAAAACAACGTTTACCGAAGCATTTCATAAAAGAAATGTATTTTCATTATAATCAAAACTCGGGGTGTCATGTTCCGATACAGACCAATAAGCATAAACGAATACATTACAAGTCATATAACAAATATAAACATATGCAGACTTGTAAACAAAACAACTTGATGGTTCATCCATCTCATGCCCTTCCGCCACTTCCTGTAATACAATTTAAAACTGAGTGGGTCAGGCTTGGGAGCCTGGTGAGCATATACGGTTTTCAACCCACAATAAATATCATATTTAATTTTCACCAACCAACAATAACCCAATTACCCATTCCCGTTATTCTCACTTTAATGTCCCTAAAACAACTAACATAAGGGACCTAGTCTAAGAATATTTCATCGGGGCGACAACACATGCTTCGGGGGTACCTTAGCAATATAAGTCAAATAAGGCAACCATGAGGGGGATGGAGTACAGCGAATGAACACCCAAGTTCATTAACACCTACAGGTGGCGAACCTACTAATGTTTCCACAAGACTATCTAGAAAAGTATGTGGTCATCATCTAAACTCCGCTAGATGACTAAATCAAACAACAACGAGGCCTCTCATCTGTTTATTACACACCAACTATCTACCCATGCTCTACCCAACATATTAGTAGATAAAAATATACATTTGTATACATAGTTTAAAAACCTGTATAGCATGCTTTAATCGACACATATATCACATAACAGATGAGGCACACACACACATAACACATATCTCATAGAGAAATAATCAGATCTATAAGATAGAAGAGAATGAATACACATTCACACATAACACAACCAAATATATACACATAGCACGTATTTTATTTAAAATACTTCATATTATTGTATTTGGAAGAAAGTAACTACACACTCACTTGATCAGAAGATGATCGGACAGCACTACGACTTGCAAAAGTAGAAATCCTCAGCAGATCTGGAAGATCTCTTCAAAAATCGAACTTCTCGCGGGCAGAGCTTCGGCTCGGGAACCGCACTTCTCGGGATCTTCGGGATCTCGGGACTTGCTTCGGGACTTGGGAATATTACCGGGGCTTTGGGGTACTTCTGGCACGCAAATCGATGCAAAACGGGAGAGAGAAGAGAGAAAATAGCAACCCTAAACGGCTGGCCCTTAAAATCTATTTATAGGGCAAATTTGGCCCTTGCCACGTCGTGGCAACCTTGTTCCACGTCGTGGGCTTGGTCGTCACTGCATGTGTAACAGCCCGGATTTCCAGGGTATTTATTGTTTTGTTCTTTTTGTGTTTTGAGAGGGGACTCGGCGAGTTGGAGCTCAGACTCGCCGAGTAGGGTCGCGATTCTGGACGCGGGATTCGTCCGGACTCGGCGAGTCCACGATATGGACTCGGCGAGTCCACGCTGTTTAATGAAACCCTAATTTCTCGGGTTTGGGACCTATTTAAAGGGCCTTATGGCCGTCATTTGCACCCAACAGTCCATAGAGAGAAACCCTAGAGTGCTTTAGCGATTTAAGAGAGAAAGGAAGCATTTCTTGACATTTGTGTGTTGTTTAGCAAAGAAGAGGGAGGTTCTAGCCAAGAGGAGGCAAAGGAGACTGCTACTCGGTGGATTTGAAGCTTAGCTCTTCAATCTAAAGGTATGATTTCGGCTCATCTCCTGTTTTGTGAAGTATAATTGATTTTAGGGTTTCTTGTGACCTTGTTGAGTTGATTGGATGGCCAAATAGTCCCTTGCTAGTGATGAGACTTCGGATCTGGATCCATAGAGGCCCAGAGAGCCTCATTCATCAAGCTTTATAGAGAACAATGGAGGTTATGACCTTGAGTAGTGAGATTTGTTGATAATTCTTCATATATGGTCATATAGAGGTTGCTTATGCACCAAGTCTGGGGCTTTACGTGGTGAATCAGTCTAGGAGGGCCAGATCTATGAATTGTTGGAGTAGATCTGACCTTAGAAGCAAGTTTAAGTGATTGCATGGCATGGACTCGCCGAGTCCGATGAGCAAACTCGGCGAGTATCTTGAAGATTGCCTTGGACCGGTCAGCGAGTGGTCCAGTCGAGTCAGGGGTTGACTCAGTGAGTCAGGGCGAGTTAGTGAGGGTTGTCAAAAGTGGACTGAGTCGAGCTGGGACTCGCCGAGTCGTTCTTGAGACTCGGCGAGTTGAGTCGGGGTGGCCCCGCGATTTCTGCCAGGTGAACTCGTCGAGTCAGGGGGGAGTACTCGACGTGTAGAAAGGGAATCCTAGAGATTTGGTGAGAACGTCTAGACTCTCCGAGTTGCCGTGTACACTCGCCGAGTCCGGTCAAAGTTGACCATTGACCGTTGACCTGTGTTGACTTCTTTAGGGATAGTCAAACTTAGAGATAAAAAGTGTTAATTAGAGTCTTGTGATGTTATAGGAGGATTAGAGCTCGGAGGATCGAGCACGAGGGATTTCCAGGGATCGTGAGATACCGAGACACGCGAGGTGAGTCTTCTCACTATACTTTACCTTGAGTAGGTAATCAAAGTTATGTGTTAGTGTATGCATGTTATGTGTATGTTATGTGTTGTACTGCATTATTTCTATGTGATTTATGCTGTGCATGATTACAGAGTTGGAACCGGAAGGTTCCTAGAGTTAGAACCTGAGGGTTCACAGAGTTGGGTGCACGGACCCATAGAGTTATAGCCTCGAGTGGCTAATATGTGTTTTATGTGGTATTTTGGGGAGCTCACTAAGCTTCGTGCTTACAGTGTTAGTGTTGTTGTTTCAGGTACCAGCGATGACCGTGGGAAGGCGCCGGCTTGATCTGTACACACGCAGGGGACTTTGATATATATTTATGTGATCTTGGGATTTGTATGATACATATTGGAATTTGAAACTTAATGTTTTATGAAATTAAATGAGAAATGTTTTTCTTTATATTGCGAAAAATTATTTTGAAATTCACGGTGTAACAAGTTGGTATCAGAGCCTTGGTTTGAGGGATTCGAGTACACCTTCGGGCGTATTTGAACTCAAACTGAGGATTTGAAATGTATTTTCAAAAGAGTAAAAGATTTTTGAAAAACGCAGAGCAAGAGATGTGTGTACGATCAGTCAGCGCCCGAACGGTGATTTCCCAAAATACCCTTGTATATTATGTGATATTGATATTGTTATGATGTATTCGCATGCTAGAGTAGGCTAGGTATTGCTATTAGGACTAGAGTGGCCTGATTTGTGATGCCTTAGCCTAGGAAGAGGTGAGCTGCTATGAGATGCTTAAGAGTGAGTAAGTAGCAGTGAGGGACTTATGAGAGATCTATTAGAGAGTGGTCTATGCATGATAGAGTACTTGAGACCTGGGATCCAAAGAGAAGGACTTGGAGTGTATTCTGGTGCGGTGCGGACAGTAGTATTGGGCCCGTACTACTGGAAGCACTGGAGCGGTGTGCAGCCCAAGTCAGAACCTTTGGAATGCCAAGAATCAAGGAGGAAAGAGTTGACGAGTGTGTGTATACTCGTGTGGATTCTAATTTATCGTATGTTGTATTTCAGAGGTAGATCATGGTGAGGACACGTTTGATGCCAGAGAGCAGTGGTACCAGTGAGGAGGAGATCCGCCGGATCATTCAGGAGGAGGTGGCTGCGGCCATCAGGGCAGAGATACCGGAGATGTTTGGGTCTATAAAGACCACATTGATTGAGACGTTTGATGAGCGTTATGCCGCTCTTTCTGAGGCTGCTGCTGCAGCGGCTACCGCAGCAATTGCTGCTGCGAGGCCGCAGGGTGGGGATGCGTTGCTGTTCCGTGAGTTCAGCAACACAAAACCACCAGAGTTTGATGGTACTCAGGATCCGGTGGCAGCTATGAGGTGGATATCTGATATTGAGGGATGTTTCTTCACTTGCTCGTCTCCTGAGCATTTGAAGGTCCGGTTCGCGCTGAACCAGCTTCGCTTGGGAGCGAAGGACTGGTGGAAGTTTGTGACGGCGCATTATACGCCTGCTGAGCTTTCTGCGGTGACCTAGGAGAGGTTCACCACCATGTTTCGGGATGAGTACGTTCCCTAGGTGGAGAGGGAGCGTTTAGCACAGGAGTTTCTGACCCTCAAGCAGGGTACTGAGTCTGTTACAGCGATCACGAGGATGTTCCACGAGAGGGCGATGTTCTGCCCTGAGCACGTGTCCACTGAGCAGGCACGTATGAGCCGCTACTTGAGCATCTTGAGGCGGGATATTCGGGAGTTCGCTGCGAACTCCTCGTACCGGACATTTGCCGAGCTTCAGGCAAATGCCCGGAAGAAGGAGATTGAGCTTGAGACTCAGGCCAGGGAGGAGGCGGAGTCTCAGGGGAGGGATCGGCGACCGGCACAGTTGCAGCCGGCTGCCAAGCGGGCCAAGCCTGTTGATCCCAAACCAGGGAGCCAGAAGGGCCGCACTTGCGGAAAGTGCGGCAAGGGTCATGACGGAGTTTGCCGAGCGGGGTCTTGCTACAAATGTGGCAAGGAGGGGCACATGGCCAAGGACTGTCCCAAGGGGTTTGCAGTGTGTTTTCACTGCAACCAGACCGGACACCGGAAGGCCGAGTGTCCGCAGTTGTGCGGAGCATCTCAGGGGTCTGCTCCTGCCGCCACCAGAGTTACGGAGAGTCGGCCTGTGAAGGCCGAGACGCCGAGAGCTCAAGGGAGAGCCTTCCAGCTGACTGCGGAGGAGGTCCGCGCTGCGCCCGATGTTGTGGCTGGTATGTTTCCTTTCGTGTATTTATTTTTTTGATATTGAGATGTTATGCTTATATTATGTTATGCGTAGGTACCTTTCTTGTGAATTCCGTACCTGCTTTAGTGTTATTTGACTCGGGTGCGAGTCGGTCTTTTGTATCTTTGGCCTTTAGCCAGCATATCAGTGTTAGTCGTGAGGCACTGAGTCGGCCTCTGAGAGTTTCCATAGCTGATGATAGAGTGATTTGTGTCGCAGAGGTTTTCCGGGGATGTGTGTTAGAGATCTTCGGGGTTGAGTTTCCGATTGATCTGATTCCTATTGCGATGGGTGATGTTTGTGTCATTGTGGGCATGGACTGGTTGAGCCGATTCGGCGTGGTTATCGACTGTGAGCGTCAACTGGTGATTGTACGAGACCCTAGTGGGGGAGTTCTTTCGGTATACGGCGAGGGTACTCGTTCGGGATCAGCCTTTTGTTCGGCCGCTAGGGCGAGGCAGTGTCTACAACAGGGCTGTAAGGGTTTTGTGGCGTATGTGTTGGATACGCGGGCGACTTCCGAGAGACCAAGTTCAGTTGAGGAGGTATTGGTGGTGCGTGAGTTTCCAGATGTCTTTCCCGAGGAGCTGCCGGGAGTACCTCCTATAAGGCAAGTGGAGTTTGGTATTGATTTGGTCCCGGGGGCCGCACCTATAGCTAAGGTGCCGTATCGTCTTGCACCTCCAGAGATGCAAGAGTTATCCTCGCAGCTTCAGGAGTTGCTGGGGAAGGGATTTATTCGACCAAGCAGCTCGTCGTGGGGAGCGCCTATCTTGTTCGTCAAGAAGAAGGATGGTTCACACCGGATGTGTATCGATTACCGGGAGTTGAACAAGCTGACGGTCAAGAACCGTTACCCGTTGCCGAGGATCGACGATTTATTTGATCAGTTGCAGGGAGCATCTTGGTTTTCCAAGATCGACTTGAGGTCGGGATATCATCAGGTGAGAGTGCAGGATGAGGACGTCCAGAAGACAACATTCAGGACGCGATATGGGCATTATGAGTTTGTGGTGATGCCTTTTGGGCTCACCAATGCCCCGACGGTGTTCATGGATCTCATGAACAGGGTATGCAGGCCGATGTTGGACCGGTCGGTGATTGTATTTATCGATGATATTCTGGTGTATTCAAGATCTAGAGAGCAGCATGAGGAGCATTTGAGGGAGGTCCTTGGGGTACTGAGATCGGAGAAGCTTTATGCAAAGTTCTCCAAGTGTGATTTCTGGTTACGGGAGGTCCAGTTCCTAGGACATCTCGTTAACCAGGAAGGAATTCTGGTCGATCCGGCCAAGGTTGAGGCGGTGATGGGTTGGGAGGTGCCAAAGTCACCCTCTGAGATCAGGAGTTTCCTTGGATTAGCAGGGTATTATCGGAGATTTATCAAGGATTTCTCCAAGATCGCAGTGCCGCTTACCAGATTGACCCGGAAGGGCGTCGCATTCTCATGGGGTCCTGAGCAGCAGACCTCCTTTGAGACACTTCGTCAGAGGTTGTGCGAAGCCCCGGTGTTAGCTCTCCCGGAAGGGATGGAGGATTTTGTAGTATATTGTGATGCATCGATTTTGGGGTTGGGTGCGGTATTGATGCAGAGGGGTCATGTGATAGCATATGCATCGAGGCAGCTAAAGCCTCATGAGACGAGATATCCCACGCATGATCTAGAGTTGGGGGCAGTAGTGTTCGCCCTCAAGATTTGGCGTCACTACTTGTATGGGGTTCGATGTACGATATACACGGACCATAAGAGCCTGAAGTATTTGATGGATCAGCCCAACCTAAATATGCGTCAGAGGAGGTGGTTGGATGTGGTCAAGGATTATGATTGTGAGATCCTGTATCACCCGGGCAAGGCCAATGTGGTGGCTGACGCGTTGAGTCGCAGGGCGGAGAGTACTCCCTTGCGAAATGTATGTTTGAGACTGACCATGATAGCTCCGGTATTGGATGCCATTCGTGGGGCACAGGCCGAGGCTGTGCAGCTGGAGATGCAGAAGAGGGAACGGGTCGTTGGTTTGGTTTCAGAGTTCGTTACAGATGGCCGAGGGCTTATGACTTTTCAGGGTCAGGTTTGGGTACCGTTTGTGGGTGGTACGCGCACTTCCTTGATGGAGGAGGCTCATCGGTCGAAATTTTCGATCCATCCGGAGGCTACGAAGATGTATTTGGATTTGAGGAAAGAGTATTGGTGGCCCTGTATGAAGAGGGACGTCGCATGGTTCGTTGAGAGGTGCTTGACCTGCCGTAGGGTTAAGGCCGAACACCAGAGACCGCATGGCAAGTTGCAGCCACTGGAGGTTCCCGAATGGAAATGGGAACAGATCACTATGGATTTCATCACCAAATTGCCGAGAACAGCCGGAGGAGTTGATGCAATTTGGGTGATTGTGGATAGGCTGACGAAGAGCGCTCACTTCCTTGCCATCAGTGAGAGTTCTTCAGCAGAGAAGTTGGCAGAGTTATATGTGAGAGAAGTGGTATCTCGGCATGGGGTGCCGATCTCGATTGTTTCAGACCGTGATGTGCGCTTTACTTCCAGATTCTGGAAGAAATTTCATGAGGAGTTGGGTACTAGATTGCATTTTAGTACCGCATATCATCCCCAGACAGACGGTCAGAGTGAGCGGACGATTCAGACGCTTGAGGACATGCTTCGAGCATGTGTGTTGGATTTCGGGGGTAGCTGGGATGCGTATTTACCCTTGGCAGAGTTTTCCTACAACAACAGCCATCATTCGAGCATTGGTATGCCACCATTTGAGCTGTTGTATGGTAGGAGGTGTCGGACCCCCATTTGCTGGGGAGAGGTTGGGCAGAGAGTGATGGGCAGTACCGAGATCGTGCTTCAGACGACAGAGCAGATTCAGCAGGTCAGACAGAGGTTATTGACCGCCCAGAGCCGACAGAAGAGTTATGCAGACAGACGCCGGTCCGAGCTCGAGTTTCAGGTCGGCGACTTCGTTCTCCTGAAGGTCTCTCCTTGGAAAGGAGTGATTTGATTCAGGAAGAGGGGCAAGTTGGGGCCCCGGTATATTGGGCCATTTCGTGTGATTGCGAGGGTAGGCCGGGTAGCTTATCGGTTGGAATTGCCAGCAGAGTTGGGGCAAATCCACGACACTTTTCATGTGTCGCAATTGAGGAAATGTATTGCCGATGAGTCGGCAGTAGTTCCATTAGAGGATATTCAGGTGGATGCGAGCCTGAATTATGCCGAGAGGCCAGTAGCCATTAGAGATCGGAAGATCAAGGTTCTTAGGAGCAAGGAGGTACCTCTAGTGTTGGTTCAGTGGCAACACCGGAAGGGATCAGAGATGACCTGGGAGCCGGAGCGCGAGATGCGGGAGTAGCATCCGAAGCTATTTTTAGAGCAGGACTTCGAGGGCGAAGTCTAGTTCTAGTAGGGGAGAGTTGTAACAGCCCGGATTTCCAGGTATTTTATTGTTTTGTTCTTTTTGTGTTTTGAGAGGGGACTCGGCGAGTTGGAGCTCAGACTCGCCGAGTAGGGTCGCGATTCTGGACGCGGGATTCGTCCGGACTCGGCGAGTCCACGATATGGACTCGGCGAGTCCACGCTGTTTAATGAAACCCTAATTTCTCGGGTTTGGGACCTATTTAAAGGGCCTTATGGCCGTCATTTGCACCCAACAGTCCATAGAGAGAAACCCTAGAGTGCTTTAGCGATTTAAGAGAGAAAGGAAGCATTTCTTGACATTTGTGTGTTGTTTAGCAAAGAAGAGGGAGGTTCTAGCCAAGAGGAGGCAAAGGAGACTGCTACTCGGTGGATTTGAAGCTTAGCTCTTCAATCTAAAGGTATGATTTCGGCTCATCTCCTGTTTTGTGAAGTATAATTGATTTTAGGGTTTCTTGTGACCTTGTTGAGTTGATTGGATGGCCAAATAGTCCCTTGCTAGTGATGAGACTTCGGATCTGGATCCATAGAGGCCCAGAGAGCCTCATTCATCAAGCTTTATAGAGAACAATGGAGGTTATGACCTTGAGTAGTGAGATTTGTTGATAATTCTTCATATATGGTCATATAGAGGTTGCTTATGCACCAAGTCTGGGGCTTTACGTGGTGAATCAGTCTAGGAGGGCCAGATCTATGAATTGTTGGAGTAGATCTGACCTTAGAAGCAAGTTTAAGTGATTGCATGGCATGGACTCGCCGAGTCCGATGAGCAAACTCGGCGAGTATCTTGAAGATTGCCTTGGACCGGTCAGCGAGTGGTCCAGTCGAGTCAGGGGTTGACTCAGTGAGTCAGGGCGAGTTAGTGAGGGTTGTCAAAAGTGGACTGAGTCGAGCTGGGACTCGCCGAGTCGTTCTTGAGACTCGGCGAGTTGAGTCGGGGTGGCCCCGCGATTTCTGCCAGGTGAACTCGTCGAGTCAGGGGGGAGTACTCGACGTGTAGAAAGGGAATCCTAGAGATTTGGTGAGAACGTCTAGACTCTCCGAGTTGCCGTGTACACTCGCCGAGTCCGGTCAAAGTTGACCATTGACCGTTGACCTGTGTTGACTTCTTTAGGGATAGTCAAACTTAGAGATAAAAAGTGTTAATTAGAGTCTTGTGATGTTATAGGAGGATTAGAGCTCGGAGGATCGAGCACGAGGGATTTCCAGGGATCGTGAGATACCGAGACACGCGAGGTGAGTCTTCTCACTATACTTTACCTTGAGTAGGTAATCAAAGTTATGTGTTAGTGTATGCATGTTATGTGTATGTTATGTGTTGTACTGCATTATTTCTATGTGATTTATGCTGTGCATGATTACAGAGTTGGAACCGGAAGGTTCCTAGAGTTAGAACCTGAGGGTTCACAGAGTTGGGTGCACGGACCCATAGAGTTATAGCCTCGAGTGGCTAATATGTGTTTTATGTGGTATTTTGGGGAGCTCACTAAGCTTCGTGCTTACAGTGTTAGTGTTGTTGTTTCAGGTACCAGCGATGACCGTGGGAAGGCGCCGGCTTGATCTGTACACACGCAGGGGACTTTGATATATATTTATGTGATCTTGGGATTTGTATGATACATATTGGAATTTGAAACTTAATGTTTTATGAAATTAAATGAGAAATGTTTTTCTTTATATTGCGAAAAATTATTTTGAAATTCACGGTGTAACAGCATGCGTCATCCCAAGTTGCATCTGGGGGCCTTCCGGAGGTGACAGGACACTTGCCACGTCGTGGCAACCTAGTTCCACGTCGTGGGCTCTGACAGTTTTGGGGTTTCACGCCCCGAACTTCAGAAATTCATAACTTTCGCATACGAACTCCGTTTTCGACGTTCTTTATATCGCCGCGAAGGTGAGATTATGCTCTACAACTCTCGTTTAGACTCCATTGGCTAATTTTGAGTTTATTTTTAATATATTATAAGTATATTAGTTATATATTATCTTTAGTAGGCCGGGACAGGAAAACTCCGTTCGAAATTCATAACTCCTTCATCTGAACTCCGATTCCGTCTGTCTTTCCGTCGTTGCACTACTATCAATGAGATCTTCAATTCTCATTTAGATCACTAAGGATAGATATCTATCTACCTTAAATTCACTATTTACGTCGTGCTGGGTCGCGCTGGGTCGTGTCGGTTCTGTCGCGAAACTTCGACAGGTCATAACTTCTTCGTTATAACTCGGATTTCGGCATTCCTTATATCTCCGGAATCCTTGTTTCGACCACTACAACTTTATGAAAATATATCGGGCTTATCTCATACTTTAATTTTGACGCTTATTTTTATTCTTAATTAATCACACCAGATAATTAAGCAATTAAGCACAAAACACATAATACTCAAATAATACACTTTTATTATTTCAAAACGGGTTACAAAGGTTAACCTAGACTATTACATTGCTAAAAATGGCAAGCCCGGAAACACAGGCGTTACATTAATTATATTATTGTGGGTTGAAAACCCTATGTACTCACCAGGTTTCCAAACCTGACCCACGGATAGCGATATTGAAGATACATTATGCTGAGAGATTCAAGGAGATATAGATCAATAGTGTAAATTAATGTAAGGTCTGTTTATGCTTATGTTTTTATATTGACGATGACATCCCAATGTTTTAATATAAATAAAATATATTTCTTCGAAATGCTTTTATAATATCATTATCATGTTTCCTGGTAAAAAAATCCGCAATGTTATTCCTCAAAAAGGAAACTCTAATTTTTAAATAAGCATAAACAAATAAGTCTTTTTTGGCCGTGAATTTGAAAATGTCACGACATTCATGAGACAATCCTTTTAGATTCTCAGTTCTTCGGTAGGATCCGTAATCTCCATTGTGATTGAATACGAGGTTAGGAGTAGAGTATGGATAAACTCAAAAAAATAAATATATTGTATCTTAAAATATTTTTAATATGTTGTCATTTTCAACATCGTGAAACACATGTTTCACTATCCATGTAACTAACTGATCATTTAATCATAATCTTCAATTTGATGCACATTTAATCTCCAAAGGGCGTGTTCGGCAACGTGCTTTTAGATGCTTTTAACATTTATTGAAAACTTGAATTAAAGAAAAACTTTATTCTGGAGTATAAACTTAAAACTTTTAATTTAAACAACAAATTCACAATCCAAAAGTTAGTTAAACTAACTTTTTGCAAACTTTTAGTTTTTTTAGAGCAATTAACCATTCGGAGGTTTTCAGAGCCTTTTGATTCGTTCAAAGGTTGTTTACTGACTTTTAATTCATTAAGAGGTCGTGTTGTGGAGATGTATCAAACACATTGAATGATGATTGATTTTGACCTCTCAATGGTTTCATTTCGAAGTTATCAAACCCACTAGTCGAAAAAATATCACCAATGTCATGATATTATTTCATTTTACATCAATAACTCATGAGAAAATGTTTATATGATCAATAATAAGGGACTAGCATGATAATTGTGTTTGTTATTATACACATCAAAATAATGTTCCTTTGACATCAACAATCTAAACATTACACAAGTCTTTGAAATAATAATTTATGATATGTTTTATGATATATATATATATATATATATATATATATATATATATATATATATATATATATATATATATATATATATATATATATATATATATATATATATATATATATATATATATATATATATATATATATATGGTTGCGTTAAATGAGAATTATGAAAAAAGTGAAATGAATTATAGCCATTCACTTTTATTTTCACAATTTAATTAAAATAATTAACTAATCGTCCACTATTAAATTTGAAAAGTACAAATGATTTGTTATAATTTATTCTTACTCTTCTCACAATAAACCATGTTCTTAGTTGACACACACACGCATATATATATATATATATATATATATATATATATATATATATATATATATATATATATATATATATATATATATATATATATATATTTGAAACGTCCTAAAAATAATGACACAAAGTTTCGTTTTAAAATTAATAAATTGCTAATACATATCGTTCCATAAAACCATGATTATCAAGATTTAGTAAAACATTATCGAATCAGAGTAAATCACAGAAGGCAGAAACTTGTGGTGTGTGCCCTGAAACCATCTCTCGCTCTTCCATTTGAAAACCGAAGTACCTGAAACATAAACTGAAAACTGTAAGAACAAAGTTTAGTGAGTTCCCTAAGATATCACATACCATACATATCATGCAGTAATGAAATACGGGCCCCGCCCACACTCAGATAACAGTGAGATACGGGCCCCGCCCACACTCGAATAATGGGCCCCACCCAATGAGATACAGGCCCCACCCACACTCGAATAATAATGAGATACAGGTCTTGCCCACACTCGGATAATAATGACATTTGGGTTTTGACAACCTCAAATCTGTTGGATTAGGTGTCTAAGCCCATAACTATTTTTGGTGTGTACTTGATTTAATTATGAGCATGGTCCTTTTGGGTTGCCTTCACTCATGCAACTTGATAGGATGACGAGAGGAGAGAGACTAGAAATTATTATATGAATAATAAATTCGTACCCAAAATGGTTTTATTAATATATTACAAGATTAATATATTATTTGGAAATCTTATTATTTAATTAGCATTGATCAGAAATTAATTTGGTGGTCAAAAGAGACTGATTAAATAAAGGGGACATATATTGCAATTATCTGATAGTTGCTAGTTGGGCTATGAATTCCTAATAGAAGGGATTGGACGAAATCTATGGAAGCCCATAAAGATTTCGTCCAAAGGGGCCTTCTAGAAGGGCTCCATAGATTGCTTAAGGCCTAAGCAAGGAAATTAGGGTTTCCACCTTAAAACCCTAATAGCCTCAACTATAAATAGACCCCTTAGCTAGTGGAATTCGTCCCTATGAGTTTCTAGGAATCTCTGGCCGAATTCTTCTTCTCTCCCAAGTCATTATGTTTTCATTGACTGTTTTTGACTCCATTAGAGGTGCAACACTTAGGGGCACTTGGCTTTCAGAAGTCAAGATCAATAAGGATGAACTTGTTATTGCTACATAACAAATAAGGTAAAGTTCTTAACCCTAATCATATGTGATTTTTCGTTATATGTATACTAGTTCTTAGGGTTATTGCTTTGGTATTCAATGTTGTATGTTCAATTAGAGAAACCTAGATCTGAAGCAATTAGGGTTGCATGTACACCATAGGAATGATGTTATGCTCACAACCCAACAGTCGTATCAGATCCTAGGTTGTTTTTCTATTGAATAGATGCAAATGTGAACTACCAAAGATTAGAAAATCGAAATTCTTTGATGTCTGACTGGTTGACCCGCCGAGTTCCCGTACGGACTCAACGAGTTGCATGAACTCGACGAGTTTCATAGTGGAATCGACGACTCCTGGGCTCTGGTGCCGGGATTTTTGATTTTCTGGCCAGATTTTGATGAAGATAACTACCAAAACTCATTTTCTTGCCAAAATTCGATTTTTTCAGTTTGGTATGGATATCCTTATCAAAATTGGTGGATTTGGTTAAATATGGATAATATAGGATTATTATGATTCAAATATTTGACCTAGTAAGTTTGAAAAGTTTCAATTTACACCCTTTAGGTTTTATAGTTTAAATTTGAACTTAAAAGTTTTAATTTTTGAAATTTAAATAGTTAAACCCTAATATTTTGAAAGGTTTCAAAATTTGTCCTCAAGTTTTGGAATTTATAATTTGATTAAAAAGTATTAATTTTGAAATATTAAATTCTAAAACTCCAGTATTTTGAAAAGTTCAAAATTGCACCGTTAGGGTTTTATTAAATTAATTAAGTGCTTAATTAAAAGAGATAATTAATAAATCCATAACAAATATGGTTTAAGATTAATCAAATTAAAAGTCTAATTTATTAATAAATTAAGCCACCTAGTATTTTAAACATGTAAAATACACCCTTATACTATATAAGATGAAAAGTTTAACATATTATACATGTATAAGTAAAGAACCAGTCTTACCATTAGTAGACCTCATTCACGAAGCTGGTCTATAATGGATGTTTAAGGAAGCGGCCTATATAATGACCGTCATTGGGTATCTACTCTTACCCACCGTACCCTTGACTAGTGGAGGGTCGTTAGCCGAACGGGTAGGACAGGACACAACCATTCCATTATAAGTATAATGAAATACGAAGTAACTAAACACTTTTATAAATTCTCACATCTTAGTTGCTTTAGGAAAAATGTTGAGTTGGTGCTAATCCATGAAATTGCACATTGCACCTTGTTGGTCGTTAGTGGAGCATGTGTGGTTAACCGACACACTAATATAGGACCAATGAAGGATGGAAATGGGTAGCTCGTTGAGTATCATAGATCAATGGAGCGTGTGTGGTTAACCGACACATTGATTAGGTGATGGACATCTTCGATAGTACCAAGATAATTTGCATGGCTATCCACACCTTGTTTGTGATCCTCGGCATCCCAGTCACAAACATGAAGGGCATTATCGAGATTAAACATGTCATTTAAAAGTTCATGGAATCTCAAAAGATCTAGGAGTTTCAATTCATTTAAAACCTAATTTTAAATTTTCATTTTTCATGGTGGAAATTGCTAAATCGTCATTTACATACCTTCAAATATTATGCAATTGGATTGCGACATCCCTCTTCCGAATTGTAGAATATTATGTTGGGTCCTAGCCTTGATATTTGATTTGGGTGTTATATTAAGGACTCTAATCAACTAACTTGGATTTCTCCCGTTTTGTAGATGTCATATTCTAACAACTACGGTCTTCCTGAATCCTTTGGAAAAAGTTTTCTACATGAAAATGATGTTCCACGATTGGATTGTGGAAATGGAAATCATGCTTCACTTCCTCCACCTCCTTCAATAATTCTCCCTGACCCATGTGTTCGAAGACTTGAAAAATTCAAGGTCACTCAAGGCCTATTGGCAAATAAACATGAAGATGGAAAGTTTGTATGTTCTCATGTCTTGGATATGAAGTTGCATATTGATAGGTTGAGAATATTGGGTGTCAATGTCTCAAGGAAGCTGGCTATTGACATGGTTCTTCAATCACTTCCCGAATCATACAGTGAGTTCGTTAAAGATTACTATATGATGGACCATGACGTGACCCTCATTGATCTTACTTATTTGCTTATTGCTGCTGAATCAACAATGATTTGGCGTACTGGTAAAACAAAATTGACTGGTAGATCAACCTCCCAAACTTCCATGGACATTGATGATGACAACATTGGAATTCCAGAAAATTCTTCTCTTCCTAATGGAAAGGGATCGGCCAAGGTCAAACCGTGTGACCGGTGGCAAATAGAAAGGTTGAATCTGAAATTGTCCCATGTGCTATTCCCAAAGAGTCAAATTGTTTCTACTACCAAGAGAAGGGGCATTGGTTACGAAGCTGCCGCATCTACCTGAGGGATCACAAGGATAGGAGAATCAAGATGTATGACTCTGCTTATAGTAAATCCACTATCTAACTCTATTAAGTTCCTATTTGTAGATTCTTAATACATGATGTGATAAGATTGCATTTTGATGTATTGTAACATCGAAGAAAAGAAAAGAAGCTTAAAGGAAGAGTGAGTTGAGTGTGATCATGAAGAAATGGATTTCGATCGCATGGTTCGAAGATCGGATTTTTAGAGATGATGTTTAAAGAGTTAGAATAGATTGATTATAAATATTTAGTAACATAGTTTTTATTTGTAATTGCGTTTTAAGGACATTTTTTCCGCATTTTTACAAATAAAATAAATTTTGATTTTTGTCTTATATATATATATATATATATATATATATATATATATATATATATATATATATATATCCTTGCAATGACTTTTGTGAAAATTGATGTTTGTATTGTTAGCAATGTTGAAATGGATGTGATTCTTTATTATGTCATTTATGGTAGTGTCAAAAAATTTACCAAATAAGGAAAGATTCTCACCACCCAAATTTCAATTGGACAGAAAATTGGAATCATGCAACTGGTATTGTATGGAACTTTCGTATTTGGGAAATTAAGACTAATTCCTTGTTCACATAAGTATGTAAGTCAAGTGAAGGACTAGAGGATCTGGTACGCATTTTTATGTACCAGGTCAAGTCCACCACAAAGGACAATAAGAATATTCGTCATGATTTGCTACAAGTTTAGTAAATATGCTTATGCTTACAAGATTAAGTGTAACTTTGAATCATTGAAAAGTTTCAATGTATGGCAGAACGAATAAGAAAAAATTAATTAGGCAGAAAGATAAAAGTTTCTCCAATCTGAAAAGAATGGAGAGTACTTAAGTATCGTGTTTTATGATTAACTCAATGATTGTGAAACCGTGTCACAATTGATCCTCTAAGGACAACTTAGTGCACTAGTACGGCTAAGAAGAGGAATAGGAAATTGTTGAAATGGTTAAATCAAAAGGTGAATCATACTTCGTTCCAAAATCAAGTCTTAGAGTCATACTCCAAGATTGTGACTTGAGTGACACATCTTAAGAAGGTTTATAACACTCATCAAATATGGAGTAGAAAAGTTTATTACTCTTGCACGTTTGAAATTGGTAAGTTGTGATGTCTTGGATAAGACAAAGACCAACTAGGACCGATTGTGTGAAGTGTTTGTCTTGATAAGAACCCGCACTAACTCTTGAATATTTTTTTGTCAAGGAAAGTTTCTTGATAAGAGATTCTTATATGTCAAGAGGGCAGTCGGAGTCTTATTGATCTTGAAAGGTTTCAAGAGCTAATCAAGAGTAAACCTATTGTTAATCACTAGCACACGACTTGAGGTTTATAACCTATCGTGTTGACATATTCTTGTTTCTGTGCCATTCCAGTTAAGTCAGCTATGCATGTGAGTTCTCTGAGTTTTTTTTTATTGCATATAGGGAAAAGCACCTTGATCAATGAAAGTACATTGATCGGTATGGGTGAGCTGTTGAACAACTTGGAAGCAATGGTAAGCCCTTGTGATGCCAAGTAGCAAGAAATTAAGAATGAACAAGTTCGGTCCATTTGAGTTTGGATTTGTCACAACCTTGTCTTATTATTATGGTTATGACAGATTCACATGGATATGAACACATAAACCATCAAATCTAAGTGGCAAGGTTTCTCTCCGTTTCGTGAAAATGATTGTGAGGAAACACTTTCACTAAAAAGATTTTAAGGAGATAGCGATTATGTAAGTTGCACTCTCAAATTCGATTATGATTACGACATCCCTCTTCATAGTTCGAATTGTGAGATTTGGCAACAAGTCTGAACATTTGCGACTTATTGATATAAGTTATGAAATAGTTTAGATACACATATGAACTTTATAAAAGGTGTATGAGCTTAAATAAAAGATTATCGAAGCATCTCGTATCAGAAATATGAACTTCGGTTAAGGAAGTCAATAAGTATTGATTTCTAGAAGTCCAGTTGCTTTCTGAGTACATGTCAAAGCTAGTGGGAGCATAAGTGTTATGTTGGTAATGAAATCATTATCATGTTAGTGGGAGCATGATTATTATGTTAAGTGTTGCAAGCTAGCAATATTAATTATAGAAAACAAAAGTTTCAACTCGCAAAGTTGCAGAGGTTGAAAAGTTGTTTTGCTATAATTAAAGGAGAGAATATTATACTTCATTTCAAATCTAAAAGCTTAGATCAAAATTTTTTTAATCAAATTTAGTCAAAGGACATATATGAATGATATGTTGAAAAAGGTTCGACGTAAGGGAATTCTATATACGGAAATATTATAGCAAGAGACTAGGAAAGTATCATGTCTTTACGTAAGACATTATGTATCGTATCTTATACGCTTCGGGTATAGGATCGATTGCATATGTTGTAATATTAAACCTTCTGTCTATTCCAAAAGCTTGGCCAAGCCTGGACTAGGTTGATGTGTTCAATTGTAGTCTGTTGTCATTCGTCATAAATTGGAAATCGGGAAACAACACATGGACAAAGAGAATGATTATAATCCATGTGTTATGTCCATACGATATCTTGTAGAATGGAGGAATATTTGATCCCTTATCTAAAGGACGCGTTATTGATAAGATCAGAGTTTGACAGCGGCTTTTGAGAGCTACGATTGCTAATCAAATTATGAAGTCATACTTGCAAAAATAGTTATTAGACTTATCCAAGTGGGAGACTGTTGGATTGGGTGTCTAAGCCCATAACTATTTTGGTATGTACTTGATTTGATTATGAGCATGGTGCTTTTGGGTTGCCTTCACTAATGCAACTTGATAGGATGACGAGAGGAGAGAGTAGAATTTATTATATGAATAATAAATTCGTACTCAAACTGGTTTTATTAATATATTACAAGATTTATATATTATTTGGAAGTCATATTATTTAATTAGTATTGATCATAAATTAATTTGGAATTGATTTGGTGGTTAAAAGAGACTGATTAAATAAAGGGGACTGATATTGCAATTATCTGATAGTTGCTAGTTGGGCTATGAATTCCTAATAGAAGGGATTGGACGAAATCTATGGAAGCCCATAAAGATTTCGCCCAAAGGGGCCTTCTAGAAGGGCTCTATGGGTTGCTTAAGGCCTAAGCAAGGAAATTAGGGTTTCCACTATAAAACCCTAATAGCCTCAACTATAAATAGACCCCTTAGCTAGTGGAATTCATCCCTGTGAGTTTCTAGGAAGCCCTGACCGAATTCTTCTTCTCTCCCAAGGCATTCTGTTTGCATTAAGTGTTTGTGACTCCATTAGAGGTGCAACACTTGGGGCACCAGGCTTTCAGAAGTCAAGATCAAGAAGGATTAACTTGGTATTGTTACATAACAAGTAAGGTTGTAACTACCCAAAAATCATGACTAAAAAATTCATTTTTTAAAACCATTAATCCAAACGTAAACGTTAAGTCATACAAAAGTTCATCATATTAAATCCAAGTATCATTCCAAAACATAATTATTTTACTAGATTAAAACATCCCAGGCTGACTAAACGATGGTGTGTGCCATGCAATCACCCCGAGCTCTTCCCTCCGCTATCGGAAGTACCTGAAACCAAAACTGAAAACCGTAAGCACGAAGCTTAGTGAGATCCCCAACTTACCACATACCATACACATACCCGCATACTGCAAATACTGGGCCTCGCCCACTACCTCGGGCCTCGCCCGGCTACGGAGAAATCCGACAACAGGCCCCGCCTGCTCCAGGCCCTGCCTGGCTTCGAGCCCCACTCGGATACATATCTGTTTCTCTTAGCCCCGCTTGTCTCTGGGCCCTGCCCACTAACATATACTAACACATAATCATATCACAACACATAAACTAGACATATACTACTAAATTCCTATTCTAAGGCCTCGCCTGTCTTGGTCCCCGCCCCTGTCCTGCTATTGATGAGTCATGGAACCCCATCCACACACCTATTGATAGTGAGATACGGGCCCCTGCCCACACTCACTCCTTTCCTAACTCGGGCCTCGCCCCTGCTCTCTGCTACTAATGAGATATGGAACCCTGTCCATACTCTGCTAATGATGAGATACGAGACCTCACCCACACTCACCTCCCTACTACGCACATACAAGTATCACACAGACAACAAGTATAATCTATCATGCAAACCATTCCTTGGGCACCCACCCGACATCAGACCTTGGTACTGAATATCATACTAGCATATAGTGCCTAGGGCTAACCCCCGTGTCTTCCTACTCATAACTACATGGGCCGACATTGTGGCCGTAGACCCATTCACACAAAGGGAAACTCATCTCGCACTGCTGAACCCTACTGATACTCCTCTAGCTGCTGACTGGCAATTCCCGAACTACTGACCCTTCAGCTTCCCGACTACTAATACCAAACATCACTTAGTCCAATACAATAATGTAGCACCTGGTTCCTGGTATGTAAGATTATTTGAGTATTTTCCATTTTTAGCCTTGGACTCGGCGAGTCATAGGTCCGACTCGCTGAGTAGAGACGGGACCCGGGACATGTTTAAGTTGGCGACTCGGCGAGTCCATATTCTGGACTTGGCGAGTCACCGCTGTTTGATGAAACCCTAAGTTTCAGGGGTTTGCACCCTATTTAAGCCCTCATTTCCGCCCCAAGCCAGCCCCCTTCACCCTCAGGAGCTCTCCATACGTTCTAACCCTTTGTTCTTGTGAGTTTGAGACCTTTTGGGTGTTTTCTTGAAGATTTTGAGAAGGAAGAGGAGTAGATCAAGAGGAAGGGAAGGAAGCCAAGCATCTTCGTGTTCTCTCAGTGATTTCTTTAAGGTATAACCCGTTTTCCCTCTGTTTCTATGCTTGTTACTCCATTAAAGTCCTTCTTGATCCCTTCCCCAAGCTTACATGTGCAATATAATTCGTAATAAGCTGATTGGCCTCTAGATCTAGGCATGGTTGAGCTCCAGGAGCTCAGATCTACTGCCTTTATGGACCCATATTGCATGAAGACCCTAGATCTACTCATTTGGTGCATTTTGAACCCTAAAACTCTCATTGGTGAATATCTACACGTAAAGTTGGAAACTTTACGTGTTATTCATGCTCTAGGAACCCAGATTTGTGGATAGCATAAGTTGGATTCAAGCAGAATCCAGCATATAGTGATTGCATGGTAACGACTTGGCGAGTCGTTCATCTGACTCGGCGAGTCTGCTCGCGAGTCTCCGAGTTTGTCCGCTTTTCGTTGTTTGAGTGGGAGTAGTGAGTCACGGGGTGTGACTCAGTGAGTTGGAAGCCAAACTCATCCATGGAGGAACTCGGCGAGTCAATGCCCTGACTCAGCGAGTTCAAGGCAATCTTCTTAGATCAAGGACAGACTCGGCGAGTTGTTCATACAACTCGGCGAGTCGCAGCATAAGTGTTCTTCGGATGAAGACGAACTCGGCGAGTTGTTCATACAACTCGACGAGTAGGATGAAGCACTTGATCCTCAGTTTAGAAGAAGAACTCGTCGAGTCAACGCCTAACTCGACGAGTAGGGACGGGATTCAGGACAATCGAGTGGATAGGGACTCGGCAAGTTGGGGAGCCAACTCGGCGAGTCGGGTCAACTGAAAGTTGACTATGACTTTGACTTATGACATGATCAGGGGTAAAATGGTCATTTTACCCAAAGGACAGTTAGCAGTGATTGATTGAGTATGTTATGGGAATTACAGCCAGAGGATTTCCGGAGCAGCAGCATCAGCAGTAGACAGTCAGTTCCCAATCAGATCAGTAACTACTTTGAGGTGAGTTACCTTCCAATAGCGGTGGGTCTACGGCCACAATGCCGGACCACCAGTAGGAGTCGTATGTTAGATGATTGTCTTTGTGATGTCATCTAGGTTTGCTACTACCTGATATGTTATATGATAGCATGACATGTTTTATGTGATAGAAGTAGAGATCGGTTGTTAGGACCGAAGGGTAGTACAGACACCCCAGAAATGTCAGACAGTATGTGATGATATGTTTGCATGCTGGCTTGTATGTTATATGTGATAGAGGTAGTAGGAGGGGACTAGTCCCCGAGGATCGGTTGTCAGGACCGACGGGTAGTCAGCACCCCAGAATAGCTTGACATAGGTAGTCAGCACCCCAGAATGGCTTGACACGGGTGAGACGGCACCCCAGAATGGCCGCACGGGTAGTCGGCGCCCCAGAATGGTCGTACCGGGTAGTCAGGCACCCCAGAATAGCCTGACAGTATATGTGTTATGTGTTTGCTTGGTATGTGGTACGATGGGGGAACTCACTAAGCTTTGTGCTTACGTTTTTCAGTTGTTGTTTCAGGTACCTCTTCAGCCAAGGGGAAGGAGCAGGCGCGGTAGCGGCTCATCACACACACTCCTTGATTCCGCATTTATGAATTTGCCCTGGGATTGATACTCTGATATTTTGGTTGTTTAACTGTTATGGATTTCAAATTCGGTTTTCGATGTGAAATGGTTTAATTAAGCAATGTTTTAATTATTAATGTTTTCTAAAGTAATGTTTTAAAAACGAAATTTTTGGACATGAAAATTGGGTCGTTACAAATAACCCTTCCGGGGGTAAAATGACCATTCTACCCATAAACCAACTTGGTCCATATCTAAGGCCCAAGACTAAGGTCCAACACTATGTAAGCTTCCCAAGCTCACTAATGGCCCAATTTGCTAAATTGGGCCCAATCCTTCTATTGGAACTTACTCTAAGCCCAACTATTTCCTTGGCCCATATTAACGGACTACTGATGGCCCACTAAGGCCCAAGAACCCAAAGCATGGCCCAAACCAAGGCCCAATAACACATGGCCCATACAGACAGATTACGCGGGGTGTACATCTGCGTACGCTAAGCGTACAGGCACAATGGTGAGTGCGCTGGGCGTACCTGCACGTACGCTCATCGTAATCCTCCTTTTAAGTCCTTTTTCCATTAAGTGTTTATTCCTCCACTCCAGAGGCTACAAACTCAGATCCAGGTCCTTTTTCACATCTTAATCCATAAAGTCATTGACTTGATAACTTTACTTGGTTCAAACCAACCCAAACTCCAAAAATGATATTCTACTTCCATATGAGAGCTAGATCTCATGCATGAACACAAATGGACCATCAGATGACAACTTTACTACTCATGGGACACTTTTAGCTCTGAGGGTGGCAATTCCAAGCTCAAGGACGAAGTTTTACCATAAAGGCCCAATATTTAGACCTAAAAAGGTCCAAAGTTCCATATACCTAGATCTAAGCTTCTATGAGGAAAGTTGGAAGCTTTTTACCTTCAGAGTGTCTCAAATGATGATGTTATCCCAAATCTATAAGCTCCAGCCACCCAAACCCTTCCTTGTCGACTTCTTCTTTCTTCTTCCAAGCTCTTCTTTGCCAAACTAAGCTCCACAAGGTCAAACACCCACAACAATGGAGGAAGGACGATTATCTAGGGTTTCTCTGGGGTTGAGGGACAGATAAGGAGGCTAGGGTTTGGATCATTATGTTCCTTATATAGTGGCATGCCCTACAATTTGGGTTTTGAGACTCTGAGCGTACGCTGGGCGTACACCTCTCCGCATCCACAACCAATCCTCCTTATATGCTGGGCGTACCCAGCCAAACACGTGCATGCATCCCTTGCATGCATGGGACTTACCTGCCAAATATTTCCTTTTAGGACCATTTATGTCGATAACTTCAAAGTACTATAACTCCTTCATTCTAAGTCCGTTTCCGACGAACTTCATATCCACGGAAAGGTGGCGAGAAGCCCTACGCTTCTAGAAACACCTCCCGACCCAAAACCTTCTCGCCTATAACTCAAAGCCCACAAAATACCGAAATGCCCTTAACCTCGGGCTCTGAAATCCATAAACAAATACTTTCAGAACAGGGCGTTACAAAGGTAGATTTGTTAAACCTAATCATATGTGATTTTTTGTTATATGTATACTAGTTCTTGGGGTAATTGCTTTGGTATTCAATGTTGTATTTTCCATTAGAGAAACCTAGATCTGAAGCAATTAGGGTTGCATGTACACCATAGGAATGATGATATGCTCGTAACCCAACAAAATCATTCTTTCCTTTCCATTTGTTGAAATATTTCAACCAATTGCATATTCATTTCATACGCCCAGGTGTTCTCAAAAGTCTTTTGGATATCCGAGGACATAGAAACAATCATGATGCACAACACCTTATTTGAGTCATCAACGTGTTTGGCGTGGGCAAATTTTCTTCATCATTAGATGACTCATCGATTTCGGGAATAGGGTCATCGAGCACATATTCAAGATTGTCATACCTCAATGTAATCCTAACGTTTCACATCCAATCAAGATAGTTAACCCTGCTAGCGAGCTTCTCTCTTTGAAGAACAAAGATAAAGGAGAAGTTTGAATTGGTATGTAGAGGAGGTGGGAGAGGAAGTCTACTAATACCATACATCTAAAAAGAGAAAGTCAGTTTAGTTAGTTTATTTTAATCCTTAAATAACTACCTAATTTATTTTACGGCTAAGATCCATATTTTAGATTCCTTTTATAAAGACGGATACCGAAATCATATCGCAAATTTATTTTATGTAGGTAATACACTTTACCAGTTTTAATCTCTATGAAATTCATAGATCTTTTGAGATTCGTTGAAACTATTTAATGGCATGTTAATTTTGGATTTGCACATCCTCTATTTGTGCATGGGATATTGATGTCTCACAAATAAGATGGTGAACCAACCAAGCAAAACACACGTGACCCCTTGATCATGTCATGGTTCTCCAATTTACGTGTCAGTTACCACACACGCTCTTCCAACAAACCATAACCACACGTACCACACCATCTTCTTCTCACATCTCAAATTTATGTATCAGTTAATCACACAAAGTTCTATAAATAGATAATATTGAACAATGTGTGTTTATCAAGGGTTGGTAACTATTCATATTTTGTGACAACCCAAGTTGTTCCGTTACATTTCCCCGTTACCGTTAACGGAATATTCCAGTTTATAAAAGTTCTGTTAATTAGAGGTCGTCAATTTAATAAACATTCCATTTGTTTACATTTAATATGTCGTTAAGTCGTGATAAAAAGAAATAAAAACACATAACACACATTTCCATTTATTTGGAAAATGTTAAGTTTTATTATTACGACCACTAAATCGGGTGCGACCAAAAGCCCCGTCTAACGGCAATATTGGGTAGAATTCCACTGAGCTTCAACTCCCACCCATATATAAAGGGGAGTAAACTCCATTTGGAGACTTTTTACCCTCTCTCTCTATACTCTCTCTCTAGACTCGTTTTCGCCCCGAATCCGCAACCAAACGCTTCCAAATCATAAGTCTGCTTACCCTAGCTTATTCTAAACATTATGATTTGTGTTTATAGCCCAAAAATCGGACTTAGAAGCTATGGAAGAGGATTTTACGACCTAAGCTCCTCCTTAGGCCGTAAACACCTTAAATGAGGCCAAAATGACCCCAAAATGTCCCTAAAGGCTTGGAAATAAATTGGGGATTTAGCCTAGGAGTGTTTAAACATTAAATCACAAGGATTTAGGGTGTAAAATGGAGTTTACGGCCCAGGAATATGCCAAGGCCGTAAACACCCCTTAAACATGTCAAATGCCCCAAAAACACTCCTAAAACAACCTTGGACTTAATACATAAATTAGGGGCTTATCCTTTCGGGTTTAGACCATTTAAACACAAGGAATGGAAGGATGAAAAGGAGTTTATGACCCAGACATGTGTCAAGGCCGTAAACTCCCCAAACCAAGCCAAAATGTTGGTTTTTACCCCCCAAATGGCCTTAGACTATCATTATAAATTACTAGCAAGGTATTAGGGGCTTGAAACTTCAATAAACTCAAAGAATAAGAGCTTACAACCGTAAACTCCCTTATGAGTTGTCCTTGGGTCGTAATAAGACCTTAAACTCATTCATACTATGTAGTTTTGGACCTAGAATAATTCCATGAACAAGTTAGAGGCCTTAAAACACACTAGATCCCCTCACCATGAGTTTACGGCCGTAAACTCATGGTGAGATGTCCCTGGGCCATAAACTAAGCTTTGGGAGTTTACTCTCGGAGAGTAAACTCCATTCCTAAGCCATACACACCTTTAGACGCTACCCGGGACATCCAAACACTTAACCAAAGTGTTTTCCGCTCCTTTGAGTGTGTATATTTGTTTAATTAGTATTAAATATACTAATTGTATGTGAACATATGTTATCATATGTTAAATAGGTCATTGAGTGTGTTCGAGTCCTTACGTGACACCGAACGCCCAAACGACACCTTCGTCGGACCTACTTATACCAAGTGAGTTCATACCCCTGAATGAACCTTTTAATGTTTTTACATGTTTTATACAGGGGGGAATACAAGTTAAACATGCCGGTTATCATAACAATCACATGTGATTGATAACCCGCATGCACAAGATTTTACCACACTGTACACTGTTTAACCGAGTAGGACACTATAATGGGTTTCAATTGTTTCAAAACTCTTACTTATACTATTTTATCTAAATTCATTCTAAACTGGTTTATGAAAGATTTCAAAAGGTTTCAAACATGTTCTTACAAAAGAATACAAATTGTGATTTTTCCCCGAGTATAAAGGTTTTTCATCAAAGTTCCCTTTCACGACGTATGCTTTTACTTGTTAGTTACTGCTGCTTCGCTTATACTTATTTTATACTCCTACTTGGTAACGCTTTCACTTCTTGAAGCGCTTATACCTATTATTGTCTCTATTTCACTTATACATGTAGTCACTTATACCTGATAGACGCTCTTACTTCACTTATTGTCGTCTCTACTTCGTGATACGCTTATACTTGTTCGACACTCCTACTTCACTTGCGACCGCTCCTACTTCACTTGTTAGACACTCCTACTTCACAAGAATCACTTCTACTTGATACACACTAAGTCGTAGTTAGACGTATGTCTGTGCTTGTATAGGTACATATAAATAATGATTGAAAGACTTAAGAAGGCTCGTCCGCCCTGTTTCCTTTTCTTCGTTGAGATGTGGTCTGGTGGGATCGGATGGCCGTCCGAAGGTCGTTTGGTTCATTAGTTATATACTATGTATATGAGTATGAGCGTACAAGAATGCTCTAGTTAGTTCAGTTAAGAGTCTCTACCTCTAGTCTACACTTACATTAGAAACACACTACCCACTATTTGGAAGTCTCTACCCACTATTTAGGATGCATCTTCAGGACACGGCCTTCTCTGTCGTCTAGTTGGTAACCAGAATCTCCTGTAGGGAGAGCGGACATTGTGTGTATAGATCTATACGGGATTGACAACCCTGCACCCAGACTGCTAGCTACAGTCCCGGCCTACCAAGCCAACGGGTGACAAATGTCATATTTTAGACGCTTGTAGGGCGTCTGGTACTCTAGTCAGTATGGTTACGAGTATCCCGGGTTACCTTATAATTCATTGGCCTTAAGGTAACGGTATTTCACCGGCAATTTACACTGTATGCTGGTATTTCATTTTCAGAGTCACACTGTTTTAACCTTACAAGACGTATCTTTCATTTGATATTGTCTGGGGTCTGTTTTTCTCTGCTTTGACCTTACAAGACGTATCTTTCATTTGATACTGTCTGGGGTCTGTTTTCTCTGTTTTGACCTTACAAGACGTATCTTTCATTTGATACTGTATGGGGTCTGTTTTCTCTGTTTTGACCTTACAAGACGTATCTTTCATTTGATACTGTCTGGGGGTCTGTTTTTCACTTTTTTAGACCTTACCAGATGTACCTTTCATTTGGTACCTTCTGGGGTCTGAGTCTCTACTTGTTAGACTGAACCAGGCGTGTCGTTAGTTCGATACTCTCCTGGAGTCTATGATTCCTTTGCCTTAGTCAGCAGTCCTCACTGCTGAGGCATATGTTATTTCCCTATTGTCTCTGGCTTTCTTTAATAATCAAATTCAGTATTTTGATAATGATAGCAATTAAGGGAAAAACACTTTTTACCATATAATACTGACCAGTCTTGGTAGAAGGCTGCTTTTATTAAAGAAAATATAGGATTTTCTGGAAAGAACTCTAATGCACTGTAATCACTTAAACTATTACTTTATAAAGCTATTCGAATGAAATGTCACTAAATACTTATGAATTCACCGGCATTTGTAAAAATGCTGATACTCGCTTTTCAAATAACTTGTATTCTCAGGTCAGCAGTTAGACAGGTACACCCCCGGAGCTGTTGATGAAGATGGCTTAGTACCTTGCTGTACTTTATATATATTTGCTTGTATTACTTAATACTTTGTAATGTAACCATGTAAAACTATTACTATTAATGCAATGTTTTGTTATACTTTGATTACTATAATGCATGTGTTGTGATACTTGACATGACGTCATCCACCCCAGAACGTTTCCGCTGTTCCGGTTTTGGGGTGTGACATATTTGCTAACATAACTAAGATTGAAATTTTGTTTTAGTACTTTGTATGTTATACTTTTAATGAGATATAGTCCTATCAGACTAACGACAATCAACCACACAAAGAAGCGCGTGAGTGAAAAGGACACCCATTCAATGTTCATTTTATAGGTATGTTCATTTTATAGGTCGTTTCCTTATACCTCTCTCATAGCGTCGTCTCATGAGTGAGACATACTCTTGATCTGACTAACGATCTATTTAATATTTTAGTTTTACATATACTATATATAAACTATTATAATTATATGTAAGGTGTATTTTAAACAATTTAAAATTTCATGTTTTAAACACATTATATTTAATTAACTTTTAATCAATTAATTTTAAATCAATTATCTATAATTTTAAATTTCTTAGGCATATTTAATCTCCTAGTTTAACTATTCAAGTTTAACAAACTAAACCAATATTTAAACCTAGGGATAAATCCTAAAATTCAAATTATAGGCTAAAACCCAAAATACCCAAAATATGCTTAGAGCGCATCGTGTCAAGCGATTAACACATTTCTTTCGTTTTTCTCATTTTTTTAAGTAAGGCTCGTAACTAAAATCAAATGGCTCTGATACCACTAAAGGGTTATCTATGCATCTATACACGAATTTTAGGCGACATAAGCAATTAAAATAATCCTAAGTACACATGCATCGTAGGATCTAGGTTTATTAGTTATAACAACCTACTTTCAAAACTACTAAATAATACTATAAAGAGAGATAAGATTACTAACATTTAAGCAAAATCAGATTTGCTTCTTGACCACTTGTACATTTCGAGTTCCTTGATGTTCTTAGAAGATCTAGCATCCAAAGTAGTATGCCTTTAAAGAGTCACACCCAAAAGTTTAAACACTAGAAAACAAGGAGAGATTAGAGAAGACTTGCAAAGCTCGGATTCTCTGAGTGCAAGGGAGAGAATTAATGAAATTAATGAAGGCATACATGGTCTATTTATAGCTAAGCAAACTTGCAGAGAAAACAAATTTGAATTAATTAAATAATAAGATTTAATCCTAATTCAAATTTCTGCCTAATCAACAACTATGGACGAATTGTAGAAGGATTTTATCCCTTCTCAAAACCGTCCACCCTATTGGGGATTCTAAAATATTCTAGTTGTTCAACCATTTAACAATTAATATTCAGTACATATACATTTAAATAGTTTTCTAATTAATTCCAAATTAATTCAAAATTAATTCTAAATTAATTTCAATAAGTTTCTAATTAATTTATCAAGCTATAATAAACTAATAAACTATTTATCTCACTTTCTTAAATCATTTTCTAGCTATTGTAGTTTTTGTGTGAGTAACTTTAAAAGGACTTTGTTATTATCCCTAAAGTTATATCAATTAGTTATGACATTGGACACTTATTTACAACACCCATAACATGTTTGAACGTTAGGGTAACATAATCTCGTTAGCAACCAACCATTGCTTTTGCTCATTAGCTTGATGGCCGATGTACTTGCTTTAGTATAATTTGAGTTTAATCTTTTATTTAGCATTTTAAATGTTATTATAAGATATTAGTATAATTATATAAAATGTCCTTAAATGGTTTTTGGCTTGCCCAGAACTTTTTGTTCGTTAAATCCTTAATTTGGTAACAACATTTTGGTTTAATCATTTTGCCTGGTTTCTTGTTATAATCGATAACCATGTTGATTGTGATTGTGGACATGATAATTTTCAATTTGTCAACTTTGACAATATAAAAATAACTTAAAAAATAAAATAGTTTATAAGTTAACTATAGCGTGCAAAACATATTAAATATTATTGTAAACCAAAAGTTTTATATATTAAATTTGATTGGTCATACCGATTTATTTTACAAATTGTATAAACCTTAACAATAAAAGAAA
This sequence comes from Lactuca sativa, assembly GCF_002870075.4. NCBI lineage: Eukaryota > Viridiplantae > Streptophyta > Magnoliopsida > Asterales > Asteraceae > Lactuca > Lactuca sativa. The sequence goes on along the minus strand of NC_056625.2, from coordinate 62,805,565 downwards.
TGGTTAATTGCATAAAATTTACTAAGTTTATATAAAATTTCGATTTTTCATTGTGTTATTTTTTATAATTAAGACACTAAGTTTTCAAATAATAATATGTTTGATAGTTTATTTTCTAGTTTGTTTCAGTGTTGACCATTTGACCAGTCAACCAAGTTGGTAACTGAGGGGTTAGTATTTGATGACGTGACGTTAACATGAGATGATGACATGACATTTTTTTTGGTGACATAGCCTTTTAGGTGTTAAATTTGAATAAATAAATAAAATGTAACGACTTAATTGAAAAAGAAACACAATATCAAAACCAAACTTTTATGAAAACCTAGAGGGTGTTTGGCTAAGCTTATGAAAAATCATAAGTACTTTTCAGCTTATAGCTTATAGCTTATAAGTTGATAAGTCAGGGGCCTCTTACTTATTGATTTTGACTTATTACAGGTATAACACCGATATAAGTTATTTTTATCCAAACACCATTTTTAGCTTATACCAGTGTGGAACCGGTAATAAGTCAAAAAGCTCCATTTTTAAGCTTTGCTAAACACCCTCCCAGTGTCTTTTGTGAAATTTGTCCTTATTATAACATAATAATCAAGACTTCTTGGAGGGTTGGAAACCTTTTGTGGGCAAGCTTTTGGAGCATAACAAGATAATGAAATTAGTGTCTACACATGTAGTGTCATAATTTGTTTGCATTCCAATCTCTCACATCCTTGATGATAATATGGGATGCCCTAAAGTTAATGGACGAAATGAATTTAGTACATTATATTTCACGTGTCGATCAATTAAACTCTAAATAACTCAATGCATTGTGGATACCCTAAAATTAGTGGACGAAATGAAAGGTTGTATGGAAAAAGTGTTGTTTCAAGTTGCAGATTTTATAACAAGTCGAATATCAAGACAAGAAGTTCTAGTGGTCATCTGAGGCTGCAAAATATAGGCATTAGTTGCTATCATAAATCTGTAACAAATGAATGTTCAATGACTTTTTATTTGGAAAAGATTACATTACCAAACCCAGACAACTGATGGACAAAAAAACCAGAATAACTCGTTCACAACTGCAAGTGTCCTCGTGGAGAAACTCACTCCACCATTCTTATACAATGATGCAAATTTGAAATAAAACACCATCAACATCAAATATATCCACTTTAACAAATTAAACGTTGTAATAGCACCAACGCTGCCCATCTTTAACTTGAAGATCAAACCCTAGCAAAGAGGGACATGGAAACATAAAAGTAAGTGATGAGCTTATAAGTAATGATATAGTTCGTCTTCATGATTGGAGCAATCTGATTAAAGGATTGACAATTGCATCGGGAAACATATATGTAATAAAGTGGATAAAGTATTTACGTGTTTCATGGGAGATAAAAGGATCATGGACAATGGATTTGTCGAGGAAAATCCAAGTCTGAGTTTTCCGGTTATTGGACCCGTTTGGACCGGTAACAATTTAACACAAACATACATATATTGTCATCTAAATCCAACATGTTTAGCGATTAACATATATATCAAGTTTATCAACAAAAGTTAACAATCTTAAGTTCTCAACACAAACATACAAAAGTAATTACTGTAACACCAAAAATCATAGTTTAAACTTTAAATTAATCCTACTAACAAACATCATAATCTAATCTTCCATAGGCCTCCTAACTTTGATATCATGATATCCTCAAAAGCTGAAATATTTCAGCTTTGATATCCTAACTTTGATTGATTGTAACTCATTGAATATAATATCCAAAACAATGAAAGGTTTACTTGTAAGTTTTACTGGGTACGCCTTATATACCGCTTTTGGGCAACCTTCTCAACAACTAAGAGATCCATTCGAGGAACACGGGGACTAATTGAAGTAATGAGCCTCCCAATATTGGGAGGCTCATTATTTCAATTGTGATAATGAAAAATCATTTCATTTTTTTATTTTTTAGTTGGAACTTTTGGAGGTTCTCTAAAAAAGATAGCGAAAAAAATTATCCCTAGAGTCGAGACTAAGAGGAATGTATAAACCAATGCTTCCATAGATTCGATCGTGGTTTACAATTATAGCTTCCATACCTGTTTATTTTTTGTTTCTTTTTTGGGGGATCATATCCCGAATAAAGAAAGAGCAAGAGTAACAAAAAAATGACGATGCAAATCAAGATTGGTACCCTATATCAAAAAAATAAAATAGATTCGAAAGACACCAAAGAAATGTTATATCAACCTATTTGTCTTCTTGTAGTTGGATCTCCAAGTTTTTGGAATGCTCCAAATTCTACTTGAGCATCCAAATCTGGGTCAATACCAACAAAAACATCTCTAAACAAGGTTCGGGCACCATGCCAAATGTGTTCGAAGAAGAAGAGCAAAGCAAATGAAGCATGTCCAAAAGTAAACCAACCCCTCGGACTGCTACGAAAAACACCATCGGATTTCAAAGTAGCACGATCTAATTCAAAAATTTCCCCCAATTGAGCACGTCTAGCATATTTTTTCACAGTAACAGGATCACTATAACTGACTCCATTGAGTTCACCACCGTAGAACTCAACAGTTACACCTACTTGTTTGACACTATACTTAGATTTTGCCCTTCGAAAAGGAACATCGGCTCTAACAATCCCATCTCCGTCTACCAAAACGACCCGAAATGTTTCAAAAAAGGTAGGCATACGACGTACAAAAAGTTCACGCCCTTCTTTATCTCTAAAAATAGGATGTCCTAACCATCCAACCGTTATTCCATCCCCGTTATCCATTGAGCCCGCCCTGAATAATCCCCCTTTTGCCGGATTATTTCCGATGTAATCATAAAAGGCTAATTTTTCAGGAATTTTAGACCAAGCTTCTGATAAACTTTGATTTTCGGCTAACCCAGCACTAACTCTTCTATATATTTCTTGTTGGAAGTACCCTTGATCCCATTGATAACGAGTAGGCCCAAATAATTCGATGGGGGTAGTCGCTGAACCATACCACATATTTCCGACAACAACAAAAGTTGCAAAAAAGACAACAGCGATACTACTGGAAAGGACAGTTTCAATATTGCCCATACGCAATCCTTTGTATAGACGTTGGGGCGGGCAGACACTAAGATGGAATAGGCCTGCTAATATGCCCAAAGTCCCTGCCGCAATATGATGAGAGGCTATTCCTCCCGGAACAAAAGGATCAAAACCCTCCCCACCCCACGATGGATTTATAGCTTGTACTTTTCCTGCTAGTCCATAAGGATCGGACACCCATATGCCAGGACCATACAAACCTGTTAC